>NC_065873.1:29375000-30000000 GCF_933775445.1 Argentina anserina | reverse complement strand
ATGTGGCAGCATTGTTGTTCCATGTCTAGTATCAGTGTCTCAAGAGACGACGCTCCATGCCTCCCTTCGTGTGTCTAGTTTTCCAGGAACTCGATGTAGAAAACCCCAGAAGAGTAGGAGTACCACTACTGCAATTTTACCCCAACTAGAATCTCAATAATGAGTGAACAAACTAAAACCAACAACGTCATTATCACTTTCCTAAAGTAATTTCAACTAACTAAAAATGTTGGAAAACAAGTGCAATGGAATGTATGCAGGTAGAGGATGGATCTTTTACAGAAAAGGATTTTTAATTAGCTTGATCGGGGTAGTTGAATCAAAGTCCCTTTCTTTTGGGTACAAATCGCTGCAGTTTTTAGTTAGTTGCAAAACGCCAAAGAAGTTGGCCTATACGTACGACCTCCCTCCTCCTCCTCCTCCTCCTCCTCCTGGTTACAAGTTTGGCCACATTGGCCCATTGCTCATAAACTACGTCACTTTGGCGTCACCCGTCCATATAGAATATCTCTTTTCCTGTGGATCGATGATATAAATCCATGGATGAAAAATAGATGTCAACACCCAGCAACACACAAACCTGCATTGCATGTGCCTATGCCTTCAACAGTTCAACATTTACCTACACTTCGGAATCATATTCCCATTGCCATTATACTGAAGGGAAAACGACATCGAAAAGCTATTCCAATTACCAAAAGGGTTACGGATTGCAGCTCAATCATATACACTCATCAAATTTAGCTTTACCTGTACCAGTGGTTCGATTTGCATTTACTCATGCCGATGTCTGTTAACAAAAATATCAATGACATTGATGAGAACCAACTGTGGACGTTCTTAGTTAGCCAGACTCACTAACTGCTGAACTACCTTGTAGCTAGCAGATCGAGCACCTAAAATGTCTCACGTGCAGATTCATTTGGTGCATAAAACAAATTTATTAAACCAGGACCATGCTGCACAATTTAGAAACAAACTGCAGGACCTAGTCTTCCACCTAGCCACCATCTACTGCTTCCAGATCGAGCACAAACTCGTAAACAGAATATTTTCATAGTTGTACTCGGAATCCAAGTGGGCCGTTTGTGTTTCAATCTGGAAGACTATACTAAATTATCTCATTGACACAATGCAAAGCACGATCTGCCAATTTTTTAAAAGGGCAAATCCAGATCTAGGTTTCATTACATGGTTTCATTACATGCTGTTATGTTGTATATACTGCACGTCTGCACCCTCACTTTTAATCATTTTACTCATTCATTGTTAAATAAAACTCCGCAGCCCACAGGTCATGAATGTTACATTAATATTTACACCAAAAGAGGGGCAACACTATCATGTCACATTGCAGGGGCATACTGAGCAAAACAGCTATGAATTTTCATACTAAAGATTACAAAATGCCCATACGGCTGCGGCACCCCACTGTATGCGTACATATATTTATGTAATACACCCGATCAGTCATGGGGATGAAACGCCGATGATTTTGAATGATGATGAACAGCTAAATAGCTGCAGCTCAACTATGAAACCACAATGTCTGGCTTTATAAGGTCTTCATATTCTAGTACTCTACATAGATCTGTGAAAATTGATAAAAGAGACCGGTTCAACAAACAAGGTCATAGGCTCATAGCAGGCAATTGAAAATGAAACAACATCGAGAAGGAGGTTGACAATAACAATCCATGTTCTCACTGCATTGCAAGTATGCAACTGTGATATATACATGTTTTGTTCAGTCAATTTTCAACTCTGTAAATAAATGCAGGGTTCTAAACGAGACTTTTACACATCGAAACAAAAACAAAGGAAAGATTCCCAGATGGGAATTGAAGAAGGTCCTGACTCCTGACTTTTATTCATTGTATTAGAAAATGACCGACAGCTCTTCCAATAGAGGTGTGGTGCGTATTATCATTTTCTTTAAATTTGGGTAGGGACTAGGGAGTAGGGACAAAGAGTTGGACAAAACTGTACTAATGGGAAGGGGTTGAAAGTTAAGTGACCCCATGACTATTGCGGGGTGTTGGATGATGATGATGATGATGATGATGATGATGATGATCACAAACCAAATATTATATGCCTCATTCCACTACTAGTAGTTTCCCAAATTTTCAAGCCATGCCATTGATCTCAAAGCTTTCATTTAGATTCAGGCCAAAATGAGAACGGTAACCAGGAAGCATTTTACTTATTTACCCAACAAGAGTACAAGACTAAACAAGAATTTTACTAGGATAACTATAGATTCATACCCTAACAAAAGCTATAGATTAAGGCCTAGAAGCTGGAATAAGAGTGTATACGAAAAGAAGACTAACTTCTTAATTTTTTTTTTTTACTTCAATCTCGACCGACTCGACGTCATCTCAAAATGGCAAGCTCTTTGAAGTTGAACTTAAGGTGAGTGACTTGAAATGATCCGACGGAACAAAGTCTTGGGGCAAATTGGCCCTCTTCACAATCCTCCTCATGTTGCTCTGCAAACTCTGTTGTACTAATTGCTTTACTGCTTTTCTCTCATCACTCATCATGTTTTCATCCTCTACCAAACACTCCTTGGAACCTAGATTAGGGTTTGAAGAAGATGATGAAGAACCACAAATTGGAGCAGAAACCGCTGAACTCCCGCCAAAGTTCTGTGAGATCTGTTTTCCTTTATCAACCCTGAAACACTCCAAGATCCTTGAAGCTCTCTTCTGCGCCAATGTACTACCCAAAAGCGTTAATTCGAGCAATGCCGATACAACTCCTGCCTCAATCATGGCCTGCCTGTCCCCAAACGCCTTGTGCGCCATTACCATTAAAATGTAGGATGCCTTCTCTTGACAGCCGGGGGAGTCGTTCCAGTTCAGTGCATCAACCAATGCAGGGAATGCATCCCGCACACTACTAATTGCTTTTCGGCCTTCTGGGGTAGATACCATGTTGCTTAGAATTGCAAGGATTCTTTCACTCATTTCCATGTCTCCCAGTACATTAAAGAAAAATGGGATCATATCGGTTTCCAGTATATACGAGACGTTGGATGAGTAGATTGAAAGATTGTAGAGAGCTCTCAAGGCGTCTTGCTTAGCTTGCCTGCTGATTGTGTTGTCCAAATTCTTGAGGGTTTTAAGCAAGAAAGGTATGGCCCCTGAAGATCCAATAATAGGTTTATTAGAATCCAAAGCACTTAGGCCAAGGAAGTTGGCAATTATTGCTTCAGTGACTGATGAGTATGGAGATTCAATTAGCTTGAGCATTTTGTGCACAGCACCTGCTTGGAGGATAGCAGCTTTGTTCCTGCAACAGGGGTGGTCCAAAAATATCATTCACAATTGAAATTATTGACTTCAACAAAGTTGAACGCTATTCATTTGCAGTTACAATGACATTTAAACAGTTTAACTGATTGCCGGGAAATAATCACAACATAACAAAAGTCCCAAACTTCATACATTTCCAGCTATTTACAACATATTTTTTCTAATTAAAATGTGGTTAATTGGACCCTAACAATTCCCCTTGTCTGAATCAAAATAGAGTTGGGGTGAAGCTACCTTGAATCGACATAAATTCTATTCTTATAATGAATACATAAAAAATGGTAGATCGATGAAGAAGAAAATGACACTGGATACAATATGGGATGAAAATGAGAGGTACAAAAAAGCGAATTCAACCATTGCCGGATTGTTCATCAAAAGAAAAATGGTGCATGCAACAAATTAAAGCAGAAGAAAACAATCAGAAACAGAAATTAAAAGAGGAAGAAAATGACAGTGAACAAGTGAACTCACACATCGTTGCCGATCCCGAGATTGAGCAGAGCATAGAGTGATGCGATCTGAGCCTCGACGTCATCAGATTCGTCGAGCATTCCGACGAGCGGCGGAATGACGCCGAGCATGGCAAGCGTGACTCTGGCTTCGGAATCTTCCTTGGCCAGCAGTCTCACCTCGCTCGCCGCCTCTCTCCTCTTCTCGACGACCTGCAACTCCCTCGCCGCGCTCTTCAGCTCCTCCAATGCCTCCACTTTCTTCTTCGTCACGGCGTCGCTCTCCGCCTCCGACCACTCGGCCGCCATGTTCAGAAGATCCGACAGCTTCTCCGACTTCGGCTTCGGCTTTTCCAGCTGTTTTACTTGCTTCGATGGGTTGACGGTTGATCTGGCGGGAGGACTGGCGGGAGGGGGAAGGGCGGCGTCGGTCTGGTCTCGGTGGCGGTAGCGGGAGCTGGCGCCGCAGCTAACGGCGTCGAAGATTAAGCGGCGGAATGAGGCGGCGGAGAAGGAGGACCAGATGCGGGAGGAGTGGCCGGAGGAGGAGGTGGTGGTGGGGCGGTCGAGGACTACAGATCCGACGTTGTTGCGGTGACACTTGGCCATCGGGTGTGATCGAGTGGAGTTGCTAGCTTGTTCGATCAATGAAGCAGTAGTAGCTTAGCTTGAACTAGATTACATTGCACGGAAACCAGTTCAGGCTGAAATGCGAGATACAAGGAGAGATTTTATTTGTTTATTCTGATAGGAAATGGCAGAGAGTGACTGAGCTTATATTATTTATAGTGCGTTCAGTTCAAGAGAGAGAGAGAGAGAGAGCTTCTTACTGAGTAGCTAGCACTGATACTGAAGGACTACTGAAGGAGTGTGTGAGAGAGAGTCCTTAAAATTAAGAAAACAAATGTCCTCTTCTAAGAAAAACAAATTATGAAAATATTTTGTTTTTTTATATTTCTGTTTGGTCTGTCTCTCTTGTTAGACCCTTTTCTTTGTTTTGAAGACAAGAAAAGGTGTGATTTTAGTCTTTTACAGCATTTTATTTTCCCCACTCTCGCTATGAAATCTGCAATAAAAGCATAAGAAAATAAAGGTTTGTAACCAAAAAAAGAAAAGAAAAGAAAAGAAAGGTTAATTTGAAAAAAGGAAAAAGCTGTTTCTGGTTTAGTGTAGGGTTGTGGGGAACTGTGGGAGTGGAGAGGGTCTTCTTCTTCTTCCAAAGAGAGCCATTTGCGTTGCATCGGGAAGTGTGTAAGGTCGCTATTGTGTAGAGTACTAACACCGTCACTACCGTCTTTTCAATTATTACTCCATCCAGCTAATGAAGCTTCGCGGAGGGCCCGGAGAATGGCCCAAGATCGATTCTACAGACGGTGTACCGTAGTCACGTAGGCAAGCACGTAGAGAGTACTCCACTGGTTTCAGGGGTTCAACCGTTCAAGCATCAAAGTGCGTGAAGCAGCTAGATCAAGTTGATCGGATTGGATTCCTTTGTTGTTCTTCTTCTTCTTCTAATATTCTGGCTGCTTCTTGGTAGTTTTGTTTGTGTTCGAGTCTCACGTATATAACAGAATCAGTATTTCAATGTCAGCCAGATGCATGTTCTATGATCATGCAAAACATGGTCTTTCTATACAGCCATATGTCCTGTGATTTGTTCTTTCTCGTTGCTACTGCATGCATTTCACTATTTAAATTAATGTGAACCCGCTATGCCACGTGGAAATGTTATGTGGTTTATTCAGTTAATTATATTACGTCATGGTATAATTAATACGTATGCGGTAAAAATAACAAAAAATTATTTACATATAAGTAATTAGAAACAGACAAGACTAATCAAATAGATATTATATATATATAATAATAATAATTTTTCCTTAGGATAATTTGTCATAATTTGCTGCGTTTCATGCTCCGCTACTCTGAAGCAAAAGTTAACAGACTACTCCTGTTATATGATTAACCGGTACAAGCATTAGTGATAGTCCATGATAAGTACGTTCAGACCAAAAAAAAAGAAGATAGTGCATGATTAGATTGCCCTAGACCCCTAGTCCAGCAGATATAATTATCAATTTCGTCGGGTAATGACACGCATGCATATTATTCCGTGATCCATCCTGTGACCAGTGTATAATTACATGTTTGGAGCATATAATTGATGATTAATTTCCTAAACGAAGATAAACAACACTAAGTTTGGTGTAGAAAAAACCAAGTGGTGTTGCATAAACATTAAACACTATTGAAATGTGGAGGATGCAAGTATCTATCACCTTGGGTTGAGAGATACAAGAGATAACAGATGGCTTGCATTCATGAAAGCATGCCACGGGGTCCATCAAGACACAATCTGGTTTTATGATTCATGAAGAAGAAGAAGGAGAAGAAGAAGAATGTGCAGATCATTCTACAGGTGTTCGAGGCCAAGAGAATGTCGCGTCGATGCACATTTCTATAACCAGACAGCGAACAATACACAAGTGTCAACACACACACACCCCTTGTCTCCTTGATTAGCCTGCAGTTGCATCATGCATGCCAAGCTAAAGCACACCGGAAAGGCCACATACATTTAACTCAAGCCTTGTTTTCTGTCTTCCAACTGTATCAAAGTCCACCCAAGATTTGTATTCTGCTGTAACAACATTCTCTAATTGGACAGACAATGACGAATCTAGTTCTATGTGGTAGTATAGTATGTTGCTATCCTCCATGCATTGTCCATTCCGGTGGTACCCTCCCATCTTATTTATGCTCAGTCTTTACTCTATTGTTTATGCCTAAATCATCCGCAACGGGAAAACAGTCATACAGTACTACTAGGCATATACAGAAGACATTCTAGTGATTCTACGCTGTGGCTGTGTTGAAGCCTCAGGTTCAATCTTTAACTCTCAATTTGTCACACAATCTCACTTTGGCGTCATCAGTTGCCGCAAAAGTCTACACACATTAAACCAAAACCCGTTGTTGTCTTCATGTACAAAACCGAAATTCAAAAAATCAGTCATTAGCAACCATGTCATCTACTACAACGGAACAAGTGTTCTCCAATTTCCTGATTCGCAACTGCTTCTGCGGGGGAATGTCTTCTGTGGAAGACGACACCTCAGCATCAACAATGATCGCATCTTCCTCAGTAAAATCTCCTCTCAACACTCCCATTGCGATCTCATTCTCCACCAGCTGCTGTATCACCCTCTTAACTGGCCTCGCTCCATAGTTCGGATCAAAGCCCAATTTACCAAGGAGCTCCACGCCTTCCTTTGTATAATGAAGCTCTATTTTCCTTTGCTTCAGCCTATCTTTCAACCGGTTCATCTGCAATAGAAAATCACCCAGTTAAAATATTTCATTTTGCAATAATAAAAAGACAATCAACTTCAATCATAACTCGAAGTGAAAGTGGTACTAGAAAGGGATGATCACCTGTATCTCGACAATGTTGCAGATCTGTCTGGAGTCCAGAGGCTGGAACACGATAAACTCATCAACTCGATTCAAGAACTCAGGCCGGAAAGTTTGTCTCGCCAGTTCAACCACTTGTCTTTTCATCAAATCATAAACTGCATCCTTGCTGTCTTGAGTATTACGAAGAGTTTCGAGAATATAGTGGGAGCCTAGATTTGAGGTCATTATAACAACACAGTTGGTGAAGCTTACAGTCCTTCCTTGCGAATCGGTAATCCTTCCATCATCCAGCAATTGTAACAAAATATTGAACACATCCTGATGTGCCTTCTCTATTTCATCAAATAGCACTACACAATAGGGTCTCCGACGAACCACTTCTGTTAGTTGTCCACCTTCTTCATAACCAACATAACCAGGTGGGGCACCCACCAAACGTGAAACTGCATGCTTTTCCATATACTCACTCATATCAATCCTAACCAGAGCATTTTCTGTGTTGAAGAGATAACTAGCCAAGGCCTTTCCAAGCTCTGTTTTCCCCACACCAGTAGGACCCAAAAACATAAAACTTGCAATAGGTCGGTTTGGGTCTGAGAGACCGGCCCTTGAACGTCTAATTGCATCAGCTACTGATTTCACGGCTATATCTTGACCCACTACCCTCTTATGAAGTACCTGTTCTAGCATGACCAGCTTGTCTCTTTCCGACTGTTGAAGGTTTGACAAAGGTATACCAGTCCATTTGCTTACAATCTCAGCAATGTCAAGATCAGTGACTTCTTCCCGTAGAAAAGATTTTCCAGACTTCTGGTACTCGGCAAGGTTTTTCTCAGCCTCTTCTAATTGGCGTTGCAGGGACATTAGAGTTCCATATTTGAGCTCTGCTGCACGACTAAGGTCATACGCACGTTCAGCAGCTTCCATCTCTTGGTTTACTCTACCAATCTACAAAATTAGGAACCCACAGATCAGAGATTAAAAAAAAAAAAAAAACTCCAGCCATTAAATGATGGGCATTCTCCAGTCAACACGAGATTGAATAATACCTCTTCTTTGATTGATCGTATACGAGTCATGAGCGCCTTTTCCCGATCCCACTGTTCATTAAATTCTTTTTGTTTCTGTTTGAGCAATGCTAGGTCACTCTCCAGCTTGCTCAACCTTTCCTTTGATGATTTATCCGTGTCATTTTGCAAAGATAACTTCTCCATCTCCATCTTCAGTATCGCTCTGTCTACCTCGTCTAACTCAGTTGGCTTAGAGGTGATCTCCATTTTCAGCTTTGCGGCAGCCTCATCAACAAGATCAATGGCTGCAAACCGAGAATAAATTACAAATTTAAACAACGATGGCTGGGAAAATAACATGATATAAAATGGTTCTAAGTCTCTAAGACAAAACAAAGAAGTATAAACTGAAGACTCCAAGCATACCTTTGTCAGGCAAAAATCGTTCGGTAATGTATCTGTCAGAAAGAACTGCTGCAGAAACAAGGGCACTATCTGATATTTTCACACCATGATGCAGCTCGTAGCGCTCACGCAACCCACGGAGAATGGATATTGTGTCTTCGACAGATGGCTGACCACAAAAAACCTGCTGAAATCTACGCTCCAGGGCAGGGTCCTTCTCAATATATTTTCTGTACTCATTCAATGTGGTTGCACCTATACACCGTAGTTCACCCCGCCCAAGCATTGGTTTCAACAAGTTCCCAGCATCCATTGCACCACTTGTAGCCCCTAACAACAGCAATCATGTACAAGGATATAAGAAGACAATCTCACAGATTCACCAGCAAAAAAAGCTTTGTCATTAAGAGTACACGTACCTGCTCCTACTACAGTGTGAATCTCATCAATGAACAATATGATTTGTCCATTTGAAGCAGTAACTTCCTTCAATACAGCCTTCAATCTTTCTTCAAAGTCACCACGAAACTTAGCTCCAGCCACCAATGAACCCATATCTAAGGAAATCAACTGTAGAATAAAAAGCAAAGTTAAATCAAGAAAGTACCTATTTCTACTATGAATGGTGCATCATACATGGGAATTGTACTTTTCACAGAGGGAGAGAATAAAAAACTTTGAACAACTAATGCAAATATTGGAATTTGGATCCAACTCTACAAGGCAGTATCGGTTTTGAAACCAAGGTTTGATATCCACAAAAATTAGTCGCATCACTATAGCCTATAGGAATGAGAAAATAATAATTTATTTTAAAAGTTGATAAACAGTAAAAAAGACCACCTTTCTGTTCAACAGGGGTTCCGGAACATCTCCACGCACAATCCGTTGAGCTAGTCTGCAGATAACATAAAAGGTTAATGAATCAAGATAGGAGATAGATACAAACAATGCAGAATGAGTGATCTGGAAAATTATGACAGCAGGAGAAAAACATCAGAAGTGAGAAGAAGAATGGTTAAGTAAAGCAGAACATCTAGGTAGTAATTAAGCAAACTTAATTGAAAAAAAAAATCATAATAGAGTAGAACATTAGCTATCTATATTTTAGAAGTTACTAAAGAATCATGATAAAGTTTGAACCTTACCCTTCAGCAATTGCAGTTTTCCCCACACCAGGCTCCCCAATAATAACAGGATTATTTTTTGTTCTCCTGGACAAAATCTGGATGCAACGCCGTATCTCATCATCCCGTCCAATAACAGGATCAAGTTTGCCACGACTGGCGAGCTCAGTCAAGTCATTTCCATATTTGGTCAAAGCCTCATATTTTCCTTCAGGATCTATGGAAGCACAATATGATTATAAGACTAATAATCATGTAAGCTCTAAGATAGCACCTAGTGAACAGACAAATTAAGGTAGAATCATACTTTGATCAGTGACTCTCTGATTTCCACGAACATGTTTAACAGCCTCCTTCAAATCCGTGTCGCTGAGCTGGAGTTTCTTAAACAATTGCTGCCCGAAGCGTGAATCGGATTGAAATGCCAGCAGAAGGTGCTCCACAGACACAAAATCATCGTTCATTTCTTTCTTCAGCCTTCGGGCATTGTCCAACAGACCGCCCAAATGCGAGCCTATTATAGGTCCACTGGTGCCACCCATCACCTACACCACAACAGAACAATAAACAATGAATGAATTGGATAATTAACTATAGTAATTAGTAAGTGTGAAACTGCAAAATGAATAGGGGAAGTAAAGAATGTGCCTTGGGCTGCTGAGCAATGAAGTCATCAGTGGCCTGGAGAAGAGTGGTGTTGTCGAGACCAGCCTTGGTGAAGATTCTCCGGGCCAAACCATCCTTCTGCTCCAACAGAGCCTTCATCAAGTGCTCGGATTCCACCACCTGCTGCTTGCTGACTCTCGCGGCATCAACCGCCCCTGTAATCCCCTCCCACGCCAGCTCCGTGAACTCATTCTGCTGCGCCTGCAGCTTTCATTAAAACTCAATCTCGAAATTCGATCGAAGAATTGAATCAGACATAGAACAGTATGGTGCGCACCTGAGCAGCGGAGTAGAGCCGAGGAACGGAAGAGTGGAAGCTCCGAGTGGGGAAAACGACATGATTTGCATCCCAAACGACATTGGATCGAGAGAAGGGAGCGACGGAGAAGTGTGAGGCGGCAGCAGAGACTGCGGACCGACTGAGGGAGTTTCTATACGTTCTGGTGGCGCCCGCCAAAACCATCGCCGATTTGCTGAGCTTCGTGGCTTGCCGGCTAGCCATTTTTTGATCAGCGTATGAGTGCGTTGAGTCGGTTTTGAAATGAGAATTTGAGGAGAGAGAGAGAGAGAGAGAGAGAGAGAGAGAGAGATTGTGTTTGTGTTTTGGCTTGGGAAAGAGGCAAAAGAGAAGAAGCTTGTAGAAGAGCAAGGGGGATTCTAGTATTTGCCACATTCCCGGCAAAGTTGCTGGCCCAATAGGCCCAACCCAAGCTCTCAAGAATATAGCAGCTGGGCATGTAGAAATTAAAGAAAATCAATTTCATGATAAGAAAATATATAAGTAAAGCATAAACTCAGATACAGAGGCTGCTAGATTGTTAAAAGTATCATAAGTTAAGGAAATATAAGATCATATTGTCTGGAGTCAAAAGAGTGCGAATCACTGCAGTGAACTAACTAGCTTCTAGCATTGCTTATAGTTACTAGCGTCCACTGCTTTAGGACCATCAAGTATCACATTTTCCCCTCTGAAATTGTGAACTAGAATCACATTTGACTTCACAAACTCCAGAACAACATTGTCCCCATTTGAAATTTCGAACTCAATGCAACTTTGGCGCCAACCACTTCTCAGCTTGAAACGACCATCTCTGGTCACACCTGTGCCTACTTTCTGTGATTTCTTCCTTGGATGATGAAGCCTTATCGACTCTCCTCCCTTGAGGCCCTCTTGTTTCACTATTTTCACTGGAACTGTCTGCAATTATAACATTATTGGTATTAATAAAGAGAACGAAACCAAAGCAATAATCCCAAATGACTGATGGATCATGGATGTTAAGTGGGACTAAAATTGCACGGAATATAACAATAGAGCAACTTCGTTTCCAATCAAAGGGGTCATAAATTCCGATAACAATAGGAAAAATGGTTCCTAGAAACAGAATTGAAATTCAAGACAGTACTTACCAACTCATAAGCTCTACATTTGTCCAAAGTTTGCATGAAGCATGAATAATTTGACCTGAACACCGTCACTCCAATTGGTGTTTCTTCAATTGCAGCCTTTTCAGCAACAACTTGACTGCCTATATATAGAGCCAAATGCATGCAAATATTTAAGGTGAGATGTTCTGTCAGATAAATCAAAACAGCAAAATTACTGTAAGTGCACAACATAATACAACTTACTACTTCCACCAGCGAGACTTCTCCTCTTGGTTACTTCCAAATCAATTTCACAAGCACTTTCATCAAAAATTGTGACATCAAACTCAAGTTTGCCAGTATAATGGAAAACCAAAAAGTCTCCTTCTTCCAAACAATGATGTTGCACAAACTTCTGCCAACCCTTACAAAAGAACAAGCCACTTTCTCTCTCTTCCAGTGGCACATTCCAGCTTTGTCCATCGGGACCTTTAAGAACACATTTACAAGGCGGTGTTCCCATGAACTCTTCCACAAACGCATTTGGTATTCTCTACAAAATGCAGTTGCGTGTCAGCTGACTTCACACAACGATATGCTGGATCGAGGGTATACAATTAATGCAGGGCATAGTATTTTCACATAAAGGGCATTTCGATTCTTCTCAGTGCAAAGAATTCAAATGGTTAATAACTTAATACAACATTAAGCACCAAGGAAACCAATATAACAAAGAGTTCGAAAGCTTTGTATCGTAACAGTACCACTAGTCACTGAGTACTAAGAAATTGAGCTGAGGTTATGCAGTAATTAGTATAAGACTAAATGTATATACTTCTTTTGAGCTTCTCATCACTAGTTCTCACCCCATATAACAAAATCATAATCAAGACAGTTACTGAAAAAGTTACAGATCTTGATCCAGAAAGGTAGAATAATCATGAGACATAGCTCACAATCTAATCAGATAAAGCCATGCTGAAAATTAAGATATTTGGAAAATATAAAAGGAGCCAAAATTGTTACCAGGCGCCGGCAGAAATCACCAATGAGGACCTGAAAAAATGCTGGTTTGCTAGCTGCCATTTGAACTTGTGTCAAAGAGAAGAGAGACAAACAGCAGTCAATTGGTTCTCCCGAAAACACCTGCAGATATATAATGAGGTCACAGTTGTTTCATTTGCTCAAAAGACTCCATCTTCATGAAATTTTCATAAATTATTATCGTAAATAAAGGAAAAACAGTTTTCTAATGAAATTTAAGAGCATCCAGACTTGTAAAAATAGGTAGTTAAATATGATTAAGCAAATTTTTACATGGATGTTTTGAATATGTGGTTTTACGCTCGACTCTCTCTCTCTCTCTCTCTCTCTCTCTCTCTCTCTCTCTCTCTGTCTCTGCTACCCTCTTTTGGTCAATAGAAACACCTTTCAGGTTATTGTAGCGGTTAGGATGTAAAGAAGATATGAAGATTAAACCAAACAAGGCAAAGAAAAGCATAGCGGAAACACAACCAGAAAAGGAATGAGCAGATGAGAACTCCTAAAACAAACAATAAAAAAGGCCTAAACTTAGAGAACAAGAACAGAAACTGTAGAACTTATCAAGCCAATAACAAGGAAGGGAGGAAGAAGAAAAGTAACAGAGAAACAGTGACGAAGTTAACAACATATACGAAACCTGAAGGTTGGAGCAGCAGCAGAAGGTGACTGAGGACAGAGAGATACAACCAAAACCGAGGAAATGAAATCTGATAGCCTTGCGAACCCAACGGAGGAAGATAAAGCAACAAGCACCTAGGCTGAATTTAAGAGCATAAATACGAAAACAATAAGGCTGAAATGAACAGTGCACAATGACCGAATGACATGACCAATCTGCACTACTGGTAATAGTTTCCACACTCCAATGCAATTCAATTCAAACCAAACCAGTCTGATGAGGCTATTCATTTCTGGTTTCTCTTTTGGTCCTTTCTGTCAGTCTGCTTCTGTGATCCTTCATATAATGCCTACCTGCTTCTGGTTTAAACTAGCTCCGTCACTCTGTTCTGTTTATTTTAGATGATGCGCAGAGACGCGGACTTGATTTAATTTTCTGGTAGCCGTTGCTTATAAATTGGGCCTCATTGTTGCTATGGTCATCGTTGGTTCTTGTGGTTATTTATGAACTTATGATTTGTAGTGTAGGGTTGTATACATTTCACATTTGGGATTAAACACGCATCATGATCTGGTCAGCTACAAAAGGACCAAAGAAAGTATTAACTAATCACAAACATGGAGATCGAGTTGAAATGATTAAATACCAAGTACGTGATGTGTTAATTGTGTATTGGGTTTTATAGTAATAACTTATAATACACATCACGCTGAATGACAACACATTCAAATGTTCATTCATTTTGTTTTTCTAAGAATTCCAAATATTCACTCTAAAATACTACACACAATACAATAGAGCTCGTTTTTGTGTGTGAGAACCGAATCCTCTCGCGAAGCAAAATGTCACTTCACCTGCTCTTCTTTGGTTCTCTTGCATATTGGTTTATGAGTCCATCTACTTCCTTCCATAGCAGGCCTTCCACCAATACTCCATCCTTGGTAAACCTGAGACAATGATAGCGCGAATTGAAACCCCAGGAAGCAATGCAAAAACATTGGCATACATCATGAGAGAGATAGAGAGAGACCACTTAGTAACACTCTTAGTGAATTCCACCGTTTTATTTGCAGAAATTGATTTTGGATCTGCACTTGCTATTGTAAGAGTGTACAAATCAGAAAACCTTGGTAATTTGGAAGACACCACCAAACCAGTACTAAAGGATCCCTGCAAAATTGAATAAGAAATAAGAAATGGACAACAAAGCCAACTTTCACTCCTTTGCCTCATGCCAAATTCTATATATCCTCTAGAGTCTAGAACCCAATGACATTGACGTTCATCCCATATTCACATTTAACCATTTAGATGATATGATGAACTGCTAGACGGAAATTCTGAGTGTAAATCCATCCTCTCCATATGTTTCTAAACATTCTTATAGAGTTAATATCAATCTCATCATAAGCCATAACAAGAAAATTATGTATACATTCCCATATTGATCTGATTATGTTAAGACTTGGCAAGTTCAGGGATCAACTATCTCATGCAAGAGTGCAAGACAGTGTCAAGCAAACAGACTGAATATAAAGTCGGAGTGCCAAACTGCCAATCAAGGGAATGAAAGGTTGCAGCATTGTTAACGACTTTAACTCTCCTTCACAGCAAGAGGAGAGTAAAATCTAGCCCAAAGGTTTGTTTCACAGGAAAAAGAACATGTACGCATTCAATATTGAATAAAATGTGAGTGAAACCATATTACTCCCAAAAAAGAAACATCCCTGACAGTACCACTGAGCTATCAATTGACTGTTTTATGGCAACTTCATCAAAACGTTACTATGACAAAATACAAACAGAAACAACAACAAAATATAATCTTACCAGAGGATGAGTAAACAATATTGCATTTTTCTCCTTCACGTACGAAATCAGCTGTAGTACTCCATTGATGACAATATACTTGCCAGAGTCAAGGATCATACACATTTGAGGGGAACTTTGAACCAAGATTAACTTTCCAACCATGCTCTTATGACAATGGTTTTCTGATATGAACCAATAAGAGATGCTAGCATGTTATAAACAATTTCACAAACTCACCAAACATGAAAAACAAGGACACATGATCACAATATAATACTGTGGAAATCAAAATAGCAAGACCCGTGTAGTAGCTAAAGGATATGATATTATGCATCCAATCAGGAAGTTGTGGTTTTCAGGGAATTTCTTCTTGTAGAACTGAGCAAACAGAGCAATAGTTATGACAATGGCTCCAATTAACAATTTCAAGTTACTTAACTTGGTGTCCTCCACATATCCGCGACTTGTAACAATCTACAAAGCCAATCGATGAACATTACAAAGTAGAAACCGAATTACAACCAAACACAGATAAAACTGGATCGAATTCATTATGAAGGTGAACAGTTATAACGCATAAACAAGGGTAAGAAAAAGTCTGGGACCTCGGAGACGGACTCGTCGAGAAGGTGCTTGATGGAGTTGTGATCTGAAAGGTTGACCTTTCTGGGCTTGCTGCTCGCTTCTTTCGTCTCTTGCATTTTCGGATGCAAACTCTCTCTCCCGCTCTCTCTCTCTCTCTCTCTCTCACTCTCCGAGTCTGTGACTTTTGGCTTTCGATCGATTTGTGCTACTACACTGCAACTGTGCCTCCACGAGTATCGAGCCTATCAAACTTCGCCACGCAATAACAAATATCCACGGTGTAATTTTTACCATATAGCTCGCTCGAATATTTCTTTCCAATTTCACTCATCCAATTTGCTTGAATTTGTTCTACTGTGCCTCGACGAGTCTTGACATAATGATCAAGGTACACTGAGCGGAGGGTTGGGAGAGAGATACAGGCACGTACAGACGGTACTAAGCCAATCTTCAAATTAAACAAACAAACAATAGATGAAGATGGTAATGTAAATGCCTATAATATATATGATGCCCTGGCTAGCAGGTTTACATTACCAAATAGAGATCAGCAGCCATCAACACCCAAGATGACAATGTTTCTATGACAAGCTCTACTGGTAATTTACTCCAAACACAAAGACTTTCAAAAAGTAGAGCAGTCCAAGGCAGTAGCCTATCAAGGTATGACCATACAGCAAATTCGGGTAACAGTGTTTTTCAGCCATTTGATATTTTCCTTCTAACTTGCAAAATTCTGTTTAATGTCATGCTTGTTATGTATATTTATCGGTCCATCGTTCAATATAAATCATTTTTCAATTCAATCATACACAGGAAGCCGCGTTGTAACTTGTAAAAATATTATTAAAATATAAATCTTTCATAACTTTACATTACTACTCTTGTTGAAACATTCACATTATTAACCTTCGAGTAATCTAATCATCCTCCTTATGAATAATGGATAACCTAGGAACCATATTAAAATGAATCAAGAATGTTTCTTTTTTGGCCAATTCGGTATATATATATTTTTATTTTTGATCCAATGAAAGCATTTCATTCATTGAGAAGAAATTGTTACAATAATGCAAGCGAATGACTTCTCTCGTGGAAGATGGGGCCAATTCGGTATGAATGACCAATCAAATGACTTACATTATTTCATGATTTATTACGTACTACTGCCCCCAATAATGGGGCAAGCAAAGTAAAACCCGCACAAACGGCGTCGTTTCGTTGTTTGCAGACATTATACGGCGTCGTTCCGTGGTAGGTTCAATCCATTCGGGGCCCCGTCCTCACAGTCGTTAAGAACCCAACCCCAGTAAAGGTCTGAAACCACGTTCTTCCTCATCCTCCTCTTTCTCCTCTCTTCCCCTCCGTCTTCGTTGACCTCCATCTATCTAACCGGACACCCCAAATCACTGTTCCCAACTCCCAGATCCGTTCTCCTCATCCCTCAATCTAACACCTCCAAGGTCAGATCTCCAATCACTTGTCTTTCTACTATTACTTACTTTAACACTGCTTTTCTTCTTCCTTTATTCACGCATCGTTCATGTCTCTGTTTCAGATCAAGGATTCGCCTCGCTACAGATCTCCACCTCAGGTTCTGCTTCTTCTATCGTATTTATTTGGGTTTGCTCCAGATCTGGTTCAAAGCTCGAAACTTTCTCAATCAAGTTGAGGTGTTTTTTTGTTTCGGGGTTCGTTCTTGAACGATTTAAAGATCTGGGTTTGATTGTTTTGCTTGATTTGGTATATTGGAAATGTCAATTTTGCCGAAAGAGGATTCGATTCAAATCCGGGAGGTGTGGAATGATAATCTTGAAGAGGAGTTCCATATAATACGGGGTATTGTTGACAAGTACAACTATATTGCTATGGATACCGAGTTCCCTGGTGTGGTTCTTCGCCCTGTTGGGGCTTTTAAGAACATAAGCGATTACAACTATCAGACTTTGAAAGACAATGTTGATATGTTGAAATTGATTCAGTTGGGCCTCACTTTCTCCGACGAGAATGGCAACCTTCCTACCTGTGGTACCGAAAACTCCTTCATCTGGCAGTTCAATTTCCGCGAGTTCAATGTCACCGAAGACATCTTTGCCAGCGATTCAATTGAGTTGTTGCGTCAATGTGGGATTGACTTTAAGAAGAACAGCGAGCAGGGTATTGATGTGAACCGGTTCGCTGAGCTCTTGATGTCTTCAGGGGTTGTATTGAATGATGCTGTGCATTGGGTTACCTTCCATAGTGGGTATGATTTTGGATACCTGCTCAAGCTTTTGACTTGTAGGAGTTTGCCTGACACGCAAGCTGGTTTCTTTGATTTGATCAAGATATACTTCCCAATGGTGTATGATATCAAGCATTTGATGAAGTTCTGCAACAGCCTCCACGGTGGGTTGAACAAGCTTGCAGAACTCTTGGATGTGGAAAGAATTGGTGTGTGCCATCAAGCAGGCTCAGACAGTTTGCTTACAGCATGCACCTTTAGGAAATTGAGGGATACCTTCTTCAGCGGCTCGACCGAGAAATATGCAGGTGTCCTGTACGGTCTGGGTGTTGAGAATGGACAGAGTACTAATTGAAAGAAAATAATTGTCAAAAAAGATTGATGAATATTTGTAGACTATTGAGTGTGAGACATGTAGCATTTCCTTGTACACTGTTCGCAAAAAAGAGTTGTTGTTTTAGTTTTAACTTATCATCTTTGCTTGCCTGTAACTGAAACCTTAACCGGTTCTGTAGCATTGAGTTTCTTGTAAATTATTGCAGTTAGTGTTTCAATAAAAGTCTATGTTTCAATGAGTTATTTCCCCGGCGTTCTTACTTCATTGGCTCTTTCCCTCGTTCTCTTCAGCATGTACGTATTTATTTTCTTTCTTGAAAGCTCATGTATTCTTGTTGTTTGGTTCTTTTGGATAATGTTTTTGTAATTTTGCAATTAGAAGCTGCCGGTCGCTCTTTGATCACTCATTCTGTTATCTTCTTGAATTATCTGTATGCATGTAAGTGTGCTGCAGTGAGATACTTTGATTCGTATCCTTGCTGCAAAACACAAACAACTAGAGTAATGAAAGGGAACAGAAGGAAGGGAAGCTGGCAGAAGCAGCAGTATATCTGTGGGTAAGTGTGGCCTAAGGGTGTGATACACATACTGGTATAACAAGGTTTGGTTCATCATCGTACTTATCAGCAAGAATCCCAAATGTAAGAATGGCAACAATTGTTTGGTTATCATTTGTAGCCTTCTGCCGGAAGTAAGGTTTCAGATGTTATAAATCTCTTCTAATTGCTAAACAGCATAATGCTGCATTCTATACATTGTATGTAGACATTGTGGCTGAACAAGTAGAGATGTGGCGGAATTGGCGGTGCCTAATCTGAACTAGTGCAGGCTGCAGTTCAAGTGCAGCAATTTGATTCACTGGAAAGCCTATAGTTGTCCAGCTATCATGTCATCTAGCAGATGAAACAAGCGCTTGTCTGTGCTTATAGGCCAATCGGAAACCACCAATTGGGCTGTGCTTTCACATTGGGCGGCATTGACGATGCAAATCATAGGCTGCTGGTTGGTTAAAACTGCAGGTTAAATATTAGCATCCCCATTTCAAATAAGAAAAGATAATGGCATCTCCACCTCCATTCACTGTAAGTAACGTCCGATCAGACAAGGTCAACAATTTCAACATCTATACTAGTTCATCCACATCGTAAACGTATGCTCTAATAAAAAACTCATTTGTGCCCCGTGACAATTTGCTTTGAATCCAACTCTCCTGATAATTGTTTATACCGTCACTAGCTGAGATTACATAAAAAGGATTTCTCTATCAACCATCATCATTCATTCCAAATTTCCACTAACAGAAAAATACATGGACAAAATGGAGATATACCAAAAATGTATAAACATGTACTGTGAGAGTATGTATGACAAATGGTTCGTGGATCTAAATGTAAATCGTTGCCCAAAATTTCCAGAGAGAACGTGGCGCACCGCTTTTTAAAAAAGTCCCACGCAACCAAAGCAACCCACTCAATCAACGCCGGGCGAGCCTCCTGCTCCACCTTTCTCCGATCAACGGCATCCTCCTCCTCCTCCTCCTCAGGTCTGATTCTACCTTCTCCTTTCACCCTTTAAATTCCTAGTAACACATACATACTGCTGATATTGGATCCCAAACTCTCTCCAAATACCAAAGATCCGGATCTCCACACCCCTCTCATGCCTCCCAAACCCACCACCGCCGTCTTCGTCCTAGGGTTTCTCCTCCCCCTGTTGCTTACATTCTGCCATGCCGATCCGGGTCCCAGTTGCCCCAAAACCAGCCCACTCGTCAACTTGGAATCCGAATTCAAAATGCTCCAGCACCAGCTCAGAGGCTCCCTCAAAATACTCGACGACTGCTCCTTCCAGGTCTCCAATTTCGACATGCTCTCCGGCTCCGACGTCCGCTGGTGGGCCGCCGCCGCCCCCGACTTCAACAACCTCACCGCCGGCTTCGTCGTCTCCGACCACAAACTCAACCAGACCTACAAAAGCGCAAGCTTCACTGTGCGTCTCAGAGACAATGTCACCTGGGATCAGATCCAAGTCCTCGCCGTCTGGGACCTCCCCACCTCCTCCGACTTCGGTCACATCGTCCTCCGTGACGTAATCAACCGCTCTTCCGGCTTGGCCCCTTCTCCGTCGCCGGCGAGCGATTCATGGAATGGGAGCAGTCGGGTTCATACTGAGCCGACTATGCTGGAGAATTGCAAGAGCTTGTCTGATCATTATAGGGTTAGATGGACACTGCGTCCTGCGGAGAATGTGGTTGATATTGGGCTCGAAGCTGCCACTGATTCCACGGATTACATGGCTTTCGGGTGGGCCAGCCCCAAGATGACTACTGAGCAGTTCATGCTCGGAGCTGATGTGGCCGTCGCCGGATTCGATGAGGAGGGAATGCCGTTTGTCACTGATTTTTACATCTCAAAGTACAGTGAGTGCGCGGTGGACAAGGACGGCTCCGTTAAAGGGGTCTGCCCCGATACGAGGTACGAAGGGACTGCCGCCAATGGCTTGGTGAACAATACTAGATTGGTTTACGGCCACCGCAGGGACGCCGTGTCGTTTATTAGGTACCAGAGGCCGTTGGAATCGGCTGATCAGAAGTATGATGTAGTGGTGAACCATACTGAGAAAATGATGGTGATTTGGGCTGTGGGGACGATCAGGCCACCGGATACTCTTCAGCCTTACTATCTTCCCCAAAACCATGGGGGACCCCAGGATGTGGCTTATGGCTATCTCCAGCTGAATATGTCTGAGCATGTGGATGACTGTTTCGGTCCTATAGAGGCCGAAGACACAGAGGATCAGCATCTCATTATTGCCGATGCAAAGGCGCCGCTTGTGGTTACTTCCGGGGAGGCAGTGCATTATCCAGACCCTCCCAACCCTTCAAAGGTTCTTTATGTTAACAAGAAGGAAGCTCCGGTGTTGAGAGTAGAAAGAGGGGTGCCGGTCACGTTTTCAATACAAGCTGGGCATGATGTTGCTCTCTACATTACTTCGGATCCTCTTGGTGGGAATGCTACACTGAGGAATGCAAGCGAGACTGTTTATGCTGGAGGACCGGAGTATCAAGGAGTTCAAGCCAGTCCCAAGGAGTTAAAATGGGCGCCAAACAGGAATACCCCAGACCTGGTGTACTATCAATCTCTTTATGACCAGAAAATGGGATGGAAGGTACAGGTGGTTGATGGGGGTTTACCTGATATGTATAATAGCAGTGTGGTTTTGGATGATCAGCAAGTTACCTTATTTTGGACATTGGCACATGATTCTATATCTATTGCGGTCCGAGGTGAGAAGAAAAGTGGTTTCTTGGCAATAGGATTTGGTAGGGAAATGGTGAACAGCTATGCTTATGTTGGTTGGATTGATAATATTGGCAAAGGGCGGGTAAATACTTACTGGATTGATGGTAAGGATGCCTCGAGTGTGCATCCAACTAATGAAAATTTGACATATGTGAGGTGCAGGTCAGAAAATGGGATCATAACATTCGAGTTCACTCGCCCTTTGAGACCTTCATGTGGTAAGAGTGATAAGCCCGAGTGTAAAAACATAATTGATCCAACTACTCCTCTTAAAGTTATATGGGCAATGGGTGCTACGTGGTCAGATGATCATCTTAGTGATCAAAATATGCATTTTGTTACCAGCAGTAGGCCTATAAGGGTTCTGCTTATGCGTGGTTCTGCAGAGGCAGAGCAGGATTTGCAGCCAGTTTTAGCAGTGCATGGATTTATGATGTTTCTCTCTTGGGCTATATTGCTTCCTGGTGGAATACTGGCAGCTAGATACTTGAAACATGTTAAGGGTGATGGTTGGTACCGGATTCATGTATACTTGCAGTACTCAGGTTTGGCAATCGTTCTACTTGCCCTTCTTTTTGCTGTTGCCGAGCTCCGAGGCTTCTTTTTCGGCTCATTACATGTTAAATTTGGAACTACGGCTATATTTTTGGTTTGTATGCAACCGGTGAATGCATACCTAAGGCCAAAGAGACCAAATAATGGAGAGCAGGTTTCCTCTAAAAGGCTTTTGTGGGAGTATCTTCATGTGATCGGGGGCAGGAGTGCCATTGTAGTAGGTTTTGGAGCACTTTTCACGGGATTGAGGCATTTAGGTGATAGATATGGCGGCGAAAATGTTGGTGGGCTCAACTGGGCTTTGATAGTTTGGTTCTTGATATGTGCTTTGATAGTAGTATATTTGGAATACTGTGAAAGGCAAAGAAGGGGGGATAGAAGTGTCGGCAGAAGCAATTGGGTGCTGGGGAATCTTGAGGAAGATGACTCTGTTGATTTGTTGAGTCCAAATGGAATACATTCAGAGAAGGATTCACGTACATCAGGAAGGATGGAAGTTCAATTAGAGCCTCTGAACAGATAGGTAGATAGATAGTTATTCTTTGATATGAGCTACTACTCTTACCCAATTTTGAGAATTTCTTCACATACATGGGGAATACAAAGCCAGTTTACTTGCTTCAGAGGTCGTTTTGCTTTGTCAAAGGGAGGCTCGTTCGATGAACACCATTCAGCTCCATCCAACCATTTACTGTCAAGGATTTTCATCCCATGATCTGCACTCTTGTATACTTTATACATCTTATTAGTTATTACACAGAGGAAGGTTATATCACTTTATTTGTTGCCTTTTGATTATAAAACGAGGACATTAGCTTAGAATGTTTGGTTTAGATCTGTGAAATGTGCTTTTCAGGCATTTGAAAGAGAGAGTTGCTTCTTGCTAGCCAATTTTCCTGTAAAATATGAAGCTGCGTAATACCTGTTTGCAACCTACATCAGATGCTTGTTACTCTTTTAGGTCATCGTTTTCTTGTCTTGCTTTTGAGTCTGTTGAGAAAATAATATGGAAAATGGCATTTGACATGTCATGAATGATAAAGTGATGTAGCATTCATGATCAATTCTGTATTTCCAATTTTGTTTTACCGCGGGATTAGACCATTGATGTCGGATTGAACAACAGCAGAGGGGATAGCTCAATTAAGCGAGCGTCAGACTGAAGATCTGAAGGTCGCGTGTTCGATCCACGCTCACCGCATTTGTTTTTCTCTCACACTTCGCTTCCTCTTTCTCTTACAGTCTTACCAAATATGGAAGAGTAAATCCAGATATTGTATTCAAGGAAAGTTCCTTCTTTGATATGCTCGAGTCTCCAGAGTCAAGAGTGGCTTCTTATTTGGGCATCATAATTCTTATGAGATTATGATGTGAATACCATGTATCTTGCTTCTTTTTCAATTTCTTTTTTCTTCTTTAGGCTGAACATGTATCAGATGTTCATCCAATACATTCTTACCTATCTAAATATTCATCAATAGGAAAATTCATCATTCTTGACATACGAGAATGAAATGAAATCTCATAATTTCATACATGAGCATGAAAGGGAAAAAAAAATCATTGGGACATTTGAGGCAGAAACTCATCAACTTTCATATATGAACATTGTAGGAAAACTCATCATTGTTACTTATAAAAAAATGTGATAACTGAAAGAGTTTCACATATATTAAACTGAAAAGGAAAAATCGTTATTGATACATATAAACATAATCTGGACACATTGATTACGTTTAGAAAGCTAAGAAATCCGGTATGACTTGGCATAATTATTCAATGTGAAAACGAATGAGTGATGAGTTTGCCATAATTATTCAAACCTTTGTCGTCCTCAAGTTTTATAACTTGGGCATGCATAACCTTCTTGTAAAAATGTATTTTTACTATTTTAGGTTATTTATAAAATGATCCGATGAGATCTCAAGTATTTACTTTTACCCCTAAAGACTTTATATATTCATAACTTTCTCAATTTTTTATTTATATATTTAAATGTGCTTAAAGGACCTCTAAATAGAATTACAATTAATTACATAGTTCATAGAAAATGTGAATTTGCATCACATTCATATTATTTAGCACACAATATTCTAACAGGGATATTCTAACAAAGCGCCTAATTAATACTTTTGTATGTTGTTACAATGACGCTAGAGTTGACCTATTTTAGTGACATCCGTAGAAATTACGTTTATTTGATTTTATTCACCGTTTCAACATGAATTGTCAGCGACATGGTTTGGTAACGTTAATTCATCATATAAGATACTACCTTCTAAAACATATTAGTTGTTGCTCAAGTTTGAGCCAGGCAAATCAAGTGTTCTATAACGGAAAACAAGCTTCCATAAGCGAAATATAAAAGAGTTCTAACTAATTTCATGGGTCAGTTATGTATCTATCATACACATGTATGTATTGTTTGTTTTTTATGAGTGAAATGTATAATCTCAATTACTATGCACTTTACTTATCAGACACGTAATACAACCACCTAGCGCGGGTCTTTTCATTGCATGATCGCCACGACAAAGACTATTTGTTAACGAAAGTGAATGTGGGTTTATTGAATGTGTAATAAAAACTGATATGGTCTCGCACACTTAGTTATAAACTTGTCTCACGTAAGTGTAGTGATTTCTTCTGCCGAACTCTAAGATCTCTAACAATCATAATATAAGATTATTCAAGGCAAGACTAATGTCGAGCCAAATAAAACATAACATAGAGAAACAAGTCAATACCTAGTCCTACTATAGTGCAATTGTGCATTAGGGTTTAGTACCTAAAACAGCACAATGTAATGGTTTGATCACAATTCTATTTTCCATGGTAAAACATGGCATTCAAGTTTGCATCACCGCTAAAGTCTCTAACACAAATACACAATCCCTTGGGCCTTGGCTTTCACCAAATTATATTTTCATCCCCAAAATCACAAGGTAAATCTCGTTCTTACCGGCCATGGGAGAAGGACGCTTTAGTCCCTCATCCCAGGGAGCCAGTGCTATAGAAACCCCCCTCCAAATAAAACAAACAGGCTCTTCCTCACGCTAAATCCTCGAGTGACCGGAGTCAAAGTATCTCTCTCTTTCTCCATCTCTACAAATATTTACTTTTTACCCTCTCCTTTCATTTTTCTCTAGCCCGCTGGGAATTCTACTTCTCGGGGGTTTGGGAATTCAGGCAAAGCTTCCCCCAGATCCATTCAAACTCCGGTAACTCTCTCCGTCCCTCTAATTCGCTTTACATTCTGCTAACTTTCACCATTAATTCACACTCAGCTTAACTAGTTCTGATTCATCTCTCCGTCAAACCCCTTCAAATTGGTCTCTGTTAGGGTTTTTCCGGCCAATTTAACTCGTGATTTTCACATATCCATCAGACTAGTCATTTCCATGTGATCTCAGCCTTTTGAGTATCACTGATGATGATGCCGCGCTCTTGATTTATGTGTTCAATGTGGACTCGGTTGCTTGAATTTTCAGCTCTCATAGTTTTAGTTTTGCTTTCTGCATGCGTTGTTTTGTTCTCGGTTCGCAATTTAATATTTCAGGTGTTAATATGGTGTGAATGGTTTTAAAAAAGATCATGATGAATTCTTATGAGTATTCCTGATTAGCTAATTCTGCTGTTCTATATATGCATAAATATACTTGTGAGAGTTTTGTTACATGTATAACTGCAACCATTCGGCGTTACCGTTGATGTATCCATGTATGCATGAAGCATTGCCTATTCGTTCTCCTTGTACCAATATACTGTTGTGAAATTCCGTTTGTATTTATTAGCAATGGAGGTTGTTCAGTGCTATTTCTTTATCTGTCGATTAGACGATGTTTTATCCGTTCCCCTTTTGGTTAAGGCCTGGTATTGATAGGCTTATGCGCTAGATTTTTCGGTTTAGTTGATAAGAATTTACATTTTTCCATTTTACGTAAAGATAATATCACCTTTTTAGAAAATAGTTAATAATTTGGTAATAAGTATTCAATCTCGCGTTCCTGTGGAGAAAGAATGATCAGTGGATAGAATGCGTATCATTCTCACAGAACTTCTTTGACAAACATAAAGTGGGGGAATTGACACTCATTTCCGCACAGCAAAACGTTGTAAATAGGTAGTTGGGTATGGCCACTCATTGCATTTACTGATACAGGTTGCCTGACCAGTTAGTATCAATTTAGAATGTAGCTTGAATAAGCCAGTAAGAACATGCAGTTGTTCCTCACACATATCATTGAATGCTGATTGAATATCTACTTTCCCTCTGCAGAATATGAGTAGCTTGGTTGAGAGGCTGCGCACTAGATCAGAACGAAAGCCAATATATAATATTGATGAATCTGATGATGATGGTGATTTTGGGCCTGGTAAACCTGGAAGAGATCAGGAAAAGTTTGAGAAGATTGATAGGACTGACGTGGTTTGTTCTTCACTCCTTCAAAACTAATAGTATCTGAAGTCTGTTGTGCTGCATATTTTGTTTCAGTTTAGAAATTACAACAAGTATTTTCTTATACTTCTGTTTTGGGGTATGTAGAAAGATAACTCCTGTCAAGCGTGTGGGGAAAGCGAGAATCTTATGGAATGTGAGACGTGCAACTATGCATATCATGCTGCGTGTTTACTCCCCCCATTGAAGACCCCTCTCCCTGACAGCTGGCGATGTCCAGAATGTGTATGATTTCCTTACCTAATTTTGTTTCTATTAAACCTGATACGGATGATATGCTATGGTGATGGCTGAGAACAACATTTCCTATATTTACAGGTGAGCCCTCTGACAGATATTGACAAGATTCTAGATTGTGAAATGCGACCTACTGCCGCTGATGAGAGTAATGCCTCACATCTGAATTCAAACCAGATTTTTGTCAAACAATATCTTGTAAAGTGGAAGGGACTGTCATATCTACATTGCACATGGTAATTTGTTATTGGTTTCGGCTTATTCTATGTATAGGTCCTAACTGTTCACTCGTTATCTTAGACTCTCTTTCAGAATAATGGATGGCTTGCAATATAGTTGGCTCACTCTGAAACCATCCCTATATGCAAGCTGGCTGTCTTTTGTGCTATTCTGGCAAATTGTTTATCCATTTTGGGTCGTGAGCTTGGTTTACGTGACCATTTAACATGGAAATTTCCATTTACCTGCCAATTTATTTTCTTCAGGGTCCCTGAGAAAGAATTTAATAAAGCATTCAAGACATTACCACGTCTAAAACAGAAACTTAGCAATTCTCAGCGTCAAATTGCTGCCAGTAAGAACACAGAGGATGATTTTGTTGCAATTCGACCTGAATGGACAACTGTTGACCGGATCATTGCTTGCAGGTCCCTTTTCTACCGTCATTTGTCTATTGATTACCAATATCATTTGGCCCTGAAAAAGTTTGTATGCTTTCAAATCTACATGAGAAGGAATGTGAAGTGCTGTACACGAAGTCTAGAATGTTAGTAATTTTTTATTGGATTTTGCAGGGGAGACGATGAGAAGCAATACCTTGTAAAATGGAAAGAACTTCCTTACGATGAATGTTATTGGGAGGTGGAGGCTGATATCTCCACATTTCAGCCAGAAATAGAGAGATTCCATAGATTCCAGTCTAGAAGTCACAAATTATCTGGTAAGCAGAAAAGCAGTCTTAAAGAGCCTACCGAATCAAAAAAGAAGCAGAAAGAGTTTCAACAGTTTGAGCACAGTCCTGAATTTCTTTCTGGAGGTACTGCTTCTTTCTATTATGAACTTTAAATCTGGGTTGCTTCACTCTTTTACTATGGACGCCTGAGTGCTTTTTGGTGTATATAGGTTCACTGCATCCTTATCAGCTTGAAGGTTTGAACTTCTTACGTTTCTCATGGTCCAAACAAACTCATGTGATACTTGCAGATGAGATGGGACTTGGTCAGTATATATACATATTTCATTTTAACCTATGGTATAATTTTCTTTCATGATAGCTTAAATTCACCAACAGCTTGAGATTTATTTGGTTGCAGGAAAAACTATACAGAGTATAGCTTTTTTAGCATCTCTATTTGAGGAAAGAGTCTACCCACATCTAGTGGTGGCTCCTCTTTCAACTTTACGAAATTGGGAACGGGAATTCGCGACATGGGCACCTCAAATGAATGTTGTAAGTGCACTGGATGTTTATGTGACACATCATCATTCATCAATCAAATGTGGTTTTTGAATAAAAGTTCACTTGGTTCAGGTTATGTATGTTGGCTCTTCCCAAGCCCGTGCGGTCATACGGGAATATGAATTTTACTTCCCCAAAAATCACAAGAAGATCAAGAAGAAGAAATCTGGTCAGCTTGTTGGGGAAAGCAAGCAAGATAGGATCAAGTTTGATGTCCTTCTCACATCATATGAGATGATTAACTTGGACTCTACAATTCTGAAACCGATAAAGTGGGAGTGTATGGTAATTTTCTGTTGCTATATATGTACACTCCCTACATATCTTAATATTTTAGTTTGTGACTAATACTGACTTCCATCTGTAGATTGTTGATGAAGGACATCGTCTCAAAAACAAAGATTCAAAATTGTTTTCATCATTACAGCAGTACTGG
Source organism: Argentina anserina (assembly GCF_933775445.1). Lineage (NCBI taxonomy): Eukaryota > Viridiplantae > Streptophyta > Magnoliopsida > Rosales > Rosaceae > Argentina > Argentina anserina. The sequence continues at coordinate 29,971,164 of NC_065873.1, read as the reverse complement.
ACTAATCATCGGACACTTCTGACAGGGACTCCTCTTCAGGTAGATCGCGCGGTGTCTTGTGTGATAAATGTGTTTTTCCTTATACTGCCCTTTCTGATTTCCAACATCTCTCTGTCTGATCGATTGAATTATTTAAATACATTCTATACTATTTTTCTGGACTTTTATGCTGAATTTTTGTGCCTTAGGGTTTTCTGGGTTCCGCATATAGTCAGCTTAAATTGTTTGTGTTGTTTGTGTGTTCTTTTATGATTAGCTTCCGTAGATAAACTAGTTACATACAACAAAGTCATTCATTTAAACTTACTTGTGGTCATATATGTTATGATTTCAGAACAATCTGGACGAACTTTTCATGCTTATGCACTTCCTTGATGCTGCCAAGGTTAGTGTGGGCCATGCACCCTATGAAATTAAATAGAGCTAATTGGAAATAAACGCGTTTTTTGTATTTTGTACCTTCTCATGTGTACTTTTTTACATGCAGTTTGCAAGTCTGGAGGAGTTCCAGGAAGAGTTTAAGGATATTAATCAGGAAGAGCAGATATCCAGGCTTCACCAGATACTTGCTCCTCATCTTCTTAGAAGTATAAATTCAAAACTCTATTAAGCTTTGTTATTTTAATCTTTTTCTTTATGTATTTTGAAGTTTAAATCTGAAATTTTGGCCCAGAAAAATCTTGGATTTTCTATCTTCTACAGTTTCAAATTCTTAAAACTCTTTGTATGTAGTTCAATTTCGTAATTATTTATAATCACCTGAAATCCAATTGATATCAACGCATGTCATTAATATCCGGACTTCTTTATATCATTAGTTCTCAGTTTGCATACAGACAATAGTTTACATGGTTTATTGATGTGAAAAAATTTGTCGCTGATACCTGTTGAACACATTTATGCTTTGTGTATTTGCAGTAGTTCTTTTCCCCTCTACGATGTAGTTTAAAATCCAATATGTATTGTGACTGTTAATATAAACACATTCTGATTGCTCTAAATTCATTATATGAAAAAATTGTGAAAATGTGTGGAAATTTCTGCAGGGGTGAAAAAAGATGTCATGAAAGAACTACCTCCTAAGAAAGAACTTATATTACGCATTGAATTAAGCAGCAAACAGAAAGAATATTACAAAGCAATTCTCACTCGTAACTATCAGATACTAACTCGTCGTGGTGGTGCACAGGTAAGTTTGCATGATCTAGTTAAATGAAACTCTCTTCTTCTTTCTTTGTTTTTTTTTCTTTTCCTTCTTCTTCTAGCCTAATAAGTGTTTATCAGATATCTCTTATCAATGTGGTCATGGAATTGCGCAAGCTCTGTTGTCATGCCTATATGCTAGAAGGAGTCGAACCGGACATAGAAGATGCCATTGAATCTCACAAGTAAAATTTTGTTTTTGCTAATAAGTTGGTGAATTTATTTTGTTGAAATTCATAATGCTGTAGTTGATTATTTTGTTTTCTGCTTGAGCTGAAAATAATGTCGGATTTCTTTTTCATTGATAGAATGTTATTTTATAACCAAATTGTGCATGCTTTGGTGGAATTCTTAGACACTTGGTTCCAATTTCTTGTATCATATGGCAGACAACTATTGGAATCTTCTGGAAAACTGCAAGTCTTGGACAAAATGCTGATAAAACTTAAGGAGCAAGGGCACAGGGTGCTTATCTATTCACAATTTCAACACATGTTGGATTTGCTAGAAGACTACTGTACATACAAAGTATAAACACCTTGTTACTTTTGTTTTTGTCTGCATTCTTATAAATTATCATCTGCTTTTGCAGAATGAAATAGATGGCAACTTTTCTGGTTATATCTAACAGCTTCAATTTTTTTCAATTTTGTTAGAAATGGCAGTATGAAAGAATAGATGGTAAAGTTGGTGGAGCTGAGAGACAAATCAGGATAGATCGGTTCAATGCCGAAAATTCTTCCAGGTTTTGCTTTCTGCTTTCAACCAGAGCTGGGGGCTTGGGTATAAACCTAGCAACTGCTGACACGGTGGTCATATATGATAGGTAAGTATTAATTTTTTAAACTGTATACTAAAATTTTCTTACCTTTTCCTTCTAAATTGTATTAATGGAACTTTCTAAAAAATTTCTTACGATTTTGGTCTGCAGTGATTGGAATCCTCATGCTGATCTACAAGCTATGGCTAGGGCTCATCGACTTGGGCAAACTAACAAGGTTCATTCTAATACTTCAATGGTATCAATTATTCTTCTTTTGGTTTTTGTTTTTGTTTCAGTCTTATAATAGGGTTTTTGCGGTTGCAGGTGATGATTTATAGGCTAATAACACGAGGAACGATCGAAGAAAGAATGATGCAGCTGACTAAAAAGAAAATGGTATTAGAGCATTTGGTTGTTGGAAGATTAAAGGCTCAAAACATTAATCAGGTTTGCAAATATCTTAATTAGTTTTTGGAGCAAGAGCATTATGTACTAGTGGAATTTTAAGTTTAAAATGGTTCTTACTTTATTTTAGGAAGAACTTGATGATATCATCAGGTATGGATCTAAGGAGTTATTTGCTGATGAAGATGATGAAGGAGGAAAATCCCGACAAATACATTATGATGATGCTGCAATAGATAGGTTGATATTTGTAGGAAGCTTTTTCTCTTTCGATACATCGTTTTGCTCAACTTGATTTTTTTATGCTTCTTGTTCTTTGTTGATAGATTACTCGATCGTGAACAAGCTGGTGATGATGACGCACTGTTGGAAGATGAAGATGAAGATGGATTTCTGAAGGCTTTTAAGGTACATATTTTAATTTTTTAAGGTTGTTTGGGTTATACTTTATATGGCCAGGACACTGGTGATGTGTATTCATAAGGCTTAACAGCACACTTAATGTGTTGGCTGTTTTCTGCTCCTTAAACTGTTTGATAGTGATAATGAGATAATGCGCCGGGGCTTAGCCATTAAATAAAGTAGTGTTTGTTGTGGTAACTCATGAGCATCAGTTCTTATAATTTAAGCATGGCAATTTGTCAGGCCATTTACTTTTACTTTTTACATAGTGTTCTATATGAGGTCAGACTAATATATACTACCAAAATACAACTGCTTGATTGCGTTATACAGTTAATATGGTATAAATGTAAATTGTTGTTTTTTCTAGCTCCATCCTCCTTTCCTCTTTTTTTTTTTTGGGTGGTGGTGGGGGGGAGTGATTTGTTGCTGTGGTGTGGTTGTAATACTATTGATTGTTTACCTTCTTTGTCCATTTTATCATGATTTTCTTCCTTATATACATAAATGTGCTGTATCCTAATGAATTTAGTGAGTCCAACAGTTACCATTTTGAGGATATACAAAGTTTGGGTATTAATTTCGTATCCTGATATATTAAGAAGTTATGCCTGAAGTGGTTTCTTGTGAGTGTGTATATATATGTAGGAGGATATTAGAAACCTACCTGTGATAATATAATAATAAAGGGGCGGTGGCACACGTCCCTTGTTGGTCCTTCCCAGATATTTCTTCTGAAATACTTTCTGATAGCTTACCTTTATGTAGAGGAAATAGATATTCATCTGTTTATTGTTGGAGTCCAAGGTTTCTGTCTATAGAAATTGTAAATTTAGTCTTCTACATCCATTGAGTCGCAGCATTTGGTGGTTCCTTTGTTTTATTTAGTCAATAACAACATACTTGACTTATTGACAGTTATGTTTCATAAGAGTTCTTATTTCACCCTCTTTGTTTGCTGCTTTATTTTCTTTTGCTGAACTTCTTTCCCCCTAAACTAAATTAACCTGCATCATGTGCTACAGGTGGCAAACTTTAAATACATTGACGAAGCAGAGGCCATGGAAGAGGAGGAACCACAAAAGGCCGCTGTGGAAAGTAGACCTGCAGATACTAGTGCAGAAAAAACAAGTTTCTGGGAAGATTTGTTAAAGGACAGATATGAAGAGCATAAAGTTGAAGAATTTAATGCTTTAGGCAAAGGGAAGAGAAGTCGTAAGCAGGTAGTTCTTTAAGTTGCTGATTGTAGGGATCTTTATTGTTATTATTTATTTTTGGTACAAAGATGTGCTCTTGTTGCCACCAATTTGGGGGTCTGATTGTGGGTGATTGCATCATGGAGCACGTTCTTTTAACATCATCTTAACTGATCTACATATAAATAATTTTTTTAAAATTTCCTTTTTCCTAACAATACAAATTCTCAATTTACTTCATAAAAAAAGTGGAGAGACAATATTAGACGTGCCAAAAGTTGTTAAAATCTTAGTCTTGTGAAATTTTATCAGTGTATACTGCATTTGTTCAGATGGTATCTGTGGACGATGATGATCTGGCTGGTTTGGAAGATGTAAGCTCTGATGGAGAGGATGATAACTATGAAGCTGAAGTGACGGATGGTGAAACAGCTTCATCTGGTCCTCTTTCTGGAACTCTTTCTGGGCGAAAGCCTAGTAAAAAGAGAACTCGTGGTATATTGACTGATGTGGTTATGTGTTAAGAATTTGACAAATAGTTGATCTCATGCTGATCATCTTTCCCCTTTGAAATGAATCATTTTGCAGTGGATAGCGCAGAACCCCTTCCTTTGATGGAAGGAGAAGGAAAATCCTTCAAAGTCTTGGGTTTCAATCAAAATCAGAGGGCTGCATTTGTACAAATATTGATGAGGTACCGTTTAGATTTGTATTTTTCTTTGCCAGTGCTTTTGCTTATATTTTATGTTTATCCATTAATTTCCTCCATTTTGATCTATATACATTCTGACTTTGAAGTTCTTGAATCTAATATGTAAATATCTACTGAAATTATCTTATGTCGTGTGACAAGCATCAAGCCTGTGGGCCTGGGGATCTGTGATAGTTGTGTGTCTACATTTCAAATAGACTTGTGTATCTTCTGACGATAAATTGTGGGACACCTGCAGGTTTGGGATGGGGGATTATGACTGGAAGGAGTTTGTAGCACGCATGAAGCAGAAGACATATGAAGAAATAAAAGCGTAACTTCTCCTTTCTACTTGCACCTATACGGACATATGGATCAATACTAGATAGTTTAGATGTGTTCTTCGTATTTTAGTCGCTGCTGCTATTCAAAAAATTTCAAGTTCTTTTTTCTGCGATTCATAGAAGTGAAATGCCAGTCTCCTCAAACTATATAATTGCATCTTATCTACGAAGTTTGTAGAAAATAGCTGTATTCGTGATCCTTTTTTAGTCTTCTGTCTAATAGACTGCTATATAAGTATATAACATATGTAATGATGCAAATGGATGTTGCGGTCGTAGAAGGAATTCTCTCCTGTTAATAACTGGGTATCCTAGGCATGCATCTTTGTGCTGTTCATTCCAACCTCAGGTCTCATTCATCTCAATGTAACAGTAGTATATTACAATGGCTTCATGTTATGTCTTACATTCATCCATATCACAACCCTAGCCAAGGAACACACAATTCTGTATTTATGGAAAACAAATTGTACATATTCTTTCAGTACCATGGGCATGTTCTGATTTTTTTTTTTTAATTTCATTTCAGTTATGCCACTCTATTTATGCAACATGTAGTTGAAGACTTAACAGACTCCCCAACGTTTTTAGGTAATAATCCTTGGAATTCCCATCATTCTTTTCTGCCCTTTCTTTTATATGTTTACTCTCAGTATGTTACCATTTTTGACAAAGAAAGTATCTGTCCTGATCTTTGTTATAGATGGTGTCCCTAAAGAAGGACTCAGAATACAAGACGTACTTGTTCGTATTTCTGTTATGTCTATGATTAATCAGAAAGTGAGTTTGTATCCCCATTCAATACACTTTTTTATTGTAATATGTATGGAGTTCTTTGGATTTACTTATCTACATGTGTTAATTATGTAAGAGTGTGTGGATCCTCTAACCGTCCATCCCATTTGAATTTTCTTGCGTTTGTTCTTTGGTATAGGTAAAGTTCGCAACAGAAAATCCAGGTGCTCCTTTGTATGAAGATGACATCATGTTCCGTTACCCAGGATTGAAGGGTAGCAAGTTTTGGAAGGAGGAGCATGATGCGGTGTTACTGCGTGCCGTATTAAAGTAAGATTTTATCATAAGATGGTTACTATTGCTGTTGGTTTTTAAGCAATTTGCTTCTAGTGATCAATATTAGCTTTCTCACATTGTTTTTGGCCTTGATCACAAGGCATGGGTATGGAAGATGGCAAGCTATTGTTGACGACAAGGACCTGGGGATTCAAGAAGTTATTTGTCAAGAGTTGAATCTTCCTTTTCTAAATCTTCATGTCCCAGGGCAGGCTAAAGCACAAAATGGAATACATATTAATATGGAAGGACCTGGTAACGCTGCTGGAAATGGTAATGGCTATGTCGGAGAAAGTGTAGCTCAGGGAACCATTGATCCAGTAAACCAGTCTCAATCATATCAAGAGTCTTCTACATTGCATCATTTTAGAGATATGCAAAGAAGATTAGTGGAATTTATTAAGCGAAGAGTACTTCTCTTGGAGAAAGGCAACAATGCAGAAGCCCAGAAAGAATACTTTGTAAGTTTATAATTTTATGTCACATGCATGCTGTGGAAAATTCTTGTATGTGGGAGCATATAGGAAAATAGCTTAAATCATTAGTGCTTTTTAACATCATTCCTCTTGTTATAACTCCTAAGGTTATTGAAATATGAACTTTAGCAGATTAAGGTTATGAAATATGAACTATGATTTATAATTGAACTTGGAAGTAGACTAAAAGCAAGATACATGATTGTTTGATTTGATTGTTAAATTCTTGTTCTCTTCATTTATATTCTCAGGATGAGTTGTATGCAAATGAGCTTGTGGAGCTTGAGAGGGGAACCATGGGGACAAATCTGCCCTATACTGGGGAGACTGATCAGCAAATGGGTGATCAGCTGCCAAAGGTTGAAGAAATCGGTAAGTGCAGTCTGTTTCTTGAAGAACTTCCTGGTAGATAGATCAATATTGTAATTTCTTTCTGGCTATATTTACTCAGTGATTGTGATATTCATGCCTTGCAGGTTCGGAAGAAATTTTAGCTGCAGCTTGCGACAACAATCCAGATCGTTTAAAGTTGCCTCAGCTTTATAATGAGGTATTTTATTGAATATTGGTCATTTTGTTGATGGCTTTGAGCATGTTGACATTTACCTTATCATAATAACAAGTCAGATCTGATATGCCTTCTTCCTATTCTGTTGGTAGATGTGCAAACTTGTGGAAGGAATTGCCCCTCAGTCAGTGCAGACTTCTTTTGAAACTATCTGCGAAGACATACTAAGCAGGACTCGCCCCCCTATGCAACAAAATCCTCCTACTTCAACACAGCCAATTCTAAATGCAGATGAGCAACCAGGAGATGAGTCAAAGAGCAATCTTGTTGTCCCTGAATCACCCTCTGCAAAAGAGAATGCTGATCCTGCTGTCGAAGTTCAAATGAGAGATTTGGCAACAGAATCCAACCCTGATATCATGGCGTTAGACTCCCGCAACACAGCAAATGAATAGTGAATTCCTTGCGATTTTTAAGCTCGTGGATGTTTGTGTTTGCCTCAGACAGGTCCAATAGTGTCCGAAAACGCTGAAAATGTTGTTGGGAGTCATGAAATAATTGTAGTGCTGTTACCGTATACCTTGTTGATCATAGCTCAGGTGATCAAAAGTATTTAGCTCACAGAAGTAGATACAAAAACAGTTCTTCCCATCTTCTATCAAATAATAAAGACAACTTATTTCCTATCAATTTTTCTATTCAATATTTCAGTTGCTAGCTTTTGGTCTCCAAAACTTCATATCCTAGTAGTTGTCTATACTCGTTGGACCCTTACAACCTCTCGCATTCTCCAGAGTTTTATCACTTCTATAGTATCGATGCTGATCTCATCATATAATAAGCGATATAAGTAATTAAGTAGCAACAACCGCCATTGATTTGGAGTTAACTTATCTCATCCACAAACCTACTAGAATCCAACTATACATGATCTTGATGATTTATATGAAATGGTCAAGTAGTATAGAAATACGCTGGGTTTGTGGTTCAGTGGTTTAGGGTTGCAACATTTAAAAATACAAATTTAATTCATGCGTGATCTATATGATTGAATAAATAATGAAACCTTGATGATCCTAAACAGTCCAAAATCGAAAGTAGAAGCATCCAGCATTATACAAATCTAGCTAGACAATCATGTACCAGTTGTTGGCTCACATTTCAAAGGGTAGGAATGTAGGATCATGATGCAAAGGTATACAAGAGCCCCCACTTGTATCATACTCCCTGAACCAACTATTTAAGTATTAATCATCCTTCAAATTAAAGTCTTACTTTTTTTTTCTTCTGGTCTGAACTATATAGATAAGGCTACAGATCAGAAGAGTATATATACACACAGAGTCACAGACACTCGTGGTACCTACTTTTTGTATGTATTTTGTTGCTTTTGAGTAACATGAGGGGTTCGGGCGTATCTTTTGCTTCGGTCATTACATATATGGACCAAGGATTATTTCATCCTCGAAATAAGGCAAGTGCTGGAAAAAGTCGATGCACCAGGAGACAAGTCTAGGGGCTTTGAAATCACGCATGCATTCTTATATTATTGCTTTGGCCTTTGGGCGCCATGGCCATGGCCTTGCCTTTGTCTTTGGTGCTTCCATTTTCAACACTGAAGAGTCGATCACCTGCAAACCCTATACGAAGACCTAACCCTAGCTCTCTCTCTCTCTCTCTCTCTCTCCCATGGCCTTGCCTTTGTCTTTGGTGCTTCCATTTTCAACACTGAAGAGTCGATCACCTGCAAACCCTATACTAAGACCTAACCCTAGCTCTCTCTCTCTCTCTCTCTCTCTCTCTCTCTCTCTCAATAATGAGTTAATGACAACCACTTGAACCCCACTACTCCTAGCCTCTTCCTCCGATCGATCAATTCACAACTCCTTCGATCACCAGAACAGAAATTACTAGTTTCTCTGTTAACGGAACTGATAGATAAGTAGGCGTTGTCATTTGGGATCGGATGATATGACTACACAATTGAGTGATTTGAGTCAATCCTAGCTTGAAATAAAATGGAAAATAGATAATGTTAAAGGTTCAAACAGAAGTCCAGATCATACTAAACTCGAAGGACGCCATAGACTTACCAAGTTACCAATAATGTAGCATAGTCGACAGTTGATCGATCAGTAGCTCGCTAGCGAGCAGCTATACCCTACATAGTGGTCATTACATATCTTCGTCCAAGTGCGAGACAGGTAGACACCAAATAATTTATACTAATACTTTGAACTACAGTAGCATGCAAATTCAATGACTAAAGCCGCCTTAATATATATATATAAGTTACCAACTGTTAAAATGATTGGCTACAGAAACAATAGCATTGCATCTCTTCATTCTCGGATTTCTATATATCTACCTGCAGCTCCTTGCTTCCCTTCTCTCACACTTAAATTAACAGAATCATTTTGATTCTATTAGTTACGTTCGTATATAGTACTTATCAAATATGGCCAGTAGTACTGAATTAGGTGATCATGATCATGATGACTACTTGATCAAGAGAGTTTCAATCACAGAAACCGTACTGGTTTCTTCAGCATCAGCTTTGCAGCAGCCTCCAAAAGTTGTCAACCTCTCAAACCTGGACCGCCAATGTCCGCTTTTTATGTACTCAGTTTTCTTTTACAAATGTCCCACCACCTCCTCTTCCGATCGTAGTCGACTTTGGTCGCTTGATTCAGTTTTTCAAAGCTTGAAGTCAGGCTTGGAAGAGACTTTATCCATCTGGTACCCGGCGGCAAGTAGGTTGATCCTGACCAGCTCCACCGACGATGACGACGTCAACCTTCAATCTAATGATGTTGATCCTGGTGGTCTTAACTTGTTGTGCAACAACAAAGGTGCTATGCTTGCCAAGGCAGCCACAGTGGTTCAGATATCAGAGCTTGGCGACCTCTCTCAATACAATAAATTCTTCGAAAACTTAGTTTACAAGCCTCCTCTCCCTTTGTTTGACGATCAACATGTTGATCATTTCTCTCAGATGCCACTTGTTGCTGCTCAGGTATACATACCTAATGACTTAATCCATAACTGCATATATTATTTGGATAGTAAATTAGCTAGCAGCCTCTTCGTAATTGAAACAAGTTAATGTCCAACCAAATTCTCAACACTTATCATCACATTTAAGAGATATTGTCGCTTAATTTGTATAATCAAATAATCAGTAACTGCGATTTTGTTTTTGGCGGAATGCATATATAATGTAGGTGACCGAGTTTAGATGCGGAGGATACTCAATTGGCATTGGCATCAGCCACTCTTTATTTGATGGACCAGCTGCATATGAGTTTATGTGTGCATGGGCTTCTAATTCTGCCATCAAACCAAATCAAAACAAGTTAGACGTTGTAATAGATGATGAGCTGCAGCCTAAACCAGTAGTACTGATGCACGACAGAGACACCCTGTTGAGGATGGTTGACAATTATTCATGTCACGATGACGATGAAGATATTAGCTGTAGGGCTTCTGCCATAGATCACTTATATCAACTAATGATGCAATCAGCAGCAGCAGTTGCTTCGACTGATCCCCTGATGGTCAAGAGTACTAGTAGCAATGGTGATACTAATTATGTTCACAAGACCTTTCATTTGAGCAGTGTATTCATCAACTGTTTGAAGAAGCAGGCTGTTGGTGACAACTTCATATGTTCCTCTTTTGAGCTTGTAGCGTCTCACCTCTGGAAGGTATATATTTACAGCTTGTCAAACCAGTAAAATTATTCCGCTATTGATCTTTATGTGTAACAATTATTCATCACAAACATTACAATGCATGCCTCTGTGAACTGAGTAAATGTGTATGCAACATATGTGGGTCTCAGGCGAAGACTTTGGCGTTAGGATTGAGCAAGGAAACGATGAAGGAAACAATGGTGTGCCTGCAATTTTCTGTGGACGCAAGGAACAAGGTGGACCCTCCACTTGCTCAAGGTTTCACCGGCAACGCTTATGTTCTGGCCTCTGTTGCGCTGACTGCCTCACAAGTTGTTGACCAATCAGACCACAAAGCTATTGTTGACAAGATAAGGGAGGCCAAGAAGTCTGTGACAAATAAGTACGTCAAGTCATACATGAAGGCAGTTGCCGGTGGTGGATCCCAGGAGACTTCTCTTCCTCCCCTCAAGGAGCTCACCTTAGTGTCTGATTGGACTAGAATGCCCTTCCACAAGGTTGGCTTCTTACAAGAAGAAGCAGATTATGCTTCTCCGTTGATCGCTCCGGTGCCGGAGGTTATTTATTTCATGCAGAATCCGAAGGATGACAAGGGCATTGACATGAGAATTGGGTTGCTTCCGCAATACCTCGATGCCTTCACTCGCTATTTCTTCGCCAATACCAGTTGAAATCTTCAGTTACTATATATTGAGTGTTAAGTGAAACTCGGAAATTGACATTGTTAATCATGAGAATTAAGTTGGTTTGGTCTGTGAAGGAAGTGGTTGGCTTGGTACGTACGTACTAGTATGGCCCGTCAAAGGATATCTGCTATATACATGTTCTATGATTGTGATTTATTATATGCTGTTATCAAAGAATCAGAAGTTAATTATTAGTTGCGTGATTATCAAATGGTCGTCTGTTAAGGCACATTACTCAAATTTTAAAAAAAAAAGGCACATTACTCAAATACACACCTCACCAACAATTTTATATAATGCTGCTGATCACATAATGTTGTATGCAACTCCTGTCATGTCATTATCTTTTTTTGAAAGGGTCATGTCATTATCTTAATCCAACCTTAATCTTCTGGCCAAAAGAGAGAGGGACCTTGGAATGCTTGAGCTGTATAAATGCTTAATATGAACGAAAGGGAATGAAAAAAAGCATTGAACACTGTATAGTTAATGAATTATGATTAAACGCTAATCCAGAAACAGACAATGCCCTTTCATTGTAAGTAGGTACAGATTGAGCAAAGGCTGCAAGCAATTATTCGTTCAATTAACAAGAAACTGACGCTCATTTTCACGTAACTAAAGAGACTGCCTATTGGAGAGAAAGAGCAAATAAGTTGTTTTGCTGCTAATAAAATACAAAACTTTCGATTAATGTAGAGACCAACACAAATGCCATGAAATTTACTACAAGTAAATTCTCATCTCGCAAAGAACAGCAAGTACTGGATCTTTCCAACTTTCTCTGGTCGAACTATCCTTCCCATAGATGTTACTCATCTCTTTTCCAGCTGCATCACCAAGTTCATGTTAAGGAAGGTAAAGCCAAATCATATCATAATTGCACGCAACAAATTCTGCGGCTCAATTTTGTGAATTTTAGAAATAATATGGGAAAATAAAACTAAGCTGCACCTAACATCACTGTTATCACTCCTCAGTATACAAGATTACTTTTCATAAGATCAGAGACTAGGAATACTGTTAATATAATGAAAGTACTCATATCTCCTAGGCTTTCAGAAAACTGAAAGGACTGTTAGGATTCATACCTGATTCGTCATTGCACCCACTAAATCATCCAATAATCCATGATTATTTGACACTAGCCCACCCTGTGGCTTCCTTTGGTCCATAACGTACCCTGGCTCCAAGTTCATTGATGTATCCAGTGATCTTTCAACGTCATCAAATTTTATGTGCAAAGGGTCAAGAAAATTTTGCTGTCCAATGGAATTGAAGTCCATGTTCATGTTTCTTTGTAATGTAGTGCCTTTTGAGTCCAAATTCTGGTCAAAATCCACAGGAATATTAGCAGGCATCAAAGAGCCCGTGGAGTTACTTATAGCATCCGAGTGGTGGTATGGGGAGTCCTGCTTATGATCCATCCACATCCATCCCTGAGTTGGATCACTATCTATCATCTGCCTAGCAGTGCTACTAATTGATGAAGGTTGAATCAGCAGTTCTGGTCTTGGAACCTGCAATTGGCTGGAGACTGAATTTATAGTAGCAACATCAAACTGAGAGTTCCGCATTTGCGGAGATATTGCAACAGGTACACTCTCCCTCGTGTTTGGAAAAGAATTTGACCGGAAAATAGATGACTGAGCAGCGCTTGACCAGCTGTCATTCAATCTACCATGATCCATAAAGGAGGCAGGATATTCTGTTTTTAAGGGAGCCACTGGAAGGGAAGACTGGTTTACGTATTCTCTTCCACCTTGGAAATCTTGAGGGTGTCTTAAGACTGTGTTGTCTGTAAGCCCGAGTGCATCAGTTGATCTACTCATGGCAAGTTTTGCATCTGAAAAACCACTGGAGTTGGGAAAAACTGGTGTACCATTGATACCAGCAGAGAGGTCTTGCACGGAGGTGGCACCCTTAATATGCCGTTGATCAAGTTCCAAATTTCCTTGAAGCATACTTCCATTACGGTTTCCATGAAATATTCCCTGATCAAGAATCGAGTTGCTTGCACGTTGTCCCTGACCCAATTTAAATGATCCTGATGATGGCAGGCAATGCAGTCCCAGACCAGCTGGAGTGTTCACTCTTCCAATCATCCCATTAAGTGGCATGGATCTAAAACCAGTGTTGTTAAACTGCCCAGGGCCAGTCAATGCTTGGTAATTTCGAACTCCATTGAAAGAACCCATTCGCAAATAAGAAGAATCTGAACTGCCTATAGCTGCCATCATGTTAGCTTGTTGGTTTGCTGCACAGCTGATTCTTTTGAGATAAAGTCTAAATTTCTGCAATCCAATGGAAAACAAAAATTACATAAGGGTAAACTCCCTGTAACAAAAGATAAAGATTGTGTGTTGAACTAACGTATAGCATTCATACCTGGAGATGGCTTGCCACATTTTCTCTAGTCAGTTTATCCTCATTCATCAAATCTAGAATCTTTTTTGGTACAGCCTCTGCGTTCATGCAAATTTAAGCAAGGGAATTACTACTACTAGAACGTTGTTCATCAAAGTAGCTTTACACACATGATTGATTAACTGCCTAATGTACTACAATATTTCAAGTCCAGCTATATTGTACAAAACTTTAAAGGAGAATTTCAACACGTTAAGGAGTATCAGATATATAGAATAACTTCCTCAACTAATTTAAATGAGGGATGAAGAACATACTGTCAATGCCCAACTTATTAACAGCAGCAACAAACTTGCGATGCAAGTCTACGGACCAAACAACGCGAGGCTTTTTCTGAGTTGAAGGGTCATCATTATCATACCCATCCTCATCGCAATTATCATCCTCATCCTCATCCTGATCCTTCCGTTTTTTATTTAGCTTCACATTCTGATCGGAATTACCCATGCCTTGACCACAACTTCCAATGTGAGACTTGTCCTGATTGCCAGAATTTGTCTGGTCCTTTGAATCACCCTTCTTTCTCCTGACAACATGTTGCCAGATGTTCTTCAACTCCTGAATTCGGACTGGCTTTACCAGATAGTCACAAGCTCCATGGGTTACTCCCTTCATCACAAGTTCATGATCTCCATTTGAAGACAACACTGAAAATATCACACTTCATAATCAATACTGAATTCAGGCCACAAAAGAAAAGGGAAAAGAACAGTTTAGCAACAGACATGCTTTACAAGCCTAAGAATGGACTGCAACTATAAGAAACTTTAAACTATCAGAATCTACTGTATATTTTTCAATAACTTAACATCAGCACACCATGTAGACTACTTATTAGAACTGAAAACTTTTTTCTTAATTCGTATAAGTTGACGATGCTGTCTCTAGTTATTTGAAGTTAATACTTTAAATAGTAAAAAGAAGAAGCTAGGGACAGCATAATGGTGATTGTGAACAGGGTCTTAATTTACTTATAACAGGGAGATCCATCTCAAGTCCCACGAGCTCGAGCAACTTAAATCCATCCATATCTGGCATCTGGACATCGCTGATAACCAAGTCAAACTTGTTCCTGTTTTCTCTTAACAATTCCAATGCTGTAAATGCATGACTAGTAGCCGTAACTGCAAAATCCAACACAGAAACAATATAAGCACAACAATCTTCTTTAGTGTTAAAATTTGAAAGTGCAGATGGCGCAATTTACAAGACTCTTTATTAGAGATCCTATGGTTTGATAGTACCTAATAGACAATCACACAGGCAACTGAATCTGAACATAGTTGAGAACCCATTTGATCTCCTCAATCTAAATATAATCTAAAAGGAAATCTTATAACATGACTTCTGAAGGTATTACATCTTGATATCAAATTTCGATAATGGAAATTGATGGAAGAGCAAAAGTCAAGTAGATTAAGTGTATAGCATACCAAAGGAAACAAAATTCATACGAAACAAAAGCAAAATGCCTCATAACAAAATTCAAAGAGTGAGAATAGAAGAAACATAACACACCATGATACTGGCACTTGTGAAGCATGGTCTCCAAGACCCGCAGGCAAGTGACATCATCGTCGACGATGAGAACACGCATTCCAATAGGAAATTGATCTCTTTGGTCATCAAATACTGTTGAGATAGTCATCTCCTCAAGCAGAGAACTTGATGAAGAAAACGCAGAAATCTTGAAGCTTTCCAAGAATGGACAAAGAGAACCCAGAATCTAATAGAATTTTAAACAAAAAAGAAACAGGGGATATGGATTAGCAATGATGATGAATAGTAATGATGCCTCACAGGGAGGGTAGGGAGTTGAGTTCTGTATAGAAGGAGAAACCTCTAAGTTGATGGAATCTGAAGTAAATGTATATAACAACCAGAAGTCTGAAGACTTTCCTGAAATGAACCTTTTATTTTCTGCCTGGTTTTAATTTCGTTCCAGTGGAAAGAATCTCGAAAAGATTTGGAACAATTTAAAATTTAATTTCTCAAAGCGCGTGCTCATCCACGCATCAGTTGACTGTTCGATGTTTATTTTCTTTCTTAGAAGTAAGACAAAATAAAATGGCCTCGTATCAAAATGGAAACAAATCCAGAAGGTAAGACTTGGCAAATGAAATATTTATCCTCAGATTCTAAGAGGATTAAACGGGATAGGTGATCATTTCCTTTCACATTCAAATTTTTCTAAAACCCTAGCTACAAGAAAACGGGATGTATTTCTTCTATTCCCATGCAAAATTGGTATCATTATGCACAAAATGTCTGAGAAGTATCGATCATTATGCAAAATTGGTAGAGTTATCACCACAAGCATATCAATTATAGGATTAGCATATGAAAGCTAGTGGTAGAAAGAATATTCCTCCAGTCTTATATATATGAGCAGTGATTATCCTTCTTCTTCTTTTCTTATGCTTCAGCTTTAATTTATTAATTTTGTTTCTGGAAATGAGTTCACTTATAATCTACATAGCACGGAAGCTTGGTTGGACGACCGATTCCCGTTTCGGAAGCGGAAGCGGGAGCGGAAGCGCTCGGAAGCGCGGGGAAGCGCGACGGAAGCGCGATTCCGAAAAAGGTGGGTTTGGAAGCGCCGCGGAAGCGTTGGCTTCCAAATTGGAAGCGCGACGGAAGCGTTGACTTCTAAATTGGAAGCTCGATGGAAGCGTTAGCTTCCAAATTGGAAGCGCGGCGGAAGCGTTGTCTTCCAAATTGGAAGTGTGATTCCTTCTCTACCTCTATTTCATCAATCAATGTCTTGAGACTCTTCTTGTCGTCTCATCTTCTTATTTATTTCGTTAAGCGGTTAAAGATGATCATCATCAATCAATCTAATATGTGTCAGAAATAAGGAGGAGAGATATCAGGAAAATCTAGATGAGAGAGATACAGAGAGAAGACAGAGAGTTGTGGAGAGATATGAAAAAAAATCCATATGAGAAAGAGAGACAGAGGAAAGACGAACCGTTTTTTTAATCAATTTCATCTAAGTGATATCTCTTTAACTTGCACGTGCCCAACACCTTCACACTATGTTGTACATTCTTTTGTTTGAATTTTGAAATGAAGCTTTAATAATGCTATAATTAAAGATAATCATGGGTTAGAAAATAAGTCATTAATAGTTATCCAGTTATTTTAATACTAGATAAAATAATTAAAAAATAAAATATTATATAATATATATATATATTATTATGACGCTTCCAAAACGCACCCGCTTCCTTAATTTTTGAAAAAAAAACGCTTATGCGTTTTCAAACGCTTCGCTTCCACGTACCCGCACCCGATTCCATGCAGCCTAGCTTATAATCAATAATTTGGTCACGAGTTTGAGTTTTCTTAATCGATGACACGCGGGCATAAAGCAAATGATCGAGTTGGGTGCATGCATGCATTTTATTCTCAAACAAATTAAGTCCCGATCATACAACTGAAAAACGATCAATTACAAGTGAGGTAATGAACGCGGCTTCTTTCGACAGTAGGTTCCTTAAATTTCTTCCTTTCTTCTTTTTTTGAGCAATCTTCTGTAGACTCTTGGATTCTAACTACATCAGTGCCCATAGTACTGAACTACTGATAGGAGAGAGATACATGACCCATATACGTACATTGATGATCGATCGATCGATCACTCGACGCGTACTGATCATGTTTCTAATAACTGTTTGATTCTTAGTTAATAAGAGCTAGAAAATGATGATTTTTAGTGTTATGGAGAGAGAGAGACGAGAAGTTGTGAGACAGTGAGAGGTGGTGGGATGAGTTGAGAAAGAGACGGAGAGTGAGTGAGTTATGATTAGCAATGAGAACCAATCAATCCCAATATCTGCAATACCAAATCACCTTCAAGATGAATGGATTGTCCACTGCGTACATACTCAGCTACCTACGCTTATATTTCTTTCATTGGAGTCTTCACATATATAATTAACCCTAGCTAGCTGCTTTCCCATATCGAGTCATCTGGAAGGTGTTTTATCCTCTTTGATTCCTTTGTATATTCGTTTTTTTTTTTGTATGGAAGGAAATTAATTAGATAAGACATCCATGTTTAACAATAGCAAATAAGGGACATCAAATAAAAGAACTCTAAAGGTCACACGGGACACTATATTTTCCCAACAAACGCTATTTCGAGCACTATGCCCGGCTTAACTAAAACATCGGCCCCAAAGTTGGCCATTAAACCTAGACATCAGACATTTAACATCATCAATTATTTTCTTCACTCTACAAGGCACATTAATAGCCCCATTTGCTGCATCAACAATTAACTTGGAGTCTACTTCAACATCAACATCAACATCAACATCAACATCCTTACAGCCTTTCTCTAGGGCGAGCTGCAAGCTATCCCGCATGGACAGAGCTTCGGCAACTGGGACAGTAGCAGCTCCAGAGTTTGTTCCTTTGTATATTCGTTCTCTCTCCCCCCCCCCCCCCCCCCCCAATAGTAGAGCGTAAAACGAGCTTCAAACTTTATAGTGCGCTAGCCAAGTAGCTATTAGTGCTTCAATTTATCGACTCTAAAACATCGTTCATTTTCTATCTCATCATAAAATTGTAATGATGACAACCAAAGATCTAAGTGAAACCTTTATCTGTTAAGCACATGCATGGTTTGAGATGGAAGGGATTGCTGTTACAGTACATAATATTTTCCTGGAGTTGGAGATGATGATGATGATCGACGATGATGAAGAAAGAGAGCAGATCGAGAGACTAAAATAATTTTAGTGTGAATCGAAGTCTTAACGTGGAAGATTAAGCTCGCTAATGACAATTAAGTTGCTTTGCTATCCCTTTGCTATCGCATCTTGCAAGATATGTCATGCAAAGCATTATCTGGCCCTAAACAAACCACCAATGACTGATCGAGCTAGGCAGCTAGCTTATATTTTTTATGATTATCATCACAAGCATTATCATTTGACTAAACCAACTCGAACAACCCAACCAGAAGTTAATAATAACTAATTCAACCAAATTGAGCATGATTACAAAAGCTGCTTAATTCTCTATTCTCTATTTCTTATAGCCACAGGCTCTCTCAAAATATGATATACTTTGTGATGTTATGATATGCATATTTAGAAGATTTTGGGTGCAAGATCTTGAGATTCCTTTGCTTTTTGAGTCACATGACTTTTCCCTTTGGCATGACTAGCTAGAAAGTATATATAACAAGCTTAACTAGACTAATGAAGAGGCCAAGGACATTATGCAACTCAACTTGGCTATTTATAAGCCTCATGAATGGTGAAGCTTAGCTAATCCTGTCTCCCATGAGTCCATAACCTACTTATATTTATATGTGCTCTTACTTTATATAGAAGAGATGTAATTAAGAGTGACTTTCCTACAATCTTCCTGGTCTCTCTCGATTCCATTGCCTCATCAATTATGTCTTCTACTACTTTCACTAATAGTTTGGCTTAAACTACAAGCAGTTATATAACTGTCAGCTAATTGAACATTCTCTAGCCAGTTCGTTTAAACTGCTATCAAATAGTGTTAGTTATCAATTGTTTGCTAAGCATTTCTCAAAGAATCCCTGAACAAAATTTTCACCGAACTATTTTATTTTTAACGGGCTTAAGTGCTTATAATTATAGACTCAAACATCACGTTGTAAATACATAAAGATAGGATCAATAAGTTGCTTTGAGGACAGGGTGACCCAGCTTATTCTTTTAGTTTTGAAACTATATAATTAATATAGCAATACCACAATAAAATCACACGAAGGCTGTTTACTATATAAACATACATAGAAATGATAGAATAATACATAATTCTGGGCCACTTGTCAAATTCTGCTACCACTTTAGTTCATCTCCCGCCATATTTCCAAACATTTGAAGCTGCAAATAAACAAAGCACCAATTAGTTAATAATTTTGAACTCAATTAAAAAATATCGTAGAATCACACATCAAAATCAAATGTGCTCTCTGCCTTGATGTGATAGAGTCCAATCTTTGTCTTGGCCCAGAGCCCAAAAGAAGTACCCACCCAAGCCCAGTGACTTGGCAAATCGAACCTTCAACTTGACAGATTCAATATCATCATACCCAATCCGTGCTACCGGAATATGAATAATAAGACACTGTTTGCTTGTCGAACACAATCGTTGCGTTAGTTCGAGCATTGAAGTGAACAATCTGGTGGTACACCAAAACGCCACCAACACCAGGCCCCATGCCCACCGCCGCGGCCCCAACCCCATTCACTTTCGGATGCCGGAGCGTCCAACTCTTCCCATAAAGAGGTAGGCCCATCACAAGCTTCTTGGCCGGTACACCCGCGAGAATCCACGACCTGATTCCGTAGTCAGTACTGATGTAGTAATGTTACTCTTGGAATCATATAACGCCGCGTGTTCGCTGGTGAAATTTTCCCACGAGCCGTGATAGTCGAAGCACATTGGACTGACCCAATCCACGTATTTACTTATTGCACCGGCCGGGTATGATCTCGGCTCGCCGTAAACTGTAAACTCCGAAGCGTAATACACGGCGGACGTGGCTTGCCGCTAGCTTTAGCTTCCTGATCTAGGGATTTTCTCCACTGCTTGTATAATAGAGCTAGGTTTGACATGTCCTTCACGTTAGCCGGAAACTCCCAATCCAAGTCAACACCTTGGAAGCCGTATTTCTGGGCTATCTCGATGGAGGAGTTGATGAATACTTGACGGCTGTGTTTGGTGCTTACCATCTCCGAGAATACTGTTGCGTTGTTACCGCCGCCTCCGATGGAGAGTATGATTTTGACGGGAGTTTTAGGGTGCGGAGGGATCCGATGAACTCGGGTAACTTGGTTTCGTCGTCGGAGGTGATAGTGAGTTTGAAAGTGGCGGGATCGGGAAGGAGGAAGGCGTAGTATATGTGGGTGAAAAGGGATGTTTGTATAGAGGAAGCCGGGAATGAATTGAACGAGGGCCAGTAGGCTGCTCTGATTCCATTACTAGGTTTAGCATGAGCACTGCCGCAAAGGATTATTACGAGAACGAGAAATACTGACATGCATGTTGTTTGGGTAGCCATGATCGATGTCTCTGATTTTGGTGCATGTACGGGAGAGATGGTCGATGGTCTGGTCAAGGACGGACCCAGAATTTTATAATAGGTTATGATATAAAAAATTTACGATTATTTATTAATAATATATAGAAATTTGGGTTGTGCTAATATTTAAAATTTAAATTTTAACACTAAAATTTAGCTAGAAATATAATTTTTTTAATAATTTGAGGTTGTTTTACAGCCCACTATAACCCGTATGTAGCTACGTCATTGCGTCTGGCGACGGATGTGGTATTTATAATTATAAAGCAAAATGGATATGAGCACTAAACGACTTGGTACTGTTGGTAGAATGGTAGTTTCCGCAAGTTTTGTCATATAGTTGTTGAGTTCAGAAATTAAGTGTTAGAAGTTTCCTGCTGGTTTTTCTGGCCTGGTTAATTATTTAGAAATTTAGAATCAAAAGCTTGAGCCAAATTAAAAGTAAACGTAGCAAAGTAAGAAAATGTCTAATTATCTGGAATGTACGTTACAGTTTACGGGAGTTTGCAGCGAATTCGTTGGTTACTGGACTTTGGTTTATTTCGTCTCAGTATGTGGGATGTTAATCTGTTACGTGCAGACCTAAAAATTAGGTTGCACGTGACGGGGCGTGTTGGATAAGAGAAATCTCACATCTAATAAGTGACAAATAAAATAAAGCTTATAAGTGAGTGGATAATACACAATTGTACCGAGGCTTTTTGTGATTAAAACCCAACACCTGTGAGGTGGCTAAGTTGGGACAATATCGGTACAATTGATCTACGGGTCACGCTTGTCACTATTTAACAAATGAGTAATTCAACTTCCTTACTCTAGAACAATCCCATTTGGTCTGGCCATTGGAGAGTTGTAGAAAACTGAAATCAGATAGTTGGACGTATCGTTCAATTCAATTCTGTCTTTACTTTTCTTTGAAGTATAGGTGTACATGTTATTATAACTTATAAGTTTCGACATTACTGATTTTCTGGATTTTGTTCTGATTGAAGCACACACTTGTTATAACATGGTTCTGATAAATTGTTGGTTATCCTTGTCATTAAGGCCACATACATATCACATAAGCCATTGAAGCAGGCAACTGGCCGGTGTAGCATATATAGATTTAACCACCGTTTGAGTTATGGTCGCCGGTATACTAAGGCAACGCACGGACTTTGAATGACAGGAACGACTTCTAATATACATCACACTATCACAGGGAAAATTATATTATACTGGTTTTCAATGTTCTAGCTAGTTAGTTAGTCCAATCAATATATCTTATCAATTGCTTTCTTTACTTGCTTCAGGTTGGAAAGAATGCTGACAGCCATTTCCATCAAACTAATAGTCAAACAAATTTTCTAAAAGATGCTTAACGACAGTGAATGTCGGAAAATTCTAGTATATAACAATGTATGTTATACATCTCACATTTCATGGTCGATATTATTTTGTGAGTGGTGTCAGAAAAATAATATCAATTGTAAACTGTTGAATGTGGAATGTATAACATACATTGATGTATAGTAGATTAACTCGTGAATGTCAACAGATATTGAAACACTTCTTAAAATTTCTGGTTGTGAATTCTCCTCTCTAAATAAAAAATTAAAGAAAAGATAAGAATAGTACGTACTACTAGTACATTGACGAGTAGAAAAAAGTCATAAAGTTTTAGCCTCATCAATTAAGAGGCATATTGTACGTACGTATTCAGTCTCTTTGACTCCCATTTTTGGTGCCTAAAACAAATCAGAGGGCCTAGTTAAGCTGCTGCTGCTGCTGCGTCTTCTATGAACATAAAGCCCAAGTTTCTGCGACCGACAAAGAGAACTTTGACCCCGGGAGATGCATATATAAAATGAGGACCCATATAAAATATATAATTAATTAAGGCTAACTCTTAATTTTGATGAAACGGAGGAAATATTTAGTCACCTGCAGACGGGTATTTGTTACGTGATCGTTGCTATAATCAATGTCAGAATCAGAGTGAGAGCTGCAAATGAATAGACTTATAGTTTATAACAATCAAATATTCAAATACCGACCAAACCAATGCCACTTGGGGTTAGAACTGAAAGGGATTTAATACCAATCAGTCAATTGAAAGGAAATTGATCGATGAGGATTCCAGGTTGGTTTAGTTCTGTTTACATTCCATTCTGTCGGTGAATAATATTATCCAGATAATTCAGTTCTAGCTTGTTACCAATTCAGAAAATTAGGAAACAAAATCTAAGAAAGTTGGGCTTTCGCGGCCGAACCGAAGCACACCCGCGCTAAGGCGAAATGTAGTTAGATGGGCCTTGGGGGACAGCGCAGCCCATGCCACCTCTAGAAAAAGAGAAAAAAAGAAGCGCACTTCTCGAGCATGGCGACGGGGAGACGGCAAAGCAGAGCATGCAGCGTGTTGGGTGCCGTCGCAGCTGAAGAAAAGGGAAGCTCAGCGATGTTTACGATGGTAGCAGTGTTATCAAGGCGGTGAGCTGATCGAAGAAATGTAGCAAACAGTCAAACTCCATTACTAGCCATAAATTGATAAGCTCCTGATATTGGACATGCAGTACTTTGGGTGGAAAACTGGAAATGAACAGTGATCGTCATGATCTTTCCTTTTCCTTTTACCAGTAACATACTGTACATACATGATTTGATCCAGAAAATATAGAACGACAAAACTTGAGAACGGACATGGCCCATACTTGAGTACGGAGCTGTCATTCAACAGAACGAGTAAAAAGAAGACGAAGATGTTAGCAATTTGCAGGTTGTATTTTCTTTGCTGATTCTTTTGTTTTAGTGAATGAAAGTTTAAACTGGTTTTGGTGCAAAATACATGAAGTCATGAACCTTATAAGTTGTTGCAACAATAAGTAATCTAGAATCCAAAAGTAGTTGATATTTTTTGAACAGGTTTTTGTGCTGCAAAATACATGCATGCATGAGTTGCAGGGTCATATTTTTGACTCTAAAATAGAGTCGATCCGCCTGCAACTTAGAAATAGATCGTTCAAGTAGCTAGCACGCGTCGTTATCTTAACTAGTTCATATGTATGATCGATATATTCTAAAGTAGTTCATACTTTCATAGCTAGGTTAGATCGACACGTACTACTGTATCAGTCTTTGTGCTGCTGGTCAGCAGGTGGATCGGAAATGATGGATTAATTCAGAGTTGGAAGTTGGAACACTAGCTAGTTTCAGTAGTTTGTTTTGTGGGTCTCATTCTTCTTTTGGGATTTCAGCTCTGAACTCGTTACAGACAGACAAAGAGATCTCCTGAAAGATATTTTGGTCCCATTTAGATTTTGACTCGAACACAATATCTTGCTATATCATTTCATCACCCCCTTCATCCATCCCTGCACGTATGAATTACCCACTTTATCATTCTGGCTACCAAACTTAAATTAGTTTTCTATGTGATTATTGGGTGAAGGTGAAACAAGTTGCCTCCCTGAAATGACTTTATTCCCGTGCAATAATTCATAATTTCATATTAAACCCAAAGGGTATACTTATCTTGAGGCTTAACTTTGGAGATTAAAATTAATTAAATCTGTTTCAAGTACTAATAATGCAGCATGAAACAGCACTATCATAGCATATTAGCATGAGCAACTCGATCATCCACATTTATCACCTTCTAGCTTTTTATTTGTCGGCCATTTGTCGCCATCTATACCTTTGACAAATCACAAGTGATTATTTTCAAAAAAAATAAAAAATCATAAGTCATTTCCTTTTTTTTTTACGGCAATAACATGTCTCTTTTGGGACTCCAATCGTGAGCCGAGGGCAGTCCACAACCGTAGCTGCAAAGTATCTCCATAGCCGAAAATGATATATTTGGCTTGAGACTAATTCTTGCATGGGTCAATATGAAATGTTTCCAACACGGTATTGCACCGGGCACCCTGGTCATAATAATGTCCTCATCGGCCCAACAAAAGCCGAGTTCTTCGCTTCCAAGGTCCATCAGAAACGCTGAGATGTATAATGTCATCGCTGACGATCGAACTCGTGACCAATGTCAGATTCAAGCCTTAACAAAAAAGTTGTCACGGTTAACGATCACAGCACATCCTACGGTTGATTTTCTTTCTTTTTGGCCTTTGAGAGAAAAAAAAAAGAATATTAGCTTATGCTAGAACTGATTTGGCTTTAGCTTTTCAACTTTAATAATTCAAATTATGTATTGCATTGCGTGCTAATTATCTAACTACCGTACTGTAGTAACATGGACTCTATAGTTTAGGATGATGAGCATCCTCAGATTTGTGTAATCAAAACCTACACGGTAGGCAACAGCTAGCTTAGCTAAAGAACAAGATAAACATGCCCTTAGTGCCAATCCTACTTAATATATTAATCATCCATAGAATACAACTACTATCAGCTAGGTAATGAAAACGACGATGAATTAACTACGTACAGTGGTTTCATAAAAAAAAAACTACGTACAGTGGGGCGGAAGCATCTTACAGTAAAAAACAATCCTCGATCCGATTTTAAGGAACACAACAAAACAATGGTCCATAGACTCCATAGATATAAATAAGGGAGTGGAAAATGATAGTACATTCAATCTATAAACAACGTGTTCTGTTTTTGTCAATTCAGGCCTGACATATATACCCTCTAAATCTAGCAATCACAATAAGTAAACCTACCATCCAATACATATATTATCTAATGGTATACGTACGTACATGCTTTTGGTTAAAATATGTAATTAACATTATTTTAAGAGCCAAAGCAAATAGAATAACGTACAGTCCATTTCTTCCTTCTTCTGTTATTCATACCATAAATACCACAAAGCATTTACTTTCGCATCCAGCAATCAAACTTTTTATCTTTCGAGTTTTCCGTTGGCTACATACCAGCTTCAATTTCATAAAATTCATTTGGATATCAAAAGTATATATCTAACTATCCTTCAATGGAACCGACTGGGAATGTTGTTTCTAAACCAGACGCTCCTCCAAGTCCAAACACCCCACTGCAGGATTCAAAGGATAGCAACAGGAAATTAGTGATACTTGAAGATCAAGACGAAGAGGAAGTTGAAGAGGTGAATCGTCGCGATACAGTCCTGTTATTAGATCTAGAGCTTTCTGGCACTAGTAAGGATTCAACTTCAAACACTAGTGAGTTCAACCCCGAACTTAATCTCATCGACTGTCTGCAAATGGGGGGTTCATCATCTGAAACAGATCAAAGCAGCCCTTGTGATCAAGGGGCAGCAGAGCCAAGAGTTTTCTCATGCAACTATTGTCAAAGAAAATTCTACAGCTCACAAGCACTTGGAGGACACCAAAATGCACACAAAAGAGAGAGGACTCTGGCAAAGAGAGGACAAAGGCAGTTGATGGCGTCAGCAGCGGCGGCCGCTAGTTTAAGTGGTTACCCTTACTTCCATCAACACAGCCACCCTTACTTTCCAAGCATGGCTTCTCTGCCTCTTCATGGTGCCTATAACAGCAAGTCTTTGGATATTCAGGTCCACTCAATGAATCACAAGCCTAGTGGTAGTGGTATTGGGTTTGGAGGTTCTTATGGAAATCTTGGCCACAAGTCATCAAGACCTATTTTTGACCAACAACCAGCGATTGGAAAACTAGCGCTACAGAATTTCCAAATCACATCATCATCGAGAGGTAGTAGTACTGCTACTAGTGTGGGAAGATTTGACATGGCAAATCTTGGTTGGTTGGAAAACGGCAATCATTTCAGGACTCAACAGGAAGAAATGAAGAAGCTAGACTTGTCCCTCAAGCTCTAGTATTTAACACCTATATAGCTAGCTAAACTAGGCTGTAGAATTCTTCTTCTTCTTCTTCATTATATCATATAATGTTCATCTGTTTTATGTCAGGATACTGACATGTGGCTTTTCTTTTCCTTTTCTTCCATTTTCGAAGTATGTTTGTGTAAATTTGATTCTTGACATGAAAAACAGCAAGTAAGAAGCTTTTTTGGTTTGCTTTCCTAGTTGTCATCAGTTGAATTGCCCTTTATAAATTTCCATATCAGAACAAAGAGTAAGAAGGGAATAAAGCCTACAAGCTGGACATGCCCCCAATGGAATTCGTTTATAGAGCCAATATACATATATCAATCAATTAAGTGAGTACAATCATTCTGATCAATGGCCAAAAATCAATTTGTGTCATCTGTTATGATAATTACTGTCGTGTGTTGAACCCGTAATGTTGCCATTCCTGAATCCATAGCGTTGTTCTTATCCTTCATGCATTTTTGTTGTTGTTTGTGAAGATGATCAACTTTAAACAAAGCCTCCATTCTGCCAAAGAAGCAAATAAAAATGCTTCCACTCGAGAAGATGGAATATGCAAAGTTGTCAATTTGGCACTAAACAAGAGCAAGATAATGAGTCACAAGTACTTGATCTAGTTGTGAATTGAGTTGATTGACAAAGTTTTTGTCCTTAGTGCAAATTTAAAATAAGGAATGCTTTTTTCCTACAGTTTTATGCAAAACAAAAATAGTAGTATATAGCTGGTATCTTTGTCCTCTTTTGAGGATCGTGTACTGAGTCACTTACCTGAACTGATCTGAAGATCTAGGAAAGATATAGTTAAGAGATATTTAAGAGTTAGTCTAGTCTAGAAATAAAAAAATAAAAAAATAGTCTGCAATGCGTCACATTTTATCATCAGCTTTTGAATTCTTTTCTAAAGCTTTCGTTAGCGACTTAGCGTGAGGCACCAGTAAACCTGCCGCCCCAAATAAACAACGTTTTGGCCAATATGCCCTGAAAACGTGTATCTTTGCATGTGCTGCAATCAGTGCAATGTGCGTGGTATGCCTCCTCATTTGTAATTCTGCTGTTTGTTTATTCGTTAATTAGTACCGAGTGTGTAGAAACTCCAACAAATGTGTCTGAATTTTCTTCACCAATAATTTACTGAAGGTTGTCCGAATCATCAGAGGCACCTTGACAACAAAATAGAGCTCAGAGTCCCCAGATGCCCATATATCAGCAGGAAAGAAGAAAAAGATGGATGATAGGGACTAATGGAAGTAAGCTAATAGAAGATAAGTTGCAGGAAAGAAACGCATTCCCAAAGGGTCATATGATAGAGTATTCCAACGAATACATGTTTGTAATGCAATGAGGTAAGACTTACAGGTTAACAAGTGGGCAAGTATCAGCGTTCAGTGAACAATGTAAACAAAGACAACGATGCTATACTTACAGGTTAACATATGGCTGGATATCAGCATTGAAAGACCTATGTAAACCAAGACAGACGTGAAGGACTACAGATCTGTGCACCTTTGAAAATGACAATGTTTCATCACTTTGCTTGTACTAGTTCCATACGATCAGAAACACTGAGTTGCTGACCACCGATACTCAATTTCTGGGAGATAACTGCTTTACATACCTCGACACTTGGAAGTAATGCTTTTCAAATAAAGCAAAGAACAACCAATCTTGTGCGGAATATATAAGTCCTATCAATGCCATCAGAAAGAGAACAGATGACTACCTATCAACTGTAACTTGAGGTCTTACAAATGTACCATTCTATTTCTCCACAGCCAATTTGAGATTCCCCAACCAACGGATAAGTTCTATTCTATCCTTGTTCATCATATACTGATGCAAGAAAAAAGAAAGCTCATCATTTACTCCCCGCGCTTCTAAATAACCACAAAGCTTGTTTTGAATCTCCTTATTCACATCCCTGCTCGAAACAACAAACAAACAAAGTCACCACCAAACAAACTACATTGTTTTGCTTCACCACTTGTTACCAGTATTTAAACCACAGCTTTACAATCACACCAGGTATACATTTTGCAACATAAAGATCATGATCCAACATCCTAAAATGAAAATCAGTTATAAAAATGATACCTGAAATCGGGCCCCAAATAAGGCTTAGCAGGCATTCTACCACGGTTAAGAACATAAACCTTCTGAACCTCCAAACGGTCAGGCCAGGCAGAGCAGAGAAACTCGAGATCACTGGAGCCATCACCCTTGGAAATTTCAACAAGCACACTAATATGAAGATGCAAATCTTGCCCATAGCTGTCATCTCTAGTCTTGGGAACAGATTCATATCCATCAAACATAGTAACTTCAATCTTAATCTCTTCACTGTCTCCAAATTTACTTCTCATTGTAATCCACTGCTCACCGGGCCGGTCTTCCACCACAAAAGAATTGAATTTTGTAGGAGGCTGTCACATTATAATTCCCATCACATAGTAAGAATCTCTACATTGCACTATCAAACATAACTAGTAAATCAGAGTGGTTGGTTTCACTTCCTTGGAAACCAAAGAGAGATGAAGAGAGAGTGAGAATGGGGAACCTGATGAGGAGGAGCAGATTCGGACCGGTACTCGATCTCAGTGCGGAGGATTCTAAGGATGTTGGCAGTCAAGGGCGATGTGGGGAGTGCCTCAGAAGCGTAAGGTCTGCTGTGAAATTGCAGCAGAGGAGGATTCGGATGCCCATTGATTGGGGTTTTGGGTGAACCAGATGAACAATTCCGAAGACTAGTTTGAGCAATTCGAATCAAACGAGCCATACAGTGCTTAGGGTTTTAAGGATTTGGGGGTTTAGCCGTTTAGGTATACAGAACAGAGCTCTTCACTCCAGTTAAAAGGGGCCTATTTGAAGAGTGATTGGGCTAAGAAGGTCATAGGCTTCTCAGGCCCAAGTTGAATGATTAGCCAGATTAGGTCCTATCTCTATCATATTACACCGGAGAAGTTGAAAATTGAAATGATGGGGACGTGATCTCTATCTTAGGCTAGAATGGATGACACAACTCGGTTTCACAATCCATGATCTGTCGCTTGATCACAATCACGAATCACTTCTAACATTGCTAATATGGCCAAAGCATTCGAAATTCCAGATAATTCTTTTTTTTTTATACACGGGAAAACAAAAAATCTAATTTATATTTAGGTTGGAAGTGGGAACCCCAAAGTGGGTGGTGAGTCCTGAAAGCCCGACATGGAGTTGTTGTAGTAATAGTGAATCTGGAGGTCGAGGCCACGGTGAGCATGGGCATCTCATCCCCTTGATTGATATTTATAATTCATCATGATGTTTAGTCACACACCCTACCTGCAACATGCATGAACCCGTGAACAAATTACAAGTTTGAATCAAGATTTAACGACCGTGGGCCGGGTTTTATGAATCCAATAATGTTCATTAGTGAGGTTTTGATTAGAGACTGCCCGACTTGAGAAATGACAATGGGTTGCAATTCAAAATTCCAACATAAAAAACCAAATTGCCCGTTGTTTTGTTTTACATCCAAGTATTTCGACGTTAGTGCCAAGTTGTGAGTTTTAATATCTAAATTTTAAATAATTATAATTTTAAAACGTTTAAGGGACAATTGAATGAAGATGTTGACGTAACATGTTTGTTTCTCTTGTAATTAGCATATGTCCATATGACCATGAGAAGATACGTCACATACTCGAAAGGTTTGAGGTGTTGGTTATATTTAGAAGCATATGGTTGGAGAGGTTGGTGTCATATTAAGTAAATATGGTAATTTCCTCACACCCATAAGGTGTTAGCAATGTCTAATTATATAACTTTATATAGAAAAACTTAATGGTCAAGTTAGATGTGAACTTAAAAATACGTACTCTTACGATTACAATTTTGATACCGATATTACTACATTAATCACTAATTTTACAACTTATGATAAATTTGATGCATATTGTGCATCAATGTACCCTAGCGGTCTAGCCTTACTCTGCTTTGAACTTCGAGATGATTAGTTCAATTTAGTTAGATTGTGTGACTATAAAAGACGATTTTCAAGGTCATGTGTACAATAAATCGTCTTCAACAAAAGTTACTTACTCAAAAATCTTGTAATTTTCATATTTTCAAAAAGTAAAATAACAGTTTATATTAGGCTCTATATTATTAGTCAACTTTACTTTGTAGCTATCGCGACTTCGCTGTCTAAATATAGGCATTCTTCCTTTTGAGTGGTGTGTATACTTCAATCCATGAAAACTGATGTATACAGAAATTAATTTGTCTAAAATAAAAGTGTCTCCATTGTAGATGACAATGGCTCGTGATCATGGATATGTAAGCCTATCCTATGTTAAACGGTCGAACCCAAGCTTCATGTATTATGTCATCCATTTAATAATTTTGTTAAGAACTATGGTTTTAACAATCCTTTTCAAAATATATATATATACGCATGACATAGTTGTTAATAGCTTACCCTCCCCTATTAGGCGGCTTCAAGCAAGCTCAAAAGTAATCGATCCTGCTAATCTCAATTCCCAACTGGTTAATGTAAACACAAATATGGCAGGGAAAGTAGTAGACCATCCCTTACACCAATAGCAACAATACTTAACTTACACGTCTGGAAAAAGAATGATGACCCAACGTGGACGATATCATTCGAAGCTCTTTACTTTTCCTTAAAAGCATTTGGTTGGGTGCCGCAGATAGGAGATTTCTGTCGCAAAAATATACAAAGAGGAGGAAGCAGCACTGAGTTTCTTCTTCCTCTTCTTCAGAGAATTGAAGGATGGAGATGGGATAGTATGTGGTCATCTTCTTCTTTACATTTTTCATCTTAGCTGGTTTTGCTTAGTTTTTGGCGGGTTTCGGTTTTTTCTTTTTATTTTCCAGAGTGATTGGACAACGCAGATATTAATGGGAGGGTAGTTTCCGTTATTATATAGAGTTGTAGGGCTGGTTTTATAGGCTGCTATCTTTTCCCATCCGGGTTGCTTAATTTTCTTTTGGTTATCACACAACTCCTTATATAAAAGAGAGGCGGCGGCCCGCGGCGTGACACTTTCGGCCGCCGGAAAGGGGGGAGGAGAAGGAGGAGCAGAGTTGTTGGGATTTGGAGATATTAAGATTCGTCTTCCAACAGAAAGCGGGGGAATTGAAAATTCCGATAATCTTGCTACCTTTCCCGCTTTGCCCTTCTAATATCTCTCCAATTTCATATCCACCCCACCCTTCCATCCTCGGTTTCAGCAAAGATTCTTCTATTCTCTTCTGTTTTGTTCTGCTTTGGTTTGGTTTGGTTTGGTTAGGCCTGTTCCGGTTTCTGTGTTCTGCGTTCTGTGTTCATATTTTCATTTGGTTTGGTTTGGTTTGAGAAATTCGAACAGAGAAAGAAAGAGAGGAAGGAAAAAATGCTGTGTAGAATGGTAATGCCCAAGAAGAAGAAGACGGGCAAAGTTCCGGTGTATCTCAATGTCTACGACCTCACACCCATCAATGGCTACGCCTATTGGCTTGGCCTCGGCGTCTACCATTCCGGCGTCCAAGGTTAACCCTTCCTTCCTTTTTATCTTTTTGTTATTTATATTTTAGATCAAATGAAAATCTTGCTTACAAATTTATGTTCTTTCTGTTCTGAGAAACCTTGTAATGATAATCCGATAATTTTTTAGATCTGAAATTCTGAATATTGAAAATTTTAGCTCAGGTTGATTAGCTTTCGTGATTAAAGAGATTCTCAGCAATACAATTAAAATTGTTTTTAGCGAAATCGAATTCCAGAAACGATTGCTCTGAGCTTAGGGGGAAGAAAGGTTGAAAACGTTGTACGGACTGGACTCAGTTGTAGATTTGAGTGATCAATTCTTGTGATTAAGAAGTGATTTATATTATATTTCATATATAAAGCTGACATCATGTTCTGTTCTTGAGAGGGAAATAGATTTTCTGTATTAAATTACTAGACTTGGTCACATGTGCATGTAGTTTCTGTGTTTTAAGATTATGGTGTTTATTTCTGTGTTCAGTACATGGCGTTGAATATGCTTTTGGAGCGCATGATCATGCATCAACTGGGATCTTTGAAGTCGAACCTAAGAAATGCCCTGGCTTTGTATTCCGAAAATCCATTTTGATAGGAAGAACAGATTTAGGTCCCAAAGAGGTCCGCGCGTTCATGGAAAAACTCGCTGAAGATTACTCTGGAAATACGTACCATCTAATCACCAAGAATTGCAACCACTTCTGTAATGATGCGTGCATCAGACTGACAGAGAGGAATATTCCTCGATGGGTTAACCGTCTTGCCCGACTCGGTAAAAATTCTGTCTTCTTTTTTAGCAGTTTTCTTCACTGCATCCCCCATAGTATTGTTTGTTAGTAGGACTGCCACAAAAACCAGTATTTAGTATCACATCATGAATGGCAAATTGGCAATGCTACCACAAGATAGCCGACGTTCGGATCTGAAAAAAATAAACATGGAAACAAGAAAAAGTGGAATATAGATGCGATAGTTGTTTACCCATGTATGTCAATGAGGCAAGAAAGTGAATTTCCCGAAAAAAGTAGTATGCTTATTGTTTACTCACAAGAAATGACTATCTAACAATGTTCTCATGTTTTTTTAATGAAATTTAGGTTTGTTCTGCAATTGTGTTCTTCCGGCTGGCCTGAATGAAACTAAGGTTCGGCAAGTAAGATCAGATGGGGGGATTTATGGAGATAAGAAGAAATTGCGAAGCCACTCTAGCAATGGCGCACCCGGGTCTGGAAGCAGAAGTTCTAGACAAAGACATTGTCTTCCTCCTTCTTCATCTTTGATCCATTCTACCTCAACTCCAGCTTTGACCGTAAAGCTATGACACCTGCTTATCTGATTTGGAAGGCTTGTTATAGAGTTTTTAGAATTCATATGAACAACAGATAGAGTAATTGCAAAGTTTAATTCTGCTCCATCTGGTTATCTCAGCTGCTTGAAAATTGTGTGTATTAGTTGTCTGTGAAATGCTTTCTGGGTGGAATCAATGTCTGCGATTTTCAAATTTTCTGGTTTCTGTGTTCATACAAAATAAGAATGTGCAGGTATGCACACCAGAGCAGGGAATGAATTAAAATGAATTGGTGCCGACTTGGTGACACTTCATATGAATGAATGTAGACAGTCATTGCACAAAGTAGGTAGGTGGGAGACCCTTGTCCCGGTGTGGCTTTCTCATAATTAGTTTGAGAAATACTGGTGTGCTTGAGATGCCTTTGTGACCTGCCTGGGGTCCCTTTCTTATACCTAAAACTTATCCATGTCGGTCAGTGGTTTAGCGAACTCGATCCATTTTTCGTTTTTGCTGAGCATCTTAGAACTAGAGCTGGGCATAAAAAACGGAAATTCCGATCTCGTCCTGAAATTCATAGGAACGAGACGGGACGGAGGTCTAAAAACGTTTGTCCCGTCCCGATCCCGTCCCGTTTCATAATAGTGGGACGGAACGTGGGACGAATAATTTATATCCCGCTTCGTCCCGTCCCGTCCCACCTTTAATAAAAACTCAAAAATTCTTATATATTTGTATTAAAATGAAACTAATTTATGTTCTTAATAACTCTAAAATTATTTCAACTCAAATAATAATGCTAAATTATAATATTTTGAACATAATATGCATTTTTAATTAAAATTTCATTATTAAATATTATTTTGTTAATAAAAAAGTAAAAATATAGGTTTTTATTTAACTTCATAGGAAGTTGGGATTTGTCCCGTCCCGTCCCGATACCGTCCCGTCCCAACCGGGATTAATCCCGAGTGGGATGCATTCTTAAAAACCCTCGTCCCGTCCCGATTCAAAAGAGTGGGACGGGACGTGGGATGAGCCCCGTCCCGTCCCATCCCGTCCCGTGCCCACCCCTACTTAGAACTACATAAAGAGAAAGGGGTTTTTCTCTGAGGAGATATCTTCAACCTTCTATAGAGTCCTTGGGTCAGTTGTGTGTGTTCTGCAGTTTGATGTGTAAAGTTGCTGGTTGTTTGCTGTTTGGGCTGGGCTGCTTTTTCAATCTCTAGTCAAGAGATGAGATGCATATCTCCTGATATCTCAAGTCAAAATTGGTTGCTGCTGAGTAGGCTTGTCCCAAAACCCACAGCCTAAAACACTCATGTAGGGGTGGGCATAAAAAACGGAAATCCCGATCCCGTCCTGATTTCGTCCCGAAATTCATATGGACGGGACGAGACGAAGGTCTAAAAACGTTCGTCCCGTCCCGATCCCGTCCCGTTTCATAATGGTGGGATGGGACGTGGGACGAATAATTTCTATCCCGCTTCGTCCCGTCCCGTCCCACCTTTAATGAAAACTTAAAAATTCTTATATATTTGTATGAAAATGAAACTAATTTATGTTTTTAATAACTCTAAAATTCTATCAACTCAAATAATAATGGTAAATTATAATATTTTGAACATAATATGCATTTTTTTGTTAAAATTTCATTATTAAATGTTATTTTGTTAATGAAAAAGTAAAAATATAGGTTTTTATTTAACTTCATAGGAATGTGGGATTTGTCCCGTCCCGTCCCGATCCCGTCCCATCCCAACCGGGATTAATTCCGAGTGGGATGCATTCTTAAAAACCCTCGTCCCGTCCCGATTCAAAAGAGTGGGACGGGACGTGGGATGAGCCCCGTCCCGTGCCCACCCCTACACTCATGTCCTAGTGCCTTAGCCCATTTTTTAGGGTTAATCTACTATACATCAATATATGATATAAATCATACATTCAACGGTTGACAACATATATTATTTTTCTGACCACACTCACAAAACAATATCAACCGTTGGATGTGAGATTTATACATATATTGATGTATATTAGAATTTTTCCCTTTTTGGATGAGCTACCAACAAGTTACAAGCCCTGTGGCTAGTTGTTTCAACATGGCTGCGATATAGTTATAGTGGTGTGAATAAAATTGGGACAACTTATTTTGGGGAGGACAAAGTTTCTGGGGTTGATACCTATGGCGTTAGGCATACGACATATTTCTAGTTCCGTGTGTTTATCCTCGTTTGTATGAGCATGAATGTCAGCAACTTGCTCTGGCATAACCATAAGCATCATCAATAACCTCACTAGATATGGACATGAGACATCGACATAATCTCGAGGACTTGGACATTTTTAGCTAAACTAACTCGAGCATCATTACATCTCTGGTTTCCACGAGTGTAGCTGTATATGGGCATCAACATTGTTAACTCACTTATCTGGAGTAAGATGGATGTAATGTTTACGCTCTCTAACCGTGAAAGCATACTTGTAATTCTTAATTTACGGCGGAAAAGTTAACTTTCGGTGAAAGGAAAGATACCTAGTATTGAAATGAATGGACAAGAGCCATGATTAATTCCCATCCAAAGAAAGAGAGGACAAGAAAACAGACCAGACCAGACCGAGAGCATGTGAACTCTGATACCAGTGCATGCTTGCCTACCTAGCTTGCTCTGTTTTGGTCTCGATCTCCATGCGTCCTTCCTCATTCGAGATGACATCTTCAATCTTCTAACATCTTCCTCAAACTTCCAGACGTACGTGTCGACAAACTCTGCGACCTTTCTCACCATAAATTACCACTCAAGCCTGAAAAACCTTAGACCAAATTATCACTGCTGATTTAATTTTCCCAGTGCTGGCTTAAAAACGCAGTAAATTCTGATGAAAATGATCTCATTTTTCATAACCGATTGTAATACTTGTCAATGGATTATTATATGATTAAGATATCAAATGTGAACGTTTTGTATGAGTTCCAGAAAGACAGCAGTGAAAGCAATTAAGCGGAGCAGCTTGAACTTTTATAATAGTCTGACACACCGGACCTTTTCTTTCCCATTACTCATTCATTGGATGATTCCGGCATCGTATAAAATAGAAGTCCTTTGCTGTGTTTATTTTTGTTGTTCAAGTTTCAACATATTCCCGGGATTTAATTGACCGCCCAATGTCAGGTTTTCTATTGATCCAAGAGACGGTCAACAAACGAAAGGGTCGATATTGGTGAAGAGTAGGTCTGAAATTAGAAAATACGAGATATTTCTACAAACCAAAGAAATAAAACTAAGGAGAAGACCCACCCTCACATGTATTTTGTCTCGTGCTTTCTCACGTTTGTCCTTGTTTGTTTGAACGGAAAGGAACCGAGGAAGCTTGCAAATTTGATGACAACTAGCCTTACCTAATGTTGCCATCAAACTCATCCAGGCCAGACCACAAGCCACAACAATGTAGATAACACTATAAGGATATGCTATTCAAAGTAGAAAGCTTGATGGTGTTCCTCTTCATCAACAATATGTTTCACAAACTTAATTGATTACATCAAACAACACCGAATATCACAGCTATTCTGAGTAGAAGTACAAAAACCGAAGCTTGTTTAATTTGCCTCTTTCTAATACCAAGTAACTAGAATTGTTAGTTCATCCATGTACCTATGAATTTCATAGTTGGATTGGATTTATTGAATTATGTTCAACAACAAATGGGTTAGTAGGGAAGTAGTAGTAACTATCGATCACCATATATCTGAATATGAAATCAACGAGCCAATTTAGTAGGGCAGGCAATGCATTTGGAATTCGAGTAGAATCATCTTCTCCAAGCATAAACGATCAAAGAAAATCCAGTAGGACCGGCACTGAGGTCGCTCTCCTCCATTGTAGCCCATTCCATTACCGACGAACTACAAGACCCCGCAGACGACATTGAAACCGACGAAGAAGAAAAGCTCTTGCCCATCTTCCTCCACTCGATCCCATTCATCCCGAAATTCCAGAACTGCTGCTGCTGCGCCCAATGCCCCACGCTCAGTTGGGTACTAATGTCTTGCTCGTCTTCTTCGAACCTGAACATGAACACCGCATGTCCATCATTGCCGTCATTCTCGAAAAGCCAATTGTAGACGTCCCATGATATATGCAACGGCACACCGTCGACTTCAATCCGCTCATTGCCTCTGAATTTCCACTTCAATCGCTTAATCTGGAGAACCCTTTTGTTGTCGACGCTGAAGCTGAGCCGACTGAAGTCGTCATTGTGGCCGCAATCGATTTGGATGTCTCTCATTCTGCCGCCTAATTTGGCTTTGGTCGTGTATATGTTCTTAGCAATGACGTGCTCTCTTTTCAAAACTAGAGCCTGCGGTTGGGGACTTTGATCGACGACCTGGTTGGCTCTGGTTTTGGAATAAGCCTCTTTATTCAAGTCGCCGAGGAGGAGGGTCATGTCGCCGTCGACAACGACAGCGACGTAGAAGGCGGAGACGGGTTCAGGTCCGGAGCCGAACTTGGCTCTGGAGAAGTCCCAGAAAATGAGGGTGTTGGGGGCGAGCTTCTTGGAGCCATGGCGCTTCCAGAAGAAGAAGGGCTTGATGTTGAGGTGGAAAGAAGGGGAGGAGGAAGACGGTGGGGGAGAGTCGAAGGCATGGTGGAGGAGGTTGAGGTGGAGGGAGCGGCCGCCGAGGAAGGAGCGGGACCAGGTGAGGGAGAAGATGGCGAAGTCGGTGTGGTAGAGGCAGGTGGTGAGGTTGGGGTGGCCGGAGATTGGGGGAGGAGGCGGAGAGTGGTGGAGTTCGGTGGTTGGGGAGGGGCGGAAGCAAGGAGGGAAAGAAGCAGAGGAGGAGGAGTTGTGGCGGGACATTGGGGCTTGGTGGTGCATGTGAGTTTGAAGAGAGAGAGAGAGAGAGAGGAGAATAGGGTTTAGGGTGGTTTAAGGAGATAAGAATAGAAATGGTGCAAAAGAAGAAGGAAGGGGGTTTTAATGGGTGGTGGACTTGTGGAGAGAAAGGGATGTGTAATGGTCGGAGAGACTGAGAAGGAAAAGGATTGAAGAAAGGGAGAGGGCGTTGGACAATTTGGAGACCGACTAAAGAAAGAGACCCCCGCCCCGTTTGATGAGCTAAAAGCAAGGAAGCTACCTCAAATCTCAGCTTGTTGGACTTTCAAACCAGACAAACATGGCGAAATACTCTGCAATTTCACCTCACCATGTCCAAGTAAATTTCTTTATCAAACACGTCAATTTTTGGTATGGTGCAATTTCTTATCATTCAGATCCAAAAGAATATCCTTTTTTTCACATCTTTATGAGCTAAACTAACACTGAAAAACCCTTAAGAAATTCATCATTTTCATGGCCGACAACTACACTATTGCAATTTAACCGTCTATTGTTTTGGTTACCATCTATTTGTATTAAATTTATCAATAGTAGAGATTTTATTTAGTTCATATAAGAATCATTCTATTTTTCTTTTGAATAAATTCCTCTTATGTTATCTGATGTTTGTCTACTTAGACAATTTGATACATGATATATGAAAATGAACCATTTAGTACCTAAAGTTCTCAAATTTAGGTCATTTTGGTACTTATGTCATTTTTGATCATATTTTCAGGGTTATTTCCGTCATCTTATCTCTACTTTACTTCATTTTTCATAATACATTTAAATTGCCTATAAATTATCACTAAAAATTTGATAACTCATTCACTTAATATTTGTGATGATTTACGTATATAATTTTTCATAATGTAGCTATCAATCTAAAATAATTTTAATTATAAGTAATTTAAAAATTATATTTTAATACAAAATTACAATTGCATAAAGGCAATTTATTTCCTTTGTAAAAAATAATTAGGATACAATAAGTATATGAAAAAAAAATTATTTTTGATATATGCGAAGTAGATGCTAAGTGGAGTAGATATATCAATTTAATTATCTCCAAAAGGCCACAATTATAAAAAGTAATGAAGAAAAATGTGAATTTAATGAGTTTAGGGCTAGAATGACGAAAATAACTCTAAAAATATGATTAAAATTGATAGAGCTACCAAAATGGCTAACAAATGAGAACTTCAGGTACCAAATTATCCGTTTTCATACATCATGTACTAAATTGTCTAAATATGCATACTTCAAATATCATAAGAGGAATTAACTCTTTTCTTTTTTAGGAAGGATTTTTTAAAAAATGTTTCTCTAATTATGTGCGTAAACACAACCGCCGCAAAAACAGTTGTAATGGTCTTCATATCTTGGATTAGGCAACAGTTAAAAAAGATGCAGCACATATATGCATGTTCCCTCTAGAGAAAAATACAAACATGTGGTGCTGCCTCTAGACTTGGTCGAAAACGGAGAAGCCACGGTGATGGCTGTCACCAATGATCAATGAAGCAAGTCTCACGCATGGAAGGACTAATTACGATCCATTCATCCTTGACATTTCTCCGTTTGATATTAAAAGACAATTAATAATGTTTGAAAATGAAATTAAAAGATAATTAATTTGAACGGAGCAAAGTCAGGGATTGTTGGTCAAGGAAGAAGAAAGCATGCGGTGGAATATTTGAACATTGCAACGAATTCATTTGACCCTCTGTGAGTTTGAATACAAATTTGGAAATGGCCAAAGTCTCTCTCAACTAAAGCGTGTCTTCTAAGAGCCAAGCTCAACCACTTTAACCGATTAGGGTAGTTCTTATCATTTCGTTTAATATTCCATGGATTAATCTAGGTAAGTTCCCTCAAATCATAAGAGATTCCGTTGCGTCAAGCTTGTCTTATACACAAAAGAATAAATTGGCAAATAATAGAAATATACCAGATAGCTAGCAATTAGCATTCACATCCAATTCAAACTAATAAATAAAAGAACCGAGTTGAGAAGTAACTCTGACGACAAACTAATTAAACCCACATCTCACGCCAAGTTTAGCTATAATCTCTCATATGTAGAGAAGTATTATACTTTAGAAAAGAAATCGGGACGATGCATGTCAAGGTTGATACGCGATAGTAGCATGGCATGTGATTGATATCCTCATTTTGATTAATCAGGAAGACATGAACAATCTGCACAGTAGTCTGTTGCCAGAAAAATTGACAAGTTGCAGATTAATGAAACAGGCACCACCATACGCCATATATATAGATAGAGATAGCCATCCAAACTATTCTAGACACACCATGCGCTGCTGCAAACTTTTGACTAAGAAAACACAACTGGCGCGATTAAACCTATGCCATGATCGAAGGTCTGAACTAATTAACTTGATTTCTGGACGAAGGCGGTGGTCCTATATATTAAAATCTACAATCCGGAAAGAAAGAAGACATATATAGAGTTATAGACAGATCGATAGCCGTGACCTTAGGTATATCATCAATAATAATTAGAAATTGGAACACGTACTGGCCTGGTATTCTATTAATCAAGATAGCAAGGATTAGCCCTATTATTTTCGTAATTGGCATTCTTCGTTGCAATTGCCAGCTGCTACTTTATAGGTACAAACGCGTAATTACTCAACCCTAGCGATCGAGCTCAAGTCTTTTAAAGTACGTAAGTAGTTATCTTGTTAAAATAGATGGATATGAAACTGATTAATATCATGATTGTGAGACTTGTCTCATTGAATATTTATGTTTTGTTTCAGTTGTGGGAAATCATATCAGGGGAGACATGCATGTTTGTGTGAGACCAACTCATCATTCGCCCAGATAGAATAGTTATCACACTAGCCTCTATCTTTTGCTTCTTGCGATATCTTTTTTCTGACTGCCTCTTTTGTAAACCCAGGCTTAGTGATCGAGAGGTGAAACTTGTTTCGCAAACGTACAACTGCAGACCAGCAAGTAATTATAATTCGATCAGCTGATTTCAACGGGAGGAGGCAAGTCATCTCGATCATACATATATCGATCTTTAATCAAACCAGACAGGCAAGTCAAACAATCAACAAAAAAAGAGTAGCTAGATCGGTAGATTGCACAACCGAATAACCCCACCATGTGCAGCAACGCATATCAAACAGCTGATCGATTGAGCTTCCGAGTATTAGATACCCTAAACCTGACGCATACTTTGATCTACAGTGGCTCAGAGTAGTTTATATATGGAATTTTACCTAATTATGTTCGTTCGCTTGTTCGATATCGCTTTCTTGATCTGTCCTTGTTTAGGGTTTGGTATACATCCGACTGATCGATCCAGCAAACTCGATTGCCCCTAACAAACAATGTCCAAATTAGTACCTCACGGTAAGGGTTTCAAGCATTGACCCCTTCAAAAGAATACTACCAAACAACCCAGTCAGTAATTCGTGTTATATCGTGTTTGCTTATAGTTATACCATCAACTACACCGTCGCCCTCGATCAATGGGCCTAACTCAGACCAATGTAAACACTAATCTCATGAGAGCCGGTCGTAACCAAAGATTTCTTTGGGCCCGATCTAGTATGTATTTGGACATTGGATAAAACTTTGGACCCGGGTCCAAACTCCAAAGCCATCTTATATTGATCTCTGTTGTATATCTGTATTTTGTAGAAGCCCAATCAGTAGAAAAGACAGCGCCATATATGAAATTGGCTCATATATCATCACCATTATTAATTAGTTCAATTAATTTCAGTTTATCTTCCTAAATTTTAGCTGTAAAATTAGTTTATTCTTAAAATTTTCATTTTAATCATTTTCCCTCTTATACTTTGAATGTACATCGAATTAGTATAAAATTCATATTTTTATATGAATTATATGGATAATGATGTTACGAAACCTAATTTTAAAGCTTCAATTTTGTTGTAAAATTGTTGAGAATTATGTTTTGTTCTTGCATATATGATTTAAAACCTTGTTTTCATAGTTTTTTGACCGAAATGTAACTGATTATAATCAAAATTAGAGAGAAAAACTGAATTTCTCATCCATCATCCATGTGAATGTCAACAACTTAAATAGCATGCATGCACTGATCATGCACATGCCCATGCTCGTCCATCTGATAATTATTCAGATCTTGGTGTATTAAGGGATGGGAAAAAAAGAACAAGTGATGAATAAGACATGAGATAAACTAGAAGTCTAGAACCTAATCAATAATGAAGGAAATAGACAAATCAAGGGTTATTACTTTTTAGTAATCAAGAACTTAAATCTTTGCTCCAAATTAAACAGGTTCAGAGTATTTTGGCTTGATCAGGAGGGACTAGGGAGTGATTAGAGAGTAGGCCACCCAGCACCAACCCTTTTGTATTGTGACTTCATTCCCTATTGCTGTCCCTAGCTAACAAAGTAAATTGCCTTTTAGATTTTTGCAAGCTTCACTTGATCCAATGCCGCAAGGCAAGTCTAATTGAACCAAATAATATAAATCACATCAGAAAAGATAATTTTGCAATTGCCTTGTTGGGGTTATGAAAAGATTGCACACCTACAGCACCAATATGGTTTGGCTTGGCTCTTGCCATACTTTTCCAGTTTCCTCATGAGATTCAATATATGCACCATAATGGGTGCACCATCATGGGTTTGACCACTTTTCTTCTCTGCAAGTCCTCACCTTTGGCTACTCTGAGAGAGCTGTTCTAGCAAGCAAGCAAGCTAGTCCTCTATTTTTCACCAGAGCACCACTGTTCTAGTACTGAACACAGAACCCTGGGTCAGTCAGTCAGCCAGAGTCTCATATATGCCAATGTCAGTTGTGCTAATTCAAGAGGGAAGGCCCTCCTCCTCTGCTTCAAGGTACAGACTACCATTGACTGAAACTCTGAAAGAGTCAAAGAGTATCATGCTTTAACAATGGGAGCCCTCACCATATCTGAGGCATGCATGAGAGTGAGAGGACAGAGAAAGAAAGAATCTTATTTACAGAACTGCTTAATCAAAGGTCATTTTAACTTATTACCTGCCACTGTACTACTGTTTTGATATGAACATAGTAGTTAAATTATCAGATAATGGTAAGTAAATAGCCAAATAACTTTTCACTAGATATCCGAACAGGTTATCGATGGGATCGATCATTTAGAGTAATTGAATGTGAAATGAGCAGATGATTTGAGGGTAATTTTGCAACAAAGATTAGTAGATGTGTCTTTAGAGATGGGGGCAAAGCAGATGGGCTGTACGTTCAGGTGGAATTTGATCATGAAATGGTGTCAAATTTTTCAAACTACGTATGATGGTAAACTCACCAACTTACATTCTTTGGGAACATTTTTTTTTACTTTGCTAAATCAAAAGCAAAAACAATATAATGAGACTAAAACAACTTTAGTTTTTGATGGTTGTGGGGAGCCAAATCAATTCCCAAACAGGTGAACAATCATGATGAAGTTTCATTGGAAAGAGATGGGACACCAGAAGAAATTTAACACAAAAAGCTACCATGGCATGGCATGCAGCTAGCAACAAACACATGCATCAAATGGATAGATGGAAATGCCTTTTAGGTTGATTATAATTCCCATTATGATTAATTAATTAAGAGCATGACCATTTATAGCTACAAGCACTCAAGCTATGGTTGGACTAAGAATAGAGAACAAGTGTATTGGTATTTTGTTGATCCAAATAGGCTAAAAGTCGTTCTGCCTCCCAAAAATATGAGGAAAAGCGAAAGCAAAGGTTGAAATGGACATAAAAAAGAACAGAAAGGAACTAATATTTCCCCTCTTCATATGAAGTTGACAGCTTGCATTCGATCTACAATAAGAGATCTGTAGTAACCATATCATGCAATATTTGGCTAAGTGTCTGAAAATGTTACTTCTGTGAGTGTTCTTAAATTACTTCATAATTCAAGCATGCATCATATATGGTTTTAATCAGCTGAGCCTGAAAGTGATCACGCATCAAGCTAATGGTTTTTGATAATCTGACTGCTGCAATGTATAACCTGACCGATTAAATGGTCAAACATGAAAGCTAGCTGTATAAATCAATGAATTTTAGTTTTAAGATCAAGATTATTGCGCAGAGAGATTGAAGAATCTAATATATCAGCTTTCTTGCATTGCCAAAGAACT
Organism: Argentina anserina; assembly: GCF_933775445.1. Lineage (NCBI taxonomy): Eukaryota > Viridiplantae > Streptophyta > Magnoliopsida > Rosales > Rosaceae > Argentina > Argentina anserina. The sequence continues at coordinate 29,926,559 of NC_065873.1, read as the reverse complement.
GGTGCACAATCGATTTTAGCTTCATATATATGGAATTAGTTATACATGATCAGGAACACTCAAACTTCACAGAAAGAAGACATGGAACCATGTGGTCGGAAGGCCTCATTTGAACAGAATTTTAACTTTCATATGATCACCAATCTTTCCGGAACAGCACTAGTGAATCCATGAGTACTTTATTTTTGGTTGAAGAAAGAGCGACTTCCTGCATTGTTGATCAATATGGTGTTTTCTGGTTTTCATGCTATTTAACAAGAAGAAACGAGAACATCTTATTTTACCACTTCACTTTCTCTAGTTGTCAATATCAACTACCTTGATCAAATTTTTGCAAGCAAGTACTTTGGGGACGAGGAAGTATGGAAATGATTCAATGCACCAAGTGCAAGTGACACCAGTATATATTATGTGATCTCAACAATTTATATTTATAAATACTTCTTTTTCAATGATAAAAAAATATACTTGATGACATATTTAAGTTGATACAAGTGTAACTCGGTAATCCGAATCCATTTTAAAGAGAACTTTTACTTAGACCTCGCTCGGTGCTAGTAGAAGCCTAATATGACACTTATTTCACATTTACTAGAATTAAGTATACTGTAGGAGTGTGAAAATCTGTATAGCAAATGTATCTCTTTGCTTTGGAACTATGCCCCATTGTAAAAAGAAATAAAGAAAGGAAATATTGGTGTTCTGGTTACAGACATTGAAAATGATATTTGTATACGGAGTTATGGACCAAAAATAATGAGTGTGAAAGAGTCCTTGACATCTGAAATTTATGCATCCAAAGAAAAAGAGTACTCTTCTTCCAATTGATATAGTGATAGAACCAACAAGTTGGTGGTCCTCTGGTTTCAAGTTCAACCTAAACAAGTAAATCTTTATTGGTTGTAGAGCACTCTAATCATCACTAATAGATTTCTTTCATTGCAGTTCCAGTTTTGTAAGGATTATGTTCATCTTCGTTGGACTTCAAAATGAATGAGTAAGCTGGCTAGCACACACAGAAAAGAGTTTGTCTAAACTATCAGAACACCTAAATCACTCCACTTATTGCGGAGATGGGACTGATTAGGGAGAAGAACTAGAATTAAACAACTTGAGAAGCCGTAAATCAAGCATGTAATAATCTAGGCTGCATGGAATCGGAAGCGGGGACGTGGAAGCGAAGCGTTTGGAAGCGCGGAAGCGTTTTTTTTCAAAATTTCTTGGAAGCGGGGACGTTTCGGAAGCGCGGAATAAAATAGTATATAATTAAAGATATCAACATGTATATATAATATTACAAAAACACAAAAATAGCAAATTCAAAGTCATTATCCGTTTCATAGCAAATTCAATGTTATTGTTACACAACCAAATAAACTCAATAAAAATAAAGACAATACTACTTATACATCAACGACATCATCCTCATGAACATTCTCCTTAACATTATCAAACAAAACAGCCTCCAAAGTCGGTTCATCAAGAGAAAGATCCTCAAACTCAAGCCTTCCAAGATTAGTTTCATCTAATGAATCAAATTGATCACCTCCAACATCCCACATGTGAAACGGACCTTCCTTGTAAGAGTCACTACATCTAGATACAAGGCGAAGATTGGTATGTACATACACCAAATCTTCTGCTCTTTGTGGAGTAATCTTGTTTCTTGTTGCCGAATGTATGAACTTGTAAGTACTCCAGTTCCTTTCGCAACAAGAGGATGAAGATGGTTGCCCAAGCAACTTGAATGCTAAGGCTTGAAGCCTCGGTGAAGACGCTCCATGAACAGCCCACCATTTCAGAGGGTGTAAGATAGACCTATCATGCATTGCATCAACATTACAAAAATCATCCATACACAAGGAAAAATTGGAGTACTCCACATTAACTTCTCTCCGCTGATCTGCATCATCAAAATACTTCAAGATGCAGTTTTTTCTTTCTCTAGTAATATCAATATCTTGATGAGGAGCCTTTCGGGTGCTATCTTCTAATAGCCATTCCGGACTATAATACCTAATTAATTACCATGACAAAGTCAATCATAATCCATATCATATTGAAAAGTAACAAAAATATAGTAAATTCAAATATCAAGTTATCAACACCATATATATATGTAATGAATTCACATATCCAGCAACTAAAAGTGTAATTTGGAATTTATAGACATTCACATATCAACAAGAGACATTCCATAATGCAGTAACTAGTTATCACATGTCCAACAACTCCATTCACATTCACATATCAACACATTTGCATGAGCAATTAAGACTTAAGAAAGATTATAACATTTATATGAGAAAACTCTAATCAAATCATATGGGAAAACTTACTTGGGATTTAATGAATGCGCCATACAATGAAGAGGTGTGCTACTCTTGCTCCAACGAGACATCAACACCTTATGCACAACATTCCAAAAGCTTGAATCCTCATGTAGTTGTTTCCTTTCTTTCCTATATATGGCTTTCTTCACATTCTGAATCATATCTTCCCACCATTCATACACTAAATGAAGAGACGGCTTATCGGTGTCTGAACGTCTAATCATACTATATATTGGCTCAGTAAAAGATATAACATAATCAAGCTCATCCCAAAACATCTCATCTAGAATCTTCTGTTTCACTGCAGCGGCCTTCCTCACATCATCTTCCTTGTAATCATCCCATTTATTACTTATTACCATATGTTGCAAACCAGTCTTTATTTTCTTAAATCTCTTAAACATCACAAGTGTGGAGGCAAACCTGGTTGAAGCAATTGTAAGGAGCTTAAGATCACAATGCTCAGTAAACATCACCAACCTCATCCCATGGTTCATTATGAAGTTCTTGATGAAAGAAACATCATCTGCAAGAGGCCCTATCCATTTACAAGCATCATACACATCGTCATTGTTTCTTGTTTGCAGCGAAGGTGCACATATATTCTTCACAGCAAGGTTCAAGGTATGCACTACACATGGTGTCCAGAAGATAGAAGGATACTTGGATGAAATAATTGCACCGGCTTTCACACAATTCGCAGCATTATCGGTGACTATTTGAACAATATTTTCATGACCAACCTCCTTTATGCATTCTATAATCAAATCAGCAATCATATCCCCAGTTTTTATTTCACCTTGAGTATTTACTGCCCTCAACATCATCGGACCATTTGCATTTGCAGCAATCAAGTTAATGATGGGTCTTCTTTGCGGATCAGACCAACCATCACTACATATACTCACACCTTTAGCATTCCATGAGTCTTTGATCGGTTGTAAATGAAGCTCAAGGTTCTTTTTTTCCTTTTGAAGAAGTGTAGTCCTCAATGCATTGTAACCAGGTGGAACATATCCTGGAAGGCTAGAAGCACGCACATATGACAAGCGATAATGAGGATTTCTTGCAAGGTTGAAAGACAAACCACCTGTGTAAAACATTCTTGCTACTTCACCATCACATTGCTCCCTAGAGTTATTTTGAAATGCTTTCTCCAAAGCTGTACCCATTCCCCTCCTCTTCTTTGGCTCCGCTGCACTTGATGTTGGAATACTAGAATGATAACTCATATCATAATCAAGTGAAGAAGTTGATGCATTCCTCGATGATGAAGGCAATGGAACTGGTCTAGGGGCTGCATTTTTGACTCTCTGTTTGCAATCATTTAGTAACTTGCTCATATTAGCATGTTGTTGAGGAGTGACCTTCAAGCAATGTTTAATACCTTTTCCACCATCCTTTAGCAAATGTGTAGCCACTCTATTGTGAGATCCAACAAATGATTTTTCGCAAAACTTACACTGAAACCTCCAAGATCCTCCCCCAGGCATCTTTTCAATCTTATTTGCATAAATCCACAAAGGAGCTTTATCATCCACATCACCTTGTTCGACATTAATACTTGCAGCAGATGTAGAACCAGTGCTACTAGGTTGGTGGCTCATATTTCTATAGAAAAAAAAAAGAAAAAAAAACAACATCAACACAGAAATTACGTATGATATATTTCTATGAAATCCAAAATCAAAATCTTTGAAAGATCTTAATACGTACATGTCTATATACCACGAGTCTGTAATTTGAAGACTCCTGGGAAGGAATTACAATAACTAATTGGTTGAGGCATTTGCTAATCATGCCGAACATACTCCATAATTATAAATTTTCAATGTTTCTGCTTGTTTTTTTCAATTCTTGGTCATATTCTTATATATTTATAAATGTCCCACACTTCCCAGCTTCTACAAATAAGATTCAAAATCAGTGTTCAAGTTATTGAATATAAGTGACCCGGAATTCTGGTATACTAGCTAGGTGGTGACGGGTGACTGTGACTGGACTACTTGTAAGCATGGCAATAACCTTATATCAAATTAACAAACTGTTTCATGACTTCAATCAACATAATTGGGAATGGGAGGCTGGTTTTAATTACGTGACTGACTAGAACTCTTGTTTTAAATTGGATAAAAAAAACTTAGGGAGAAACCATCAATACAGCACTCATATGCATTAAGGTCTCTAAAATAAACGCACACATCAAATATTATAGTGCATCTGCATCATATAAAAATAAGTTGCAAGTATATGTTCTCTCTACCGAATCTCACATGGTATCACATGTTCTCACTTCCTCTCATTATTCCCTACACCTTAGGCACTTATCACTTATCATAGCCATTTATTTTTACTTTACATATACTAGAATAGACCCTTTGTATCAAGCAGGAAACATAAATCCAAATTGTATCAAGGGCATTGTGTGGTCTTCCAGAACACATTCTCATATCGGATTTATTTTTTTGATTTACCAAAGAGTGATTCTAAACATCTGCTACAGATTAGATCACTAGATGCTTCAGACTTTTAAATTTGCAGAGATCAAGTACTAGATGGTGAATTAAACTATGAAAGTAATGGTTCTTTAGCTATATGGTCATAAGCAATTGATAGCTTTCTCCAAGTGGTGAATTAAATTATGAAAGTAATGGTTCTAAAGCATTTGCAGAGTGCGGTGGGATCTTCTTTTGATGAGAGACTTCCCAGCTTTGGTATTATCCATAGGTATATGATGGGGGGCTCTATGACATTGGTGTATGGGGGGTTTATAACTTAACACTTTAACAGCTAGAAAGGAAATAAAAAGAGGTGGAATTTTGGCAGGGTTTGAATGACAGGCTTAGGAGGCAAGAAATGGTGAGTGGGTTTTAACTTTTAAGCAAGTATACTAGTATTTTCGATCACATATGATCGATAGTGGTGGCTTTGATAATGATGATATGAGGCACGCCGGCAGCAGCTTTACTTGTGTCTCGATCTCTCCTCTCATCTTCTCCAAACCCAATTGGCACGCCTGCTCCCACTCATCAACGTGCGGGAGACATTGCCTAGATGTTAATGTGAGAAGCATGCTTTGTAAATTAAAAATGAAGGGTAAGATTAGTACATGGATTATTATTTATGAGGGGAAGTGTGTTGCCGACTAAACAATTGGGAGGAGAATCATGGGTACGTGAGAACATCATATTCTTAGTATTATGTTAGAGTATCGTAAAGGCAATTCTGGCTCTTCCTCATGCCCTATCGGCCTAAACAATTGGAAATTGTTATATCCTGCAGTCAAATGCATTTGCTAGATCACTTGCATAACATGACATTACATGAAGATCAGAACAATGATTGAGTCAGCTGATGAGTCTCAAGTTTCCAGGGAGCTCCTAGATTACCATGTTCTTGGTGAGTCTCAAGTTCTTATCTTTTATGCTATTCTGCCTGATATAGTTTCTGCAAACCCCAGTCTATAGCATGTTCATGCATTCAACATTAAAGTTAACTAAGCAAGCAATAGAAACTCTCCTACTCAATTTAATCAAGCACACAAAGTTGATCATCATACTAAAAAGAAAAATTTGAGATCGGATTATGGGCAAAGGCACGTACCTTCACTTTGCCTTTTTCTTAGCTTTCAGGTATGCAACTGCGAATCTAGGTGAGGAGCCTTTGCCCTTTGGTGACAAACTCAACGTCGGATTATACAGAAAAACTTCTGAGTTCTGACTACCCACTACGAATCTACAATGCATGAAATTTTTGTTCAATTGAAATTACGTTTTGTTTTCAGAAATCGAAGAACTAAAGAAGAAAAACACAAACCTGGTGGAGAGGTCGAATTGTGAGAGGCTGATTAAGACTTGAGAGATGAGCTCTTTCGATCCATTGAGATCAGGCAAGAGTGATTGTTGACGCACTGGAGATGACGAACGAGTGAACGACTTCAATGGCCAGGTAAGAGATGGGGAGGCTGGAGGGAGGTAAGAGAGAAATTAGGTTTTAATCAATATTACAAAATTGCCCACGCTTCCTTCCGGCCTATTTGACGCTTCCAATTTGGAAGCTCGCGCTTCCATATCGCTTCCAAACCACCTTTTTCTCGGAATCGCGCTTCCGGCCGCTTCCGTCCGCTTCCGGCGCGCTTCCGCTTCGCTTCCGCTTCTGAAGCGCGAAGCGCGACTGCAGGCAAGCTTCCGTGCTTCTTAGGTAATAATATCATACGAATAGACTAAATAAACAATATACATATAGCAACAGCATGATGCCATCATCAAAATGGGTTACTCAGGAGTCAGGAGCTAGCTAGCAAGTCCTAACTGACTGAAGGGGATCTTAGCTAATAGAGTTATAGAGCTGAAGAGAATTGGGGTTAACTCTGCTAAATGTGTTTGCATTAGCAAAGAAAGAAATAGGATACTTAAATACTAATTGGCTGAGGTTGAATGAGGTTTCTGGGAATTAAATTAGAGATGCCTGAGGTGTTTGTGGTGTTGTCACAACAGAGCATAGTTCAATGGAACCATAATGGAGCAACTCTTCAATCATCTGCTCAATGTGGTCATCTTCAAGAGGCTCTATGGGTTCTTCATCTTGGGTGCTCTCCACTTTAATCTTGGTCACAAATCCCCAATCTGGCTTTTGTTCTTGTTCTTTTTTAGGCTCGGCTGCCACCGCTGGTTTTTCCTCTAGCATTTCGATGCTCGGTCTCTCATTCTCAATAATGCCAACATTTTTTGTGTCAGCAAAGGCAAGCTGGGGCTTGCTGGGCTGCTTGAGTGAGGTTGATTTGGTCATTTGGAGTGAAGCCATGTAGCACCTGTGTAGCTTAGCCGTCAAAGTTTGAGAGAGAAGCTTTGAGGCAGAGGACTGAGAGGCATTTGGGTTGTAAAGGAAATTGGTCCTGGCTCTTGGTCCGCACATAAGCCTGGCAGCTTCATCATAAGCCTTGGCTGCGTCTTCAGCTGTCTCAAATGTTCCCAGCCAAATTCTAGTCTTTCTGCATAATCAAAAGATCGTTTCTTTAAGTTCCCAGTTGAAAATTATAATCTCCATGCCATGGTATATTTACTTGGTTGGATTATTAGTAATTACTAATTACCAAGAAACAAGGGATTATTGAAACAATGCAAAGTTATGTAATCTATTTATCTGAAGCAATTTTTCCTCCTTCCAATTTCCAAAGCTCTAAGAAATGATCGATATATTTCATCTCTCAAGGTCCTCCCTTGAAAACCTAACAGAGCTGAAAAATTAAATCTTGGGTAAAAGGGTCTTCTCAGGATCAGCCACAGGGATTCTAGGGTATGCTCTGACCAACTCTAAAATGTGGGATTCTGATATGCCATGGCTGCTCAAAAGAGCCAAACCAGAGTCTGCTCCTAATCAAAGAAAGATACAATGAAACTTACAGTAAAGGGTGGCGAATCTCAGACACCCAAGAGCCCCAATGCCGTTGTCGGACGCCTCGGTATCGCTGTTGCGGTCTTGCCATTGTAGCAGCAAAGCAAAAGAAGGTTTCTTTCTCAATCGATAAAGGATAGAAGGTTTCTTTTGCAAAGTGTTTATGTGCGAGAGTAAAACTTGTGTGTTGGAGTGAGGAAGGGTAAGAGACCAGTCTCCTCTCTGTGTCTTAAATTGTAGTTGGGGATTGCTCAAATGACAAAACAGTTTAAGAGAATGGGTCCCATTCAGTTGAGTTTTTGTGTGTAAACTCTGCTTTCTTTTGTTTATCCGGACCAAATTTATCACTCATCCTTATTTTGTTCACCTCATAATTATTTTTTAAAAAAATGTTCAGGACTATTTTTTCAATAAATTTATAATTATAATTATTATAAAAATATTTATAATTTATTTGTGAAATAGGTATGAGATAGACACACTAGATATGAACAAATTTGTTTCCATGCAACAGTAGTTACCACGTGGGTTTTGCTCTATGTATAAGCTCATCACTTATAATCTACATAGCACGGAAGCTTGGTTGGAAGACCGATTCCCGCTTCGGAAGCGGAAGCGGGAGCGGAAGCGCTCGGAAGCGCGGGGAAGCGCGACGGAAGCGCGATTCCGAAAAAGGTGGGTTTGGAAGCGCGGCGGAAGCGTTGGCTTCCAAATTGGAAGCGCGACGGAAGCGTTGGCTTCTAAATTGGAAGCGCGATGGAAGCGTTGGCTTCCAAATTGGAAGCGCTGCGGAAGCTTTGACTTCCAAATTGGAAGGGTGATTCCTTCTCTACCTCTATTTCATCAATCAATGTCTTGAGACTCTTCTTGTCGTTTCATCTTCTTATTTATTTCGTTAAGCGGTTAAAGATGAATAACATCAATCAATCTAATATGTGTCAGAAATATGGGGAAGAGATATCAGGAAAATCTAGATGAGAGAGAGATATATAGAAAAGACAGAGAGTTGTGGAGAGATATGAAAAAAAAATCCATATGAGAGAGAGAGACAGAGGGAAGACGGATTTTTTTTTTTATCAATTTCATCTAGTCATGTCTCTTTGACTTGCACGTGTCCAACACCTTCACACTATGTTGTACATTATTTTGTTTGAATTTTGAAATGAAGCTTTAATAATGCTATAATCAAAGATAATCATGGGATAGAAAATAAGTCATTAATAGTTAACTAATTATTTTAATACTAGATAAAATAATTAAAAATAAAATATAAAAATATAATATATATATATATATATATATATATATATATTATTCCGACGCTTCCAAAACGCACCCGCTTCCTTAATTTTTGGAAAAAAAAACGCTTCCGCGTTTCCAAACGCTTCGCTTCCACGTACCCGCACCCGATTCCATGCAGCCTAGCTTATAATTGAACAAATAAGCCAACGAAAAATTCAAACTGGCCAAGTTGAATTCACATGTATCAGTCTGACTTATCAAAAAGACTTACTTTTCTGTCTCAGAATTATACACAGTATTTGTGCCGTTGGTACTAGGCGTTATGCTGTTGAAAAAAATCAAAGGTCATAGTCACAAACATATTCTTCATGTGAGGCAGATAGATAGATTGAGGACAGATAATGTTCACATAGCTTAGAATTATTACTTTGTATAATAAGAGCTTTGGGACATATATAATATTAATTGATTATAGTAATAATAGTTTTAAGGAATCTTGGAATTTTAGTCTCATTTCAATGGGCTCTGTTTCCATGTCATTGGTGTAAAGAAGAATTGAGGTTAATGGTTTGGGTTGCTTTCTTCTAGTTTGGCAAAATGAGGAGTTGATGGGAGTAAACTGAAGTTGTGACTTGTGTGCATGCTGAGGAATAGGATGTTTAGCAGAAATGAAGAATATATGTATGATGATTGGGTCAATCCCAAGTTAGGAGTTAGGACACGTAACACACGTTGATTAAAGAATTGTTCAGCTTTATACACCGGAGCTACATATAGCTAGAGAATAGTTATCAATCCAAATCACGGATTTGTAATCGAATCCCCTACACTATTATAAGAATCAATTTACGCTTAAGAGATGGAGAACCACCAAACTATACATGTTTGATGATGATCATATCTGTTTTGTGTTCACTGTAATAAAACTATATATGATGATGTTGAATTGTTGATGATGCATTTAATATTCAGAATCAATAAATCTATTTAGCAAGTAGCAAATCCCAATATATGGTGTGCTGCATAATTATCCAAGTGGTATTTCACATACAGCTAGCGATTCACTTCCATGAATTGAGTTGTATACATTAAAATCAAATTGCTGAGGTGAGATCGTAATTTTGTTTATCTAGACTAGATTGCGTGGTTGATGCCATTTGGGAAACATTAGCATATGGATGAGAAGACATTGTGGGCATGCTCAGTCCATTGGTGTCTAAAAACTGGGTGCAATGCAGTCTTTGTGGTCATTAGAGAGAGAGATCTATTGCAAGTTTCCTGCAACATATCACGCACGTACTTGGCAGCATTTTTTTCTTTGGTAAACGCGTTTATTTTGATGCATAGAGATATACAACGCATGCATGTGACTTCTAGTGATTGATCCTTTGCTAAGTCGATATCTGGTATATTTATCGAGCTGCTATTTAGGACTTTTGTGCTTCCTCATTTGGTGGCCAGCATGCCGATGAAATCTCTACTTTATCTCAGTGTTCCTTTGCGCCAAATCACAATCAGTTTTAGATCCCCTTCAGATGCTTTTCTTCGCATCTGGCTAATATGAGGTTTTGGGGTTTTGATCGATTTGGAAATTTCATCAAACACATTGTTTCAATCAACGAATTTGTGTCCAAAGAACCAAATAGAAAAACAAGCAGCATGTAGCACAGTAGCGTATGATGTGTTATGGTGCAAATTAATTGAATGTGATTATGTTTTTCAAAAAGGATGCAAATCAATCAATCAATCTTTGTCACGTTCATAATTAAATATATAATTTTGGGTTACAGCTAGCTTAGCTAAGCTTAAGAATGATGCATAACCAGGATTAGTAATTGCTTAGCAAAATAAAAAGCGCGTGATCTGGGACCCAAGTAGAACATGAGCAACATGGGTGATGAAAGCAAATCGAATTGAGAGAATTCAAGTCAAGACGCGCTTCATTTGCAAAAACCTCCCACAGTTTTGATGGTCCATGACACGCGGTCCAGTCCATGTCAATTGTCTATTCTAGGGTTTTATGAGCATTACATTACCCTTCTTCCAAATCACATGCAAACACTGAAACACTAAACAAACTATAGAAAATGTGTCTCTTCCACACACATGCATTAAATTCCTCTATATATGAATTGAATTCCACACTTCCCATTCGTCATACTTCTCTTCTCCTATACAAACTAATCTATTCATTTGAACATTCATGCGTACACTATTGTTCTCTTTGTGTTGCGTTTTTAAAAGCTTCATTTGTTCGTTTGTGTGGGAATGATAACGTAATTAGTCTGGTATATGGTCGACGAAGAAATTGTGTTGAAAAAAGTGAAAGTATAGAATTTACATGAGATCTTGACAAGGTTACGTATAGGGAGGAAAGATGCAAATGAAATTGGTGGATTACCTTGTGATGCTGATAGCGATCGATATTAGCTAGCTACTTATAAATAAGGATAGGTGTATTGCTAGCTGCAGGAAAATAGCTAGCTAGTTGCGTCCGCAGTCCATGGGATATGTTCGAACTCTGGCTGGCATGCAGACATGCAGTGTTGTTTCTTCAAACTTTGAACAGATAAAAACTGAGATATCGATCATTAGCCTACCATAAAAATGACATAATATATGTTGATCAATGATCATGTTCATGAGAGTGATATATACATAAACGTATACGTCGACCATGTTCCTCTTTCACAATATGCCAAAACCTATTGGATATTCTCAATCCCGAAACAACCAAAACACCATTTCATAAGGAAAAGGCCAAATTAATGTTGATAGACAAATCTTTTGTTTCGATATCCCACTCTAAAATGTATATGGCTCGAATTCGAAACAATCTACCCCTATTACTCTATAGCATATCATGACGGATTCCAAACTGATTGAACATGTTCAAGAGTCTGCTTTCTATGTTTCGGACGAGTTTGTTTCAAAGACCTTAATAGAGATGCATGTGAGGCAACGAATAGCAGATAAAAACAAAAGCACAAACACGTTTGATGCCTAACCGCAGAATCAATACCAACAGCAATACAAGAACGCTTCTGCATGAGAAAAGTGCATGTATATAGTTATAGACTTAGGTGCATGATGAAAAAAGAAGAAAATTATATAACAACACATAACTAGGCCTGGGCAAGGCAAGGCCGCCAAGCCCTAAGATATGAAGACTCACATACTACTCAGTCTATGGTTTTTTTTCGCCCTATGTGTAAAATAGGCAGGGCAGGGCCGGCCACAATCACAATATGTGATATGAGCCCAATAAAGTTTGGGGTTAAAAAACCCGCCCATGGCTCGACCAACATTTGGCCTGCGATTTTTTAAATAATAAAATATTTTAATGTTCATTTGAAAAAAATTAATAGAGATAAGAGTTGAACCATAAACCCCTTCTTGAATAACACATTTGTCAATTGAACCAATATACAATTAATTCTAGATATTTAATATTTTAAATCTAAAGAAAAAAAAACCATTTATTACTAACATGGGTCGAGAATGGGCAGAGCTACGAGTCGGTCCTATAATATATCATATGGGCAAGACTTTGGGTCAGCTCAGGGCTTGAAAAGTATTACATATATCCTACCCATTCCAAAATGTCCCGAATACAACCCGCCTATCAGTTTGAGCTGAGTCGGCCCGCGACCCAATTTTTTTAGCTAAGTTTAGGTATGTCCGTGGGCTTAATTTACCGGCATACACATAAGTTTGAGTTTATTTGTAATTGATTACATAAAATGAACTAATAAAAGTTCTGAAATGCATGAAAAAAAAAATTGATAGCATGAGCTACTAAAGTCAAATTGAATTGAAGAGCCTGATGACAAACATATCCATTGGATATATAAACATCTTCATTTTATCTTGAACCCTACCAAGCTAAGCTTCTTCTTCTTCAGCATCATCGAGACGGACTAAAGTCTCTTCACATACCATCATGTCACGCAGGTTTCCTTTTTTCAGCAAAGCTATGCGAGGCTGAGGCTGATGCTGATACTTGATCTCTGAGAACGTCCCATTGCCATAGGCCGATTTCTTCGTAACATAAATTGGACTGAGATAAGTTATAGGCTTAAGAGGCACATGGGAAATGTTCAAATCAAAGAGCTTAGTCCACAATTCAATCACCCCGTATTATTTCATGTACCATATACTAGTAGTACTGGATAAGTCATCCATATAATGCAACACGTACAGCCGTCCTTCACTGGAGACCCCCCAAAGTATTAGCATACCATCAAAACGAGGCGGTGAAAGTTCTCTAAACTCCTCATTTTCCAGATTAAAAGCAAGGATACGATCTTCGTCCTCATCATCTAAATCATAGAACAAATTATCGTACTTATGACTGTGGTCGAATAGCCAGTGAAGATTTTCATTTGAGAGAACCCCCTGACGTTGGTTTATGAAGCTGATCCACCACGGGGCACCGTCAATGCCTCTCCAAATTTGATCTTTCCATGAGAATAATTTGAGCTCCTCGAAATCGCTGTCAATTCGAAACCCTATCAAAACTTTTATAGTCGTCAGTGACCGACGCACAACCAAACCCATAGCGATACACAGTTAGATCGACTTCATCCTCTGAAATATTTCCACTAAAATCTGGGTCGGGTAGTTCGATGAAGAAAGCGGTTGATGGGTTCCATAAGTAGAAGTTTTTATGAGGATCGAGACTTGCACATACCATACCGTTACTAGATCCCAGAAGCGTGACTCGATCAAACCCCCCGAGTTTCAAGAATGGGCAGGTAATCTCAAAGGATGACTTCTCCTGGAGGTCCAAGGATTCCATTTTAGATGAAGAAATGCTGATGAGCCTTCGATTCACAGTGTTCTGGCGTCGCGCTAATCGGTAGTACCTTTGGGAGAATCTTAGATCAGATATTTTATGGTTCCATTTTGTTGAGACGCATCGAAATTTTATTGCCATTTTCAAGGGCGACTCGAGTGCGATCATCTCTACAACGTCGTGAGGGAGGTCCGCGCCCTTTGCCATCGGGATTGAATTCTAGGGACGAGAGATTTTGAGTGAAGAACTAGGGTTTCTTGGAATTGGTACCGATCGATATTGATTTTATGATCATCCGTTATATGGATTTATCCATCTTCGGCACACATCGTATATCTTCACATAACACGTGGAAATATCTGATAGTATGTTCGGTACACGGTGTATATCTACACATACCATACCACGTGTATGCAAGATTATCAGAATATTGGAGCTGATTTTCAGACTCCTCCCCCATGATGATCTTAATTATTTCCATATGAATTCCATAACAGCTTGCATACCTGATGGAATTCCATAACCGATCGACATACGCGATTGAAACAACTGATTTGGTGAATTAAGAAGATATTACAATCGAAACCTAACAGATTAATCTAAGCAAATATAAAAGTCAAATCTATTTACTAATCTCGTATACGTGCGATGCCCGTACTCTTGAACGAAGAACTTTGGTGAATTGAAAAGTAAAGAAAAAACGATGCTGTACTCACGTAATCGTGCGATGCGGAAAGTAAATGCTATGCGCAGAGAAGGTAAATCTTTAGTGATATAGAATAGGTGGCTAGACTAATTAAAGAAAAAAAATTCTTGAATGTAAGGTGTCATATATCCCTGCCATAAAAATGTTGACGAACAGATTAAGAAGATATGAAAGCCAAATCCGAGCAATGTGCATGAACTGTTGGGTTAAAATATATAGGCAGTTTTCATGTTTGACCCCGATCCTTTTCATGTTGGGTGCGCTCTGAGATTGTTTGGATTGCATAATGCCACTTCTTCGAGTAGCAACGCCGGCGCCAGTGAGGCTGGTACAGTGCAACTTATTCTCCAAGAACAAGAACAAGAACAAGACGAACACGACGTTGCCCTTCCCCATCCTGCAGCCACATTATCGTTGGGGTAGCATTATTACTGCCAATGCAAATCCAAATCCAAATGTTCCAAACTGTGATGATTGGAAATTCACAGTAACCAACAGAAGAGGAGAGCATGGACGTAAGATACATAACGGGGCGCCGTCGTCCTATGCCTCACAATCACGATCAGAGGAGATCGATATTAATATTGATCGACAATTCCTGAACAGATTTCTTATTGGCGGCTGGGTTTCTAAACAATGGGATGCTTTTCATCGCTTTTGTCGTCCTCATACTATAATCGGCACTGTGAGTATGCTTTTCTACATGTCCATTTCTGTTCATCTCTCTTAAGTATAATGTAAGCATTTAAAATATACAGTAGCAATTTCACCGTGCTACTGTGCTGTTGTCAGGTTATAGGTATATTATCGGTCTCTCTTCTTCCATTGGAACAAATTGGGGACTTGTCTCCTGCATTTTTGATAGGAATATTGAAGGTATTGTTCGAAATGGTACAGCAGGTTGTTTTGATGTTGTAAATACGTACATAACATTTTGTTGAACTGATCAAATCTTAGGCATTGGTTCCCTCGGTGTTAATGAACATCTATGTGGTGGGATTGAATCAAGTGTTTGATGTTGAAATAGATAAGGTATACGCATGTGACCGTATATGAACTTATGTAGCATCTACTATTTAATTGAACATCAAAGATGTACTGTTTAGGGTTGTTATCTCTTGCTTATATGTTTGATCTCTCAGGTTAACAAACCTGATCTCCCTTTAGCTTCAGGTGAATTCTCAATGGGAACTGGGATCACAATCGTTTCCGCAGTTTTGCTGATGGTAATGAATTAATTGGCAGATATGCATAATCTAGCATATAGACCAGAATTGCAAACTTACTTGATCAATCTATAGTTAGGAAACTGCTAAGTAACTAATTTATACAATTTTCAGAGTTTTGCCATGGGAGTTATGTTCAAGTCTCCACCTCTGTTCTCTGCCCTCGCCATTAGCTTTTTTCTTGGAAGTGCTTATTCCATTGAGGTTTGTTTCTTCATCCTTTTCGCATTCTCTTAAGTCTTAACAGCCTTAGAGAAACCAATGTATTGGTTAATATGCACTGTCATTTTTTTTTGTATCATAGGAATTAAGTAACTAGCTAGCGTGCAGTTCACTACTTTTGATTTCTGTACGTGACTTTCTATCTGTTGGATAGCTTCCGCTGCTCAGATGGAAGAGACATGCAATTCTTGCTGCTGCTTGCATCCTAATTGTGAGAGCTATTGTCGTCCAGCTTGCCTTCTTTGTACACATGCAGGTATATGTGATTAAGCTGGCTTTATTGTCTATAGATATGACTATATGAGGTTATGAAATTGATGCCATGTATACATGTTTGCAGAAGTACGTTCTTGGTAGAGAAATCGCAATTACAAGACCATTAGTATTCGCGGTGGTTTTCATGTGCATCTTTTCATCTGTTATTGCATTGTTCAAGGTTAGACCAGAAACTATATAACCATGTAGATATGTGGAGCTAAAAGCCTAAAAGTAGCAATGACTTACTATTTATTCCTTTGGTAGTAATGAGTTATTGGTTTATACTTCCTGTTGTTGTTGGCATTCTAATCAAATTATAATGCACTCAATGCAGGATATACCTGATGTGGATGGTGATAGAGATTTCGGTATCCAATCTTTTAGTGTCAGCCTCGGGCAAGAAAAGGTCACTAAATTATAAGATCATTAAGGCTCTACTTTCAGTATATTGTACATCTAATGTGTTAGCTTGATGCCGGATATTTATATACCAGGTGTACTGGGTTTGTGTAAATATGTTGTTACTGGCATATGGGGCTGCAGTTGTGATAGGAGCCTCTTCATCATTCCTACCAGGCAAGCTTTTCACTGTAAGTGTGGATGTGAACTCATTTCCTTCTAATTACACTAACGGCTTACTCTGCCTGATGAAGACTGAATATGGCCACAGATAATAGGTCATGCTGCACTGGCTTCCCTTTTATGGTTTCGAGCTCGATCGACAGATATAGCCAATAAAGCCTCCCTAACTTCTTTTTACATGTTCATTTGGAAGGTAAATCAAGGGTGGATTAGTTTATTCTTCATATACAGTCACTCGTACTGAGTTGTCAATTTATTTGTCGGCAACCTATGGATTACCTTCCTAGCTAGCTGCCTGCTTCAAGTTCCTTCTTTAAGTTTCTACCTTTAAAGTTATTAAACATATCAATTCAACTCACGTATGTAATTTTTGAGAAGCATAACATTGTTCGTGGTAAAAATGTTGCAGCTTTTCTATGCCGAGTATCTGCTCATTCCTTTTGTACGTTGAGCAGAAGATCGAATGTGGCTGATACGTACTCTGCTGCTTCTGCTAAAGCGTCTTCTCTTATGTCGCTCCAATTCGTAGTCTCAAGAGCTAGAAATCATTTGACCATTGATCCCCACTCAAATTGGGCTGATTTCTCCCCAATTTGACTCTAATTAAAGCTTCTTCTTTTTTTTGTGTGTTATTACGGTTTCTGTTATCTCAAATTCTGAAAGCCATAATTGTGGTTACTCGATTGAGTCAATTCCAATACATCACTATTGTTGTGTAGACCATAATCAATTTAGTGGCACAAATTGTTTCCATACATGAAAGCGATGGTGAATTTCACTAAAAGACTTGAAGTTGAAGAAGACTAGAAGACAACTAGTTGTTTTTCGTACGATTAGATGTTTAGATATGTATAATGATCATTATATGGTAGAGAGAAGATGAGAAGATCTCCCTCCCTCTTTTGTAAACACGAAACTGACAAGGATGGTGATAATATGTTTCAAATTGCGGAAACTACATTACATGAATGCAAAAGCAAAATGACTGAGATGAAGGAGCATGAATTTGAGGTCCAAGACTTCAAATCTATTATGGAAAATAGAATTCTCCTTCAAGCAGTACATAGTATTATCAGTAGTCAAGACCGCCCAAAGAATGAAGGCGAAGCCTTGTGAATGCTAGAGTTTAAAACTTTGTCGATTTAAAAAAATTAGATAAAGATGAACACCATTGGAAGAAGAAAGAAAGATCAATGACAGTATAAAAGCCCAACACTAACCTCAAATTTTTCTTTACGAGGAACCAACAATTATCATTGAGCACAAGAGTGCAGCTTCAAATGCTCATATTTCTGAAGCAATTGTACAGACAGAGTTTAATTTTTCTAAATTGTTATTCTCACAGTTCCCTTAACCCCAAAAACATTTGCTTAGCTATATTAGTTGTGATAAAGAGAGCGTCCTCATCATCATCATCATCATAACCACTGCTATCTACAAATGGTAGAATCTCCGCAGATGGTGCCATCCAAATCAATGAAAATCTCAAACAATATTCTCTGTCCCGCAGCGGAGCAGAAATGTATAGCTGTAGCTGCTTAATACTAGGTAGGGGTAATTCATTATACACCCAATCAACACCAATTTTAAAATAAACACAACTCTACAACTCTTTCAATTATGTTGAATAAAAAAGGAAAAAGAAATTATTTGATATAAGAAACCACACTTGCTTTTGATCAAAAATTTTTTTTTGCCACTAATACAAATAACAATCGGTTGTTTCTAAATCATTTAATTATACATTCCCTCCAATTCATGTTGCAAATTACGTACCAAATTCCATAAATTAAGCTCACTATATTAATATTTTAATTACAAATTTGTAATTCCTAGTCTTAACATAGGTTTTTCTTAATTGACTTTATGTCTTAATTACCTTAATTATGAATTATTCTAAATACTAACCATTTTATTTGAATCAATTTCATAATTATTGAGAAAATCATGGAACTTTTTAATAAAACTTATGAAAAAGTATGTGAAAATGAATTTCGATTTATAGAAGATGTGTATATATAGGTAGTTTTTGGCTATATGCATAAGATATCTAATTAGATACTTTTTGTAGTTAACTTGAGGTTTTGAAAATCATCTCGTGTGTTGGAAATTTATTTTTATATTTCTTTTCGTTTGATACCTATGTATTAGACTCCAATTTTGTATTATACATCTTCGTTAGATTTGTCACTATATTATACATATGCTTTAGTTTGAAGGTTATATTACTCAAGCCCTACATAATAGGTAAATTAGAAATGCAAATAACTATGAGTAAAAAACTCTCTCGATCATAATAATATACCTAAAAAGAAGATAAAATTTAACAAAGAACAAGATCACTATGTACCTTATAATCATATATCATTCGTGCATGTAAAAAGACACCAAATATGAGTTTAAAAGTGAATATACAAGACTCTTACTCTTATGTGAGTCATTTCTTCTGCTTCTCCAACCCTTTCTTTTCTTTTAGAGTAGTTCTCCGATTATCAATCAGCCCGTTGAGTCACATGTAAGAAAAACTATCGATTATTGTCTTCTTCCCCTAATTTCTTTGAAGCAAGTAAAAGTTCTTCTCATGATTCATATGAAATGAGACTTTGAACTCTAGGTAAAATCTGATATTTTATCAGAAAATAAATTACATACACATTAGGAAATAAAAATATATCACAAGTATATGTATATACACACACACACACGCACATACTTAAGGTACAAAATCAAGAAAGTCATAATGTAATTGATTATGATGCATTTAAATTGAGCTAAATTTTAGTTTAATATTCAAAATTCAAACTTATGTTAAAATTGAGAAAATACCAAATTTTGCTTTAGTCAATCTGAAGGGCAAAAATGTGAAGACAGAAAACGAAGAATAAAAAGAACAATAATAAATGCTTATTATACATATGAATTGAGTCTAAATCAAAAGAAAAAAAGGATACGGGTTTAATTTTAAAAGGGAGCTCTAAAATCGAATTTATCTCTAATTTTCTCAACTAGGTAACGTGGGATACCATTACATCGCACCGTTCTGGTATTATGAGAGACTACAAGAAATTGACAACAAAGTATGCATCATGTATTTTGCACATTACACTTCAATTGTAACTTCTTTTTTGGGCCATCGGCCCATCCTGCACAATGATTTGGGCTTCATGCCATTTTTTACTCCAATAGTCCAATTTTACCGTCTCCTATATATACAGGCCAAACCTGAAATGAGCTAGTTGTTAGGGTTTCTGCCTCTCTCTCTTCTTGAAGTCGCCGGAGAGCAGCCAAGCCAAGCCAAGAAGAAGAAGAAGAAGATCAAGAAGATGGTACTTTCTCTACTTCCTTCCTGTTCTCAATCAATGTCTTATTATTCATATATGTTGCTTCAGTCTTAGTATGGATATGGTTTTGATGGGATTGGAGTGTGAATCTGAAACGGGCTTAACCTCAATCGCAGCCTTCACACAAGACTTTCATCATCAAGAAAAAGCTGGGCAAGAAGATGAGGCAGAACAGGCCCATCCCCAACTGGATCCGTCTCAGGACTGACAACAAGATCAGGTCCCAAACCCCTCCTTCTACTTTTTTTGAACTAATTTTGTCGTCGGTTCTGTTGTTCTTGGTTCTGAGATGCTTACAAGTGTTGGTTCGTGTTACCAGATACAATGCGAAGCGCAGGCACTGGCGCCGCACCAAGCTCGGGTTCTGAGGTTCTTTGGTCCCCAATTCGCAATGGCATCATGTTTCAGTTTTGATAGGGGTTTTAGAAGTCATGTTTATTGCTTAGCTTATCTGTAAGAACTCTTAAGAGTCTATCCATCTATCTATCTATCTATCTATCTCCAGATCTTTATAATTTTTCAAGTGATATTCAGGATTTATATGGTTTCTGGTTTGGTTCTTAACAATGCCTGATGCGCTCTAATTCTGAGTGGTCATGTTAAGCCAGTAGACTGAATTTGATGATAATGAGATGTTTAATTTATGCCATTGTTATTTTAATTTTGTCATTGTCTTTTCCATTTTCACCATGCTCAAATCGTTTTGTTGTTGTGTAGATCCTTGTACTAGTGTATGGAAACTGAGATGGGTTTGTCTTTGTAGTGATATAAGATGAGAGCTTTCATCTCTAGAATAGTCATTTGTGATTTGCATTTGTGGAATTCAGCTTAGGGTTGTGAAAGGAACTGCACATAATAGTGTGCTACTTGCCTCAACACATTTTAGCCAAGTTTAGATTAGGAGAAGTAGAACTTTTTCCAGTGCTGACATTATCCAATATAAACACAAAGTACCGCAGGATCTCAACATGTGTTGTAAAAAAACCACAATGTTATTACTCTCGTTAGTTTTTTTTTCTGCACTGCACGTGAAAATACCACAATGTTATTGGTCTTTAGTTTCTTTCTGCATCGGACATGACTTAGATGTCATGATCAGTTGTGTTCCTGTGGGAAGTTCCAGTCTTAATGTGTTTTTGAATTTCAGCCCAATGGACTTGAATAGAGTTGGTTATACAGTGGTACAATTGTGATTCTGTATTATATGTCCGCTCACTTTTGCCGTCCCCAACTAATATCGATACTGAGTACACTGTCGAGTTTGTTTGTTTTTGGTAGTCCACAGACCACAGGTATCCCTCGACAATCTCTTATTGTGTATCATGCAATTGACGAGAGCTGCTATAGGCCATGACTGCTCTTGCAAGTGAGCCTAATAGTGTGAGCATGTGAAACATTGTACTTCCTGAAGCGAATGCGCATAACAATTAACGAGAATTCCCCGAGACTATCAAAGTCGTAGATTATAGGTTTTATAGCCCTTGAACAATGCTTGATATACCAATACAAGTAGAAAAAGAAGAAAATGGTACGACTCATGGGTACGAGTGGTAGTGTGGTACGGTAATTAGAAACAAGTTTGTTAGCACCTAAACAATGGGCCCAGTCCGCACCAAGTTTAGCCCGCACCAATTTATTTAGAGAGAGATCTGGTGGGCTCCACGGGGTACCAGTTAAACGAGCAGACGGTGATCAGCTGGCAATTCGCAAAACCACTTGCTCAAAGCAGTAATCAATCTCATCACTCTTCGCCTCCCTCTTCCCCCGCCGGTGACTTTCACCTATTTCAGCTCCATCTTCCTCTTCTAATACAATTGTGATTCTGTTACGATTATTAATTGAATCAATCGGGTTGAGATGGCTTCAACCGTGCTGTCCTTGGCTTCCGTCTCCCCACCGTCTTCCCTATCATTCCATGACTCTCACAAGGTCTCTCTCTCTCTCGTTTCATCTTTGGGCTTTGATTGTTGACTGCTTCTGTTCTTACCCCAGATGGATAGAGACTGACATGTTATCTTTTCAACATCTTTTCTGTTTCTCCGAAACCAAACTCATAAATTGTGTGTTTCAATAGGGGAAGATCAACCTTGGTAGCTTGGAGAGAAGCAATCTCTTCCTCAAGACGGAGGTATGTCTTTCTCTCATTTCTTCAGCCTAAGAATGTGATCAAGTTTGAGTTATCCTACCAACTGGATTTTGAGTATTATATTGGATGTTGGTTAGCGTAGTGATTTCTAGCTTGAGTTTTCGTATATGTTCCTTTTTCGAAACTGAGTCTTCTGTTATTCCATGTCTGTCTGTAGTCAGCTGGTCGGGTATCTATGGTTGCCTCTGTCAAGGCTTCTCGATTCGACGGTGTTACCATGGCCCCTCCTGATCCTATTCTTGGAGTTTCTGAAGCATTCAAAGCTAGTACAAATGAGATGAAGCTCAACCTTGGTGTTGGGGCGTACCGCACAGAAGAACTCCAGCCATATGTTCTCAATGTTGTTAAGAAGGTCGGTGTCTTATCCATCATGGTATACAATAAAAAGAATTTCACTTCTACTTGAGTTTCCAGTTGTTCATCCTTTTCTTATTAGGAATTATAACATTTTCTTATTGTAGATTCGCTTTTTTTGGTTGTGCTTCTCTTGTAGATTTCGCTCACACATATTGACTTTACACTGAAACACCGTTTTTCTTTTGTAGGCAGAGAATCTTATGCTTCAAAGGGGGGAAAACAAAGAGGTTGATACCTTGACGCTTTAACTGTGCTGAATTGCAACTTTGAATAACTGTGATTCAACTATTCTTACCACTTTTACTAACTGTAATTCAATTGTAATATCTAGTACCTCCCCATTGAGGGTTTGGCAGCATTCAACAAAGCAACTGCAGAGTTATTATTTGGAGCAGACAACCCAGTGATAAAGGAGCAAAAGGTATGTGTTGTACTAAAAAGAAACGTGCATTTTTCTAAGATAAATGGGGTTGTATATATATATATTTTTACCTTGTCTCAGTCATCTAATGTTTCCTTTTTCTGAAGGTTGCAACTGTTCAAGGTCTGTCAGGGACTGGTTCCCTTCGCCTTGCTGCGGCGTTTATAGAGCGATATTTTCCTGGGGCCAAAGCTTTAATATCATCTCCCACCTGGGGTGAGTATTGTCATCCTATATCACCATATAACTAGTCTCTCAAAATACTAAATTTTCATAGCTGACAAAAGGTGTGTTGCAGGTAATCACAAGAATATTTTTAATGATGCTGGAGTTCCCTGGTCCGAGTACCGATATTATGATCCAAAAACAGTTGGTTTGGACTTTGAGGGGATGATAGCAGACATAAAGGTATAGATAGTTTTGAACAGGATATGTGTATACATGGTTACCATCCTTATTTCATAAAACGTATTTGCACGTTTGCATGAACTGCATTTTCATAAGCTTAATTTCTGATCTATCTCTCACTGCTAATATGGAATTGCTGATTCAATTGTATAACATTATATCTGCCAGGCCGCACCTGAAGGATCTTTTATATTGCTTCACGGCTGTGCTCACAATCCTACTGGCATTGATCCAACCCTTGACCAGTGGGAAAAAATTGCTGATGTCATTCAAGAAAAGAACCACATCCCTTTTTTTGATGTTGCGTACCAGGTATGCACTATATAAGTTATGTTTCATTAAAGGAGTTGGTTTTAAATATATAATTAATTGAATTTTGAATGTGTTTTATAAAAAGGGTTTAAACAGTTTTTGATAGAAAGGCGTACCTTATCAGTAGTTACTTTAATTTGTTAATATTTGAACTTGTAAATCTATTTCAGGGATTTGCTAGTGGAAGCTTGGATGCTGATGCTGCATCTGTCAGATTGTTTGCGGCACGAGGTATGGAGCTCCTGGTTGCTCAGTCGTACAGTAAAAACCTTGGTCTGTATGCTGAAAGAATTGGAGCAATTAATGTTGTTTTGACCTCATCTGATACAGCTGCAAGGTATGTATAAAGTATACTACAGATGTTAATGTTATCATATACCATTACCAATAGATGGAATTGTCATAATATTATCATATCACATGGGCCTTGGCTGAAGGTGCAAGCCTCAAGTATATTTAAGTCCAAGTCCTTCGTAAAACAAACAGAAGTTTGGTTTATATGGGTGCTAAATATCACGTCCAACTTGATTTAGGGTTTGCTTATAATTTTAGCTTTATGTATTCAGGGTAAAGAGCCAGCTGAAGAGGCTTGCTCGACCAATGTACTCAAACCCTCCTATTCATGGGGCTAAGATCGTGGCCAATATTGTTGGGGATCCTACACTGTTCAATGAGTGGAAAGCAGAGATGGAAATGATGGCCGGAAGAATAAAGAATGTGAGACAAAAACTATACGATAGCCTCTGTGCAAAAGATAAGAGTGGAAAGGATTGGTCATTTATCCTAAAGCAGATTGGCATGTTTTCATTCACAGGCTTGAACAAAACTCAGGTAATTGCTTACTCCTGGACTGAAAATTTGAACTTACAGCCTTTTTTCTGTAAAATTTCTATGCTTACCGTCTTTTATCTTAACATTCTTTTGGTTGTTGTCATTATAGTTGTTCTGCATAGGTTATAGGTTATAAGGGCAATCTTGAGTAATATAGTCACTACGCAGTACAATGATCTGCAGCTTTCACAGGAGTTGTCCTATTGTAGGCAAAACTGATTATCGTAATTTTTTTCTAGGCTAATGCTTCAAAGCTCTTCCATATTTTCTAAAGTGTCTTGAACATGATTTCCATTTGAGCATCCCTATTATGGTATCATGCAATACCACTGTACTAGGTGAACTCATCTAAGTGTAGTCTGCGTAAGAGTTCTGAGTGTTGCACTACTGCATGCAACAAATATCTGCCGTATTAATATCTGATTTCTTTCCCTTTTTGTCTGGTCAGACCGAGAATATGACGAACAAGTGGCATGTATTCATGACAAAGGATGGTAGAATATCCCTGGCTGGATTGAATTTGGCGAAATGTGAATACCTTTCAGATGCCATAATTGATTCCTACCACAATGTTAGTTGAAGTATTCTGAGTAGTTGGCACACAAGATTGATGCAGACGCTTAGAAAATTTTGGCCCCTTAAATTTGAACACAAGTACTATAATTTTGTAGTGATCTTTCGTGTTTGTAAGATCTTACATGTTTGTAGAGATGCATCTCCCGAGACAGGGATCGTGTAATAATACGGTGCAGTATGATTAAACACAACAATTTCTGTAATAAAAGAACATGATCAGCTCACTGCAGCTAATCCATAGCAAGGGAAGAACGGAATCCTCGTACCACATTGGCACATTATCTATTATACTTGATAAATTTTCGGGAGAGTTACATAGTGTATGGATTTAGAACCTACTCTTGAGTCTATAATCTATAGAGTTTTTTTCACCAACAGTCCCTCAACTCTGGTGTACCTACCAATGTGATACCTCAACTCTTAATCGTACCAAT
The DNA here is from genome assembly GCF_933775445.1 of Argentina anserina. NCBI lineage: Eukaryota > Viridiplantae > Streptophyta > Magnoliopsida > Rosales > Rosaceae > Argentina > Argentina anserina. Next base: position 29,900,972 of record NC_065873.1, on the reverse strand, counting down.
GTGATACCCAGACTCTAGTATTGCTATCATTGAAGTACTTCCGTTAGTTTTTTTCAACTTTTCTGTTATCTTGGTAACGTGGCAAGTACGTGAGGCCCACAAAGAGGGTTAAAAGACAAAATTAACCTCATCTGAGAGGAGCAATGTTTTTCCCGCCCTTTACCTTGAGAAAGACACCCAACAATTCCAATTTTGGCGCCAATTTTCCCTCCCTACTCCTTAATTTGTGTCTCTTATCTAAACTAAAGAACTACCGCCAACCAATTGACCACAATCAGATAAAACCTAAATCAATCTCATTTTCTATTTTTACCCTAGCACTTGTTAAACTAACAGAATAAATATAGAAATTTATATGGAACATCTCATTTCCACAATCTCATAAGAATATAAAAACACATAACTTAACGAAATTCAAATACATGTTTAAGTACCATTAGTTGACACCTTTTATGTTGATCTGCCATGATTTTTGCTTGTAAGAACTAATGGTACATGTAGTTGAATTTCGTTAAGTTATGTGTTTCTATATTCTTATGAGATTGTGGAAATGAGATGTTCCATATAAATTTCTATATTTATTATGTTAGTTTAACAAGTGCTAGGGTAAAAATAGAAAATGAGATTGATCTAGGTTTTATCAGATTGTGGTCGACTGGTTGGCGGTAGTTATTTAGTTTAGATAAGAGACACAAATTAAGGAGTAGGGAGGGAAAATTGGCGCCAAAATTGGAATTGTTGGGTGTCTTTCTCAAGGTAAAGGGCGGGAAAAACATTGCTCCTCTCAGATGAGGTTAATTTTGTCTTTTAACCCTCTTTGTGGGCCTCACGTACTTGCCACGTCACCAAGATAACGGAAAAGTTGAAAAAAACTAACGGAAGTACTTCAATGATAGCAATACTAGAGTCTGGGTATCACATTGGTACGATTAAGAGTTGAGGTATCACATTGGTAGGTACACCAGAGTTGAAGGACTGTTGGTGAAAAAAACTCTAATCTATATACAACTCTAGAAACTCTGAGATAAATATTTTAAATATTTGGTTAAAAATGGGCCGCTTTATTGAGCCCAAAACGACCGAAGTAAAACCAACGCCTGTGCCACTACTGTGCCGTACTTTGTAAGAAGCAATTCCTAGTACACCTGTCTCTCGCCGCCGGCAACACTCTGAGAACGTTTGTGTTGTTCGGGGCCAAGCGATTGCGTCGTTGATACTATGAGGTACTTTTATTCTGAAACTTTTAAAATCTGTGTTCTTTGATTTCCTCCAATTTCTTATCAAGGGGGTTTTGCTTTCTATCATCAGCTAGATTATTAGATAAAGCACCAGAAATCTCCATCTAGTTTTCATTAAAATAGGAATTTGAATCCTTTACCAGCTTTGAATTTGCAGACACATGGCCCGGACCTAATGCTAAACCTTCAATTCAAGTATTTCATAAGTAAAATTGACATTCACCAAGTGTAGAAAAGTGACCTGTGTTCCTTATGTGTTCTATCCTTTCCTGAATTCTGTAGGGTTTGAAATTCACTGACACTGTGTCTACTTGGGAGGTTGCTTAATTCAGAAAGCTGATTAATTTGGACACACATATGAGCTCCATTCCCAAACAGCCTTTGTTTTGCCTAAAATGGCCATGGGACATGAACCAGAATACTCAGAGTAATACTCCTAGTGTTTGCACCTTTGAGGGTCCTTGGCTATTTAGATCTATGCAAAGTCTTGGCTCCGCTGCATGCAATTTCGTCCGGTCAGTTTCCAAGCCCTTGCAGTTGGATTCAAGAACCAACCAAATCAAGACTCTGAAGGCAAAAACAGTCATGAGTCCCCAAGAGCAGGGGGAGGCAGAGCTTCGAGCATTTGCGTCCGCGTTGGCAAGTGAGAAAGAGGCTACCATGCTTGAGTTTTACTCACCCAAATGCAGGCTGTGCAATTCTTTACTTAATTCTGTAGTGGAGGTTGAGCATAGGAACTCAGACTGGCTTAACATTGTTATGGCAGATGCAGAGAATGACAAATGGCTGCCCGAGGTACCTTATTTTTTAAGATTTTGTATCATCCAATTCTTTGCATTTGTTGTTTTGAGGTCCTAATCAGTTCATACAATAGTAGCCTGATCTTGTAGAATTCTCGCCGTAATTCTGGGGGAATATTGCAGTGTCTATGACTCTATGTTATGTTATTTGCTACCTGGAAGCTAGTATATATTCTAAAGGAAGTGCTACGGGATTAAAGTTAATTATATGCTAATTCTAATTTTTTAATGAAATACCTTTGAGCCTCATCCTGGCTTGGTGGTTCTGATTTCTCTATTATTTTTTATATATAATTTTTTTTTGTTTCTTGAGGCTAAAATATCATTGTAGATTTATGGAAATTGTTTGTGCTGCAATTCAAGTGATTATTTGGGATTTTGGGGGGCATTCATCAATTCATAGTCGTGTTAGTGGTCCAAGGTGTTGAACTAGTGTGGGAGGTGCTAATGTTGAGTTGATCTTAAATCATCTGTTTATAGTTGGTACAAACATCATTTTGCATTGGCGATGCTGTTGCCTTTTCATACGTTGTTTTCCATTTTAATTCTAATTTATTGGAGATGAGTTATCTTCTTTAATTCCAAGTTCAGCTCTACTTGAAGTCAAACAATACCTAGTAGAATTTCTGGCTGATTAGTTTTCTCTTGATTGCAGCTCCTGCATTATGACATTAGATATGTGCCCTGCTTTGTGTTACTGGACAAGAAGGGGAGGGCACTGGCAAAGACTGGTATACCAAATAGTCGATTACATGTATTAGCAGGTCTCTCTCATCTTCTGAAGATGAAGCGTCCCAGCAAAAGAATAAGCTGAATCAATTTTGGACTTTGGAGCATTCTCTACAAGTCTCTACAAGTCTAAATTCAGTCATCATGAGTAACTTTTGTTCTTTTATTTGATTCAGTCTACAAATGTATAGTTGAATTAAAGGAAATGCTTGCTTGTTCCGGATCATCAATTATAGGGGGAGTCATAAACAGCAATCTTATATTCTTACCTTGATGAACAGAGAAGTGACTGTACTACTTTCCATAACTTGTGCTAAAAGTGCTTATTTTCCTGGCATCCCTTAAGAGTCCTCTCTTTCGGAATTTCCAACATAGTTGAAATTTGCACCAACGCAGTGCGAAATCAAAAGCACGGATTGAAGAGATTCAGAGTCCTTTGTGCTTTGATCTGTAATTGTGCGAATTAGGGATCGTAGAATACAATGAAATGCAGATGTTTTGAAAAAGTAGAGAATCGGGTTAAAGATTTCACGGGCAATCTAAACCCAGAGCTGAGCGGAAGTGAAACAAGAGATTGCTTTAGCTGTGTCACACCCATTTTGGTCTATTGTTCTATTTGATGATACATGCATCTCATGGGGGAAACTGTTTACTTCATACCATACTCAGATGAAATATGAAAGGGCACAAGGGATATATAATCATAATGTAATCACTAATCAGTCTGTTCTACCTAAAAAAGCTTTTCCCAGTCTGGAAGTAACATTTTCAGAGCTTTGGAGAGTCCTTAAATTTCCAGTACCGGACATGTAAAAGTGGTTGTAGTTGATCCTAGTAACCAAATCTGCTAAATGAGGAAAGTGTCCTACATTAAGTTTGAATGAGAGTACCTGCATAATCAGGGCATGCAGCACATTAGATGCAAATTTTTAACAGTTGGATCTTAAAACAGAACGCTTAGAAACAAAGAAACTTACTCTGAGCAGGAAAGCAATGCAGTCATCAAACTGTTTCTCAATGCGGTCAACTTCCATTTCACATTTGGCCTTGATTGCAGAAACTGCTCCACCACTAAGTGTCAGCTGTATAGAGTAAAAGTCCAAGGCTAAACCCAAAATGTTGTTTATTCTGGTTGCAATGAGAGCCCACTGATACAAAAGAGAGCAAGTTCTCAAAATTCAGCTTTGTTCCAACAGAGGATCTTATTCAACAACTATAAAAGGGGTTGTAAGCTCTCAAACAAAGACACTACCTACCAGCTTATCTGGAACTACAAAACACTGTCGCTGAATTGTCAACAAGTACAATTCATGTACTTCTATGACTTCATCCAAAGAACGAGAGGCAGCCATACCTTCACAAAGTTCGCGCCATGCATTGTGATACACCTGCATTCAACACGTTAGTTATTGATCTACAACTCGGGCAAACAGTTAAAAAGAAATAATACAATGGTTGCAGATAGTAGAAAGTAGAAAAAATAATTTGTAATATAAAAATACAGGAGAAATGAAAAGAAAAGGAAAGAACAGAAAAAGAAAAAAAAACACTCACTCTGTCCATCACATACTGGTGAAATGCATCAACAAAATGGAGAAGTTTCTGCTCCACTAACCAGTGATGCTTATAGCTGTTTGCAGCCCTGCCTCTACCCTGCATGTGTCAAAGTCATTAGAACAAGGAGATGATCACTGTCATGATTGACCTTCAAATCGCACATGTTCAGTGGTTCAAGAAACAATACAAAAATGTATCTATAAGCTAGAAAAGCTAACCTTCCACATCCATCTCCGAGCTTTATCCAGTACAAACTTTGCTCGCTTAACCTTCAGCAAGAATCCCATGACCTGCATACAATTTAAAAGAATCAGAGAATAACGATACCAAGAGCTAGATGATTAATGTAAAACATGATCTGAAATTACTTGATTATATTTCTTGATGGCATCTGCATTTGCAATAAGTTCAAGTGGCCAAGAGACCTGACAATCAAAACAAAAAAAAAGTTTAGAGTGGTTGCAATGGGCAACATGATGAAAGATGACTATCATAACCATGAGTGTACCTTGTATGTAAATTGCAGTAGATCGAGTCCATCCATTCCAAAGCTGTTAGCACGACTTTTACGAGGAGTTGATGGAAGGGAAGCCATACTAGGCTGCTCATTGCTGTTCACATCTTGAGTTTTGGAGAGGGATACAACCAATGAATCAGGAACACTTAGGAGCACACCATCAGCAGAGTTTCTGATAGATTCCTAAAATGAATAAGACATAGATTACCATGTTAAAAATATGAAGAGAAGGAAGGCAGGCCACAAACAACATTATCTAAAGACCATGAAGAGAAAACAAAAGCTAAAGGTATTTGATGGCACTCATTTTAGGTCAACGTAAAACCCAACTGAATTAGAATCCTTTTAAGCCAAAATGAGATATGGCCCCCATTAGTGGAGAAAGTATTATTGAACAGGGGGCCAAAAAGGTATACACAGCACTACACTGGATAAAGTAAACTATACCTGCAATATAGTGTTTAACTCGAAATCATCGTCCCATGTTTCTCCTTTATCCAGCTTATTGAAAATAACGGTCAAGAAGTGCTGTAGTAGATCACCTGAGTAGCAACACATGTCAAGTATTCTGAGATCCCTGTTGATAGACCAGGATATCAGAGATTCAACAAATAAGATTGATACCTGACCCTAACAAGTAAATGGCACGCAACACTGCTAGTTCATCCATCAATTTCCAATCATTCATCAATTTTGACAATACATGCCTGCCAATACAATCGACCTACAATAGAAAATATTTCAAACTATCACATCATAAGGATTAATTACAGCGAAAACTTTAACTTCTGTCAATGGGCTTGAGCTTTTAACCTGCTTCTGAATGTATGCAGTAAGACATTCCTGCACTATAATCACGGGAAGTGGAGTACTTCTCGGTTCAAAATATTGAATCCAAGGAAGAACTCTAGATGAAAGGGTGCTATTTTTCTGGAAAGGTAAGAGCTCTGACATGCGGAGATCATCCTGTTGTGAAGGAATAACAATAAAAATACACACCTAAACATAATGTATATACATTCTCAGACTATTCATCAACCATACCTGAAAAGAAGGAAGAAGAGTGGGAAAAGGAAACACCATTTGTAACATTTTTGAGTCGTCTTGTGAACGATTATGTTCAGATTCACCAAACCGAAAACCAAATGTATAGTTGGTTCCGTTAGCTGAAGAAGTTGATCCGCTCTCCCCGCCAAATATAGCATTTCGTAGAACTTCATCATTTAGAGAAGGCAGGCTAAAGTTTTCAGAAAAATTCAAGGTTTTCCACGCATCCCCATTCTTAGAAAGGAACTTTTGGCAGACTGTTGTAACTGGATTTTCTTGACAGAGGGATCTTGAGAGGGTCAATTTCTCTACCAAATCTACAAACATGCTCTCTTCTTTTCCACCAGGAAATGATTTTCCATCCCCATGCGCAGACTTGGTTTCAATCAACCTTTTTTCCAACAGCGTATCAACTAAGAACTTACACCAAGTTTTTTCTGAGCTTCTTAGTGATTCAATTACACCATCATCACATCCTAGTATTTGATTACTTGCAATATACTGAAAGATATGGTCGCCATGTCCTACAAGACCTGCTAATGAAACGCAAAAAACTTCTGACAAAGTTAAACCTGCAATGCTCTCCCCACGGTCCACGCCCTTATTTGAATTGCCAAAACCATCAATCCCAAAGCAATTTCCTTCACCAGAAGTAGTTATAGGAACATGCCGGATCAGCTGTAATGATTTTCCAGCAGAAACGATTGACTTAGCTATGTCCTTGATAAACAACGGACATGAGATGGATTCCTTCTGACCCACACCTTTTTTATCATTGATTACAGATGCATGATCGCTGGCACACGATGGAGCAGCACGCCCAACATCTAAGAGATGACACCGCACTTGCCGCAATAGATAGCTCTTCTCCCAGAAGTCATCCTTATCAACAGAAACTGCTCTATTAGCACAGAAGAACATCTGCAAGGGTATGGAAGTGTTCAGCATGAATATACACAGACACACGTATTATGCAAATATATATGCCTACACAAACTGTATGAGAAACTGTAACCACAACAACTGGTTTGCAATATAGAAGTACGATATTTCACCCTGTACTTACTTGCAGGATATAAACAAATATAAACAGAACTGACACCCAGGATCTCACATGGGACATAGCTATTACCTCCTCATAGGGATCATCAAGTGTCCCTTCAAAAAGCCAAGAATCAAGACCCTCAATGTATGGCAATATACTTCCAATAAACAAATAAAGTAACATCTGGTAATTTTCGTCCTGAAATAGACACAAGTTCAGAATTTGGATCACAGTAGCAGGTGAAAGATGCTTAATAGATTAAAGGCATAACAATGTAAAATTGCTGCAGTCACAACCTCACCACCTCGGACAAGGCACGCTCCATCTAATTTCTTGTAAAGGTAGTCAAGGACATGAACAGTCAACTCAGCAGCAGAAAGAGAAGGATTGGACTCAAAATACACTTGGGGAACGGCACTATGCACTATTTGCAACAGAGACTCCGCACCTGAGCATAGACTAATATCAATAAATTGTCATCAGTGACATCTATTGCCTGAAGATATCAATAGAAATGTGAATCAAGCAGCTGAATGCATGTAGATAACAAGGAATAAAACAGCAAGAACCACTGATATTACCAATTCTAATAAGGAATTTCAAGCAAACATCTTACAAACCTAGATAAGGAGCTGGCCAATCCCAACAATGTAGGAGTAGTTCCACTCTCATCTTTGCATATCCTCACTTCCTCCTTCAAAGCAATGTCACGCCATCTCTATCCAAACAGAAACATGACTGGTAAACGACCAATAATGAAAACAAGAAGCTACCAAATGTCACTCAATGAACTGAATGCCAGCATACCTTAAGCCAAGCAGAAACAGAACACACAAAAGCCCTCAAAGTAGGCGGTGGAAATCTCGTAGATTTCTCCACTCTGTTCACTAGAACTTCTACCAGTTGCAAGCAAGTAGCAGCGTACATGAACTGACTGACAAGGGCTTGAAGACTTGCTTGAGACAAGTGATTAACATATATCCCAGTTTTGGTTTGAAAAGAATTTGCATTGATGTCCCAGTAAAACAGTGAACTAGAATATCCTTGTAACATTTGTAGCACACTTCGAACCTTGAACCCAAAGTAAACCAAAAATCAAACCTTTGATGAATGTTGGAGCAGTAAACTCTGCTCTTGAATGTAATTACCCAAAAAGCAGTAAAATTGGAAAGAGTAAAAACAGCGAAAGATGAGATTTTTATTTTATTTTTACCAAATGGAGTTCATTGGTTCTGAGGGAGGAGACTGGTGATGCGAAATGGAGGCCATGAGAGAAAACGCCGTGGATCTTATCGATTAGAGCTTCAGAAACTAGTGGGTTTCCTGCATCTGGGTGATGAAGGATGATGATATTATCAAACACTTCCATGGAAACTATAAGGAGTTCATGAAATTTAGAAACTCGTTCAAACAAGGATGAGGAGTACCGTAGCAGAGAGGCTTCCCCATCCAGCAATTTGACCCTTGTAGGTTTGAATTCCCAAACCTGTCGGAATTTTATTGATTCCGGTGGCCCCCTAATTTGACGGTGGGTGAGGTCTTCAGGCTACTGAGAAGTGAGCGTAGAATGGAGATGGCCTTGGATTTGATTTGGGCTAAAAATGACGGGTCTTTTCATTCCGAATAAAAAACCACATGAAGGAAAACTTTTCTTTTCTTTATTAAAAAAAATTACTATGATGAACATAAAGTCACTACCAGATTGACAAATACCAAAATTGATGAGGAAATTGACAAAGTTTTCCCTCTTGAAGAAGTTTTTTTTTTTTTTGAATTCTGTTCTCCATGTTGTCCTAAATGCAGGGAATTGTGTTATCTAATTATTAGAGATGATTGAATGATATCTTTCCTTTGCAAGAATTCTGAGATGTAGGATTACAATGAAACTTATGATGAGATTTCATGGAAAGCAGTACAGTTGCCCTGAAACTTATAATACCTGGTTATTGGTAAACATTGACGGTAATGGTGTTGAAGCTAATTCAGATTGAAATAATGATCGATTTGTACTTTGTAATGAAGATTACCATTCGCAAAATAAGTCGAGATTTGTTTCTTTTGTGAACCCATACAAATCAATTTTTTACAGATTAAGATGACTACACCCATCTATGTGCAACATGTATCTATCTTCCTACAGAATACAGGTTTTAGCTATCTACTCAGTCAGATCAGTTATCTCCTCGAGGATGATACATGATGAACCCTTCGTGTTATGTGCAAATTTTCAACTTGATGATAGTCATATAAGCAGGTGCATCCGAATATGAATCCCACTGCATGATGATAAAATAGGCAATGGAAAATCTCAAATCAGCTGCACCATGCATTTCATCCAGAACCATCAATCATGATTATGATTGCGCCATAGCAGAAGTATAGTGGTTCAAATCAGACAAATGGGAATTGCAGGATGCTTGAATTTTGAACAAGGGCTGCAGCCACGGACATGGATGGATCATCTTCTAGGATCCAGGCTCTTCTTTCACCTCTCAATTAGACGTGCGCGGACGAACCAGCACTCAACTAAGTTTTTCCTTAATATGGTCCCTTGGGGTACTACAATAGTGCAGACACGAAGCATATCAACTTTCCCAACCATGAATGCTTTGTTATTAGTTTAATGCTTTGCTTCTGATCTTTTACTTTATAGCCGGTAGGAGATTGAGTCAAATTATGTTGTTCAGTACTTATCAGATTCGAGCATTTATTGTAAACCGAAACAAAATACAAATGAATATATCCTTACCGTAAGATTTACCAGAGAAAAAGCCCGAGTGGAGGATGAGACATTTTGGTCATTTGAACTCCGTACAAAAGGATGATCAAGTAGCTTCTTGGCTGATGGCCTTTCTGCCGGGTTCCTTTTGAAGCAAAAATTGAGGAATTCTTTTCCTTCTGGAGATAATTTTTCTGGTATATCCGGGGTTCTGTGCAGAACCTTGAACATAGCTTGTGGCTGACACAAAGAACACAAGATAACATTAAAGAGAAAACCAATATATTAGTTGCTCGAATGGAGCATTGGAGTACTTCAAGTTTAGTATTTACCCCTTCAAATTCACTCCAAGGCGGTTTTCCATTGAACATCTCAATAATGGTGCAACCCAAACTCCATATATCAACAGCCAAAGCAAGATTAGGATCTCCATCATTCTGTATGACAGCCTTTATGACCTGCACAGCAAATAAATAAGGCTTCTCCTATGTATAGTGTGAACAGACAACCTACAGAACTTTATAAGATAATGGTGATGTTATTACCTCAGGAGCCATCCAGTATGGACTGCCCTTCAAAGAAAGATTATATGAATGTGCACCAAGCTGAAATAAAAAAGGTAAATTGCATAAGAACACAGAGAAGTAATGCAAAAACGGGATTGTATATATGATTATAACACAAAAAGGACTCAATATAACTTATAGTACAAGAGACAATTACATCAACTAAAATTAATCAAGGATGAATCTCTCAAGATACTATGCCTCTCAGAATGTGCAACACAAGTTCATTGATGCATTTGTTATATTGATAAGCACATTAATGTGTTTATGAAATTACTCACATGTTTTGCCATTCCAAAGTCGGCAAGTTTGACAACGCCTGATGCGTCGACAAGCAAATTTGCACCTTTTATATCCCTGGGCACAATCATCAAACTTCAATCAATAAAGTTTAAACAAAGAATGTAATTTGATTCTGCAAACTTTCTGACTCCTGTTTTGACCAAATACATTGAGAACATATCAATATTCTCCATTTTACCAAGCATAATAGTTTCCCTAAGGTTGAAATTATTTTCAGTTATTGAGTAACAAACTCCTTTTAGATAAGTGATATTAGAACATATTGCTGGTGTCCAAGCAGTCTACTCTTAACATTATTGTCACCTGTGAATTGTCTTCGTGTCATGCAAATAAGCCAGCCCATGGAGGATATGGCGAGTGAAATTGCGAACTACGGATTCCGTCATAGCTCCAATATGGTCTCGGACATAATTATTAATGGACCCAGGGTGTACATATTCTAAATATATGTAGAAATGATCATCAATCTGCAGTGGCACAAACATGACTTCCAAACTCAGTAAACTTGTATGCATTAGTCTTTAATAATATGTAGAACAGTTAAGTATATAATTAGATTCTCACCACTTCACTACCATAGTACTGCACAATATTTGGATGCTTTAGTGTGCGGAGGACTTTAATTTCCTGCAAGAGACCACTCATAAGCACCGTTGCATGTTGTGGAGATCATTGGTCTATGATGATTATGATTATCAATTTATTATAGAATTCCCAATGGGGCAGTTTAGCACAGCTGTACTTAACTTTGTGAACGACAATTAGTACCAAGCTGGACACAGGTTCCTACACAATTATACTGACTGTGGAGCTAGAATGGTTTGTATTCAACATGAAAAAGAGCCACAGAACCAGCATGGTAGTTTTGAACTTGCGCTCTTATATATATCCATACACACACACACACACACACATGTCAAACACCGTTCCTTTACTTAGTTTCCTATGATTGATAACCAAATTGAAAGAGAAAAGTGAGCCGGTCTGAATACATACTAAACTTCCCTAATATAAGCAATTTAGGTAGCTAGCATAGATCTAAGGGCGTATAACAATAAATAATTGCAGCTGTCCTGTGAATGAAAAAACCAATAAAGGAAAGCAGAAAAGGACCTGCTCCAACTGCTTTATACTTTCAGCACATTTGGGATCATCAGGAAAAAAATCAACTTCCTTCATAGCACACAAGGCTCCTGTTTCTCTGAAACACATTTAGAAGAATTAATCAGCAGGAAGAAAATAAAGGTCATTGCAAACAAAGTCCAGAAAACCAATACAAACATTTGTAGAGACAAGCATACCGGTTGGTTGCAATATAGACACTACCAAAGGTACCCCGTCCGATAAGCTTCCCCTTCTGCCATTGACCTTTCATCGATGATACGGCTACATTGGGTGCTATAGGTGCTATATTTTGATGCATAATGGCAGCTGGCGGCTGTGTTGGTACTGAGGCTCCAGGAGGCAGAGGCAACGGGTGAGCAGTGGCAAGACTATTATTGTCATAGTTCGAACAATTGGGGCTGTAGCGTGGACTCCGAGGCGTAGGGCTGTGAAGTGGAGAATGAGCTGGACTAAGTGCAGGTGTAGGTTTCTCTGGCGACAACAACAACGAGGGAAAGGTAGCACCATTATCGTGATACTGATCATGTTGAGGCATGAACATATGAAAAGGATCCGCAACGTTTGATCTGCGGGGGCTAACTGCAGGACTTGACAAAACACTGGTTGGAGCACTCCTGCTCAAGTTGTAGGATTCACGTTCAAATATAGCCTCCGGTGACACTCCCACTCCCATTCCCCTGTTATAGTTGTTGGCTCCAACATGTGACGAATATGAAGGCAAACAGTCCATCGTTTGTGCTCTTTGTGGGCTTAGAGGCACAGTATATGGAGCACTCTTCACATTAGTCCTAGATTGAACATTCAACCCCAAGTTGAAATGAAAGCCCCCACCGCCACCCCCGCCGGAATTATTTACATCTTGCCGGCGATTCTTGCAACATTTTGCCGCCGACGACGACGAAGTTGTGGGCATGTGGTCCGCACTTTTCCTAATCAGTTAGATTGTTCAGTTCAGTTAAAGCTTTCAGTGTTACACTAAGGCAAGCATACAGCCAATGAACTCAGAAAATTGGAATAACAGAAATAACAGAAAAGCAAAATGAGTTACCTGCCAACCCCCACATGACTGAAGAAGTTGTTAACTTTGGCGGCGCACTCGGTTCTCCGGTTGCTCATCGCAAATTCCGGGAGCGGCAAGGGGTGTGGGACTTGAGGCCCAGCAACCAGAGAAGGAGAAGAGCATGACTTGCGGGCCGAGTCACCCACCGAAGACCGAGAACTCGGGGCTGACTCGCCCCTGGGTGAGCGCGAAATCGGCGGGTTTGACTCGCCACTCTGAGAGCGTGATTGACGGGTCGAATACTCAGGCGAGGCAGGCGAAGAGCGAGACTTTTCCGGGACAACGTACGAGTTAAGATCCTGGTTGCTGATGTAGCGCAGATTCACCTGGCGCGTGAGCCGCCGCGGGCTGTTTACATCGCTGCCGCTTCTGCTGATCTCCGGTCTCAGAGCTGAGGAAGGAGTTGAACAGAAAGAAGAAGAAGATGGCTTTTGATGGGATGGAGAAGAATAAGGAGAAGAAGAAGGCATGAGGGGAGGTGGGAGGGGGTGGCAGGTGGTGGCGGTGGTGGTGTGGTTGTGGTTGAAGCCGTCGGTTGAAAATATCAGAAGGCTTGGTCTTAATATATCAAAATGAGTCATCGACGGGGGGAAAGAGCTCGGTAGTTTCTTGGTTTATATAAAGGTGGTTTACTTTACTCGAAATAATTCAAACATATGGAATTGTTTATGGTCAATACGTACTTAGCTTTGTTGAGGTAAGACCTGGGAATTGAAACCTCATTGCAGAGCTCATCTTAAAGCTACTACTATACTTTGATGAGAAAGAAGCGGAAACCGACCTGAGTGATAGAACTTGATCCCTGTTGGAGGTGTTGATGATGATGATGAAGATGGTGGAGGAGGAGACGTCCAAGTCATCCAGTAAGAACAATGCGCGTGTGAGCGTCTCTCTCTCTCTCTCCCTCCCTCCCTTGTTGCTGTGTGTTTACAATGTCAATGGAGATCGACGACCTTCTGGTTATCCTTTGGTTTTTATTTTCTTGAACCAACCCAAAAATAAAATAAAATAAAATTAAAAGAGAGAGTTTAAGGAAGAAAATGAAGAGTGTTGACGAGATCTACTGCATGATGCGCCGTGTGCGTACTGCAAAGGCGTACGTGGGTTGGAGAGGAGACTTTGTCAACGTGACTGATAGAGATGAGATTCTTGCGAGGCAGAAGCAGCAGCTGAAACCGCACTGGTAGTCTTACTAATGCCGTGTTATTATACTGTTGTGTTTCTCTCATTCCCATATTCCTAACACAGTTTTGACATTTTATGTTTTTGTCTACGTTGAGATTTTCGGGACACAATGTTTACGTACTCGAGTGCATCAGCCTCAGTCGAGTCGTCGTCAATCTCAACGTCCGCCCAGCTAAGCTAGGCATGAATATTCTCACTCATTTATTTCTTTTCTTTAACACCAATCTCTATTTTCTTTCTAATATTGGACATCAGGTAGCATCCCACTATTATCATCAGGATGCTTCATTCCCTTCTTGTTTAAGAATATTGTTCTACACTTTTAAGAAGCAATGGTCCCTTTTAAGAATTCTTAAACACACTTATTACATTAACAAACCCACTGTTTGATCCTCAACCAAATCAAACTGTCAAACTCAAAACTAGTCCATATATTATGGAGTTAAACATTTAAGTTTTTAACTTACCCTCCCTAAACCAAGTCAACCAACATAATATATGGACTAGGTAGAAGCCCAAACAAGCACAATAACTGGTTAATACAATTGAAAATCGTAAAGCCCAAAATAGAATTTTCTAGGCCCAACTAGTTCTTCTTTATTTTTCTTGAGAGAAACTAGCCCGTGTAACAGTGGGTCACAGACAGCTACAAAATCAGAACGCGGGAACTGCTCCGAAAACCCCGCCAGAACCCCGCCGCCTCCAAACTCCGATCACCACCATATGAAGGCCTTTCGTCTCCTACTTCCGTCGCCCAACCAACCAACTCCGAAATCGCCTCTATCTATTCAAACATTCGAAACCGAATGATTTCATTTATGTCTCAGGTCATCTAAGTTCTTACACAAAGAATGATCCCAATGGGAGCTGCAGTCTGTACCATGAGGTAGCACGCTTAACGAACTTAGAACTGCTCCCAACCCTTTTAAAATTGCTTCTTGCTTCTTCCATTTGTACCGGAGACATTGCTAATGATCTGATTTTGCCTGTAGTTAGTTGTGAAGGAGTTGAATTACGTGACACGACAGGGACAAGGACCGAGGCCCGAAAATCTTGAGAAACCACAATCTAATGGAGGTACTGCCATCTTTATGTTATGTTACAGCCTCTTACAATATGAAGAGCTACAATGTTTTCTTTTTACATAGAATGTTGTTTTCTTGCAATGTGATGGGTTTTCTTGTGCTTTGCGTGTCTTCCTTCAATGAAAAATGTCATATCCTTGTGACTTCATAGGTGAAACTGGTTTGGAGAAGCATAGGGAACGCCTTCACTTATGGCAAGTTTTTTTTGCCAATCCATATGATTGGTGGGATAACAGGAAGAAAAAGTTGAATCCAAGACAACCAGATTTTAAGCACAAACATATGGATGAAGCTCTCTGGCTGAGCCCAAATGATCCTCCATGGGTTAAAACACAAATTGATTGGCTTGACGCAAGAATGGCAGAACAAGGCCATGGTGAACAGGGTGGTCATCATCGTATCTCCAAGTGGGAGTATGATGAGTAGGAGTGAAATGTAAAGGAATAGGTTGTGGGATTGGAGTTTATATGCTTGCAAGTGCTGAAAAAGAAGTAAAATGAGGTGGAGATGATTCATAGAACAGAGGTATGAGCAATGGAAGTACATCGAATCATAGCCATGTACTTCATTTGGATATCTCTTCAGAAGTTTACACTTCAGAGATTGTATGGTGATTGATGAGGGGGGAGGCGAATGCGAAGGCCCATGCAGGTATTTAATAAGCAGTGTTTGTGCCATTTGTTACTTGATAGGAAGAGCCTCAATCATCAAGCTTATACTCAGGAGATACAGGAGATATTTGACTGAACATGTTAGTAGAGAGTTGACCGCGTAGCAAAACTTCCTGCCATATACACCTAATTGTAATTGATACTTTGATAGGTGCAACCGTGCAACTGTGTGATCAGTTGCATAGATCCGTTCATGTTACTATATCAATCATGAAAGATAATCTCTATAGTTGTACTGAGAAGGGATGCAAATATTATTATTTCTTCTGAGAATTTCTACAGCTTAACTTGATACAAGTAATTTACTATGTTAGTGACGCGATGTAACCTCTATAACTTGCAATGCTGCTGCATCCTTTGATCTTTTCACCTTCTTGGATATGGTTATAAATCCATGACAGGAGTTTTTCACATCAGCAGTGCTGGTTTAAAAAAATTGACTAGCAATATTGGATTAAGAATCATACCAAAATTGAAAGAATGTGATAAGGTGCACGAATGAACAAAAGTGTAGCCTCAACAGAGTGATCAACCCTACTCAACGAGATAAGAATCAAGAGGCAGAGTTGTAGGTCCTTAAACCTTTGTTTGCTCATCTTGTCTGGCATTGTACGAGTCACATTCTAGTGCAGATTGGCCGGTGCAACCCAGCTTGCAAACAAAGACTTGCAAGTCAATAAGTCAATGGAGATGTGACTGGAAGCTGATCTTGCTTTTTGACGAAGCCTAGTTCACATGTGCAATTGCGACTGCTCGATTGTTTTGTTATTTTCACTGTAGGTGGGATTTTGTAAAGAAAAACAAAAAGGTGCTGAAATTATCACACTTTTTTTTACAATTTGCACACCCATAACGCTGCATTTACCACAATACCCTCATATTTCATCATTTTCCGTCTTCTGAAACAATCTGAAAATGTGTTCGGCAAAAGGTGGGAAGAAAGCCAAAGCTAAAAGGTCTTTGAAGAAACCCATGGATGTTGATGGCCATAAAGTGAATCAATCTTGAAGGGGTGCTTTGAGAGACGTCAAGAAAACAATGGAGAATGGAAGAAGGACTAAAGATGGATTACCAATGACTCAATGAGTACAGAAACCAAACACCCCCACCGGCCACCGCCCCATCAAACCCTCACCGAATCACCGCTGGAACACAAACCACGGCGATGGTGGAGCTGCTCGATTTTGGTGGAGACGGAGTCAGAGCTTTGCCGTGCAAATCCCTCACGTCAGAGTGCGCGACGGCTGAAGTTACTGAATTTCAAAGATCAACGAGCTATCATATTTGAAACCAGTCAAACCACACCGTGTTTTCCCGGTTTCATATTTTCATGTGAACCAGAGAAAAGGGTAGAATTAGAATAAATATATATGACATTACAACAAAAGTAATATAATATACAAAGGGTGTGCCAAATTCAGCCCCTAACAAAATTCACCATTATTATATGAATTCTACTGACAACAAGATCAATGTGGTACCAAAACTTATAAAACTACCGATGTAATACCTAAACTCATTATTTACTATTAATGAGAGATCGGAGGCTATTTCTGGCACTGGGCCGTCAGTTTGCTCACGTGTGCATTTAAAAAAAAAGACATAACAATTTTTCTCTTCTTCTTCGCTTTGCATTACTCATGGCGGAGACTGCAGCAAAATGTGACATCCAAACACCCAAGAAGAGATCCACCTCCCGTTTAGATCCCAAATCCTCATCCCCTTCTCTCCCTCCTACTACACACACATCACAACCTTCAGAGCATTCTTCTTGCAATGCACGAGAAACAACATCCTCAAACAACAAAATCTAACATGATCAACACCTTGATACTACATTCTAGAGCTTAAGAGCTACAAGTAATCAAATCTACTCTTTACTAGGTTTTAGGAAGATCATTCACCTCGAAAGCTCGCGAAATCCCATGAATAACAAAGCTCTTTGAAACAAAGGCGTTAGGCGCCACGATCCTCACTCCATCGATGACCAATTCTGGCAAGAAGCTCAGAACCCCAGTGACCTCAAGAGGCTGATGATCACCACGCACCAAAGCCCTCAGCAGAGTCCTGGTAGGCAGAGCCACAAGGTCCTTGTATGTAAGCCTATGAGGCACAATGTGAAACGGTGAAACCTCACAACCTCATTAAGAAAAGCCTTAAGATAGTAAGAACTGCCTTCAAGCTCCAATCTTGATGGCATGAAAATCATGACAGAGCTCACATTCCGGCTTCTGGATGACGTCATACTCAGCGGTGAAGGGGCGAGGAATGCCGTGGATGGAAATGGAACCTTCTTGGAAGAGATCCGGGGGCAAGATCATTACGTGGTTGATGCGGACCGTCCGATTGCAACGATCGATTTTTCGTGACGGTGAGACTCTTGTTCCGGTAGAGAGTCAGCAAGCAGGAGCCTTGGGGCGCGTTGACGAGGTCGTCGATGTGGTAGCGGAGGAAGCTCTTGAGGAGGGGGGGCGGGGGGAGAGGCTTTGGTGATGTGGGAGTCAACGATGGCGAAGATGGTGGAATTCTTGGAGGAGAGGAAGAGATCTGGCGAGATTTGGAGGAGCTCCACCGTGACGATGAAGCCAAAGGCTCGAATGGGTTATAGAGGCGTTGAGGGAGATGAAGTGGCTGACGGCGGCTTGGAGGCTTGGGCGATTAGGGTGGAGTCAGAGTTGGAGTTGAAGACATAGCTGATGGTAATTGAGAAGCCGCCAAGGGCGAGGGTAAAGTAGATGACGACGTAGGAGGGGGAGCAAGAAGAAGAAAAATAAGAAAAATATGGATATAATGGTCTTTTTGTTTTGTGAGTTTGTTTTATAGTCATTTTTTAAATGGGCACGTGAGTAAACTTATGGTTTTGTGCTAGAAAATGGTATACGGCCCCTCGTTGATAGTAAATAATGAGTACGGATACCACAGTGGTAGTTTTATAAGTCTGAGTACCACATTGACCTTGTAACTATAGTTAATATATTGACGGTGAGTTTTTTTCTTTTGTAAAACCATTGTATAACTTTGCCTACCGTTGTTATCTGGTTCACTTTGGGATAGCACTGGTAGTGAAATTCTATCTATATGTCTCCTGCTTGTGATTTGAGATCGATAAACTGAGCAAGTGGTGATCTTGATACCTTGTGTTTGAAGAAGTCTGATGATGCCCACTTACTCTGCTACTCGCTCATTGGCCATGTTTGTTTGTAACCGGATAGGAGATAAACATATCTATTCTGGCGTTTGGTAGATCAGATTGATCTAGGATTGGATTTTCAAATCTTATCAAACTAGGATATGAAAATCCTGTTAGAAAGCTGGGATATAAACAAGTCCTGCCAGATTATAATTCAAAAGGATGCGCATCACTCTTTCTTTGTCTCCACTTGAGATAAAACACTCAAACATAGCAAGTTGTGTCGATCGACATGACTGACTGAAATCCAAAAGCTTAACGGCGAGGACGTTAGCAACGACGACTTGGCTTGTGGCCGGAGCGCGGCTGAGAATTGAGGACTTCAGAATATATGTAAAGGAGGATTTGAGGAAGGTTCAGACATCATCGGGGTTTTTCAAGTGGCGGGAGTCGGGGTTCTGGGAACCCGTTTTGCTTGTAAGATTGGAGACGCTCGTCCATTCTTGGTGTTGGGAGGTCGTAGAAGAATAGATTTTGTCTATTTTCTGCCATTGTTGATTGAGCTCCGAACGCTTGATGAATTTTAGCTCGTGGGAGATTGAAAAATGGAGAAAATAAAGAAGACCGAACTGAACAAATATCTGCTTCTTTTACTATCTATTCCAGTTCTAATCCGTGAAACCAAACAAACGAAAGGATTTGAATTTAAATCCAATCTTATCTGAGTTGTCAATCCTAGCCATTAAGTTTTCTTAATTGATTAGTGAGTTGACGACTGATTCAAACGCTAATGAGTATCTCCAACTCATACTCCAAAGTCTAAAGCTTGACTCACTCAAGTTTGATGATGGAGGAGAAGACGGTCATTATCATAGTAACATTTGATCCATCCGGTTAAAATCAACATGAAAGTTAAATTGTCCATGCATGTTCACTAGTTAGCTACGAGCCTTATGACATCTCACTGATCACATGTTAGAAAACAAAGCTTATAATAGATATCAAGAAGACGGAAGAAGAAGAAGAAAAACAGAGCAAGCAAGCTACCGTACAACAAAAGAGGCCACGCCATCCTTTCCCCCCCCCCCCAAAAAAAAAAAGGCCATGGCAGTGACGGACTTCTTCGCCGGAGAGATCATCACGGAGCTTCTGAAGAATCTGATTGCCGTATCCAAGAAATCATGGCAGTTCAAGGACAGCGCCAACGGCCTCAGAGAGTCCATACTACAGCTCCTCCCCATAATCGAAGAAATCAAGTACTCTGGCGTTGAGTTGCCGGCCATCCGCCAGTCCCAGCTCGACCGTCTCTCGGAGACTCTCCGGCAGGGCCACGAGCTGGCGCACAAGGTCCTCCTCTCCTCTCGGTACAACATTTACAAGAATCTCGGATATGCACGGAAGATGGAGAAGATCGAGAAGACCGTCGCCAAGTTCATCCAGGGTCCATTGCAGGCCCATATCTTGGCTGACGTCCACCATATAAGGTTTCAGTCCACCGAGCGCTTCGACCGCCTTGACGGCCTCGGCTACAGGCTGGAGCAGAGTCTCGGTGCTATGAAGATCGGAGCTTGCAGCGGCGGGGGTGATGGTGGCGTGTCGTGGATGGAAGAGGCGGTGAGGCGGGTGGAGGAGGAGGGTCGGATGCAGTGGGAGAGCAGCAGTGAGTTGGTGTTGGGTTTGACTTTTGGGTTGAAGAAAGTCAAGGAAATGGTTTTGGGCAGAGACGACTCGATTGTCGGAATTAGTGGGATTGGTGGCTCCGGAAAAACCACACTTGTTAAGGAGTTGATTAAGGACGATCATGTTCGATGTAAGTAGACTCCGGTTTCATAGTTTTAATCTCTTTCAGGTTTTGGGAACAAGTTGCTTGATTAACTTATTATGTTGTGTTTAATGTTTATGCAGCTTACTTTGGTGAGAGGATCCTGTTCCTAACGGTGTCACAATCTCCCGATATAGAAGACTTGAAGGCCAAGATTTTAGGGTTCATTATGGGGCATCAAGTTCTGAGTCCCAGCTCAGTGCTTCCCCAAAGGAACTTGCAATTTGAATGGAGAAATCCAACCCTGGTGGTTTTGGATGATGTTTGGTCACTTCCGACGCTTCAGCCACTGCTCTTCAACATTCCTGGTTGTAAAACCATTGTGGTTTCACGTATCAAATTCCCATCTATAACAAAAGCCAACTATGATGTGGAGTTGCTGGGTAAAGATGAAGCAGTGTCTCTGTTTTGCCACTCTGCTTTTGGCCAAAAGTCGATTCCTCTTGGTGCTGATAAGAATTTGGTCAAGCAGGTATTTTTCCCATCAAAACTGGTTCTTTATATTTTTGCTTAAAGAAAAGTAATGTAGCTGATGATTATCTTTCCTTCAACTTCGAATAGATTGTTGATGAGTGTAAGAGGCTTCCTTTGGCTCTTAAAGTGATCGGGTCTTCATTACGAGACCAGCCTGAAATGATTTGGGCAAATGCAAGCAAACGGTTGTCACGAGGGGAAAGTATCGGCGAGTCACATGAGAAGGACCTGCTAAATCGAATGGCAATCAGTGTGAAATGCTTAAGCCCCAAAGTTAGGGAATGTTTCCTGGATTTGGGTGCTTTTCCAGAAGACAAGAAGATCCCTCTGGATGTTCTTATCAACATTTGGGTTGAAACTCATGATCACATTGATGAAGAACAAGCCTTCGCTATTCTTCACGAGCTTGCGGACAAGAATCTTGTCACCCTAGTGAAAGATGCAAGGTATGCCCCAATACAAGTGTCTTTTACTTAATTGAGAGTGTAATCTGTGTTTAAGCTCATTGTTTATACTAATATGGCAGAGATGGAGATATGTATAGCAGTTGCTACGACATATCAGTTACACAACATGATGTCCTGAGAGACCTTGCTCTTCATTTGAGTAATGATGGCTCTGTAAATCAGCGGAGTCGATTACTCATGCCAAGAAGAGAGATAGAACTTCCAAGAGAATGGGACAGGCATTCGGATGAGCCATTTCAGGCTCGAATTGTATCAATTCATACAGGTATACAATGCTTTTATCTTGATAGGTCAGATTATTGATTTTTGCACATTTGTGCTTCACGACTTGACCAAACACTGAACATTGTATGCATATACAGGTGAGATGACAGAGATGGACTGGTTCGAGATGGAACTCCCCAAGGCTGAAGTGCTCATATTGAATTTCGCCTCTAACGAGTACATGTTACCTCCTTTTGTTAGTAACATGCCAAAGTTGAAGGCTTTGATCATGATAAATTACAGTGCATCCAATGCAATTCTCCATGGCTTTGAGGTCTTGTCGAATTTGAGCAACTTGAGAAGCCTATGGCTTGAAAAAGTCTCAGTTCCTCCCTTATCCCCCGCCACCTTCCCTTCCAGAAAAGTACGCAAGATTTCATTAATCTTGTGTAAAATTAATAACAGCCTCGATCAATCAGCATTTCCTCGGCTCTTAGAACTCACAGTTGATCATTGTGATGATTTGTTCGAGCTACCTTCAAGCATTTGTAGGATGCATTTGCTTACCAATCTCAGCATGACCAACTGTCACAATCTATGGCAGCTGCCAGCGGATTTGAGTAAGCTGAAATGTTTGCAAATCCTAAGGCTATATGCTTGCCCATATCTGCAAAAACTTCCTCCTGACATTTGTGAACTGTGTTGCTTGAAGTACCTTAACATTTCCCAATGCTGTGGTTTGAGGGGTCTTCCCTTAAACATTGGCAAGTTGGCAAGTTTGGAAAAGATTGATATGAGGGAATGCTCACAAATCAGGAGTCTTCCAACCTCCACTGCACTTTTACCCTCTCTTGGTCGTGTAGTTTGTGACGAAGAGATTTCTAGGTTCTGGAAGAAGGCATTGCCAAACATTCACGTTCAGGTTGCAGAAAAGCGGTTCGATCTCGACTGGCTTGATGAGTGAAGAAGATTGTAATTTCTTCTGTCACTACAGCTTGTTGTAAGTATAGAGCTGTATAAGAAAAAATAATTAAGGGAAGATAATTTTCTGCATATAAATTGTAGTTCTGAACTTCTGATATCCTATATTTCCTAAGCTTTTGTATTGATTCCTAGGAGGCCTAGGATTCTGTTTCTGTCACAGGGAAAACCTTGCGTACAAACCAGTATGTACGCGTGCGTCTAAACTCTCATTTATTTATACATTTTGTGAGTATAAATACATGATTTTAATCATTCAAAATTTTAGTTTATTACTAAAGATCATTTATGTAAAAGATCAACATAAACAAAAATCGTTTGCTTTGTCGATTGCATCAAACAAATGAACGGTTATGGTGAAATTTAGTAGTCTCATGATCGACCGTCAATTTGTTTGATGCAATCGACTATGAAGACAATTTTTGTTTATGTTGATTTTTTACATAAATGATTTTTAGTAATAAACTAAACTTTTAAACGGTTAAAATCATATATTTATATTCCCAAAATGTGCAAATAAATGAGAGTTTGGACGTACGCGTATATACTAGTTTGTACGTAAGTTTTCCCCTCTGTCATACATTTTCAGGGATTAGGGAGCAAAAAAAAAAGGATTCCAAAAGTTAGAACAAGAAAGTTGGAATATGCATTTGATTTTTCTCCAGTGGGATTATATTAAAACAGTTCAGGCAGTAGAAAAATGATGAATTTGTCAAGGTCGTGATGATAATCTAAAGTAAAATTAACTAAATTTTTTTTGAAGTTCAACGAGAGTAAATAATCATTTGAAGATTACTATATGGTGGCCAATGCGTGGAGTAGAAGAGAGAAAACGTGTGGGTTCCACGATCAGATCATCAGATCTCGAGTGCTTCATCTTTAGTCAATTCCAGCCTGGTGGTTTTCAGTGTCTTGTACTCCCAAGCCGCCCAGAACCTGCTGCGTTCACATTCTCTTGGTCTCCAGGTGCATGATGGAGACTGATTCCAGATTTATACACACTTTGATAGCTCAGTGAGATCAAACATTTTCTCTCTTGATTTTTTTTTCTTTTAGTTCCAAACAAAAGTTTAGGCCCAGGATGTGACATGAAGCATGACCATGATTGGTACTGACAGGATTCTACCATAAGAAAAGGTGACCATGATTGGTACTGACAGGATTCTATGACATCGTTCTATACTTATGACAAGAAGCTTAAGCCTCAACATGCATACAAAAACAACAAATCTGCTGTGATATACATATAGGCATGCTATAGTGTTTATTTACTATTCAGAGAAATCTCGTGGGGACATACTCGCGTATCCTAACAGGAAGGCTGTAGAATTCTTCATTTCTGACATCTCCGTTCCTCTTCTGGAAGGGTTTCCACCATGCAAGCCCTCTGTCATCGACTGCATACTTGGCATCGAGCGTGTTGTCAAGCAGTGTCCCAACAATGATTGCCACTGTCGGACTCGAAGAGAAGATCGTGTTTAACCAATCATCAAACTGCACCCAAGAAAACGAAATTTGATTCATTCAGATCAAGAAAACCATCATTAAGAAGGGAGGAAGAAAATGTTCAGTCTTTTGTCGATGTGACTTACCCATATACCATCTGTTCTAACTGGTCCAACACCATCTGCAGTTGTGGTCATGATAAAATATTGTGGTACTGATATCCCAAGAAACAAGGAAAGCCCCAAAACATACATGTTTCTTAAAGAATTATTGTTCGCAAACTGTATGAATGATATCCCAACAGCAGCTGCAGATACAGAAAACAAAGGTTAAGTCTCATAAAAAATGAATGAGACAAAACAATTCAGAAATATGTATATGTATATCTTACCAACAATCCCAAATAAAACACAGTATATGGCGGCGAAGATTGGCAAGGGAATAGATGCAAAAAAAGCACCAAACTTCCCTGACAGACAAACCGACATGATCAAACACAATAGGATATAAACTAGGATTACTAATAAGACTGAAAATTTGTGAGATGTAACAAACCAAATATAGCAAAGAAGAACATGAAAGCAGCTGATATCTGCACTACTCTCCTGCTCCCTATGTGTGTCAATCCAAGCAGGCCAACATTTTCTCTGTTACATCATTTTGTAGGAACATCAACATATACTGTCAGCGTAACAGAAATGTATGCTTTCCTACTGTAGGTTTAGTAAACAAGGACAGTGACATGTGACTTTCTATATGTATCCTGAAATACATGTTAAAAGTTTCATCAACATGGAAGACTTATGGATGCAAACCTTTCTCATGGACATGCATTAGCCCTGATCATATGTTCCTTTTGGACATAAACATTTACCAAACACATGCAGGATTGTCTCTAAATTGCTTAAGAATAAATAAAATAAAATAAAACCACATGGTTTTCCCAAAATATATCGAAAAAAACATAATAATTACTTACACTGATGCAGTGGTACCAACAGCAGCACCAAATATTCCTTCAAGCAACATGCCAATACCCTGCATATGGGGATGTAGAACTACATGTTATCTAATTGTCTTAGCTCTTTTTAAGCATCAACAGAAATAATATTTGGCAAAGTGTAAGAAGGAACTGCATGAAATATTTTGCAACTAGACCTGTAGGCCAATGCTGCTACTCAACACATGTGCTGGAGGGGGGGTTGCACCTGAAAGCCTAGCAGCTGCAAATAATGTTCCAGTTGTCTGCCACAGTACATATTATTTTATTTCATCAGAATGTCAATTGTCAAATACAATTCTAAACAGAGGTAGGTCAAAACTTAAAATTCCATAACAGAGCAAAACACTCTATCATTGGTATTTATAACTTTGAAGTTAAACTGTCCGCAGAAGAGACTGACCTCTGCAGTTGTAACAATTGCAGCTCCCATCATCCCAAAGACATGGCTTGCTCTGAATATGGGCGCACCCCACTGAAATGGATATGGGAATCTAATCCTTTTTTTTTTTAAAGCAAGATCATTTTGTGAGTATTCTTTAAAGAAAATTTATCAACTTTATTATGCAAGGTGAAATCCCCAACATCTGTACATACCAAGGAGCAGAGGTTATAAGGTGCGAGTGATCAGTGCGGCAACTTTGTTTAGTCTGCTCTCCGACATTTTTATAAGCACCAGCCTCGGTAAGGATAGCAGCAAATGACCAGACAAGCCCAACGCAGAGAAGCAAGGCAAACCTCTCAAGTATGGCATGTGCTCTAGGAAGAATACGCCTCAGATACTGTTGAAAGTTGAAGCAATAGTCTTGTTATACTTGCAAACAGTATTCTAAGAATAAAGAGTGGCACAATGAATAAATTTATTTACCTGTTGGGTAATGACAAGAAGAATCAGCATAGGCAGGCCAAGCTCCACACAGTTAGCAAGCTGCATAGGCAGAATAGTCTGAGAATGGTTTTGATATGTCTAGGAATCCCATGAAAGCACTGCAGTATTTGAGTATAGATATTACCAGTGGAAAGCCCCTTGCGAAAAGGCCGAGACCAACCACACAAACCACCGGCACAATAACAATGGGACTAAACCGTCTGATAGAGGAGTACATAAAAAGTAAGTACCAAAATATGAAGACAACGACCTAATGGAACACATCAGGTCTAAACTCAACTATCAATCTCAAAATTATGATTATACTTTGTACAGCTTCCCCAAGCTCTACTGTAGCCAATGAAGATATTGATGAAGGAAGATACTATAAGGGATCCTTGAATCGTTCTCATTGTGACTTCAAATCTCTGCAATCACTCAGGTTTCAGGGAGTTCAGAGTCTGAGTTTCAAATTGAAATCGCTATACAGAAACTTAAGAAGTAAACACAATTAAGGGAGCTTACCTCATGTTCACTTTTAAATGTCCTATTAGAGTAATCATTAATGATCGACGACACTGGCAACATATAAGCAAATGAAGCATTCATCACTGTTGGAAGCCTTGATCCGAAAAACGTTTGAAGCAGGGTGTTTATTGCTGACATGAAAAGCAACGTCTGAATCACACGGGCTTTATCACCCTGTTCAAAGAAAGAATAAAGTGAGAAAATAAACATCAAAGCCAAGTCTGTGATCCCTAGTCTCAGGCTATCACATTTTACACAAAGAGGACATAACTTAAACGTACATGATCCCCACCCATCCGAGGCACGAGCACACTGGCAATCAAGACTAAAGATCCAAGCATGACAATGTAATGCTGAAAAGCCAGTAAGAATGTCTCCGCTGTAAAATTGAATCACTCAATAAGCATTCTGTTGCAGTACCGTTATAACAATCTGTTTATACTTTCTACATGATTTCGAGTGAGATCATATTCAGCTAAGCTGGATAACCAAATATGGAATGAACAATGATGTTTTATCAACAATAAAAAGGGCAAGTCTTTTTCAAAGATTTGAACATAAAAATAGTAATCATGACGAAAAATAGTGGAGACGAGCTGCAAGTTGGGAAGGAAAGGACCCCCATAAGAAATATCATAAACATTAAACAAAAAGATTCTTTAGAACCCTCACCCCACCTCATAAAATAGGACATGCAGTCACTGAACTAAAGAGGGATACCAAAAGCATCCACCTTAGAATTCAACACACACAAAAAAAAATGCAGAATATTCAAAAACTATCTTAAAATTGGGCAGAATTTAAAGGAAAACGAAAAAGAAACAGAGTGTCTGAGACTAACGCCAAGAGGGATTGGAGTGGATGCAATACTGGAGCTGGTGGAGTTGCTCAGCTGGAGTCCATGTGGGACCCCTTGCCGCTCCAAGCGGCATAGGTCGCGGTGCAGCCTCTTGAGGTGGCGGAGTGTGGTGGTGGTTGTGCCCTGTCTCCACCATCTTCTTCTTCGTTTAACTGGCGACTTTCCTGAAGATTGTTGACTTGTTGTTCTGGAAGTACCAAGTTACTACTCCCTCGTAAATGACCAACTTAATGAAATGAAAGGGAAAGGGACGACCGACTAAAAAAGCTGAGGTCTTTATCGGTATTTTTCCGAGCAAAGAAGGAGAACAAGTACAGAAAGATGGATAATTTTATATCTGTTTACGGGCAGAAGCTCCTTCTGAATATATGATCAGTTCAGTACATAGAATCCAGAAAGAAACAATGAGATGGAACTATGGAACACACGGAAGAAGAAGGAGAGAGAGAGAGAGAGAGAGAGAGAGAGAGATCAACTGATGGGGCGGGTTAGGATTACGTTATGATTGTCGAGTACCCAGGAGCATAGCCATTAATTCTTTATGGGCAAAATATACATCTTCGAGGAAGTTCCACTTGCCGACCAAGTTTTCTCTTCCCAAAATCGACACCCATAAAGCTGATAATAACTCTAGTGCCACTCTCATCTTTTTCAGCTGGGTCCTGGAGCAACTCTATCTCCCTTCATTATTCATTGCCCTCCTTTACTGCCCTGAGTGGCCTCCCTATTTGATGCTGTGGTACCAGCTTAATGGATGACTTCTTTGTTTTTCTTTATCTTCTCCATGTTTACAAACTTTACCAATTTTGTTTAAAGTCAAGAAAGTGGTAAAAAAATGGGATATGTATTGATGTGTGAATTTCACACCCAGAAAGTCATTCTTACTTGGTTGGTAAACTCGCTATTACTTATTAAGAATCCCGTCATGAATACCACTAAGATGTCATCATACTATGGTAATCATAAAGGCTAGAGAAACACCTTGGCCATTAGTATGGTGAAACGTCTTATCGCGTCCAGCCTTATCCTAATTACTGTTTAGAATAAAACCTCAACAAGTTCATGAGTACCTTTAGTTGTTCTCCCGAATCTAACCCAGATTTGGCTTACCATGGCACCATCGTAATACTACAGAAAATGCCACCTGAATGAGACATTGCTGGTTTGCAACTTTGCATAGGTTGAGGAGAGAAATAACTGACGTTAAATAGTGATTTAAAATTTCGCGCCAGCCACGTGCAATCACGCGGTCCGTCTGAACGAGGTGAGCCGGTGCTCATGTTAACTGAGAAATCCTTTTCTACTACAAAAACGTCACGTACTAAAATTCTTATTAAAAATTCTTATATGCGTAGCTTTGCCAAATCCAGTGAGTGACACAGAAGCAAAGCTCATCACCACCGCCTACTCCGGTCCTTATCGGAATTTTGGTGGCGGAGCGCGTTCACATTTATTAGCTTTTCGATCCAGAATCTCCGACTTAGACACTGAATAATGCCCAAATTCTCGGATCACAAACATGTGCCTGCAACGCTTTCATAGTTAACATGGGGGAACATGTAGTTTAGAACTAGATTACACTCAAGTGTTAAAATCTCATTCAACTTCTGTTCCAAGATTTCGACAAGAACATTAGGGATCACGGATTCTACACTACATAAAACGCCATGGCAGACCGAACAAAGATCGGCACATGGCGAGCAAGACTGGAAGGAACAGCTAACGAAATACAGTACATCATCAACATACATTATATAATACTACAGAGTCGAGTCGAGTCGAGTGGAGTGATGTTGATCTACATGTATATTCTCTCAGGTACAGTACAAGAGTGTAATAAAAATATTATCACTCTGCAAGGGGATTGAGCACATGCCCGATGAACAGCACAGTTCCAGTCATTTCTTCTTTGATGAGGAAGAGGAATGGGTGATCAGCCACAAAGTCCATGGTTTGAGGAAGACCCCTCAAATTTATAACACCAGCAGAGGCAGCAGCTGCTTCTGTACCTTCTTCATTTACTTCAATGAAGGACTTCTGGAATATGCTGGAGACATACAGGTTCTGACCCACAGTTGAGTCCACCATCTCTGTCAAACCTCCTTCACCACTAAAAGGCAATACCACTCCTAAACCCTTCAGTAAATTGGAAGCTTCAAACCCAAAAGATATCTTGAATTTTGGGAGTTTGAATACGCCCACTGAAACTTGATCATAGGGAAGATGGCGCTCTAAGAACCCTGATCCAGAACCAACTTTCTCAACCAATGCAGGCAGCCCATCTTTAGCATCTGGAAGATAGATGTGCATGGAGAACCGCCGCTTGTCTTCCCCTTGTTTGTATGGAAGCCCCAAAACTTTGAAACCATCATAGGCACTTAGGAACTGCTTCTTCTTGCTGGTCATAAATGGTGCCTGAACTTTGCTCCCATCAAGAAGGTGGAAGTCTGACTCTTTTGTGAATGACGCCTCAAACTTTTCACTCCAAGCTCCCTTGAAGTACACTGCATTTGCAAAGACAAGCCTAGTTGAAGCATCAATTGATCCAACAGGAAGAACCTCTTTGATAAGGCCGCTAGTCTCCTTTTCAGCCCACAAATTCACTCCAGCAGCCACTTCAGCAGCCTGGATTAACAAATTAGACAATAACGCTATCAGGGCAAGAGAATCACTAATTTACCTCAACACATGATAAGACTGGTGTTAGCTCTTACGCATAATATAACATAATATAACATGCATTAGCTCTTACGCATTAGCCACCTCAGCATCAATGCATCATGCTAGGAATTGTATCACCATATCATGTTTCAAACACACACAAAAACGCCACATTTGTTCGTTATCATTCTAGCAGTAAGTATGATTGTGTTCATTGTCAACCAACAAATAAGGAAAAAAGATAACTTGACCATTCAGTTTCACTGAACACAGTATTTAGAAGCCAATGATATAAAAGTAAAAATGGCATGACATAGCTGCGATAATGGCATACCATGTTAATTTGTCTCAACAGTCAAGTGGAAAAATCGTTACGCCGATCTAATGCTATGCACAAACAAAACATAAAGAAATGGTATTGCAATGAAATATAGAGCAGTTAAGTAATAATTTGAATTGCTATATAATACAAGATTGAAGCAACTAGAAAAGATGAAGGTGCTTACTTTGGTCTGGAAATCCACTTGGTTTAGAGCGGCCTTGTAAGCAGTCTCCACCACCTCCTTGAAGGTAGCCTTCAGAGCAAGAGGCTTGTCCACCCAAATGCCATTGGCAAACGACAGCCGCGGACCGCCGGTGGGTGACCCGTCGGCGAAGATCACGGCCACGAGCTCGGAGGCGAAGGAGTTGAGGTCGCCGGCGAAGTTGGACTTGAGGAAAGAGAGAAGCTGCTCCTGTGTGGGGCCCTTGGAGCCAGCGGCTAGCAGACTGAGCACCACGTGGATGGAGAGCGGCGAGTAGACGACGTTCTTGTCCTTGCCTTCGGTCTGAAGCAGCTTCTTCGTTATCCCCAAACCAACGTCGGTCTGGTTCGCGATCGATGCCCTTAGATCCATTTTGTCGGAGAGCTGGAATGTGAAGGACTTGGGTTTGGTTTTTTTGGTTCTTGGTCTGGTCGGAAGTGAAACACGAAGCAAGAGCTTGCTATATTATTCGATAAACGAGGATTGAGGATGGGATAGGAGGTGGTCGGTGTCGGTAATCAAGTTCTCAAACCGACGCGTAGAAGAGATAGAGATTGCAATAAAGGAAGGTGCCCCTGCACGTGTGCAACTTCGTCGATGTTTCCTTTTCGACGAGCGGTGGTTCCTCTTTTTGGGCTAAAAGGTGCCTAGTCACTACGCGTTATATGGGCCTTGTTCATGTTTTTGCTAGATTCCTTTGGGCTTCATTTCTGTCGGCAAAAGGTGTTAGCCCAATTAAACATGTTCGCACTTTGCACCATTTTTTTTCCCAGTTAATCTGCTTTGTTTGTTTGAAGATCATAGGTTAATTTTTCGTCTGATCGAGGAGAAACTCTTACATAATGCTGCTGTATATGCCAATGTGCCGATGGATTGTTTTGGTGTTAAGCTATTTCTATTTGCGATCATGAAAAAGATATTTTTAAAAATAATTGTGTGATATTTATAACTTGTAAGTGAATAAGATGTATCACCTAATATAATTGTCTCGCTTTAATTTTCGTTTAACTTTAATTTTCTTTTTTCTATAAACAAGATACTCATGGTTTCAGCAGTTCATGCGATCGTTGAAGCATTCGAAGATGGACATTTCACCTGCTAGGGTGCACAATACGTAATGGCTAATCAAGAAGCATAACTCTAGTAGTGCCACCAACTGCATCTTCGTTCAATCTGTTTTCAAGTGTATAAAGTGAAGACTTTTTTGTGATATAGTTAAGTTAAGGTGTCCGGTGACGTACTTCCAATTGGCTTGATTTTGTTTCACATGCTTGTCTTCATTTCCATGCCAAAGTATTGGGGTTTTGCTATCACTGTGGACTATGGAGAATATATACATGAATACATCTAGGGGTGGACAAACTGACCCGAAAACCGAAAAAAATCAGATCCGAACCCAAACCGAATCTGAATAAACCGAAACCCGAATCAAACCAAACCGAAAATAAAAAAACCGAACCGAACCGATTCTATTTGGGTTGGGTTTTGGGTTCAGTCCCTTAGAAACCGAACCGACCCGAATAACCCGAAGTCAATGGTCAACGTTACAAAACGACATCATTTTGTCATATTTATAATTTTACATTATTATTTTTTTTTTAATAAAAAAAAATAGTGTGGTCGACCTCACAGCCGCACATAATTTCTAACCTAATTGACCTAATGTATAAGAGGCGCATTATTTAGCCGTCTTGCTTCCTTCATAATGCGATAGTTTTATTTTAAACCTAATATAAATGTTATGATACATTAGTTGACACTTAGGAAATCGCCAACTCTAATTCGAAATATGATCGATCGACACCAGCAGATGTGATTGGTATATATATTTAGGGACCCCGTAAAAATTTCGTCCGTTTTGGACATGGTTTGACCATTCGTACCTACGGTCAACCAAAAAAATAAGCGTTTTCACATAATAAAACCTCATTGACCGGGGCTTTGCCAAATAGATTTCTTCAGTGCGACCCCGCATGATAAGTAACAAAAATTAGGTGATTTCATATATGCAAACGGCTTTCGGCGTTCGCATATTTGTAATAGGTCCTCCCTTATGACATAATAGTGATGTTTTCGATTTACCAAAAATTCTGACGGTTAAATGAGGTCCGAATTGGATGAAATTTTTATAGGGTCACTAAATATATATACCGATTACATCGGCTAGTGTCGATCGATCCCTATAAGTTTTCTTCATATAGTCGCTTCATAATGCGATAGTTTTATTTTAAACCTAATATAAATGTTATGATACATTAGTTGACACTTAGGAAATCGCCAACTCTAATTCGAAATATGATCGATCGACACCAGCAGATGTGATTGGTATATATATTTAGGAACCCCGTAAAAATTTCGTCCGTTTTGGACATGGTTTGACCGTTCGTACCTACGGTTAACTAAAAAAGAGGCGTTTTCACATATTGAAACCCTATTCACCGGGGCTTTGCCAAATATATTTCTTTAGTGCGACCGCGCATGATAGATAACAAAAATTAGGTGATTTCAGATATGCAAACGGCTTTCGGCGTTCGCATATTTGTAATAGGTCCTCCCTTATGGCATAATAGTGATGTTTTCGATTTACCAAAAATTCTGACGGTTAAATGAGGTCCGAATTGGATGAAATTTTTATAGGGTCACTAAATATATATACCGATTACATCGGCTGGTGTCGATCGATCCCTAGAAGTTTCCTTCATATATTCGCTTCATAATGCAATAGTTTTATTTTAAACCTAATATAAAGGTTATGATACATTAGTTGACACTTAGGTGATTGTCAACTCTAATTCGAAAATATGGTCGATCGACACCAGCAGATGTGATTGGTATATATATTTAGGGACCCCGTAAAAATTTCATCCATTTTGGACATGGTTTGACCGTTCGTACCTACGGTCAACCAAAAAAGAGGCGTTTTCACATAATAAAACCTCATTGACCGGGGCTCTGCCAAATAAATTTCTTCAGTGCGACCCCGCATGATAAGTAACAAAAATTAGGTGATTTCAGATATGAAACGGCTTTCGGCGTTCGCATATTTGTAATAGGTCCTCCTTTATGGCATAATAGTGATGTTTTCGATTTACCAAAAATTTCGACTGGTTAAATAAGGTCCGAATTGGATTAAATTTTTATAGGGTCACTAAATATATATAACGATCACATCGTCTGGTGTCGATCGATCCCTAAAAGTTTCCTTCATATAGTCGCTTCATAATGCGATAGTTTTATTTTAAACCTAATATAAAGGTTATGATACATTAGTTGACACTTAGGTGATCGTCAACTCTAATTCGAAATATGGTCGATCGACACCAGCAGATGTGATTGGTATATATATTTAGGGACCCCGTAAAAATTTCGTCCATTTTGGACATGGTTTGACCGTTCGTACATACGGTCAACCAAAAAAATGCGTTTTCACACAATAAAACCTCATTGACCGGGGCTTTGCCAAATAGATTTCTTCAGTGCGACCCCCGCATGATAAGTAACAAAAATTATGTGACTTCAGATATGCAAACGGCTTTCGGCGCTCGCATCTTTGTAATGGATTCTCCTTTAGGACAAATTAGTGGTGTTTTCAGTTTACCGGAAATTCTGACGGTCAAACTAGGTCCGAATTGGATGAAATTTTTACATGGTCACTAAATATATATACTGATCACATCGGATGGTGTCGATCGATCCCTAAAAGTTTACTTCACATAGTCGCTTCATAATGCGATAGTTTTATTATAAATCTAATATAAAGGTATGATACATTAGTGGACACTTCAGCAATCGATAACTCCAGTTCGAAATATGGTCGATCGACACCAGCAGATGTGATCAGTATATATATTTAGAGAACCCGTAAAAATTTCGTCCGATTTGGATATTGATTGATCGTCCATACTTATGGTAAAAAAAAAGGCGTTTTGACATTAAAATCCTCATTGACTGGGGCTTTGCCAAATGGAATTTTTTGGTGCGACCGCACATAATCGGTGACAAAAATTAGGTGATTTCATATATGCAAACGACTTTTAGTGTTCGCATATTGGTAATGGGTCTTCCCTTATGACATAATAGTGTTGTTTTCGGGTAAAAACCCATCGGGCTTGCGGGCCTCGGCGAGCTTTTCAAATCCACGGGCTAAATGATGAGGCATAAGTCAATTAGGTATGAAATAATCAGTAGACTATTAGTTTTTAATCTTTTATGTTAAATTTTGTACTTTTAAAATTAATATATAATATTACGTATTTTACATACGGGTAAAACCGAAAAAAAAATCGAACCGAACCGAACCGTACGGGTTGGGTTGTGGATCACAGTCTCTAAAATAGAAAATTTGGGTTGGGTTATGAGTTTTGTCCAAAACCGAACCGAATGGACCCGTGTCCACCCCTAAATACATCTCTATGTTATACACAACATTAACTACATTGCATCCTGCGTATATAATTCATTACTGTACTTACGTACGTAATACACTTATGCAGATCAACTAGCTCTATCTATGATTATATGCAGTATAACAAAGAGGACATACACCATGGATTAGATGGGCGGCGGAGGCAGCAATACGGAGCTAGCCTACATGAACCGTAGCAAGCATTATTGATCAATGCCCTCATCAACTCATGTTGACTAATTGATCACCCAGCTAGCTCTACATTGTAGAAATTGTATTACATAAATCATTCTGCATGTTCGTTCTGGATTGGGATCAAGAAATTCTGAATTTAGGGTCTATAATATGCATAATTCCATCAAGTTGCAAAGGATCACAAAATTAAACTAAGAAGACGACGCCAATGGGAGAAATCAAGTACTGCGTATTTAATTGGAACAGCAACGGTATGTCCTCATTAATAAGTTAGCAACCTCAATATATACGTCTATTTTAACTTCGATGTGTCCCCTTTAACAACCCTGCTTAATTTTTCGACTCTTAGCTACAACAAGCTTTTGTCTTCATCGATCTGTGATCGTTGATAGAATCGTTTGACTAGCTAGCTACTTCGCTCTCATGCTTCCAACTATTTTGTTGTCGTCAACTCGTCATGGCTCGTAAATAATTTGGTCCTTCTTTTTCTTTAGATAATAATCATAATATTATTGAGAAAGCGAGAGGTGATATAATTCAAGGTCGGCCTTGGGGATATATAGGCTCATAATGCAACAGACTATACTCACTATAGCTTCTAATTTTAGGGGCTTAATATTTGTGAGACTCTGTATAGATCAGTAGATGGAGCTGTACTCGGTATTACACAATTTTATTTGATTGAACAAATTATACCAACAGATTGAAGATAAACTCGATTTGAGTTTAGTTTTAAATTGAGCGGCATGAAAATTCTTAGTTCGGAAACCTGTCTTTCATATTATTAGATTAGACATTTGATCACACACACAAAAAAAGTTCAAAACCTTATGTTTTTATCCTTTTTTGTATGTTGGACTCATTTGTTACAGTGTTTATTAGTTTAGTTTTTAGATTCATGATTTGTTTATCAGATAAGTTTGTAGTTGTGAGATAAAGAGATTGAGAGATTTTATAAATTAACATAACGCGTGACATATATCATCTCATCTTATACAGAATGAAAGATTAAAACAGAGCCGTACATGGATTAATTTGAAAGAGCATCATTCTAATAAGACATACATAATTTAAAGATAGCATAGTAATTTTTTTTGTTTGCACATATAAATATAAGTAATCTTTTGCCCCCACTCAACTAAGTTTCTAGTTCCGCCACTAACCCTTAGAACCTCACAGCTGGCCCTATTATGATTTGTAGATAAACAGAACGAATGAAGCCAATTATGAATTTGAAGTACCAAAGACATTCGTCAGCATGATTTTCTAATTGTTAGTATCGAGTTAATATCATTTGTTACTATGTGAAGCTAGTCAATGGGATTCAATATGAAAATGTAGTCTATAAATATAGCTTAGCTAGCAGGCCGGGGTGCTCAAGATAACTGACAACCAAAAATATTGCCTTCTGCTCATCAGCTTCCAGCTATCTGTGCACAGAAGAAATTATTTTCGGCTACCATTTCAGGCTTCCTTCTGCAGTAGGCTAGCTGTCGACGAAATGGTAAATTCTCCGGTGAGTTCAACAAAGCAATTAATTTTCTTGGAGCCACTATCATCATGTATTCAGCTTTCTAGCTATCAGTTTAAGCTATATACCATGTGTTGAATTGCTTAATTTGCTACCAAATGATTGACCACACTTGACTATATACAAATATGATATGATTCAACAGTGTATCTTCCAAACTGAACCTCAGAAGCAATCAAGCCGGGGAGGACGCCGTGCTGTACTATTCGTTTATGGTGAGACGACTAGTACCAATGATCACTTTGCTTTCAATGATATTGATTATGGCTTGTGAAGCAATTCGATAATGATCTCATGCAGCAACTGAGGGACTGGAAAACATGGCGTTCATTGCGAATGCTCTGAGCCTCGTAACTTACTTCTATGGATTTATGAACTTGAGCATGACAAAGTCTGCCACCACTCTCACCAACTTCATGGGGACTGCATTCCTACTCACCCTCGTTGGTGGTTACATCTCCGATACTTACTGGTCACGATTCAAAACTTGTCTCATCTTCCTACTCATTGAATTGGTGGTATGTCATGATCACTGGGAAAAGTATTGTACGCATTCGTCATCTATCTCTGTACATACATGTTCTAAACTTCTTGCTAGTTTCATATTATGACTTGCAGGGATATGTTCTTTTAACTGTTCAAGCACACTATCCTCAACTGAGACCAACTCCGTGCAAATTTGATGTTGCACAAGCTCACTGCGAGGCAGCAGACAGAGGCCAGCTTGCTCTCCTCTACACTGGGCTCTATCTAGTTGCACTCGGCACCAGCGGGGTTAAAGCTTCTTTGCCGGCCTTGGGAGCTGATCAGTTCGATGAGAAGGACCCTAAGGAGGCGACCCAAATGTCGAGCTACTTCAACTGGTTCTTGTTCAGCCTCACCATTGGCGGTATATTAGGCGTCACTTTCGTGGTCTGGATTGGTGCCAACCATGGCTGGGACTTGGCCTTTGGGGTGAGCGCAGTGGCGGTCCTTTTCGCACTGCTCTCTCTATGTATGGGAAAATCACTCTACCGCAGCAATAAATTTAATCCAAAGGGAAGCCCCCTCTTAAGTATACTACAGGTATGGCTACTAGTTCATTCATGTCACACTACAACCATGTCCATTCAAGCTCATCATCACTCAATTAAGTATCGAACTTTTGGAATGCTACATAATTGATCCAGAAAACACATTAACAACAACTAACTTGTTTGATCCAGGTTGTTGTGGCCTCCATCCGAAACCGAAAGCTTCCAGTTCCAGAGAAAGCAGAGGAATTGCATGAGATCCATGACAAAGCAGCTCAAGAACATGAATATCTTCAGAGAACAGAGCAGTTCAGGTAGATTACTGAGAGATATAAAACCTACTACTAAAGCTAGTTTAGCTAATTTATTAACTATATTCATCATTTAACTACCCAGATTCTTAGACCGGGCAGCCGTCAATTGTTGCCGTACTACAGAAGGTTCAACAGACTCTAGAAACCCAGGAGCCTGGAGCCTCTGTACAGTGACACAAGTTGAAGAAGTAAAGCTACTAATCCGAATGCTTCCAATCATACTCAGTACTGTCTTCATGAACACATGCATCGCACAACTCCAAACTTTCTCCATCCAACAAGCCATGACCCTAGACAGAAATTTTATTGGCTTCAAAATGCCCGGCCCGTCCATCCCAGTCATCCCTCTGCTCTTCATGTTATTCCTCATCCCATTATACGACCGAGTCTTCGTCCCACTGGTCCGGAAATTCACCGGAATTCCCACCGGCATTCGCCATCTCCATCGCATTTCAGTTGGACTCGTTCTCTCCTCGATTGCAATGGCTGTTGCCGGAGTGGTAGAAACTTGGCGCAAATCGGTGGCTGTAAAACACAACATGGTCGACTCTGGAGAGCCTCTGCCGATGAGCGTGTTTTGGCTCGGTTTCCAGTATGCCATATTTGGGGCAGCAGACATGTTCACATTGATTGGTCTTTTGGAGTTCTTCTATGCTGAGAGCGCGGCAGGGATGAAGTCTCTGGGCACAGCCATCTCGTGGTGTTCGATTGCGTTTGGGTATTTCTTGAGCTCGGTTGTGGTGGAGACGGTGAACAAAGTGAGCGGAGGCTGGTTGGCAAGTAATAATCTCAACAGAGACAGGCTTAACTACTTCTATTGGTTGCTGTCAGGGCTGAGTGTGATGAACTTTGGGGCTTATTTGCTCTGTGCATGGTGGTACAAGTACAAACAGGTTGAAGTAGTGGTGCAGAAGAAGCAAGGTGGTTCCCCTGGCAGCGTTGAAGCCTGATCCTTCTTTCCTTTTCTTTTACTACACCTAAATATGCAGGTTGAGAAGTGTAATTGTAAAAGTTAGGTATCTTGGCATGAATCTCTAGTGATTGTCTACCAATATATAATCCTCAGGAATAACGAAACAAGATGAAACCAAAATCAAGTCAGCAGATTCTGTATAACCTTTGTTTATTCATTTACTTACAATACCAATACAGAGTGAGTCGTGATATCAACATGGTACCATTTCATCCAACATCAAGAAAAAGAGACAGCAAAAACATTGCCTTGCCAGTTGCCACCTTAATCTGTAGAACAACCTCAAACAATTAACTGAACAAGTTTGCTCTACCATTTCACATCCAATGTCAGTGCTTCTGGAGCAACGAGGATAGATTGGGATTTGGTAAAGGAAATATTTAAAGGATTACCCCATTCAGCTGAATCTGCTATAATGAAGGGCCTTATCTTCTTCACCAAGATAGGCCTCAGCCCCAACCTCTCAGATTCAACTCTCGCCAAAACTTCAAACCAAACCCTTTCCACATCTGGCCTGGTTCTCCATCCTGAAATGTTGCGCTGGAGCATCCCCTTCCTCCTAAAATCCCTTTCCAGCTGAAGCTTGAACCGAACAATGGTTGAGGCTTTAATTTTTCCTTCAAGAAATCCAGACAATCCTTTTTGTCGAATCCTATCACCAAGAAATCCTTTCCAAATTCTTTCCAGCATAGATATTCTCAAACTTAAAGAATCAACGGGGCAAGAATGCTTCTGCTTCTTGTATGCACGATGACTGCTAAAACATTTCTCCGGCAACAACTCAATTATCTCCTTGGACACAAATTTAGTTTCAATATGAGCAGCCGGGGTTCTAGTCCTGTATGCAACCAAAGAAGCAGGCCCGAAAACGCGAACAGGAACTAACGGCGCACAGTACGAATGCCAAAAGGGCCAAGAAATCTCTTTGTCAATAGTAGCACTTCCATTTACCGGTGAACCAAGATCAGATGCATGAAACACAGAAACTTCTGTCGCTCTTGTTACCTCTACAGTAATGCCTTCACCAACAAGCACCCTTCTCACCCCTCTATTATAAGTAGTGTTCATCTACACATAATGAAGCACACAGCTACTATAACAAAACCAACAAACTGAAATCTGCTCCAAGTTTTCAAGTGATCAAAGTATATGCATGTGTAATTCCTAAGCTTAACTAAACTCAATTCTTAGAGAGAGTGGAGTTGGTAGAATCAGTACCGGCAATGAAAGGGAGAGGTCATGGTCTGAATCGACTCGCAGCTCAAATGGGCCTTCCACCTTGAAGGTGTCAACTGCAGCCATGGAACCGAGCTCCTTAATAAGAGAACCGAAATGGGTTCTTGGTTTGCGGAACTTTCTCCAAGAAGTGACGTCGTCAGAGAACAAGACGACGACGTGGGCCTTGCCTAGTCCGATCCGGAATTCGTAGCGCTGGGCACTGCCGAAGCTTACTTTGCCGGAATCCAATCGGGAAACCCTAACAGTCTGCAAATCCCACCTGTGCTTTACCGAGATTTGCTTCAACACGTCCTTGATTTCATTGAAAAGAAGTGATCAGAAATTGGAGAAAGGAAGAATAAGAATACGAAGGATTGGAAAAGAGGTACCTGCAATATGTGGGAGTTGTTAAAAGCAACAATGAATTGAATGGGGAATTGGATGAGGATGAAGTAAAACAAGAGGAGAACGGAGCTTCTTCTGCTCATTGTAAACATTGCAGTTGCTATTTAGATCTGTCTGAGTCTCTCGCCCAGTTAGCCCACAACCACCATTATTTATTGATTATCATTCCAGACCACCTTGTTCTTCATCTGGCGGTTCTAGTTTAATCAATTCTTCTTCTTTTTATTTTATGCACTGACGTCGACGTCGGTTTTTTATCAGTGTTATTTATCGGCTTTTATCTCTTTTATTTTTCTTTTCTCGCCGGAGAGGGAGAAAAGCTAGAACCGGAGAGCCGTGTGAGTCAGTTGGTACTCGATACATTACTCTTTACGGTTCTCTTGTAAACAGGAGATAATTGCACTGCTTAGAATCCCAATCAACAGATCTTGATTTATCAGCGTAAATATGCAGTTTAACAAATACAATGTACTCAAAAACAAGGACCATAATATCGAGAATGAAAATATATCAAATAATTCTTAATCTTTATTTGAAATTTTGAATAGTTTACATTATGCTTGGAAGGAAGCCTAGAGGCAACACTAAGATGAGAAGCCAAACCAAGTCATCGGGGCCAGCAGCAGAACTCTATAGAACCACCTGCGCCTGTTTTACCATCCATCAACAGAATCATGCTCTTCATATCAGCAGTCCCTCTCCACCCATCAACAGACCACTGAGACCATCCTACGATTCTGCAACTGCCTCGCCCAACTTCAGACAATTTGTCCCCTCAAAGTTGCTGCTGATGTACCGCAGCATCTGAACCTCCCAAGCGACATAACAAAAACAATTGATTGAATGATAACAAATGAACAATTAGCTTCATTTTTTTTTGTTTTGTTTTCACACTCATTTGCTAACACAGAAGTTTCATTGTCATACAGAGTGATGGGTGAAGACCCATCTTTAGATAACCCGAAGACATGCAACCGCATGAAGTGAGCGGGCTCGCATGTTCAAACTGCTCAGCAGTGAGCCAAATGAGTGGTATAAATAGTCATTATCTTGACTTCAAAATTTAATGTATCGCAGATCCTCTCCCCTGCAGTCAGAGGGCAATGCTTCAAGAAATTGCCACAGATTTTTCTACATGAGGTTCATGCATAATGTCAGAAACTTTAGAGGGAGGCCAGTAGCGAAACACGGATCTACCAAGAATGTTTTTTACAGGAAGGGGACCCCTGAACACAAAATAAGATCAGCATGTCAGAGTCAATACACAGTCAGGAGTGGTGATAATCAAAAATATATACTGGGAGTCTAAAGTACCAGTTATGAGAGTCAAAACTGTTGTTGCGGTTATCCCCCATTACAAAGACATACCCTTCTGGAATGAGCTGCAAAATCAAACATAACACTCGTCAGTAATTGAACCTGTATATGCAAACCAATTGGCCAAAAAGAGTCATGAACAAGAGATCTTACAATTGGTTCCATTTCATAGGCAAGAGGCTCCAATATGTAATTTTCATTTTGAATTACACCATTCACCAGCAATTTCCCATCATGTGCCTATTGCAAAGAACCACATGAACATTACAAATTGCAACAATGAATTCTACTACTTGCACACAAAATCACAAATGCAATTAAAACGCACAATAACCAAGAATATCAATATCTTACCTCGACATAATCTCCAGCGGTGGCGACAATTCTTTTAATGAACACATCGCCTGAGCTAAAGCCAATTTCCTACATATTGCAAAGAACACAAAAAGTGTCAACACCACACATCACAAAGCTCTCAGAAACAACAAACAGCAATTCACTATTCATTCTGTAAAAAAGTTATACACAATACCTGCAAGATAGGAGGTGCCTTGAAAATCACTATATCTGAAGCCTCAGGCTTTCTGAAGAGATATGAAACCTGTCCATCAAAAGATAAGCAGATATTTCTCAGATAACACACAAAACATATAATCAGAGTACAACATTTTATCAACATGCTTCTATCAATCAAACCACTTAACAAATTCGACAATAATGATGAACTGATATGAACATTTCTCACCTTCTCAGCCAAAACGCGATCACCAACATCGAGAGTAGGGTACATTGAAGTGGAAGGAATGGACCTTGGCTCAGCCAAGGACGACCGGAACAAGACGCTGACAGTCACAGCAGTGAAGACTGCCTTAGCATCATCCGAGCAAGAATTCAAGAGCCGCGACAGCCAGCCGCTCCTCTGCAGTCCACTCTTGCTCAACTCGGCGGCCTTAGCCGGCTCCAAAGCCTCATCATCCCCGCGCACTTTCTTCTTGTCCATCTCGGTCAACAATTTCGCCGGAACAGACTCGTTGCAGGGAAGCCACTTCGCCGCCTGCAAGAACGGCATGATCGTACCGGGCTTCACCGGCGAAATCCTCTTACCGACAGACGGAGACGCCAGAGAAGAACCGGTGACGGCGGCAGTTGACTTTATAACGGAGAACACGGTGGAAATAATCGGAGTATTGGACCCCGGGCCGAGAAACTCTTCGGCGAGGGCGCTGTAGAGGGAGGTGGTGGTCGGAGCCGGAGCCTTGGGCTTGGACTGGGCCGAGAATCCGGGGAAGTGATTGGGGACGTGGCCGGAGGGGTCGAGATCGACCTTCTGGTTGGTGCCGAAGAGAAGAGACCTAACCCAGCACTCGTGGATTCCGCGGCCATTAGTGACGCGGATGCAGGCGGAGGAGGCTAGATTTTGGGCCACGTAGCCGGAGAAGTTGAGGGTGACTCGAATCGCCATGAGAGCAAATTGTAACAAGAAAGTGAGGGGTTGGTAAATTGCGGTGTCGGAGAGGAGGAAAATTAACCTAGAGGAGGCTAACAGCAACCAGGGAAGGCCATTTTGGTAGCAGAAGACGGTGAGCGGAGAATGGTGGAGTTGAATCGGAGATTTTGAATCAAACTGGGTGAGATTGGGATTGAGGGTTTACTCTGAGCTTTGGCTCAGAGAGGGAGAGGGTGGAGACCAGTCTCGGCTGGTGGGGAGGTTTTTAGACGGCCAGCAATTCCAAAGATTGGGCTTCGCTTGCGAAAAGTACCTATTTAATTAATAGAACCGGCGGCTTTTTTCTGTGGATCCATATTCGGCTCGCTTCCTTTCTTATTTACGATTCTGCCTCTGTCTGTCGAATCAAGAAAGTTTCTTGTGCATACTTTTTTTTAGAAGGAATATGACTTTGGACTAGTTTAGTATTGGTGCGATTTAAAAAAAATCTATTTTTATTATACGGTAAAAAATTAATTTTAAACTAAAACAGGCTTATATTTCATAAATATTATTTTTATAAATACTGTTAATAAATAAATTGTTTAGAAAAATCTTAACAAAATTGTTGTGGATATGGTCAGTGAAGTTGTTCCAAAATAGGCCTTAAATGAGTACATGTTTGTTGAGACTGATCGGTAATGTACGAGTCTAAACAGCAAAATGTAATGTAACACTTTGTTTGGTTAGACAAAAATTACGGTATATTATTTTTGATTTGTCATCCTTAGATGACATATTGTGAAAACCATAACCGAAGTCAATAGTCTTCTAATCTCGTATAACATAACATGTATCTATTCGTATAACCTACATTACCCCATAACAGATTTGAAAATAAGGAGAGACCTTAGCAAATCAAATACGCACATAAATTCACAAGAGGGTGGTGTCACGGGGGTGTAAATATGTGAAGGAACTGAGGGTAGTAGTGGCTGTGGGTGTCCATCCATTTAGTTGACTTTGACTACAACATTGGCTGGAATCTCCTAAATCCTAATAGATCTACCTCCTAACCTCCCACCTTCCTGCTAGTTTTTTCTTTTTGTTGGGCAAATTAAACCTTGACACTTTCCTGCTATCTTCGTTTTGTCTACCCACTCATGTAATCTGATTGTTACGTCATTTAAACACCGTACAAGGAGTAGCCTAGCTCTATACGCAGTCATTGATATTATCTGCCCCGTTCTGCCCATTTCCGTCAACAAACCCTATATTTGCGCGGTGGCGCTTTTCTCCGTCCGGCAATTTGGTTAACAGAAACAAGTGTCCTCCTTAGTGCAAATTGTATAATTGCTACAATAGTACTGAATTCCAGTATTTCGAGCACCGATCGATCTAAATGCCACAGTGAATATTCAAATAGGATCAAACTTAGGTAAATCCGAAGGTAATAGAAAAAACAAAAGGAAGCTAAACATGAAATATTATATTTGGAAAGGAAATGGCCCT
This sequence comes from Argentina anserina, assembly GCF_933775445.1. Taxonomy (NCBI): domain Eukaryota; kingdom Viridiplantae; phylum Streptophyta; class Magnoliopsida; order Rosales; family Rosaceae; genus Argentina; species Argentina anserina. The sequence continues at coordinate 29,856,052 of NC_065873.1, read as the reverse complement.
TGTTGACCATTTACAATTTGAGTTTCAGAAGCTCTGAAGTGCTACCTCAAATTGGATTCTCCAGGTCATGACTCGTATGAGGCAGGCAATCGATGACGGAAGTGCATGCGTCACCAACATTGTTAGTTGATTGGATTTAGGAATGTAGATGACTAATCATACATGAGCATATATAATCCTCGCAATTAATAATGCTCTAGCACACCATCAGTCTTAGTCTTAGACTACCAAATTATGAAAAGAATTACGTTTATGGTATAATCATGTTTGTCAAGCTTCAATGATTTTTACGAATAGAAGATCAACTTACGTTAGAACCGGTTATTGAAATAAAAAGTATAATAGCGCGATGTACTCATCGAAACCATACTTCTCATGAGTCATGAGGAAAAGCCAACCTAACAAAGTTAGAAATTATTAAGCTGCCCAAATAGTTTCTCTTATATAATAGGCGCAAGTAAGATTTGGGGGCATTTGTCCTACAATGTCACAACGTAAAACTATCATAACTAAGACCCAAGTTATTGCATCAACTACTTAGTTCTCTTCTCGATAAAATGTAATTAACATAAACGCATCTAATGAATACGGTATAGACAATAATGTCACTCAACTCGTACATATCAATGAATTAAGTGAGAAGAATAAATAAATGAAAGAACGAGAATCGAGTTTACTTCTAACCGAATATATTACCTCAATAGCCTTAGTGATTGTAAGACCTCCGGTGTCACAAAGTTCATCAAATCTTCATTCTAATACGATCTGAACTCATTGTTTTCATTACTCTCCATCTCAAGTTATTATGGATAACTGCATAGATGAGTAGATGTATCCATCGGAAAAAAAAACATGGATGCATACATCAGATTATGAAAACAAACTAAATGGGGCTTTTGTAATTACAATAATCAAGTTATTTCAAAGTCCGTATCCCAAACGTGTGTATAGATTTTGGAAATTGACATTGAATTTCGTTGTCGTTCGATCGGATTAGGTAACAAATGAAGAGGAAGACGTTGATCTTATATCAGTACATTTGTTTCAAATTAACTTATAGTTAATTAGTTTCACTTTCAGCTCTTGTCGTAGTCAGCACCCGCCAACTAATGTGAACCAGACAACATGAAATTCTAAAATTTCATATCCATTATCTGCATATAATGACCACATTCGAGGACTTTAGAAATTAGACCAGGTAAAGATGTTCATACTTGGAATACTTTTCTCCGCTGTTTTGATACTTCTCTTTTTATAGTTCTGCTTACTCTGCTAGCTTAATGGACCAATAAATTGTATCGATTCTTTTTTTGGACGGGCCTGTAAAACATCTAACAAAAGTACTAGTTTATTACTTTTGACTTTTGAATTTCGACAAATTAATATAAATTGTATCAAATCTTTTTTTAATTTTCAATTTCACATCAACAAATTAATATTCAAAAGTGAATTTCAATAAAAAATGCATTTAATGTTCTAAAACACTACCGATTAGCCACAAATGGTTCATACTACGGATTTGTTATTAACATAAATGAGTTTCAAATATATAATAATTTAAAATTATTTTAAACGGTGGGATGTGACAGACATTAACGAGATTCAAGCTATCAATCTCTTGTCACATCTTGCTGTAATTAAAAGGGACAAGATTCACATCTCATCCTAGTAATTTTCGGGATATAATCGAGAAGGGTTTGGGGTTACTGGTTTTTATGTGCAGCCCTACCTACATATAATTAATAATTTTATATATTATGACAATAAGATCTGACTAAGTTGCTTCTAAAAAAAAAATTCTGCACATATGTACCCATTAGAAGCTTACTGGGCTTGTTCAATTATTTCAGACTGAAGCCATGTAGTAAACCATTAAATTTGTTGAGAATTAATAAGGCCCAAGATTTGCTACTTTCTCCTCAGTGTTATAAGCAAAAGTAGCTATCTCCAGCCCAATCTAAGGTACCACGAGACAATCTTGAAGTACATTTTGACATACAGGATCAAGTATTCAAGTTTGTACATGTTTCTTTATTTCTTTCCCCTAATCGAGGTTTATTATATCCTCCATAGCACATATACTAAGTTTAGAGTACCAACTAACAAAAGGAAAAAGTTGACGGCTAGACAAGCACTATGCTTTCGGCTGGAAATGACGGACTCGATCGATTTCTGGGCCATCGCCGTTTTCATTGCCGGAACTAGCTGGTTCATAGTGAATGTATTAAGAATAAGAACCATCGAACTCATAATTAAAAGCATTCAGATGCTTCTGGATTATTGCTTTGCATTGCCCTGCGTTCCTACTTTCTACGGAAGTAAAATTTTCATTTTTGGCTATGCGTGACAGTAGAATCATCGAGTCAACTTTCCAAGCAAACCTTGTAGCACTTTTACGACTTTACCACATAAACAAAATCAAGTAATAGTTGAAAAACAATAAAAGCAGGTCGCACTAGGTCGCTAGCAGCGAACCGAGACGGAATCACGTGATTCTGTTTCTTCTCTTCCATTTGTTTTTTTCACCACTTTTTTCAAAGTTACCAGAATACCAGCAGCACCACCACGGCCCTACCAACCGCCAATGGTCCTCCGCCGGGGACCATCAACCCCCACGCCTTCACCGCCCATACATCGCCATTTCCGCCGCTCTGAATATCTCTGCTACTTCCCCTGATCGATGCAACTTAGTACTACCAGCCGCTGTGTTTTTCACTCTTTGATGATTCAAGCACTACATTTTCCATTTAGCTTTCGTCCATTTATTTTGGAGAATCGGACGGAGAAAGAGTGAAAAGTTAACATTTTTTCTTCACATTTTTATTTTTCTCCAAAACGCATAATTGTTAGAGATGTTGTAACAGTCACCGTGCTTCAGCTTGCTTATCACTTAGTAACTTGTGGAGAGTAGACTCGAAAAGCTTGTCCACACGCCAAACACCATGAACAATAATAATGTCTCTATCATCATTTCCCCATCCTCCACGCTCTTCACGTCGCGTGCCTCCATAACCCGCAAATTCCGCGAGTCCCCAGAGCTTGTGGGTCCCTCTTCTCACTTCACCACCCTTGACTGTTTGACCTAACCGGCGCCGCCCTCCTCCAAAATAACGCACACGACGTTGTGGCTAGCTCGGTCTTGTTCACGGAGGTAAACACCTCTATCGCCACCGTGGGCGGCGGTCCACCATAAGTTATACGTTACACAAGAGAAGAGGGCAAGAGGTTAAGAAACTATTCAAACTTTTATGCTTAAACTCACATCCTCGTCTCCATATTCGATCGCGTCTCATCAGTCTCACTCATTCATTCACACTCACTCACTTACACTCAAAGGCCCCATTCCCCCTGGCTATGATTACTCACTGACCCTCATAGCTACCTATCTGCTCCGACACTACCCTCAGTACTCCTGAAACCCAAAAACCAGAGAGAGCAAACAAACAGCTACCTCCAAGTTTCCAACTCCACCACCATTTTTACACCATTTTAATATTTTCATTATTACCTGTATCTATATATCTATATATATACAAATATACCACTCCGCCCTTCCCGTGCTTCGATCTTCACTCCCCTCTATTATTTATACAAAGCTACACAAAGTCACAAACATAACTTGAGTGTGAGTTTGAGTGACACAGCTACTGACATACAAGTCTCTAGCTAGTAGCTAGCTCTTTGATTAAGCTCTGGCTAGTTAGCTAGTTAGAGAAGAAGAAGAAGATACAGCGAAATGGACGAGAGGCCGGAGACGGAGCTCATTTCAATTCCGGCCACGCCACGAGGGGTGTCCACGCCGGAGATACAGACACCCTCAGGGCAGAGGTCGCCGAGGCCGCCGTCCAAGGAGGCAAAGTCGTCGGCGTGGACTCCGACGTCGTTCATATCGCCTAGGTTCTTGAGCCCCATTGGGACTCCGATGAAGAGGGTTCTGATCAACATGAAGGGTTATCTGGAGGAGATGGGACACCTCACCAAGCTCAACCCTCAGGACGCTTGGCTTCCCATCACCGAGTCTCGCAATGGAAATGCTCACTACGCTGCGTTCCACAACCTCAATGCTGGTGTTGGATTCCAGGCTTTGGTTCTTCCTGTCGCCTTCTCATTTCTTGGCTGGTAATTTCAATTCATCTCTTTACCCTGTTCTGATATTCATTTTCACATTAAGCAAATTATACAGTTTTTTTTCAAACTATTGTTGGCATTTTGTGCTTGATTGTGATTAATTGCTAATGATTCTAATGGGGGGTCTTAATATTTGTATGATCTGTCTGTTCCTCACCTGCTGCCGGTGAGGATTTTGACTAAAGTTTATGGATTGTGGGTCTAAAGGGATAAAGTGGTTGCATTTGTTGCTAAGAATGATAATGATAATTATGAACAGGTTTTCATGTTTAAAAAGACATAGAGAACATCCTTCAGGAAAGTCATTTCTGTCACTTTATCTTTTGCTTTCCCACAGATTGTGGAAATATCTCTTACTGGGTCCGATCATAATTCTTCTTCTTCCTTTAACAATAGAGGAGCCTTTATACCTTTGTTACAGTATTCCCTTTGTTACAGTGCTTTATATTTCTTCACATCCAAATTGTTTCTTGTTAATTATAAAGAAGGTGAATTATATAGGTATTGCTTTTATATTTCTTCACATCCAATTCAGCTCAATTATGTTCCATTCTGGTCAACTTAATCTTTAATATGATTGAATTCAGATATATATCTAAAGTTTTAAGGTACCTGAAATTATGATGAAACAAAACCACCGAGTAAAAGATCTGAACTGGTTAAATAAAATTGACTTGGTTTTTCTTGTCTTGAATTATTGTTTCACAGGAGTTGGGGAACTCTTTCCCTAACCATCGCCTACTTCTGGCAGCTATACACATTGTGGATTCTAGTTCAGCTACATGAAGCTGTTCCTGGAAAGAGGTACAACAGATATGTGGAGCTTGCTCAAGCAGCCTTTGGTAAGTACTTTTATTTAATGGCTGCAATGCTTGATCTTAACTTATGAACAAGTGCTTAATGTATGCCATTGCATATGCATTTCCTATTTTGCAGGGGAAAGATTGGGTGTTTGGCTTGCTCTTTTCCCTACCGTGTACCTATCAGCAGGAACTGCAACCGCTTTGATTCTCATTGGAGGAGAGACCATGAAGCTATTTTTCCAGATTGTTTGCGGGCCTCTCTGTTCATCAAATCCCCTAACAACAGTGGAGTGGTACCTAGTATTCACCTCATTGTGTATCGTTCTGTCTCAGCTTCCGAATCTCAATTCAATAGCCGGACTTTCATTAGTAGGAGCTGTCACAGCCATCACTTATTCGACAATGGTTTGGGTCCTCTCTGTAAGCCAACCAAGACCACCCACAATGTCTTATGAATCGCTTCCATTACCATCTTTCTCTGCTTCCCTCTTTGCAGCCTTGAATGCACTAGGTATAATAGCCTTTGCATTCAGAGGCCACAACTTAGTTCTGGAGATTCAGGTAATATATTCATTCAATATCTCTGTCTTGTTAACATCTATACGTAACTAATCGTTTTCACTTTTTCTTATCCTAAAAATTTCATTTACTTGTTTAGGCAACTATGCCATCAACCTTTAAACACCCAGCTCATGTACCCATGTGGAAAGGGGCAAAGGTAGCCTATGTCTTGATCGCCATGTGTGTGTTCCCTGTTGCAATTGGAGGATTCTGGGCATATGGAAACCTTGTAAGCTTTCTGGCTAACCTTGCAATACCTCGGCATGTTTGAATATTAATATTAGGTGCTTTATTCAGGTGCATGCTTCAGATTATAGTAGCTACATGTATACATGCTAAAATACTACATGCACCCACAACAAACTTATTTATCTTCCTTGTTAACATTTCATCACATATTGCATATGGTTGCATTTTTTTAGTTCTATAATTTATTTACATGTTTCATAATGTTACAGATGCCTTCTGGAGGGATACTGAATGCATTATATGCATTCCATAGTCATGACATCTCCAGAGGACTACTTGCAATGTGTTTCCTATTAGTTGTGTTCAATTGTCTGAGCAGCTTTCAGATATACTCCATGCCTGTATTCGACAGTTTTGAAGCTGGTTACACTAGTCGTACCAACCGCCCCTGTTCGATCTGGGTCCGTTCTGGTTTCAGAGTATTCTACGGCTTCATCTCATTTTTCATAGGGGTGGCGCTGCCTTTCCTGTCCAGTCTTGCCGGGCTATTGGGAGGACTAACCCTCCCAGTCACATTTGCCTACCCTTGCTTCATGTGGGTTCTCATAAAAAAGCCCACCAAATACAGCTTCAATTGGTATTTTAATTGGATCTTAGGCTGGTTGGGGATTGCCTTCAGTTTGGCCTTTTCAATTGGAGGCATCTGGAGTATGGTCAATAGCGGACTCAAATTGAAGTTCTTCAAGCCGCCTACCTGAGCTTGGTTGACAGACAGTTCACTTCTCTGCTTAAGAAATCTGCTATATTTGTTACAATCTTTCACTATGTGTTACTTCAAAGTTAATGTCCTAGTTGTGGTGCATATATGTTGTTTATGGTAAAAACTGTAATAGACTTGCATAATGAGAGTTTTCTTCTGGGATACTAGGGTTCATCTATAATTTGATTTTCATCATGGTATTAACATTATTAACAAAAGTTTTCATCATAACTTATAGCCCAATTCGATGCACAATTGATGACATCTAAGTACCAAATGGAACACACATACAAGTTTGAATCAGAATTATGATTTACCAACCTAGCTATGTTGCCGTGGGTATCTGCATCGATGGAGAAATCTGGATGATCGTCTTCTTCCGAACTCTGATAAGTTATAAGCAGCAATTCCACAAAGAATTGCTTCTCGATCTCCTGTAGTTTTAAAAATTTGCATTCTAGAGTTGCATCGCATGCCGGACTACATGACCTCTGGCTCACATTAGATGATGGAGGTAAACGACCACGCACGCTAGTTCAGCGACGTCCTAGATAGGGCAGTGTTACTATTAATTTATCAATTGTTAGTGGGCTTACTCGTACCGATGTTACAAGGCCCATCTGTAGCAGAGATGGTGCTCTCTTTCTAGGAATCTAGGATGATGGAGGTTAGGTATCGAAAATGGAAATTGCCATCGCCTTCGCCATCGCCGAACCCAAACTCTCGTGCTTTATTTCTCAGAGATTCTGAAGCTGTATCAAGTGCCAGTGGTCTGTGTGTGTAGTTTGCTATCTAGCTGGGGTAGATTGTGACTTTGATCTTGGTCATTGTACACAATTGGAGAGAAGTAGAAAGGGACTAACAGGGGAAGGAGACCATGCAGCTGATCACGAGTAACACTGCATCAGGCCAACAGCTCAGGCGAAAACCCCCCTAGGAGGATTGCAACTGTATGCTGCGATGAACTAAATACGGCATACCCAACTAGGCAACTAGCTAGGATGAACTGCGGCTTCCTTGAAACCGTTGTCAAGTTGATATTATTGCTGACATTGAGAAGCAAAACAGATAAAATGATGGAGCAAGACTTCAATTCAAGTCCCAAGACTCAATACTAAGAGCAGGTCCACCGTTCCATTTTTTAGGACGTGGTCTTAATCCACATTATCCAAAGACCCAAGTAGAAAAATTAAGTTTCCACTACTCACCAAAAAAAAAGACCCCGGTCTTTGCTCCCTTGGGTCAGACCCAGGACACCCATTTTTGTGACCCAGGTCTTTCCTCTCATTAATGTTTTTATCTTCACTATTTAATTCAACTCATATTTAAATCTAAATACTATAAATTAATAATCAATTTAATAAATACTAGTAATGAAATAAATAAATAAAATATGAAATAACTGGGATATTTTTTTCTAAATTTTGACCCTAGGCCAAAAATAAAATTATAAACAACTTTACAATATTCTCTATATATAATTACGTATCATAATTTATTTATATCCCCTTATTAATAATAACAAAGAAAAAGTAATACAATTTAATAATTTATAAATGTGCGACCAAGTCATTAACCAAACGGGCGAAAACTGATGCCCGTGGCCCAGGTCTTCACCCAAGATGACCCAACGGTGGATTTGCTCTAAGTAGTACCAAAAGATTTACATAGCTACAGCAAGCTACTCCCAAGCAAAGCAAAGCAAGGCCATGCAACACACCAAAAAAAACCCTAATGAAATTCGTGTTCATGTTCATTTACCGGGATATATCAAACCGATGCATCACAAGCAACTACCATTAGCAACCTAAACCGTTATACCTACCATATTATACTACAAACCCTGCACCAGAGACTGGCCTAGATACAAAAATTGCTTCTCAACCTCAAAAGAACATTGCTCATTCCTCACTAGAATGCAGGGGAATTAAGACAAGGGCTAGTGGAGGACTCAACCACCTTTTCTTCCTTGAGACCAGCACCACCACTACCACCGGTGACAGCTGGCATGGAATTGAGAATCTGAACCTCCGGCCAACCAGCCAATCCAACACCTTGATCTCCATGATCAGCAACCGCCATCTGCCACGTGTTGATGTCGAACCCGGAAGAAGCCGCAGCAGCCACAGGAGCACCATAGTAGCAACCAAAACCTCCGACCATCTCACCCGAAAAATCAAGCACTGATGCTCTGGTGCCGTACCCGTAACCTTGCTGGAACCCATGGACAAATCCCGACTCGTAACCATACCCACCAAGAGACAAGAACCCAGGTTGTTCCTGCGAGTTCTCCATTATCAGAGACGAAAAGGAAACCCCTCCTTCATGAACGTTGTCGTTAAGGTTCAGGAGTTGTTGTTGGACGGAAGGCAACTCCAGCTTTTCAACCGCCGAGTCGGAAGAGGGTTTGTAAGGTGCGGTCTCGTGGGTGAGGGAGGAGGATGAAGGCGAGCTGGAGGAGTTGGAGGAGGACGCGCGGTGAGAGTGCTTGGCTTTCTTGCGAGTTCCACCGCCGACGGGGACGTCACGGAGGGTCCCACCTTGAGTCCAGTAGCGGCGGCATCCCTTACAGTAGTGGCGGGGCTGAGAGAGGTTGTAGTTGTTGTAGTAGCAGAACTTGGTATTGGAGGAGTTGCAGCGGGGGCAGGGAAGTGGCTCGGCGGAGGACGGCGTTGGATAAGGAGCCATGCTCTGGATCAGCCCTGGCCGTATGATGTCGGGAAATTCAGGAGGAGAAGTGGCCATGGTGACTAGGTTGGTGAATGTGAAGAGTGAAACTGTTTGGGTTTGGTTTTGTGGAGAAATAAAAAAGTGGGATGTGAAGGAAGGAGGGGTTTTATATATTTAAGGGAGGTAGACGGAGTTGAGTGGTGGTGTGGTTTGGTGTGTACGTACGACATTCACGGTGGCGCAACGTGTGGGTCAGTCTCCAGTCGCCACTATTTTAACTGCACTGTCGAGGGTTTAAATAAATTTAACTGTTAGTACTTATCCCCTAATTCACTGGGGATGTTTGTCGTGGTGAATAGTGATTGGTGCAGGAATTGTGCGGTGATGGGTAAATGTGATATGAGCTAGTAGTAGCTGGAGTGTAGGCTTATGCTGGGCAATAGGTGGTGGCGTGAATCTTACTCCATCTCTTCTCGCAAAACGAATCAGACCATCAGTGAGAAACTGAGAACACAGTACTATGTTCTTTTCATAATTTTGTCTTTTATTTCTTCTTCTTTTATTGCCACATTGATGAGAAAATAATGAGGTATTTATACAGAACAAGTCATTTTGTATAACTAAACCGACAAAAATATCATCACCAAAAAAACCGACCAAAAAAACCGACAAAAATATCATCACCAAAAAAACCGACAAAAATATGAATCTCAGTCGAGTAAATAACATCAATTATTCATAAACCGAGATAATAAATGTTCACATTATTCAACCGCTACAACGATGTCAAGAAATAATAATGACATTGAAAATTAATATCTATGTGATTTACACACTTTCGTGTGTGGAGTTCATTCTCTAAAGTTAATATATACACAAGATAAAACTATATCGATAATTTAGTTCAATTCTTTTGTTGTTGGTTTAAATATGTTCTCATTAAAATTATGGGGTGTGCTGTAGTGTTTTCTAACCGCGGCAACTATTTCATTAGAGTTTAAACGTGATATTAGTCATGGGTTCGATCTTTAATGGAGTCATTACACATCTATTTGTTTCTAACTCGGTCATAATATAGGCCTGAGTTTGGGGATTGAAGATATTACTGTGGCCAGGACACCCGGTGAAATTATGGGTTAGAACCATTTCACATGGTCCACCGTCAAAGATTACTCCCAAACCGGAGGTATTATCTTTAGTCGTGGAGATACCCTAAGTCCCGATTTCTAGATTTATCTCTGTACTTCAGTATGCAACAGTGTACCACCGTAAAACATTAGGAGTTGTCCTATGGTGGATTTGCTTTCAGACCTAAAATAGAAAACGTCTTAAAACTGAAAAAAAAATCTCACTACTTATCTACTTTTTTTTATTGTTAAAAAAACGTACTTTTTCAGTAACGAGGAGAAAATAATAGAAGGGAGGGTAAAACCTTTGCGGGCAACCCAAGTTCAGACATAGAAGTCAAGTTTGTGTTCTCACCAGAAAATAAAAATAGGGAAATGGAGAAGGGACAATATGATGGGTGTCAGGGCAGCGTGGGAGGCAAGCTATGCCCAGACAGAACTCACTGTTCTCTTCTGCCAATACGATAGTCTAGTCCTATTCCTATTCTCGCTCCTTTTCTAGTTTCCACACTAGCCTAGCCTACCTCTACCCTTTGGGCTTACCTACATTTTTTTAAAATCGAAAGTTAATTCATTTACTTTCGAGTTTGAGATAAAATCTAATAAAAAGACGAGCTAATTTAAGGAAATATGTAGCGACACAACTTAACTAATAAAAAATAAAACAAAAAATGACAAGAACATAAATTTGAACCCGAACGTCAGATCCAAACCCGGTACTAGTTCAATCAAGGAGGGCGTCCGGAAAGATAAGAAAGAACCACACATAGAACCACACATGCTGGTAGAATCCACAACTTCATGCGGGAAAAAATGGTCGACACCGAGCCACCAAAGCAACTCGAACGCCCACAACTTCCAACAACGGAAGCGTAAAAGACAGGGGATTCTCACTAATTATAGCTCACTCGTCACTTCACTCAGTCTGTCACCGCCTACTCCACCAGTGTCGGATTTCTGAGCTCTATCTCCGGACGTTATGTGAAGTTATGAACGTCAAAGCCCATTTCAAAGTGGGTCGGGCCTGGCCCTCTCAATCAAGATTCCCTCCCATCACTATCGGTATACACTGAGCCAATGTCTAGTATTAAACAGCGACAAACGTGACCCGTGGACCAACTGTACCGATATTGTCCTAACTTAGCCACCTCACATGTGTTGGGTTTTAATCACAAAAGGCCTCGGTACAATTGGTTATTATCCACCAACTTATAACCTTTATTTTCTTTGTCACTTCTTAGATGTGAGATATCTCCTCTCCAACACGCTCCCTCACGTGCAACCTAATTTTTAGGTCTGCACGTGCCAGATTAACATCCCACATACAGGTCCAGTAACTAACGACACTTAGTGGTTATCCAATCGGAAATCCTCCGATGACATGACAAAGTGGCACCCAACTCAGGCCCACGAAAGATTGGAGGCGCGACTGGAGAGGGACCCGCTCTGATACCAGTTAAACAGCGACAAGCGTGGCCCGTGGACCAACTGTACCGATATTATCCCAACTTAGCCACCTCACAGGTGTTGGGTTTTAATTACAAAAGGCCTCAGTACAATTGGTTATTATCCACCCACTTATAAGTTTTATTTTCTTTGTCACTTTTTAGTTGTGGGATCTCTCCTCTCCAACATCTAATCAAACAGTCAGATTGGACGACTGTTGAGCGCCACCTAATGCTCAACAGTTGACCAGGTGATCAGCACTCCTAATCTGCTAATCTGAATGGTTAAGGAATCATATATTAGCTAAGATTTTCAGTGTATATGCCTCAGGAATGAAATGAGTCTAAGATCTACTTGTTTCGGCCAGACATAAAGTTTATAGAGACTAGTATTACCATGATGATAATAACTAGTTACTCAGTCTCAATCCATTCATACTTGATACTTCACTCAGCAGCTTAAACTTATAGAGTTTCTTCCCAACCAAGTGTCGAGAACTGACATTAATACGTATCCATGGGCAAGATTATTGAACAAAAAAGAGGCGCAACTGAAGATTAGACCAGATTAAAAGCAATAAGGATGCTAATATATCTCTGAAAACCAATAGAGATGTGTCTATTTAAAAATTTTCACCTGTGAAAACATTTAAAATTACTCTCAACTTATTTGAATAGCTGCCATAGCAACAAAGTTTGTCCAGTTTGGCTGTGAAAACTGGCCATAACAAACTGAAAACACAAAAGAGTCCACTAACTTGAGCATAGCTTCGGCCACCGGCGATTATGGGGATGACGATCACAGAATCCATGTCGACTGTGGCTTACTTGCCTACAGAGAATGACTAACTCCTTGGCTTCAGGATCGCATGCATTGGATCACGTTTGTGAGTGGTCAGCCCAACGGTATCTACATTTTCTTCTTCCCCAGCTCTCAAATTCCACTCAAACTCCTGCACCAGCCTACCGATCGTCGGGCATGCTATTAACATTGCCTGAAGGGAACCAGCACATACCCTTTTTCCTGCCCCAAAAGCCATGGTCTTGTACAAATCCATTGGATCGTATTTCGGGTCTAAAAATCTTTCTGGCTTCCATTCCCCGGGGCTTTCCCATTGGTGCTTGTCCATGTTACACCCATATATGTTTATTGCAATCTGCACAGCATTAAGTGTTACTAAAAGAACTAATAACAATAAACTGTACATTCAAAGAAAAAGATCAAAAAGCCAGAAGGAAATAATTTCGAACCTCAGTTCCAGCAGGAATGTAGTAACCCCCTAGTTGGGTATCTTCATGTGCATATCTTAAAGGAACTAATGCAGCCGGACTGTGCTTCCTTAGAGTTTCATGGAAAACTGCATTCAGGTACGGCAGCTGGGACAACTTTTCCTCTGTCACTATCTCCGAACCACATACCTTTTGGATTTCTTGATAGAGATGATCCTAATTGATACAGATACATAGAGGCAGGCAATCATATCAGTTACAAATTCAACAAAAACAACAAAAATTATTGCATTAACTTTCAGACCAGTAAATGAGAGAACTGAAATAAACCTGTCGTTTCAGATCTTTAGCAATTTCATACATAGCCCATTCTGTTGTAACCATTGTAGTATCTGCTGTTTCAATAACAGTCTCCCACAGCAACATAATTATTTGATCCATTGTCAGTGTTTTCCCTTCGCAAAGCAAGTAGTCGATATAACAATTGATTTCCTGTTTCATAATCAGTCAAGTTAGACAAACAACTAATGCAACGCTTCAAAAATTAACGAGTCTGCATTAATTTGAGAAGAAAGAACAGAAAAGGATTGACACCTCTCCTGAAGCAATTCGCTTCTTCTGCTCATTGATCAGGGCAGTCATCACTGCTTTCCTGCGGGAATAGAGTCGCTGAATTTTTGTTTCCATGGCCTTATTAGGAATCCATCTCAGGTAAGGGAAGAAATCTCTCCAATCAACCTCAATTGCACCCTCCATAATGTCAAGCACTAGAACCTTAAAGATCTCATCTCTTGAAAGTGATGTGCCAAGTTCCTCCACATAAATGGGCTTTTCTATGTCCTTTCCAAAGGCCTGCATAACCCTAGCATGTTAATACTAAATTTCTGATTTTCGGATTAATTATATTCCATGTCCAGGAAACATAATTACAGAAAGTACAAAGTTTAAACAAATCACCTGCTTCAGTGCAAGTCCAAAGAGTTCTGACTCAAAAACTCTTCTAAAATTCACAGCTTCTTGAGGAGAACTCTTCACTTGAGAATGCAATTGGCTCAAAACATTATCTCTCAAGATATCTCTGTTGCTCCGGTGTCGCTTCTGATAATTTATAAATGCAGTTATAACTTATAACAACATGCACCAGAGTATAGGAACAAGATCAGGGCATAAACAAAAAAGAACAAAAATATAACTATAACAATTTACCTGAGCATTGGCTCCAAGAACATTTGCGAGTATGTATCGCTTGACCATCTTGTGAAATTCATTGTAGTCACTTATTGCAACCATACACTTATCATCAGTAAGAATCTTTAGTGCATTTGATAGCTTTCTGGTTGAGATGGAGGAATATCTGGTCACCATGGCCTGAAACAACATTGCAGTGATTACAATAGGAAGAAGATTTGACAAATAAACAATCTGATTTCATAGCAGTAACATTATCCTATGTATGAAACCAGCTCCATATCAATTGTTTATCAAGCATGAACATATTGGAAGCCCCATAAAAAAATAAAAAAGAAGAGAATTTGTTAATCCTAATTCAAAGATATACATGTAATTTCTGATTACTCTTAATTTTGACTCTTACAATCACTTACATCATTTGCCACTTGACCGATTCAGTCTTTCTTTTGAGAGCTGATTAATTACCACAGTCAGTCAGTTACTGTCTACATATTTCTACTTTTTTGCATTAGTTTCAGAGAGTTTAGTTTTTTATTTGCGAGTATATATCAGAGTGTGAGCTCAACCAACTTTCAACCAAAAACCTGCTCTTGCGTTCAACAATTTAAACGAAATTCAAATGTCACATACAAACCAAAACCCGCTCTATTTTCTTTTGGTTTTAGATCAGCAGAACAAACAGTAAATTAAGTAAAGTTCACCTCTTTGGCAACTTCGGAGTTATTGAGAACGACCATGGTGGAAGCCCCAGTCTTGATGGAATAGATAGGGCCATACTCCTCAGCCCACCTCGTGAAAGTCATGTACGGCTTCTTCTCCTTGAGTTGCAGCAAATTCCCGATCACCGGAAGCCCAGGAACCACTGCAAAATCAGCCATCATTTCATATAAACCCAAAAAATCAACAGTTGAGCTGAGAATACCATATGATCCGAATTCCGAAACAAACAAACAAAAAAGACATGCAAATCAAGGCAGACCTGGAACAGGAGGGAGATTGACAAAAGTATTGCTCATCTTTTTGTTGGTAAAGTAAGAAACTCGGATGTAATACAAGAAGAGCCAAGACACAGCGGCAAGAAATAAAGGGGTGGCAAAGGGAACTGCTCTGATTTCAAGGAGGAATTGGTGGAGGGTGGCCATATATGATTTTGACACTCTTAGTGGAAACTTGAAACTAAGGAAATGGGATGATGCGTTTTCATTCCTGATGTACTGTGAAGCTAGTCCCAATATAAACAGCAGCAAAGACTGATAACAGAACAGAAATGGAGGTTACAAATTGCAGGGGATGAATAATATTTGCTGAAAAGGAAAGGTTATTAATCAAATTGGTGACAGTGAGATAATAAGGGATTGATTATAATAAGAAAGAACACAAAGTGAAATGTGGTGGATAATATGCCCAGCTAGGACGTTATTGGCACTTCTGAATCTTTAGTATTTGCTTTTATGTTCATTACAGGGATTCCCGTTTTGGCTTTTTCCCTATATCTCAGTGTCACTCTGGTTTTGTATGATACAACATTGTAACTCTTTGAGGAGATGGACGTGTTGGAAATAGAGAGTAGACTAACAAGTGACAGGGATTCGAGAGCTTGTCTTATTGTTTGAGGCGGCAGGCGGTGGTTGCCGTTGCCGATCAACTTGCCAACCATACTCTTATGCTGCTTCTAGTTTTTTTTTTTTTTTAAACTTATAAGTTTCATGTTGAGCAACAAAGACACTGAGCGTCAAAATTTCAGATAACTTGGACTAATTTAGGGTGTTGACTTATTTTATCCATACTAGAAATTGTATATTTGAAACAACGATTTAAGAAAATATGATTCATTTAGAGTTGTTTAAAGCTGATTTAATTTTGCGGATTAAAAAATAGTTGTCGATAGATTTTGTCTTACGTTTAAGAGAGATTCATTAACTTAATCTCGATAATTAAAATTATAATAGTTTCATATTGAAAATCTAAACTTTTGAAGTATGAAGATTTTACATTAATTTATCTAACTTCTTCTCTCAAAATTTTAATTGTCAAGAAGGTGGCATCAATAACTTATATCACTTAACAAAGAGATTGGGTATTTGTTTCAACAATGACGGGTAATGTAAAAGTTTCCTAGACTAAAAGTTAATACAACAGCGCTTAAGAAATTCTGATAGCAACTTTTAAACCCAATACAACAACTGCAGACTAAAATGTTTTGTGCAAACCCAACCCAAGTGTGCTGGTGAAATCATCCGCACACGCGGCGAATTCTTATTGGTTCACAGTCCACGATTGCAACACAACACATTGTACTTCAGTCTTCAAAGCATTCAATTGTCCCTGCCACAACACGTGTAATAGCTTGTCTTCAGCTCATACAGTGTCACGCGATCTAGCCCGCGTGAAATCCACGTTGCATCACTTGCTCGAGTTCGCACGTGTGCTGCAAAATCAAGTGTGGGAGAAAGAGAAGCTAGCTCTAAAGCCCAATCAGGCAATCACTCTCTCTCTCTCTCTCTCTCTCTCTCTCTCTCTCTCATGGTTCTTATCTGATCGATCAACCTCTGCCTTTTTCATGTCTTAGAAATTACCTGTAATTTTATCAATGCTCTCTGTGTGCCCTATGTGATCGAAATCGAAATCGTAGGGCAAGCATAGATTTGGTCTTAGGGTTTATAAAAATCTTTATTTTGGTTATTTTTGTGGTTTAAGTTTAGAAATGGGTGATGTAGCTTTGAGGATAATGATGCCTAATCCGAGAAAGCCTCACTTCTTTGCCTTCTTCTCTGCTGATTTGAGCTCAGACCGGCTGGTATTACTTGTTTTTTCTTTCATATTTGTTCTTACTTACTCAATTAGGGTTTGAGCATCAAATTTCCTAATTGATTTGTATATGAAATTTCAATGTAGAACTGTTGGTGTATTGAAATTACATGTTGATCTTACTCAATACCTGTGTGCTTTATATCATATACAACAATGTTAGTCTCTCATGTGAAATTCCTACCTAGGTTTTTGGTTAGATTAAGAATTTACAAACCTATAGCTTAAGGAGTGAAATCTTATTCCCATTTTGAGAGTGTTTCTTTTCAGTGATTGTGGGTAGACTAGGTTTTCTGTTGTAAATTCCATGGTAGGTTACCATATTCATTGAAGCCTATTTATCTGTCTACCTGGGTTTCTGTTTCGTTATGGATGGTGATATGAGTGCAATGTGGTGTTGCAGAAAATACCTGAGAGATTTATGATTCACATGGAAGGCAGAACATCTGGGATTGTTGTGTTGTCTGGTCCCAGCGGGAATGTGTGGAATGTTCACTTGATAGAACACAATGGTGATTTGTTTTTCCATTATGGTTGGCCGGCATTTGTGAGTGACCATTCCCTAGAATGTGGTGACTTCTTGATTTTCAGATATGATGGTGAGTTGCATTTCACTGTGCAAGTTTTTGATCAAACTGCGTGTGAGAAAGAAACCGCGTTTCATACCCGATGTGGTCAAAATTCTAGCTACCATGAAAAACTTATCGGACGGAAAAGGGCCAGGGAGGAAGGATGTGGACTTGACAGGTTATTTGAAGAATCAACTTCTTTCCAGCAATCAACACCATATGAAACTCCGGGTAAGTTGTACAACTGATTTTTAGAGTATATACTACAGAAAAGCAACTTTTAGCCACTTGATAATTCTGCAAAGCCTGGCTTTGTCTTTCCCATATCTGTTTGTAAAATTGGGTTTTGCAGTTAGAGTTAGTTATCTTAAAGTGATTGTATAGATTCAGCTGAAGTTGACTTAATAGTACCATATTCATGATAAAAACAGATGCAACTTGTAACATTCAATTTTTTCTTGCAGGTTTGGATGTTGTCATATACAAAGCAAAGCAAGCCATCCAGAATAATTTGAAGGATAGAGGTTGTATGCAGATGACTCCGGCACATGAAGTAACTCAATCATTTAGCTCCTCTAATCCTTACTTCATGAGAATCATGAAAAGTTTCAACATCAGTGGTTCATATACTTTGGTGGGTTACTCCCTCTAGTTTTGTTCATGTAGCTTTTATAGTTTCTCTTACGTGCAAGTGTGGTCATGGGTAGTGATTCTGATTCACTGACTGCTTTATGCGTTGCAGAATATTCCTTATAAATTTTCAGTGGCACATCTACCGAACTGTAAAGTAAAGATTGTCCTTCTAAATTTGAAAGGAGAAAGTTGGACTGTCAATTCTGTGCCAACTACAAGAGTGCATACAAGTCATACTCTGTGTGGAGGATGGATGGCTTTTGTACGTTATAATGACATAAAGCTAGGGGATATGTGCATTTTTGAACTGGTACGCGAGTGTGAATTTCGTGTCCATATTCAAACTGGAGAAACGTCGGGTAAGTTGTGTGCTGGGCTGCCTCTGAAAGGTTTGTCAAAGAAAGTCAAGGGGAACTCTCCGAAAGTCCATACAAAGAGCCTAAGGAAGATAGAGATGGCTGAAACAAGGAAACATGGAAGTACATCAAAATCTATTGCCAAAGGCACAATTTGCGCTCAAACAAAAACAGCCAGTAAAAAGCTGGGTAAGGGTTCCAACTACATTCTTTTAATCAAGCTCTTACATGGTAGAAACTAGAAAGTGGAGCCATCTTTGGATGAAATGAGCCTTAAGTTTATCTAGAGTGCTACTTTTATTTGGAAAGCTCTTGTTTTTGGCTATTCATTTTGCTGAGGAACTCTTTAATGTCCCAGAGGTAATTAAATTTTAACATTCAGATACGATTGCTTTGATATGCAATTGGCACAAGTGATGAAAAGTGGTGTAGGGATGGCAAGATGCCAGGTTTCAGCACTTGTTTCTAACTTCTTGTTTTTCTGAACCATGAACTGGAGACAGCTACTCGGAGGAAAAAAAGTGCTGTAGATGAACTAGGGTCAAAATCGGAGTTAAGAATGAGGTTGACTCTTGATGAAGAAAAGGCAACTCAATCTTTCACTTCTAGCTTTCCAAGTTTTGTCAAGATCATGAAGAAGTTCAATATTAGTGGGTCATATACATTGGTGAGTTTTGTATTTCTATATATGCACATGCTTCTACTTTTATTTTGAAGTGTTTCTTGGCACTGGCTGGTAGTTATGGACTGATTCATTCTGCAGAAAATCCCATACCAGTTTTCCACAGAATATTTACCCAACTTTAAAACGGAGATCGTGCTTCGTAATTCGAAAGGGGAATCTTGGACGGTGAACTCTGTTCCAGACTCAAAAGGGCGAGTGGTGCATACTTTCTGTGGCGGGTGGATGGCATTTGTACGTGGAAATAATGTCAACATCGGAGATATCTGCATTTTTGAACTTATTGGTAAGCACGAGATGCGAGTAAACATTTCTGCCGCTGATCAGAATGGGTTTGATCATCACACTGGAGAACCATTGACTAATGCAGTATAGCTAGTGTAATCTACCAGAATTTGTGCATTCTGACATACATGGTTCAAGCTCAACTATCCATGAAGTCATTTGTATGGCGAGTTTTTCTATTTCCAAGTATTCTGCTCTAATCATGTGTGGATAGGTCTGGTAACTAAATTCTCTCTATGCGGACCTTTTCATCTACAAGACTACCAGGCAATCATCCTTGTCTGTGATGAATGTGAATATGTTGATCAAACTTAAAAGGAAACTTCATCCTTTTCTGTCATATTATTCCCATTTGGTTTAGATTGTCAAAGACCCTGAGACTAGTACGCTTTGGGGATGTGTTATACCCTGAGACTACTATTATAATTTTAAAAAGCCATAGTATAGAACTTTGGCAATTCAGATGCCAGAGAAAAATGTAAACCTAGAGAACCTACTGTTTCCCGAATACGGCAGGAAAACCAGATTTCACATGTGTCGAACAAGATGATCCGAACGTGTTCATTTGGAGCCGAACAACTAATGCATTAATCTTTCTGTGGGCGTACCTTTGCAGATGATCTTTTATGTTCATGGTTATTGCTCCCGGACTTTATTCGACATATGTCGAACAATTTTTACAATAAATAAACAAATAGTTATGCAGTATGTTGTAAATTAATCACAAGCCTAATTATCTCAACTTCATCCAAATCCTGGTAACTTTACTAGTCAAAACTGATACAAGAGTTGTGGTGAATACCCTTCAGTTCCCAAGCATCCGCTGATCAATTTAGACATAAGAGAATAACCTCTATATCAGAATCAGAATGGCGTTATAATAATGACACGAGATTGTAACCACATGAATGAAGTCATGAACAACTGAGGTTATTCTCATCTAAAGACCATTCCCAACTGACAGTCCAGTGTTAGGCGCCAGTGCTTGGTTGCTTCAGGCAGAGGGCCTCTGACAAGCAGCAAAAAGCTGCCAACTAATGAACGCCATGACCAGAGAAGTAAAGAGTTGAAATCCTACAACCTCCGGAAAGTGCCACCCTAGGCCACGCCTTAGATAGCTACACAAACAATCACTATGTTAGACAGGAAAGGAGAAATATTAAATAGGCCCACCGTATTTCTTATATGTAGCAAGTATGAACAGGACCAACCCTACTGATCAGAATGTTAAGGGAAACAAGCTAAGAACAGGATGTTGGGCAGAAGAGAAAGATTACAGCCTAAATAGTAACACATTATAAACATGTCTAACCAGTTAATCGGGTTTTTCTTTTTCTTTCTCTGGTAAAATGATAGTAGAAATTAGCAAAGCTAAGTAGCAGACCTTGTGATAGATGGCATGGTTGCCACAATCCCAGCACAGATGTATATTATAGGAATTAGTGTCTTAGGCTTGTTTTTGCGAAGCCACATCAAAGATCCCAATGCAGCAAGGGATATGCTCAAAACCTGAATAAAGAGCAAACTAATTAATATAAAACAGAAAATATACTACTCCAAAGATCTAAGATGAACCCTAAATCCTAAACACCCTATACAAGACACAATTAACTTAAGGAAAAACAATAAAGGTGAGCTACGATTTACGATTAACAGAAACTAAATCCTCAACCATCATATATTGAGCTATGACACACATACTCAAATGACCGACAGGAAATTCATTACGAACTCTGGGACTCTCCAACTGGTAGTTAGCAGTCTATATTACTAAGGATGCTGGCACATGGAAACTAAATGAGAACAACAGAAACTAAGGTAATACCAGATTTGCGTTGGCCTCAAGACCTTGGAGAATGTAATCCCATGTAAATTCTAGTCCTCTAGCACCCACCCACAGAGGCGCCAATCTATGCAGAACAGAATCGGCAAATGCCCAACCTGCGAATAGTAAAAGAAAAACCATCAACACAAAATATACTGTCAAATATGGCTTTCAGAATAATTCCAGACACTGAAACAACTCATGATTTTCCCTCTTTATGGTTTTTCAAAAGTGTACTACTTACCGAGTCCCACTGCTTGAAACTTATGAGTTTGAGAGATATTCCTGTGGGTCAACTGTGTCAAAGCAAAGTAAAGGCCAGCAACATCTATGAAACCAATCAAAGCTTTCAACAATTCCTGAAAACAAAAACTAGCAATTAACGATCCGTGAATTGCTACTCAAAACCACACTCGACGCGAATTGCAAATCGAGCTTTAGTTAACTCTCATTTACCACACAGGATACATTCAACTACAAACTGAATCTCTTACAATGCCAATAACTGAAAACTACAACAACCTGTAACAAATACGAAACAGCGAAAACTTGCATCCACCAAATGAAGTTTGAATTTCTACATGGAATTAATATAACAAAGCAAATGAAGAAAATACCTGATATGGATCAAAGCTCTCATTCTCAGACACCTTGAGAAAAGTAGCCAAACAAACAAGCTGCACACAAGAATTAAAACAAACCGAATCTTCATTAGCACCTAATTCCAGAGCTCTTGACTATTAACCTTGAGAATTAACACTCACCTTGAGTAGAGCTGTTCCGAGATAAACCACAGCCGTTTTGATGGAGGTACCGAGTGTATCATACTCCGATCTGCACAGTACATATAGTTAGTTGAGTCGTATAGAAATCGAGTTAGGGTTTGGCTGATGAAGATGAAGTGAATTCGGGGATTGGAGTGAATGGTGAAGCAGATCCAAAGAAGAAGAGCAGAGAGAGAGAGAGACTTACAGAGGAGTAGCGGAGTAGTAAACGGCGTGAGGACCGAACGTCAGAATGGCGCAGTTGAAGAAGTGGAACACCGTCATCCTCCGTCTCCTTTCTTCCTCACTCTCTCTCAGACTCGACTCGATTTCTCAGTCTCCGACTTCGGGTACGATCTGAGCTTTAGAATTGGGTGACTGCACCAATGTCGAGTCGGGTTGTGGGCTTTTTAATATGGGCCCTTTTCTGGGCTTACTTATATGATGTGTGTACTCTCACGAGACAGTGGAGCACACTGCGGCCCATCATGTATTTTTCTTTGATGGTGCTTGTGAGAAATAACAATATGGTGGGATTAGGGTGCTGTGATTTTGGATGCGCATGAAAGCTGCACTTAAACCACACATGCATGACATGTTAACTTTCTAATTCATTACAGTATATTCATGGTTCATAGTTATGCTACAGGTTTTTTCATTTCTTTTCGAACATGACAAGGGAAAAACATTGAGAACTAATTTCTTTAGGGATGGTTAAGAACTTGAGATTACAGCAGCAGACCAAATGCTTGGAGACTATACAGGCATATTTTTGGAGCTGCATTGATATCTTGAGAATAGCATGTTCAAGATCAAATAATTTATCAAAATATAAGTACTGTTTCATTTCATTTGTCATTGAATTTCGTCTTAGCAATTAAGTTCAATTCAACCATTTTTTTCTTTTCTTTCCGACGTGTTGTATGATATTTGGTGTATGAGTTTGATTCATGAGGAACAAGTTTTACTTTCCTTTACAGTAGTAGATTTCCAATAGGAAACAATTTTTTCATGATAACTAATGTCCAAAATCGTGCATTATCATTAATATTGATTATGTATTTAATGGTTAGAGATTCCAAATCAATAAAATAAAAATAATAAATAATAATCTATATCTTATGACTTATCTCGGCCGTTAATTGCTATTAGATCTAATGTACATTAATGTGGTTATAATTTTAGCTATAAAACAAGAGGCCACAAATCCGCCCGGCCGGAACTCATTGAAAATACCATCATGAGTTGGTTATTTTTTCTTGAAGTGAGAATTCATTCATAGAGGGCAAATTCAAGCCAAGGAGGCAATTACATATCAACCTTCATAGACAGACATGCATATAATGTAATGAATTAGAAAGTTAACATATACTGAGATACATATACAGAGTTACTGACCCTTATTAAGAAATTAAGGTATCAGCCTATCCGCCAATTTTATAAGGATAGATTTAAGGGTTTTTCGAGGTTTCATGCGTATGGTCTGACCTCATTCCTTGATTTTCTGTAATAACCCGAATTTTTAGAAACTAAATGTCGAGTATTTTTTAAGTGTTAAACTTGTGAAATTAATTCAAGACGACAATTGGAGGTTTGCGACATTTCAAAACAAAAACGGAAACGTTCTCGGATCGTTTAATTAGAAAACGTAACGTTACCGCAACGTATAGATCGACTTTTATTACGTCGCTCGGTTGCAAAAACTTCCTTCACGAAAGTCGTAGAGCTCATCGATACGAATTCGTGGACACGTCATGCGTTCGAATCGGACGTCGGATGCAAAAGTTATTAACGTCGGAAGTTCGTTTCCGATTTTGGAAATAGTATAAAAGG
The DNA here is from genome assembly GCF_933775445.1 of Argentina anserina. Classification (NCBI taxonomy): domain Eukaryota; kingdom Viridiplantae; phylum Streptophyta; class Magnoliopsida; order Rosales; family Rosaceae; genus Argentina; species Argentina anserina. Next base: position 29,832,193 of record NC_065873.1, on the reverse strand, counting down.
AAGGAGAGGAGATTAAAAATCAGAAAATCAGATTTTTTCTAAAAATCAGATCGGGGTACTGTTCACCCGACCCAAAAACTTTCTCCGGCCGATTTCTCCACCATCCGACGTCGCCTCGTGTCGTGTCACCTATCAAACTGACGGGCTCGACGAGCTCCATCTTTTGGGCTACGCCTTGCACTCCGGCGACAACCACACACGGTGTAGCAACCGCCGGAAGTTACTGCTGTGGCGGCGCCGCCTCCTCCGGCCACCATGGCTCAAGATTCTTGGGGGGTTTTGCTTGTCTCAGTCCCAGCAACATTCCCACAAAAGGAATTGAGCCAAATCGAAGTGTAAGTACCCGAATCAAAATTTCAATTTCTAGGAGTTGTGAATAGTGCCGATTTCATGTTCTTCGTTGTTTGGACTATTTAGACTCGGATTTAGACCTTGGTGTCAACTAGGAAATTGTTGGAAATGTTGTTTAGGTTGTGGTGGTGAAATTTGGTGATGATTGGTGGCGGTCGATGAACAGTAACGCCGAATGAATAGTAACTCCGCATGAATAGTGATATGTAACAGTAACTGTGAATAGTGATCTGTAACAGTAACTGTAAATAGTAATCTGTAACAGTAAATGTGAATAGTGATCTGTAACAGTAACTGTAAATAGTGGTCTGTAACAGTAAATGTGAACAGTGTCATGGTAAAACAGTAACTTTTAAACAGTGTTTTGGTAAAACAGTAACTGTGAACAGTGGTTTAGTAAAAACAGTGATTAGTAAACATTAACAGTGTTCCGTGAACAATGTTTTATGAACAACATTTAGCCGTGCTGAACTCATCACCTGATATTTTAAGTATCATTTTCTAAGCATTTATCGTGCTATTAGGTGACTGACGAAACGAGTGAGGAAATTACTTTCAGGATCGTGGAAGTTGCACGCAGGAAAGAAAGTGAGTAAAATCTCACTTATTTACGAATCTACCCTTGCGGTGATTCCAAGAGTTTTGCAAGAGTTTTTAATATTGAATTTCGACACGTATACAATATAGTGGATTACATATATATCGTATAAATGGTAATAAGTACATATATATATAGTTTGCTATATTATATACTGTTATGAATTCATTAGAATTGGTCATTTCGAATGACGAGAATTAAATGTTGAGCATGTGATGTGATTTTTGTACAATATGAGGTGTGATTATTGTACGTGGTTTTAACATGAGTTTGTTAAAATGTTTTGTCTTCGGACGTGTTTATGAAATATGACATGTATACGATATAATGGATTATATATATATTGTATAAATGGTAAATATGTACATATATATATATATATAGTTTGCTATATAATATACTGTTATGATTTTATCGTGATTATGTCATTTCGATGACGAGATTTAAATATCGAGCATGTGATTTTGATTTGTACAATATGATGTGAGATTATTGTACGTGATTTTAACATTGAGATTGTTAAAATGTTGATTTGTCTTCGGACATGATTTTTGGTACAATATGATGTGAGATTATTGTACGTGATTTTTAACATTGAGATTGTTAAAATGTTGATTTGTCTTCGGACGTGATTGGTACAATATGATGTGAGATTATTGTACGTGTTTGGCAAGTCGGAACCTAGCCTTTGGCCGGGCGAAAGTTACGATACAGTTAGAGCTCTAGTCTGTCTGCCTTAGTACTGCATGTGAGGTAACGGGTGGTTATCTGCTCATGGGTACTCAGATTGTTTTGGATGTTGGGTAGCGGGTGGCTATCCAATATCGGCGGTGTATTACGAGAGGGGTAACAGATGTGTACCAGCGTTCTTGGTACCCGTATTATAAATGCATTTGAGTAACCAGAAGGGTTACTTAATTTCTCATGAGCGGTTCTTTTTCTTTGGGACAACCAGATGGGCCGTCCACTGACTCATGAATGCATTTATATTTGTTTGATTTGTGGATTTTCGTAAATATTGATATGCGAGTTATATATTTTCATTTGACTCATACGAGCTGTAAAGCTTACCGGGTTTGTGTTTACAATCCCGGTGCACCAATTCGATGGTGTAGTGGATAACTCCGCATGTGTGGATTAGCGGGAATTGACGGACCGCTCAGAGGACTTGAAGTTATTTATCTCCAGCTTGCGTGAGGATTTGGTGTGACTATCTTGTGAGGATTATACATTTCCAACTGATATAATGTTGAATTATAAGTTTGGTTTGTAATAATTGGTTTTCTGAGTTGTATTGAGAACTCAGTGATGATCCGCTGTGCACGTTAAATGATTTCGATTTCATTGAGATTGTTTTGGTGTTCTAACGACTTTGAAATTTTGAGTTTTTAGGCTTGAAATTTTAGGGTCGTTACATTTTCTTCTCTAAATAAACTTTTGACATCATTTCACCGGCATCGATCTGTAGAATATTTGATCAATGGTGCCTGTATTTACCCAAAAGTGAGAGAAAGAAAAGAAACCTTTTGATTTGTGTTTTGAAGGGATCGACTACCTGCATAAATTATTGTTAATCGATCGATCAGCTAGTTTGCTTGAACCTTGATCATTATCTCATCATGATCATATTATTGGAGGGCCTGGGAGAATGAGTAACTATTTGCCAGCTAGCTGTCAGCTTGCCAACCCTAGCCTGATCGTCTTGCTTTAATTTCCGAGGCCTTGAGAAGAGAAATGCATGTCTCGTATCACACAATAACACATTTTTATTGCCAGAATTCATTCACAGAAACCAGAAACCCTAGACGACGAGGATGATGAAGGGAAGGCGCGCCATGCATGAATTGGCATTTTATTGTTATTATTCCCTTGTTCGCTTAAACAAAGATATTCGATGCAATGTGACGGGGCACGTCAGCCTAAACGGCGTTGATTCCGGTGATTCCTTCCTTTCTGTTTTGTCGTATCGTTAGTACTCAAGGGAAAGAGATCGAAGCAGAAGAAGGTGGTCAGATGTGAGAATTAAGAATTTATTCAAATCTCAAAGCAAACCTACACATGCTTGTATGGCTGTATCCTTATCTTGCGAATCGCCATGAACAAACTAATATTCTTCTCTTTATTTTATAGATTCATCTCTGAATCCTGATCAACTAGCTAGCAGAGAAACTGGTTTAATTTCTTTTTAATTCATGGTTCATTAATTAAGTTACTGATGTTTGTAAAGCCAAGGACAATATTTAATCACAGGTTGTGATCGAATAATTGATCAGTCACTAGCTATTATATATTGGTTTACCTCACTCTTACACTAGGGCTCAATCCTAATATTAATCTTACATTAGAACTGTTATTTGCACTATTATGAAGTAACTTGTGAGTTTATACAAATTAATAATGTGCAGATCGGAAGTGCAAATTAAATGATCAAGACTGATCAAACTTCATGATTTTCGAAATCTTCTACAATCTTTGCTGCTCGATCAAAACCTTTCATTCTAACCTAAATATAACCAGCTAGATAGTTTATTGTAAAAACTCGTAGCCAGCTATCTTTAAATGTCGGTTTAGATCTCAATATATGCATGTCATGTAGACATACAGGTCTGTAGCACGTGGTATATGCGTGAGGGAGGTGAAATATAGAGTGGGCATTAGAAAATCATATGATCTTTTCCGGAAGCCTCTGACCGTAAGTACTGTAAAACAGAAGCAACCAGCATATTTCAAGACGTATAGATATACTGCGCTGTGGTAAGCAATAATATAGCTAATGACGGTACGCGGTTGCTAGCTAAATCCTTACTTGACTAAACCAAGAAATGCGAAGAAGAACTTGAAACACATAGATATATACGGAAATAGTTTACAAACTTGTAATAATTAGCATATCAATTAATACACATCTTCATAACTGAATGTAAACTCAACAGTCGGTTCGAGAGTCAACAAAATTTGGCTAGTTCTTCACTTCTTCATCTATTCTCTGTAATTAATGATTTAATGTATTTGAGAAAAATAAACAACAAGAACTGTCTGAAGGGTTGTAATGGTTAAAATTAAATCAAACTATACGACTAGCTAGTATATATATACATCTGCCCATCCTGTCTATTTTTATTGAGGTTTGTTTAAAACCCCTTGTTGAAAAAATACCAAAGCTAGGGTAGGTGGCACATGAGATGGGAATATATAGTAGTGTTTTGAATTGTTCACAACGTAGACTCAATAAAATTGGGTTCTTGTCGACCAGGAAGGGAAGACGTTAATTTGTAGCTAAAGATATCCTCTTGAAGATTAAAATATGTAGAATAGAAAGGAGATCGATGCATGGTGGTTTCGTTATGAGACAAAAGCATGGAATATCGATGGGAATAAAAGCACAAGCAGGCATGCATTTGACAACATCGCAAGTAAGTAGTGATAGATCATAACTAAGCCATAGAGAGACATGTTGACCGCATATTAAATCCTGCAACCTTATTATTCAATAATCCAAACAACATGAGGATACATACCAAGGAATATATGTGATATGAAAAGGCCTCCCCTCCCTTAAACTTGAAGCTACTTACTAATTATTAAGTAAGTGAGTATCATTTCCCGGAGAATCTAGAGCGCATCAGGCGCTGACCGGGGCTCCGATAACTATTAACAAATGATTAAGCTATGCATTCTTTTTGGTTATTGTTAGTCATATCTTGTTGTTTCTGTGATCATCATTATAAACAAGTCGGATTAATTTAAGAAAGTCATGGAAGGAGGAGAATCAACCTATAAGAGTCCAATAGAAGAGAACAAACAAAGAGCTTGTTGCTTAGACAAGGTCACGTCCATCTGTCACGTGACCACAACCCATGTTGACGCCGAGGAATATGGTCCTCCGATCGATCCTTGCTTCTCCTACCTTCACATATTTGTTGATTTATATATATAATTTGAATGAATTCGAGCGTGGGACTCCACGCGCTGGCGGGAGGGGCTCGACAGACAGATGAGTTTGGTTTTGGTTTGGCCAAGGAATACTATTTACTTGCGACATGGAGAGGGAATATTGGGGACGACGATCGAACACTGTGGATCGGACAAATACTAGCCGTTCAAACTCCCCTACCTTGTTTCCCGGCCACGTTCTCTCTTCCGCCACGCGCTGCTCCTCCACCAGAGGTTTGGACTTTGATTGCTTCAAGCCAGCGCGTGGGATCAAGACTCGATTGCATGCAGAGGCTAGCTAGGTCGGAGTCAGAATCAGCGTTTGCATGTGCCTCTGCGACCCTGGTGTCGCTGGACAACCCAGCCACTCTGACATGACCTAGTTTCACTCCTCTAAATATATCACTACACCTTCTATTCTATATATGTGCTTCATTTCAATCATACTTCATACATATTCTCCGTTCGTGCCATTCCTTAGTTCTAACGACACCATATATGGTTCAAATTCAACTCATGCATGCAGTTCTAATCTAAACTGGTCCTGCTAATCAAGGTCGACTGATCGAGCTCTCCTAATTAGCTGATATTTCCTCAGCGTTCGCACGTGTACAGCTCAATTATGATTGAAAAACTTGTATTAACCAGTAGGTCACCGGTCAATGACTAGATATAGAGGTATATAACTATCGAAGGCAAACTTGCATGCCCTAGGTACGAAGATGATCAGCTAGCTGGCTTCAGTTCATAGTTCGTCTAATTAGTTAAGTTGATTAGGCTATTAACTGATTAAGGAAATTAATTATACGAAGTTTTACGAGTCACATGTTTATATGTAGTTATATTCATTTTTAAATGATGTTCTGGATCGAGGTTGGATGTTCTACAATGGAACCTGATGCGGTTCATGCCATGTCTGCAATTGAAGAAACTCATGAATAGGGCTAGATAGGTAGGTCAACATGCATCTTTGAATGAGGATATTTTTGGCCTGCCAGTCAATATCATGAAGAAATATGGAAATATTCTCATGTAAACAAAAGATACATCTTGTTATATAAAAAAAGAACATATTACAATAATATCGGGTAGAAACTAAGTAGCACGTTCGTATTCGTATTAGACACAATACGATACGTGGACACGTTAAATGAAATAAAAATTAGACACGGACACATGATAGACACGTTAATTAAATATTATTTTTAATATATATTATTAAATAATTAAAAAATATTGCTACACTTATTGACATGTAAATAAATATAAAGAACCACTTATAAACTTAATTATTGAAGAAGGAAGCATAAAATTTGCCAATTTAGGTGCCTAAAATTTGTGTTCAATTTTCAATAATAGTTAAAAACTAAGTCAAAATTCATGGAAACTGGAATTGAAATATTGTTTTATTTTGTAACTACAAGTTGGAGCACTTGATGGGTACAAAAGCATAATTATCTTATTATCTACTCATCCTAACACAAGTCATTTTCGGCCTCATAAGTCATAACTCATAAAACCTCACCGCTTGGTTTCTTCATTCTTCAACACCCGCCGCCACCTAACACTTGCTTTGAATATACCATATACTACACAATCACACAGAAGTAGAGAGCCCTTTATATGTACCCAATTTCATAGACAACAACAAGAATCATCAAACTAATCTTGGGCGGAACTCCAAAAAGAAGCAACTGAACTACCGAAGAACAGAGCAGAAGAATAAGCAATCAATAAAGAAGAAGAAGAAGAAGAGGAGGAGCGAACTGAACAACCCAACTTGGAGGGTGTCCATCTGCGTGTCCATTACGTATCCGACGTGTCCAAAAGTAATTCGATCCATGGGTAGGGATTTTAAATCATATGGGTCACAATCGATCCGTGAAATATAAATGAGATGGATGCGATTGGAATATTAAACAGTGGCCCTTTTGTTTTCTCGAATTCCAACCATTCCTCCCTGCAGAAACCTCCATTATATCCTATTGCCACTTCGTTTTCACTCTCTCTTAGCTAATCGATCTCTCTACCATAAAACCCAAAACAGGGCCCTCTCTCTCTCTCTCTCTCTCTCTGTGAGTCTCTGTCTGTGTCATATGTGTATGGACTCTCAAGTCTCTACTACTACTGAACCTTCCACTGCAGCTATAGCACCCCTGTTAGATACATAGTTCCTCCCTTTCATTAACTTTTCCTTCAATCCTTGTTCCCAAAAAGACTGAGTTCCTTTCTCATTTCTAGCATTCTCTCTCTGATCGAGTACTACCTGCGCTCACCCCCAGCCAGTTTTCTATGTTTTAAGATTTTAGATTGATCTTCTTATATATCTATCTAGTACTACTTTTATAAAGCCTATCTCCGGCCTCTTCATCCATCACTTTCTAAAACCCCAGTGCAGTGCAAATCATAAGGCACTCATTACCACCTTATAATCACCACAGTTACCGTTTATTCAGTTCTTCATCCTCATGATGTACCTGAGCTCGAACTCAAACCATATAATGAGAACTACTTCTTCACCTTTGCCTGATCTCTCTTTACAGATCAGCCCACCGTCAGATCACTACGAGACGGCTTTAGCAAGAAAAGCACTTAACGGTGATAGGAGCTCAACCACCGACTCCGCTAGCAGTGGGAGTGATTTGAGTCATGAAAATGCTCTCTACCACTTAGATCACAGGACTAGTTATAATCCCGCTTCCGCTGAGCCCGAGCCAAATTTGAGTTTAGGTCTTGAAATGAAGGATATCATTAGTAATAGTACTAGTTCAACACCTCTACTGCCAAGAAACTTCAACCATCATCACCATCACCATCCTCAAATCTACGGCCGACAGTTCAAAAGAAGCGCCAGAACAGTCGGGAATGTGAAAAGAAGCGTCAGAGCTCCGAGGATGCGGTGGACTACCACCCTTCATGCCCATTTCGTTCATGCAGTTCAGCTTCTCGGCGGTCATGAAAGTAAGATACACTTATATATATATATTCATATTTGTTTAATATAGATTAAATAAGTTGCATTTCTAATTAGTTAGTTACCATTTCTCTTGGAAATGAAATCCATCTGCAGGAGCAACGCCAAAGTCGGTGCTGGAGTTGATGAATGTGAAGGATCTAACTCTTGCTCACGTGAAGAGTCATTTGCAGGTGGGCTAGCTTAAACTGTGCTCAATCTTGTTTGCTTTGAATAAAAACATAGTCATAGCTGATAGCATTTGGTTTTCTTAATTTATAAATTTGAGGATGCTTCAACTAATTACTCTGCATATTCTGCATTTAACATATAAATGACATTGGAATGATTCATTTCTAGTGGGGGGGGGGGGGGGGGGTAAACAACACGGGATGTAAGGACAAAATGGCATCTAGAGGGAGTAATCTTAGCAATGTGGACCTTTTCTCATGTTTTTTCTTTTTTGTTTAATTTGTGTAATTTTTGATATCATGCAGATGTATAGAACAGTGAAGAGCACAGACCACAAAGGAATAGGTAAATAATGGCCGGAATTTGTATTATATATATATATATATATATATATATATATATATATCCCTGTCTAACTCTGATATTCATATATATTAGCATGATCGATCTCTTTCTCGGAAGACCGGCCCCATATATTTCTATTTTCCATTGTTCTCTTTGTTTCGGAGCCCGGCGATCTTAGTGGGACAGTGTACTCTAGCTACCCTCTATTATCATTATTTTGACCCAACTAGACTAAAACAAAATGCCTGGAATTGAAACTGAGTACTCACTACTCAGTACGATCCATGTCAAGTGAATTATTTTAGGTTGGTGTCTGGAAAAGCAAGACCACGATCATTAATAGCTACAGCTGATCGATCTATCTACAATTACTCTGGTTGCAGGTCATGAAGGGCAGCAGATATATAATATTGGTTTGGACCAAAATCCAGGAAATAATAATGTTCAAGTAAATGGATCAGTACTACTCTGTGATTCTGAGAAAGCTATGGATTCACGTCCAGCTCTGCTTCTGCAAAATCCCAGCAGGTAGCTAATTCGATTCATATTTATGATATAAACGTGACTCATATCACCAGATCACCTGATCTTCTTTGGCTCTGCAAAATGGATAGATATTCAATATATACAGACATACATGCACGAATATTGGCATGTTTATGCCTTTGGGAGATTAATTATAGACCCTTTCCTTTTTGTTTTCTATATATAGGTTTGGTCCAAGTCCAACATGGTGTCTGTCGTAGTTTCAGGTGTTGATCATTTATTGCTGGAGGCATCTCAATGCTCATTGATTTTAATGAAGTTACTTAGTTAAATAATTTGCTAGGGTTTGTCATTTCATACTAGCATGAAACGCTATAACGTGATTTACGTCAACGGTCTTCTAGCTAAGCTAGCTCCATAGTAGTCCCAATGTGCCCTAACAGGATTTTAACTACAAATTAAATGGCTACAGTTAATTGGTAGCTAGCTAGAGATCGAATAGATCATAAGGAATCTCTCGATCATAATGAAGAAAAGAAATCAACTACAAGTCTACAGCAACTTTGATATTTCATGAGAAGAGATTGCTTGGCATCTTGTGTCTAATAATGTCTTGGCCTCAAATTGATGCATTTGTTGACTCCATGGCAGGGAGCAATAATGTTCACTTACTATCTCTTTGACTGCAATTTATATAAAAGTAAAGGACATCTAATATATATATATATATATATATATATATATATAGACCAGAGTATATGTAATTGGTTTTATATTAGAAATTTTGATTATTTTGATATATAATTCAAGTTTTTGATCACTAGCTTGAAACTACTTGTGAGCAGAGAATCATGGAATTCTACAAGCGAGACAAATGGCAGCTGCAAACCAAGTCATGGAGATTTTTTGACGTATTCTCATTCCTCATCCTCAAATGGTACCAAGGTAGTATACATAGTCGCACATCATAATAATTTACCAAAATCCCTTTAAATTGCATACCTACAAATTATTAAGATGCATTAACGTATCATGGTGAATGATATAAGTTTATCTGAAACGATTAGGTGGGGGAAGAGGATTCGGGATCAGGCCGCCGGTTGGATTGTAGCTCGTTGTCATCTTCGGATCATATGTATCTTAACCTAGAGTTCACGCTTGGAAGGCCAAGTGGCGAATGGTCAATGCTCAACACCCTCAATCTTCAAATGACTTGATTAATTAACCTTCCCTATCTAGTAGCTAGCTTGCTTTAGCTAATCCTCGATAAGTTACGTTCTAGATCAAGTGTCCATTAATTAAACTTGACTAGCTAGAAGTAATATATGTTCCTCTTTTGATCGATCGCTAGCTGCGCCTGTACGTTGTTGTATTCATCTTCGTTCGAGTTTCATATCCCATTTAACCACGAAAGAGGAGAACTTGACAGGAGAGTTTAGATGTAACCAAATATGTCTCAGAATATGGAGATGATGGATCTCCCGAGTAAACACCATATCAGTGAACAATTATTGGATTTAGAAAATTTAACATATTGAAATTTCATGTACTTTAATTATGTCATCATTAACTCTATGCGAGATCAAAAAATTATTAGAAGGGACTCTCACGTGGGAATCTCATTAGAAGGCACAGCATCGGATCAGCTTGTCGAGTACTTAACTGAGACTACGTCCTGGTTGGACCATTCCTAATGAAAATCCATTAGAAGTTCTCTTCATCCCTTTGTCGGGTCGTGCCGCTAAGCTCTGTAGTCATCCCTTTGATTTCCGGTGAAGTTTATATATTTCTAAATTAATAAAGTAAAATGGACATGCGCTGTGATGTTTAAGGTATTTGCTATTCTATGGAAATTGAGTATCAATCAAGAGATCGCTGTGTTAAAGAATCTTAGAACTTTATAAGAGTAAATAGATGTCGATCGAATCACTGTCCTTGTACGTTCTGTACATGACTACAGTGCAAATTAGTTTATGTCAACTAGCAAAGAAAAATCAATTGTGGTGGCTGCGCTGAATCAAGACGATGCATGCACACAAGTCTTCAACAAACGTGTCTCTTGGTGCCGGATGCCATCATTTTCTGAATTTAACTTCAAAACCCATTATAACCCTGTCGATCTCAAGAAATCTACATTTGCACTAATTAATCTCTTGGGTGGAAAGAAGAAAACGATAGCCTTGATTAGGTTAAGAGGTTAGTACAAAATTAGATTGACTATCTAAAAAGGAACTTATCTAATGATGATTGGAAGAATTTTTCCACAGGATATGTTTAGAAAATATCGCTCAACTTATCCGTTTCTGTTTAATCAACACAAGACGATTAAACAACATTATACTTTTAGACTTGTCGCCACTAGAATCAAACTGACATAATATATTTATATATATATATACAAGGAATGAAAAATTTAAATTTTTGCCCTGACCAAAATTTTATTACGAAATATAGTAGATAATTGATAAAAAAAACATCTTTAAAAAATTCATTCAAAATTTCCATCCATTTTCTTAATTATTTTTTAAGATCGATATTTTTCCAAAATTTATGTCGAAATGTCTAATTTTTAGACCCTCGATATTTCCGTAATCGCCGAAATTTTAGTCTATATATATATATTAACTTAAATTAATCAAAACAAAGAACAATAGATTTGGACACATGGGTCTGGATATGAAAGTCTCGTTTTATTGTGAATATTAATCTAATTAGTGTAGTGATCAAGATTTATTGTCCATGAAGAATATATCTATGCTAACGCTTATATATAGTTTGTAATAGCAATTAGATATATAGGTCACTCGCCCTTTAATCCTTCACTATAGCTTGATACTTGATCGAACATGTACGTACGTTCCTGGTAGTCACGATGGAAAATTTCGCTCTTCCATACCTAACTTCCAGCGCCACAACTGGACTCTTATTTGCTGTACTTGTGTTTTCCTACTTTATCATAAGTAGAAGGTCCAGAGCAATCAGGAGTTCCAAGTTACCGCCGCAAGTCTCAGGTGGATGGCCGCTGCTAGGCCATCTCCACCTCCTTGATGGATCGAAGCAGCTTCCCCATATAACCTTGGGAGCCCTGACTCACGAGTATGGACCAATCTTCACCATCGATATTGGCATCCACTCAGCTATTGTGTTAAATACTTGGGAGGCGGCCAAGGAATGTTTCACCACCAACGACTTGGTTGTTTCCTCCCGCCCCGCTACGTTATCTGCCAAGCACTTGGGGTACAATTATGCCATGTTCGGTTTTGGTCCCTACGGTCAGTACTGCCGTGAAATACGTAAGTTGGTATCCTTAGAGCTACTCTCAAACACCAGGCTTGACCTACTCAAACATGTTCGAGTATCCGAAGTAGAAATGAGTTTGAAACAGCTATACAAGCACTGGAGCAAAAGAAAAGATATAACCACGGGCCATGTTTCGGTGGAGATGAAGCAGTGGTTTGGGGATTTTTCTCTAAACGTGGTTTTGAGGATGATTGCTGGTAAGCGATACTTCAATGTCGCCGATGGTGATTTGAGCGACGAAAAAGAGGCACGACGGTGCCAAAAGGCCATGAGGGATTTCTTTCACTTGGTGGGACTTTTTGTTTTGGGGGATGCTGTTCCATGGCTTAAGTGGTGGGATTTAGGGGGCCAGCAGAAGGCTATGAAACACACTGCAAAGGAACTCGACCTTATAGTTATGGTATGGCTGGAGGAGCACAAGCATAGAAGAACAACCTCGGAGAAAGCCAGAACTGACCAAGATTTCATGGATGTTATGCTTTCAGTCCTAGATGGATCAGATGTTGCAGGTTTTGATGCTGATACCGTCGTTAAATCAACATGTTTGGTATGAAGCATAACCCATGCATTATATATATATATATAAGATTTTTCTCAGCTAATCCATTTTTCACCACTTTTTGATCAAATTTTCTCATCTCCACCTTCTAGTATCTAGATAATATTGTGTAGATCATCTTTGCAAAATTTCAGCCAATTTGGTGATCGTTAAGACCCTTAAAATTGAAAAACAAATGGACGGACCAAATTCTGTCGAACATGAACCGCTCATATGTTTAACAGAAAAATTACTAAATTGGCTAAATTTTTGCAGAGATGATCTACATAATATCATCTAGATACTAGACGGTGGAGATGAGAAAATTCGATTGAAAAGTAGTGAGAAAATGGAATTCTGCACCAAAACATTGATGCGAACCTTCGCAGCCAAGAAAGGCTATATATAGATATAGGATCGAGAGAGGACGTCCGCAAGTATTTCGACTGTGGTGCCGGCCGTGCTCCTCACTCCCAGTGCTCTTGTCTGTGCTGGCCAAAGCTACAGCGCCGGCCCACAACGGCCGTAATCGGCAACTTTCTGTAAATTTCAAGTTTTCTGAAAATTTGCCAATTTCGGCCGCCGTGTGCCGGCGATGGAACTCCGGCCTGCACATACATGAGCGCTGGGAGAGGGAGCAGGGTGACACCATTCGCGTCGTCAGTTGCCAGAACAAGTGAATCAGTACCGTGTGGACCGTCAGCTCCTGATCCAGCCTATATATATAGACGATTGAGTGCGGACGTCCGCACTGCACCAAAAGTGCGGACGTCGGAAATTTCGGCGACTGGTGACGCGGAACGACAACATTGATGGTGCCGGCCATACTCGCCCCTCCTGGCGCTCATGTCTGTGTCGGCGGAGCTCTATCGCCGGCCAGAATCTGTAAATTTCCCAAAAACTTGAAATTTATAGAAATTTACAGATTCAGACCGCCGTGGGCCTGCGATGAAGTTCCAGCCGACATAGACAAGAACACCGGGAGGGGGGAGCACTGTCGGCACGATCCGTACTATTGTTACGCGTCACCGGTCACCGGAATGGGCAAATCCACACCATGCGGACGTCCACTATATATATATATATATTAATCTGGAATCCTTTTATTACGAGTATACGCGTAGATTATGACTAGAAGTACATCTCTACTTATGATATACTGCAAGTACATCATTACTAAATTAGAAATAATGATTAATTTGCAGAGTTTGATAAGTGGAGGCACCGACACAACAACGGTGACATTAACGTGGGCACTCTCACTACTGTTACACAACCCCCAAGTACTGAAGAAGATCCATGAAGAATTAGACAATCATGTTGGCAAAGAAAGGTTAGTGAACGAGTCAGATATTAACAACCTAGAGTATCTACGAGCCACTGTTAAAGAAACGCTGCGTTTATGCCCAGCTGGACCACTGTCTGGTTTAAGGGAATTCGACGAGGACTGCAATGTTGGAGGGTACCATGTCCCAAGAGGAACTTGGTTGATGGTCAACCTTTCAAAGGTCCATACTGACCCGCGGGTTTGGGCCGACCCGATGGAATTCAAGCCGGAGAGATTTCTCACCACCCATAAGGGTACTGATGTGAAGGGTCAACATTTTGAGCTGTTGCCATTTGGGAGTGGCAGAAGAGCTTGCCCTGGAATTACTTTAGGCCTTCAAATGACCCTTTTGTCTTTGGCCGGTTTTCTTCATGGTTTTGAGGTCTCAAATCCCGGGAACGAACCAGTTGATATGACCGGAAGCATCGGACTTACAAACATGAAATCCACCCCACTTCAAGTTCTTGTCAAACCGCGTTTGTCTTCACATCTGTATCAATAAGAATCGAATCATAAGCCTCTATAGTGGCTCTTAGCTATAGTACGTATCTAAGTAACCTCTTTTGTATATTTGAAGTATACATAATGGGCACTGCGCGCATGAGGCTCTAGTCTTTGATGTGAGTTTTATTACGTACATAACTACAGGGACGGGGAACTATCCGTAGTCAATTTAATAGTTAGAGATCAATATATATCTTGCATCAACTATCTCTTCGCTCAAATATTCAAGTCCCAGTCCACTATCGTAGGTTCAAGAAGATTAATTAGCACTAATTAACAACAATTACCTTGTAAATGATTCGAGGTGCTGCAAACTTTTACAATATGTTCAACTAATCGTAGGACGCTTTTACCTTCCATCCGTACCATGTCCAGATGTCATAGCTTCACGAACTTACCCTGCCAATAATATACAGGCTAATTTGTCAACTTTTTAGAAACGTACGTAATATGCTAATATCTCTTTCAGGCCAGCTAAAGATTTGGAAATCTTCGATTGACATCCAAGTATATATCATGGTTACAACTATATGCATCTTAGCCAGAGAAATTTCATTTTAACAATCGATGGATCTCCTCGATTTTGTGAGCCTTAGAGAATCATTTTTATTATGCAAGATTTCTTATGTCGTTTAGGTTGACTTAGAGCCTCACATATATTGCATGCAATCAAGTTTAAAAACACTTAAAATAGAAATCAAACAAAATCACATCAAAACATCAAAATTTTTGTCAAAGACATGTTAATAGGGTGGCGTCAATCACCATGTGATGCATGTAAATTTTCAGAATTTTAAGTCAATAATATTTGGTCCGGAGTGCCTTAAAGGCCAGGTTCCTTACTCCGGCGTAGTTTCCACAAACGCCGCTATGGAGAGACGCCATTACCTGGTGTCCCTATTTCAGAGTGTGGCACTTGAGTTGAGAGAATGATTGTCCTCTCTAAAAGAGGTGGTCGTCCTAGACCATATAAAGGGAGGCCTTGTGCCGTAGGCGTTAGCCCTCGGGCAAACTCCCCTTTGTTAAATATGCAATGAATGGGTCCATCCATGTAGGTGGTGAAAGTTGTTCAACTACAAATATCTCAGAGTAAAACTTAGAGATGCTGGGATTGTCCAAGGTTTCCACAAGGACGTCCAGAGGAATGAAACTGGGGTCTGATGTGGCTAATCGTGCCAATGCATCCGCCCTGGATTTTTGGCCCGAGGGATTTGATGGAGCTCAAAGGAGTCGAACTTCTGGAGTAATGACCCGGCCAAAGTTTGATAGGAGACTAGATGGGGTGGTTGGACTGATAGTCCCCCTTGACATGATTAACCACTAATTGGGAATCGCTGAAAACGCGGACAATCGTCACCTTGAACTCGCGACATAGCTGAATCCTGACGATCAAGCCCTCATATTCCACGGTATTGTTTGATGCTTGTAAGTCAAACCTTAGGGCATATGGATACTCATTTCCCTATGGATCCGTGATGATGATACCAGCGCCATTAGATGTTTTGTTGGCAGAACCATCGACGTACAAATCTCAAGTGGACGCCTGGTTAGTGGCTACGGGGGTGGTTTCTACCAGGCCTCCCTCCTGAGGGATAAATTTAGTTATGAAAACTATCGTTGCTTGTCCTTTTAGTGCCGTTATAGCCTTGAAGTGAATATCAAATTCTCCAAGTTCGATGACCCATTTTACCAACCGGCCCGAGGTTTAGGGTCTCTAGAGGACCTGTCGGAGCGGCTGACTTGTTAGGACATGGATAGTATGAGTCTGGAAGTATTGGCGAAGTCTCCGGGCCGCAATGATCAAGGCCATGACAAGTTTCTCGATCTCTGGGTATATGGTATCAGTGTCATTCAAACATTTGTCGTTATAGTACACCGGGAGCTCCTTGCTATCCTTTAGAAGGACCAGGGCGGAGCTCATTGCTGTCTGTGAGACGGACATATTCCGGGCCCCAAGTGGTCTTTTCCCAGTGTTGAATCCGGAGAATCCGGAAGAAGGGAGCACACTTGTCTGTGAGGTGAGAGATGAATCGAGCTAGGGCTACCACTCGGCCCGTGAGGCATTGTACCTTGTTTGGGGTCATTGGCGATGTCACGTTCAATATAGCCTGGACCTTTTTGAGGTTGGCTTCAATGCCTCGTTCACTGACCATGAACCCAAAATTTTTTCCTCTAGCCACAACTTTCACACATTTAGCGGGGTTCAGCCGCATCCCATGCTGGAGAAATATGGAGAAAATCTTATCCAAGTTGGCGATATGTCCGGTGGTGGTTTTGCTTGTTATCACCATATCGTCCATATAGATCTCCACAATTCAGCCAATTTCCTGCTATAACATTCGAGTTACACCCCTTTGATATGTTGTCCCGGCATTTTTTAGTCCGAAGGGCATGACCTGGTAGCAATATGAACCCTTATCTATGACAAAGGTCGTGTGCTCTTGGTTGCCCGAGTGCATCTTAATTTAATTATAGCCGGAGTAGGCGTCCAGAAAGCTCAAAAGACCGTACCTAGTAGTGGCATTGACCAACTAATCTATCAAGGGGAGGAGAAAGCTATTAATGGGGCAAGCTTTATTCAAATTTTTGTAGTCCACACACATTCGCCACGACCCGTTTGGCCTTTTGACCATCACCACATTGGAGACCCAGGTGGGATAGTGAACTTCTCGGATAAACTTAATGTCCCAGAGTCGTTGAACTTCTGCCTGAATGGCTTGATATTTCTCATGAGTGAAAGCCCGACGCTTCTGGCGAACTGGTTAGGAGCCTAGTAGAATATTAAGCTTGTGGGAGATGAAGTCAGTTGAAATGCTAGCCATATTTGCATATGACCAGGCGAAAACGTGCTGGTGGTTCCGGATGTATGCTAAGAGCTGGTCCCGGAGACCGGGTTCTAATCTGGACCTTTCTGTCGGGGTGTGCCTAAGAGAGACCTATCCACTCCTTTTCTTCCCGAAGCCGGCCGAGCTCTTGGTGGGTGCATGCTGAGCTTCTTGGCCCTTGTATTGGAACATTCCCCCACTCTAGGGTCATCTCGGGGATCATTTATAACATTAGCCGGAACCACCGGCATCATTTTCATGGCAACCTTGTCCGGCGATGATGACATCTAGGTTATTTTTGGGCGTGTCCATTTTATCCTCGATGATTATTAAGATCCCACCCGTGGTGGGAAATTTTAGTAGAAGCATGTGTCCGGCAGTAACGTATTTGAGCCCCCATAAAACATCCATTCCCAAGATTATGTTATTGGAGGAAAGGCAGTCGACGATGAAGAACCGGGTGGTAATTATTGTCTGTTTAGACCCGTGGCCCAGTGTGACTATCAGGCGATCTGACCCGAGTGGTTGGACAATCACGCCGAAGAAACTAAACAACGACTTGTGGTTGTTGTAGAGTTTAGCCCGATCTCTGTTAAGTTTGCGGTAGCAATTAGCGAACATGACACTGATAGTTGCTCCAGTTTCAGACATCGGTCAACAAAAGATCGTTCTAGGCGGCTTAGACCGCGATGTCCCGGATGGAAAACTGGATCGTATCCCAAGTAGCAGGGGCAGTCTTGACCATTTGGTAGAGCTCGAATAGCTTAATGGTTTACTGGAGCTTGGCTGGCTGATGAGGTAGCGGACGGAGAGCTCCTCCCCTTTAATGTCATAATTTCCTCGTATATCTGGATCGCATTTGACCAATTCCCAGGGTCTTGTACTGCTCTAACCTCCCGGTCTGGACAAATTCCTAAATGGCGCTTTTAAGAGCGTAACACATGTCTGTATCATGTCCCATGTCCGCATGATATAGACAATATTTCCCGGTGGCAGGAGATCTTTTTGGCACTCATATATCTCTGCATAAGAAATGGTGAGAATTGTGAAAACTTCATTCTGAGACTGGTTCGTGGTCTCTGCCTCGGTGGAAACTTACAGTCCCGGGACGTGTATGGGTTAGCGCGGCCCCAATTGTCCCGCTGGTCCCGATTATCATGCCCTTATCGCGGTGCTTGTCTCATTCCCGGGTGGCTTGTCGGCGTGTGTAATATCTTGATTTTGTAAGTAGGTCAAATTCTATTTTTCTTTTGAAAAAATAGAAAGTAGAGATCGCCACGAGTTCGCCGTATTTTTCGGAGTTTATTCAGAAGCTATTTTTTAAGATTTTCCGAAGTTTATTCAGAAGATAAGAACGTGGTGATATGTCGAACTCAGATTGGACCACGTGGTGACAAATGGCGGAGTGGAAAGGGAGTAGCTAATGCTGATGCCAGTATTATCAGACACTAGTCATTAACCAAGTGTCATGTGATGATGGTTTTTTGTGTGGTCATTTGTGTGTTGACACGTGTCATGAAACCACCAATGGCTGACTGACATGTGGAAAATAGTTTCCCAATAAATAGAACCAACCCCTCTTAAGGCTGCATTTCTCTCTCTCTCTTTTTCTCTCCAATCACTTTATCTCTCTAGTTTTTATAATTATTTTATTAGTTTTGCGACGAAACTTTCGTGAATCATAACATTGAATTCGTAACTCCGATTCACAATCCGCGTGTGGCTACAGATTCGTACTGGCATTCTTTTCCTATCCTAGAGGTTTGAACTAGATCCAACGGTGGTTTATAGAAGGTTCATTTAGGTGTCTCGATTTACGATCAGGATGACGATTCTTACTTTCGAGATGAGTGGTTTCTATAATGTGTTTCAAATATTCTTAGATGCTTTTAAAATGATCAAAAACATGATTTTGATCTATTTGCGAAATATCTATCTATTTCAAAGTGAAACATGTCGATTTGTGAACTGTGTTGGATTGTATGTATTTTTGGTGTTGGAGTTATTGTTTAACTAGTCATGGAACATTTGAACTTCTTGATTGGGTTATGCAGAAGTAAGGATGTGACACACTGAGATATATGGCAAGATGTCATTAGGTGATTCGTGGGGATCACTAAATTGAAAGGTAACTAATAAGAAGAGATTGTGCGATGTGGCGCATTGTTGTGAACTATGCGTATACAATATACTATTTTATACCGTGAGTAAAATGACATGACTTTTTTGGAATAGTACTTTACTCACTTACTGAGGGAGTGATTTTGCTCACCCACCCATTTATACAATTTTTTGCAGAGAAGTTTAGAATTTGTGGAGTCGGGAAGCGATTGGACGAGCTTAGAGTGAAGTGCCTAGAAATAATTTATTATTATTTTTATTACATTTCTTACTGTAACATCAAGTCGCGCTCCTCGGGACCAGCACGCGGTAGTGGTAAAACCTGCCGACCGTTGGACTGGGGCGTGACAACAAGAGTCTCTAGAGTTATTCATGTCCTGGGTGAATTATTGCACATGCCCCTAAATTGAGTGGACTGGGTAACTAGCATGTGAAGAAGACCCGGAGGCATTGGGATTCTCATAGGTGTGGTACTCGGCTTGAGCCTATATGGTGGCCGTTTCCATTAATGCCTCATAAGAGAGTGGAGGGTTCTCATTAATATTCAAGAGGAACATCCCCATGTGGACAATTTGACGGAAAGCTTCCTCCACAATGGCTTAATCCAGGTCGTGGCACCGCGCTGTGGCGGTTTGGCATCTCGACACAAAATCTCATAAGCTCTCATCTTTCCGTTGTTGGATCTTGAACAGGGAGTTGGAGGAATGGTAAATGCTGGTTTGGAGAATGAACTGGTTGAAAAACTTCTCCACGAGTTGTTCAAGGCTTTCTACCGAGTTTTGAGGGAGATTCATGAACCAGCTCAAGGCCTCATCCGAGAGGGTCTCCTGAAAGGTGTGGCAAATCATGGCATCAATGTATCGGGTATATGTCAAGGCTGACTGAAAGTTCTCCAGGTAAGTCCATGGGTCTGAGCGCTCGTTACACTTGGTTATCTTAAAGGGCTTGTCCCCAGCCGGCTAGCATTCAGCATGTACCTGCGGAGTGAAAGGCCCCTCGCGATCGCCATATCCTCCATATAGTGGTCGCGGCATGCTCCGGGTTTTAATCTCGTCTATTGTGGCGGCCAAGGTGTTCAACATGTCACTCACATGCAAAAGGAGCCGAGTTTGGAGTTCTGGTGTGGGCGGGAATGCAGTTCAGACGGTTTGATCAAAGCTCTGTCTGCTCTCATGGTTTCCCAAGCCGAATCTTCCTATGAGTTGCGGCGCGGGGCGACCCCGGGGATAGATGCTGAGAATAGCGACTCGGAGACAAATATGATTGGTTGGGCCGGTTCCAATCGTAGGGGTTCCCCAGGTGTGGCCAGCGTGGCCGACACCTGGACTTTCAGAGTGGGGAATCACTGATGGGTGGCCTCTAACGCCATTCGCGCCAAAGCGTTCCAGAAGTTCTGCTCTTTTTTCATCCCTTTCAGCCCGGAGGCTTTGGATGTCCCGTAAAACTGCTTCAAGTGCGGTGGCGGTATCGATGAAAGGGACCTAAGATGGTTCCCCTGACACGACCCACCCTAAAATTTACCATAATATTGAGGCAGATCGTGCAGGGACCATGTAAAATAAGATATACCAAACATTTTGGCATAGTCTCCCCTAAAGTAGCCGACCTTACTGCACAAAACAACACTCTCAATATCTCAAATCCAACCTCAACACCTAGAGCCACCATGCTCCCCAAAATTTCTTAACTCCACAACCACATCCAATAAATATAATTCAAAAATACAACACAAAGTACATTACGAAGTATGCAATATTCATTACTTAATATCCTTAGATCCCTAGAGGTCGTACCTCGTCTTAAACCATAACCGTCCAACCCACTTTAAAACAACAAGGGTCATTAATCAACGTAAAACATAATTCCCGAAAATCTCATTCCCGAAGCATCTACTAAAATGATGGAACTGTCTTAACAATTTATAAGAATCTCAATCTCGAATAAATATTCGACAAATAATAGAAAATAAAATAGCCCCGCTAGTCTCAGTAAAATAATAATTATTATTATAGAAATATACTAGTCCTACTAGTCAAAATAATATCTCAATAATAGAAACTGGACTAGCCCCGATAGTCAAAGTGATATCTCAAGTCATAAGTGTGAACTAACTCCCCGCTAGTCAAAATAATACTATCAGGACATACAATGTGGTCTAGCCCCGCTAGTCAAAATAATAGATTTAATTTCAGTTTATCTCCCTAAACTTTACACCCAAAATTAGTTCACCCCTTAAACTTTTATTTTAATTAGTTCACCCATATACATTCAAATAACATCAAAGAATGACAAAATTCAGATTTTCTTGTTTAAATTCCGATCAAAAACTATTAAAAGAATGCTTCAAATTATATGTGCAAGACCAAAACAAAATTCCTAATAATTTTATAACAACACTGAAGCGTTAAAATTAGGTCTCGTAGCATAATTATCGATATAATCCATATAAAAATCTGAATTTTGTTATTCTTTGATGTCATTTGAAAGTATAAGGGGTAATTAAAATAAAAGTTTTAAGGGGTGAACTGATTTTGTGTGTAAAGTTTATGGGGTAAACTGAAATTAATTCAAAATAATACTATCAAGTCATACAATGTGGACTAGCCCCACTCGTCAAAATAATACCATCAGGCCATATAATATGTGCCTCTCGGGCAAAATATATGCATTGTCGGCATACCACATCGCCTCCCAAGCGGAAAGAGCTTGGGTGCATTACTAGCTTGCAGCTAGTCACCGACACCATATGGTGGAATATATATACATGCTAGCATCATCATCTTAATGTATGGCCTAAAAAACATCATCTCATAAAACAATACCGGAACTCTCATCTCCAAATATATAAGTTGCCTATGCCTCGTTGATTCCAATGAATAACCGAGTTGATAGGGTTTTCTGCTTATGCCTCGTTGATTCTAATGGAATAGCCGTGTTGATAGGGCTTTGTCGACGGGAATAAGGTGAATCAAAAATCAATAATATAAAATATGTAAACCTCAACCTAGAAATCTCATAACGTACTCGTACGATCACCATGTTCATAAACAACTAACTAAATGTTCAAACACACTGACCCACACCAACCCTCTAGTACGTTGTTGATACTACTGTAACAACCCAACTTGAGTTTATGCTTTGAAACACTATATAGATAATTAAAGAAACGATATGTAATCTAAATATGGTGGCTGCACCCAAACCATGATCAGGTTGCCTACGTACTCTTTTGAAATAGATCAAGTCACTCGTAGTTCAACTAAATAATAAATAGAAACCATTATAGATAATTTAGGAAATAATAACATCATTAACCTGCAACCATTAAAATAAATATTCATGCATGCAAAACTTTCAAAATAAATGTCCACTCACTCTCCCAAAAACATTCTAACTTTACCCATGACTTCTGCACACTTCTCAAAATAATCTAGGATATTTACGAATTAATATCTCGACTCCTTAATCAATTAATTTGGGAAAATAATCACATAAAACACTTTAAAACTCTTCTAACAATTCCGCGAAAATTCCTACACCATGTGGAATCACTAAACGATTCAAAACACCATCGAAATCACCTCCGGCACGGCGGCAGCCGCCCATATTCCGACCACCACCAATGATCACCAAATTTTACCACCATAATCTAAATGGCATTTCTAATAACTTTCTAGTTCATAACAAAGTCCAAATTCAAGCCTAAACAGTTCAATTTACGAAGAACACGATCGATATTATTCACAAACCCTAGAATTAGAAATCATTGATTCTCCTTGTGTGTTTCAAAATAACTAAAATTGTTTTAAAGGGTTGATACACACCTTACAAGTTTCAAAACCCAAGAAGAATCATCTTGATTGGTTGCCAGAGGAGGGAGTTCTCCTCACTTCTCTGAAACGGGACAACAAGGACGTTTTGGGTTTTCTGGGCTTCAAACACCACGATTTTCCTCAAGTCACTACAGTAGATTGATAGAGGATGGAAAGACAGTTCCAACACACCAAAATAACCCCGAACGAAGGTCAGATGGTGGAGGGAGGAGGATGATGAACAGTATCCCGAGGTAAATTCTATTTATATTTTTTTTTTCAAAAATGCCCAAATGCCCTTTTTGATTCATAACTTTGTTGTACGAACTCCAATTTGAGCGTGTCGCGTATCCTCGAACTTGTATCGACGATCTCCACAACTTTCGTCAAAGAAGTTTTCACTAATACCACACGGATTTAAAAATCAACCTTTGAGCTTACTAACCACTTGATTTACCGTATTCTAAGTCGTAAAAAACAAATTTGAACGACAGTAACACCCGTCACTTGGGTAGAAGTTAGTTAACAAATAATGTTTGGTTCGGGATGTGACATCCCTAGTGCCTGTCGTTTGGTTGAATAGGTCACTGGTTTTGTCGTTATTGTCTTGAGGGGACCGGTCATCTTCGTTCTCATTTATGAGGACTATTACTGAAAGTGGTATTGAAGTTGGTAGTGTCATATTAACGAGGACCCTCCTTCTTACGCCAATTGTTGCGAGTACAAAATCCGGCGGTCTTATTCATGCAGCTTGTTTTCAACCTCTGATCCGATTAACCTGCACAGAACTGGGATTAAGGTTTAGGGTCAGCGGTGCGCCGGTCTATGACTCTCTGAAGCTTAAGTTAGATTCTGGAGTGTGACTTAAGTTCGTAGGTTAAAGACTTAGGAATACGTTACATTTTTTAGGAGGTTTCTAGTTGCTTTTATATGCGCATTGGGAAAAGCGTTACTTCTATTTCCCGATGTGGGAGAGTGCTTGTACAATATGTTTCTACTGTTTGGTGAGCTACTTTGACGTTTCCTGTCGGATCAGTGCCCTTCTGTGCTGGGCTAACTTCGGCCAATCTGACAGCCGAAATAAGTGGAAATCATGCCGGAATTACCTTGTTTAGGGAAGGTGTTAACACAATAGATGATAAAAAGCTGATACTGATACTTCATCCAGTAGGGGGATCTGCTTGCCTTATATCAGAAGTTGGTTCTGCAGGACAGAGCCAATATAAGTATTCCAAATCATGGAGGTTTTCAGGTGTGGAGGTCCGTACCTTAAGTTAAGGTACGGATTTTCATTTTTTATTAATTTTTCGATCGAGTTTTCACATATCCACGGTCCAATCCTTAGATAACAACGTATAGATCACCTCTTTAAAATTTCAGCTAATTTGTTAATCGTTAATTTCAGTCTCCATAGAGTGATGGTGATCGATTTGCAATATCTTTAGGCTAGGATATCCTTCTAGTGTGGTATCAGCTGGTTGGCGATCAAAAAGATTTGGATCAATAAGTCAATGGATGTTCATCAAAAATATCTGCTCATATATCATGCGGCTACTTCGTTGAGTTTCAGTTTTTCGACATTCCAACATATCTCATGGAGTTCCCTCTTCATCATCTCAGTTCTCCATCTACCATACTTAGTTTTTCATTATTTATTTTCTCTCTGTTAATATGGATAACAAAATCTTCCAGCAGAAACGCAGCCAGAAAGAGAAGACCACCGGAAGCAGCTGGGGCATGGCCATTAGTTGGACACCTTCCCCTCTTAGGGGGTTCACTTCTGCCGCATATAAGCTTGGGCAACATGGCTGACAAGTATGGACCGCTCTTCACAATCAAGTTCGGTGTACATAGATCTCTTATTGTGAGCAGTTGGGACATTGCCAAAGAGTGTTTAACTACTAACGATAGAGTTTTTGCTAATCGCCCCAAGCTTTTAATCTCAGAGGTTATGGGCTACAACTACGCCATGTTTGGCTTTAGTCCATACGGTCCTTACTGGCGCCAGATGCGCAAGGTAGCCACCCTGAATCTCCTCTCGAACCATCGTTTGGAGTCTTTCAAGCACGTTCGTGAATCCGAGGTGAAGGCCTATATCGATAACATTTATGACTTGTGGAAGCAAGACGAGAGCTCAGATCATGTGTTGGTGGACATGAAGAGGTGGTTTGGAGACGTATCACTGAGCATCATGTTTAGGATAATTGTAGGGAAACGGTTGCTGCATGATGCAAGCTCGGAGCTTGAGAAGGAAGAGAACGAAAAGTGTCGAAAGGCGATCAGGGAGTTTTTCAGATTGGGCGGTGAGTTTGTGCTGGCAGATGCAGTGCCTTTTCTTAGGTGGTTGGATTTGGGCGGGCATGAGAAGGCAATGAAGAAGACAGCAAATGAACTAGATCATGTTATGGAACGATTGTTGGAAGAGCATAAGCTAAAGCGAAGTAGTACTAATTGTACTTCAAATTCTCATGATGAGCCTGAAGATTTCATGGATATGATGCTTTCTATTCTTGATGATAGTATACTGGAGTTTCGTGGGCACACTACTGCTGGTACCATGAACAAAGCTACTTGCCTGGTATGTTCCCCTGACTAACTTAAGAGCTAGTGAGCTACTCTGTTAGAAAATGGCACTCATTTTCGGGAAATAAAAATGGCACACTAATTTGTTACCCAGTTCACGTTGGATCCAGACACAATTTTCACACTAATCAATATCTATACAGATTGAAGAGCAATAAGTCGTTGATGTGTAAGTCCACGATTCTGAAGATTTTGGATTTATATAAAATTATGCCCCACAAACTTTCTCTTGCTTAAGAAGCTGCAACACCCACAATTGACCTTAATTATTATTCTGAATTAGTTACTAGACATCTTATACATATATATTTACATAGTGATATTGTAATTAAGTAATTTGACATTACAATTTCTCTTAATGTATCACAAAATCGTGATATGGTTAACTCTAATATATAAAATGCAGGCTCTTATATTAGGGGGAACTGACACCACCACAGCAACATTGACATGGGCTCTTTCGTTACTAGTGAACAATCCTGCAACCTTAAAGATGGCTCAAAATGAATTAGACACACAAGTCGGCCGGAATAGACAAGTGAATGAATCAGACATGAAGAACCTCGTGTATCTCCAAGCCATCATCAAAGAAACCATGCGGTTATACCCTGTCGTACCACTCCTCGCACCCCATGAATCTACAGACGATTCCACCATAGGTAACTACCATATACCCACCGGAACACGTTTAATCGTCAATATTTGGAAGCTTCACCGTGATCCAAATGTCTGGCAAGATCCCTGCATTTTCCAACCTGAAAGGTTCCTTACAAGCCATGCGGATGTTGATGTTAGGGGCCAGAATTTTGAGCTCATGCCGTTTGGAAGTGGTAGAAGAATATGTCCAGGAATTTCTTTGGCTCTTGGACTTGTAGAACTCACTCTAGCTCATCTGTTGCATAAGTTTGAAATTACAGCCCCATCAGATGAACCAGTCGATATGAGTGAGACTGTTGGGTTAACAAACATGAAGGCCACGCCATTACAGGTCCTTCTCAAACCACGCATCATATGAATGCATTTCATGATTTTCATCATAGAGTAAAATAACGGAGAATCTTGGTCTCGATCGAACATTACATTATTTACATTGTATGCTGTACGTATACTTACTCTACGCATTTGTACTTTGATCAGTTTAAGACTTTTGTAGTTCAATTCGAGTGCATATTTTTGTGCACGTATATCGATCTATATATGTCTGATAAAGTCACTGTTCAATCCAAAAATCAAGCAAGTTGAGTAGCTGCCCGGACTCCAAGCCACTATGACACTTAATTAAGAGGAAGGAAATTGGCTGATCGGGATCAACCACCAACTTCGACTTTTAGGATCTCAAACCATTCTTTATCGACCAACGATTTAGCTATACCCTTTTGTTTAGTTATATCCTTACCCTCATAAGGTACTAACATATAAGACTTCGGTGCCATAAAGTAAGCTTCCAACACGACTTAAATCACTGATTCCAACTAGAACGTACCCACATTTCAAGGGCTTGAACTTATTGAAATACCTCTTCCCCTATTTCCGTCAATTTCTACCTACTTATTTTGCATGTATACCTGGCCCTATATATATAAACCTTTTCCATCAAGAGTGGTCATTTGGAAAATCACATAACATATCATAAATTATCACAATCACATGGAACATTGTGTGTGTGTGTGTTATGTGAGTCTTCTTCAAAGTTTCACTACTGGTTATGATTAGTAATGGCAACATCTTAACCATGCAAACCTTATTTTCATCAATAATTCCCCATTTAAGAATCCATTAGGCTATCAATACTAGAAATGAGTATACCTCTTAAATTATTTAATTTAGTTAAATACATAATACAAACGCATATCATGAAAGAAAAATATATGATCACTAAGTTTCGATAAGCAATATGTAAATTTAATGAATCACCATTTGGACCGTGAGTGGTTATACAATCATGAACTGATTAAGTCTTTGTGACAACTTCAAAACTACTCATTTTCGACTCTATTGATGTCCTAATACGCCAAACTAACTTATATAATAAAAAAATGATCCAATAAAATTCAAAACATTTTGAAAATGAGAATCTAATTCGAAATTTACTTCAATATACAGAAATATAGTAGAAAAAAAATAAAACAAAAGTAAGAGAAAAAATAATTGAAGGCTAAGATGGAGAAATGACACAAATTTAAACGTATTTATTGATGATTTTGATGGTGGTTGCTTAACTAAGGTCAGTTAACCCTGGTCAACAGCCATTTGTAGCTCGATCACCTCCCTCAGTCTCCTTTGTCATCATAAACTTTCTTACTCCGTCACTACTTCACGTCGCTCTCCCAACTTCCAATTCCACCGCCTCGAATTCAGATTCAGTCTCATTTCACTGATCCATTCTTCGAGCAATGGTTGGGGAGCGATCCGATAAGGTCATAGTGGCCGTGAAGGCCGCGAAGGTCATTTCCAACGCCGCATTGGCTTGGGCTCTCACTCACGTCGTTCAGCCCGGCGACTGCGTCACCTTGCTCGCCGTCATCTCTCCGGTCAAAGCCGGTAAATTCTCATTTCGAAGATAAACTTTATTTCTGTTCTTCAATTGAATTTCGGTTTCAAGTGTGTGAGAGTTTTTGCAGGTAACAGATTCTGGAAATTCCCGAGATTCACCGGAGACTGCGGGAGTCGGCACAAGGAGGATTTGCCGGATCGGATTTGTCAGATCTCAGAGTCGTGTTCTCAGATGGTGCTTCAATTTCACAATCAAATCCAGGTAAAAATTACACTAGTCTTCAATCTTTTTTATTTACTATAATGCCACTTACCGCCTTTCTCCACTACTCGGTCAAAGATAAGACCACGTGGACGTAGTTTTTTTTTTCAATATATTTTCAGTAGGATACAACCTATTCTTTCAGTTTTGCATTGAAATTTCGATTGTATATATACCTATAGATCAAGAAAATGATTTGGCATGTAGTTCATCTCTAGCTGTTTATCATTGGCTGTCAGAAATTTCGTAGATTCTGGATTTGTTTTGTTTTTATTATGCCAGGATGAAATTAAGTTAATCATTGACGCCATGTGCTTA
Source organism: Argentina anserina (assembly GCF_933775445.1). Classification (NCBI taxonomy): domain Eukaryota; kingdom Viridiplantae; phylum Streptophyta; class Magnoliopsida; order Rosales; family Rosaceae; genus Argentina; species Argentina anserina. The sequence continues at coordinate 29,803,252 of NC_065873.1, read as the reverse complement.
CACCTTATTTCTAGGGTGAAAGATCAATGATTTTTGGGACCAACAATATGCATCCATTTTTTTCATTTTTGTGAAATAAGATGCATTATTTTCCTGTGAAAGCTGGCTGATTTATAATGAGGACCTACCCCATAATGGAAAAGAAAAGCATTAGCCTTGAGTGAATATCAGACAAAATAAGAGCTTGGAAATTGATTAATTGATAGGGCAGAGATTGATCATGCTTCATATTCAACATATCAGTTGAACCTACTAGGTGAATAACTGGATTTGATCATGATTGCAGGTAACCGTGAGGATTAAGGTAGTTTTAAGTACACCTGGTGGTACTGTGGCAGCCGAAGCAACATGCAATGGAGCCAACTGGGTCATACTGGACAAGTAATTAATCATAAAAAAAGTATTATTTCTAAGCTATTAGTTCAGGCCATCCCTCACAAGTTTACACATCTAATGATGTCCTAAACTATAGTGTCTTATAAATTTCAGTGTTTATGTCACATTGTGATTTTAACCTGTATGTTAATATAAGCTACAATCTTTGTTCATTGATCATAATGATGAAGAGTCCAATCGTCTTTATATAACAGAAAATTGAAACAAGAGAGGAAGCATTGCGTGGAGGAACTTGGATGCAACATTGTTGTGATGAAGGGGTCTCAGCCTAAAGTCCTGAAGCTGAATCTGGGATGCTCAGAAGAACTCCAAACCCAATTCTTTTCTGCTGCTTCTTCACCAGGAACTCGCCTTCGAAAATTGGAAGAGCATAGGATGAATACCACTCCAGTGAGTAGTCCTGAAGGACCAAGTAGCTCTTGCACAAGAACCACGGGAGAAGGTTCATTATCAAGTTACGACACTGTGACTTCTCTTTTTCTTGTCTATGAGCAGAATCCTTTATTTGAGGGACAACACTCAAGAAACCACAGACCACATTTGGAAGATCCATTTGAAGAACTTGATTCAATTGGAGAAAGGGTTATAACTCTTTCTAAGCCCCAACCATCAACTCTAGCTCTTGATCAGAATGTCTTGTGGATCCCTCAAAACCACAGTAGTGATAGAAAGCACCCCAAACCCCAAGCTTATAAGAAACCACACAAAGTAAGATCTCCCACTTTCCAGACTCTTTTTGACGAGTATGCACAGTTTGATCGGAATACAAGTGACAGAATTGAAACCAGGGAAAACCACAACAAAGGCTACACTACTAATTCAAACATTAGGGATGCTGTTTCCTTGGGTAGCACTTCCTCAATACCTCCTCCTTTATGCTCTCTTTGTCAACATAAAACACCAGTTTTTGGCAAACCTCCTAAACAGTTCTCTTATCAAGAATTAGAGGAAGCTACAAACGTGTTCTCATATGGTAACTTCTTGGCAGAAGGTGGCTTCGGTGTGGTTCACAGAGGGGTGTTAAGAGACGGCCAAGTTGTTGCTGTGAAGCAGTTGAAGTTTGGTGGTTCTCAAGCAGATGCTGATTTCTGCAGGGAAGTGCGAGTATTGAGCTGTGCACAACATCGGAATGTTGTGTTGCTCATTGGGTATTGTATTGAAGGCAAGTTAAGGTTACTGATTTATGAGTACATATGTAACAGCTCGCTGGATTTCCATTTACATGGTATGCTCTTTTCTTTTTCAAGTTTATTATTTATTATTGGCTGATGAAAGCATGCTGCATAGAACCTGTGCTCCTTTCATTATAAGAAATTGGCATTCTCTCTGCCTATAAACTATCTACATATTAACTAATGTTTGGCTTACAGTCTCATATTGATTTTGTTTGAAGGCGCGGAAGGAAACAGAACTCCCCTCGATTACGAGTCAAGGCTAAAGATAGCTACTGGAACAGCTCGTGGATTAAGATATCTGCATGAAGATTGTAGAGTTGGATGTATAGTGCACAGAGACCTAAGACCTAACAATATCCTTCTGACTCACGATTTCGAACCTCTGGTACTTCAGATAATTATATTGTTGATACTGCATCCATGCTTTCAATTGTATAAGAAACTTGGTCCTGTTCCAAGTTCCAACAACGTATTTCTCTCTGGTATGTTTTTGTCCATCATACTAGCATCCTTTACTCATTTACTTTCTTATTAGGTTGCGGACTTTGGGCTTGCTAGATGGCACTCTGAATGGGAGACCAGCACTGAGGACCGTTGTATTGGAACTTCAGGGTAAATTCTTCAAATCCTGCAAGCTAAAAATCAACAGTTCTTGTACAGCAATAATTCCGTTATATTCACATTACAATCTGTGTTGGAGGAAAAATAAATGAGCAATTATATATGTAGCTCGATAGTCGAGAAGCTGATATATTCATTTAACCATGCAGGTATCTTGCACCAGAGTACCTTGACAGTGGTCAAATTTCACATAAGGTAGATGTGTACGCATTTGGAATTGTTTTGTTGGAGCTTATGACAGGTAGGAGAATTGGGGAATTGCATTATGTCAGGGGACATCATATTCTGGAAGAATGGTTGCATCGGTTAGCTACGTTAGAGCCAAACCATATCTCACCAATTTCCTACCACTTACTGGATCCAAACATGACCTCTGAATCCCCCGACTTCCCCTATCAACTACAGGCAATGGCTCGTGCTGCTTCCTTGTGTCTTCGGCGAGATCCTGAATTCAGACCCTCAATGTCAAAGGTTTGTGGCTTGATTCGCTGTTCCTAATTAGTTTCCTTGATATTGGTACCTGAATGGATAATTTAACCTTTTATATATCCCTTCGAATTTTTGTAGAAATTGTATTGAGTTCAATTGTCCTTTTGTGTACAGGTAATCAGAGTACTAGAAGGTGGTGATCCAGTTGTTCCTATTGGCCTGGACTTGAACACCGTTGGTAGTAGAAGTGGCCATTTGCCAGGAGTGAGCTCACAACAGCAGCCTAAACCCAGAGGAAACCATTCTCGTAAACTTTCACATTGAATAGTGGATACTTATTCTTTTGAGTAGAAACAACTCGCATTACATCCGACTTCATAACAGATTTTTTCCCCCCTCATTTTTTTGTACGAGTAGTTCAGAACTTCAGATTAGCATATATCAAAGTTACATGCATTATAGATCTTTTCTTTTTTCCAAACATTCAACAATGAGAAATATACTACTTTTTTGCACGCCTATTGGTTTTACTTCCAATCAGACACCCAGAAGTTTGTCAAATTTGAGTTGCAATAAGAGGAGAAAAGTTTATTCGACAAATTACACTACTGCAATTCTCCTTAGAGCCATGCAACTATCTCCCAGTCTCCGTAAATAAGCTAATCCAAGAGACACGTGTCATTCTGCAACTGGTGTTTAGATTACAGAAATCACCGCCGGGTCCTGGTCGACGAGTAACTTCCATCGGAAGGCAGCGAGTCGTTGTCGGTAATCAACTGGGGTGTACGGCTCTGCATGGTCACAGGAGTGAGCTCCGGCGCTTGCTCCGACACCCCCCACACCTTCACAGACTTATCGAGGCTCCCACTATACACAATCCACCGTTGATCTCCCCTCGTCGACGGCTCACGATCCTCCTCAACGGCCAGGCACTTCACCGGCCCACTGTGACCCGCCAAAACCGACAGGCACGTGTGAATCACGCCCTCCCTTCTCCACACGCATATTGTCTTATCAGCCGAGCCGCTGAACACCAAGTTCCCAGCCGCCGCCAAGCACAGCACAGCCAGCCGGTGACCCTTGAGCACCCCATCGTGAGATAACAGCTCCTCTCTCCCCCAGAAATTAACCAACCCATCCGACGACCCACAATACACAATAGACCCAGACGCGCTCACAGCGAGTGCAGTCACCGCGCTCTCTTGCTTCAGCAGAGTTTGCACCAAAGAATGCTTCATCATATTCCCATTCTGCTCCCTCTTCCACACCTTCACCGTGCCGTCCGCCGCTCCGGTGTACAACAACCCCTCAACGCTGGCCACGACGGAGTTCACGGCGTCGTCATGGGCGTGGATGGACTCAATGCATTTAGAACTTTCGATCCGCCACACTTTGACCGTGCGGTCCCATGAGGCTGAATACAACAGCTTCTTGTCTTCGCTCAAGCTCAGACATGAAACCGCGTCGGAGTGTCTGATCCAAAGCGTCTTCTGTTTCCTTACTTGGACGTAGTTCTTGGGTTTCACCGAGTACTTGAAAATGTCCATCATAGTCGGGAAAGTTCCGGCCCGTTTGTGAACTTTAGGGTCTTTGGTGGAGACTCTCCAAACCCTAATCTTGCCGTCCTGGTGACCAGTGAACAGCCTCTCTCCTGAGATAACAATCGCCTTGACAAGTCCGCTGTTGGACTTGAAACCGCTGTACTCCTTGAGATTCTTCCAAACTCTGATGTTCTTGCTGTCGGAGCCGGTGTACAAGAGATCTTCGGTGGCGGCCAGGGAGTAAATGTGGCCTTCTTCTCGAATGAGAGAGCCGATGAGCCCGTTCTTCGGGACATTCTCTTCGAACGGCGTGCACGATGATTTGGTGAAGGGAGAAGCGGCGGTCTGGTTCCACGGTGACATGGCTATCGGAGAGCCCTCGCCGCTGAGCCGGTTGGGGTCGAAGGGAGCGGCGCTACTGTTTCGCATTTGGTATTCGTGAAGGACGTCGGGGGACATGGCGTTGGCCGAGATGTTGGGATCGGAATGGACGAGGTTGCCGAAATTACTGGCCCTAGGTAGGCTGGTGTCGTCGGAAAACATTCTGTCTCTCATGTCCTGGATAATATCTTGATCGATTATTCAAACAATTTGGGTTAATTACTTCATTCGCGTACTAATTGTCCAAGCAGAATTATGGAAAGGTTCGATTTGAAGATATGGGTGTTGAATTAGAATTTAGAATTTGCAATGGTGGTGATGAGAAAATGGAGGGAACGACAGAGAGGTAGCCAACTAGTGTAACAAAGATATTAACAAATGAGCCAGAGGAGGGCGGGAGTCGAGAGACGGTGCTATATATAAAACGTGTATATATAGAACGGGGGAAGGAAACTTTGGCCGGAATGATGTGTACACGTGTAAGGCAGATACTCGCTTACGTGATTAGGGATTTTGGGGTCCGGAAAATCTGGGTTGGATACTCGGAATAAACACTCGGAGGTTTGGGAATTGGAGGTGGCTGTCATCATTCTACATTTCTACACGGTTGGGGTTGGTGGCCCGACAACATCTCTCTATTTTTTGGTGTCATTTGGGGGGTTTAAGGTTATATGACTAAGGGGAAACTCAAACTGACACGAATCAATCCTACTCCGTTAGTCTTTAATCTTGATTAACACTTAAGCATGATGTGTAGCAGTGTAGGCCAATTCCGATAAACCTAGCTAAGTGGTACTTATGATGTGTGGGTTGCTTCCCTTTAATCATTCAAAGAAAAAAAACATATAGATCGGCTTGGCCTGAGAGATGTCCTATAATTATTATCATGGTCAACTATTTTCATCTCGATCATATGAGAATCTACAAACTGTCAAACTGAGATTTTTTGCTTGTTTCTAAACCTATTAAAAAAATTAATAGGGTGCAATATTTTAAGTTCAACTGTTCAAACATCTTAATGCTAGTTTAATCTACAAACTGTGAATAGAGTAAAATTGTGTTTTGTTAATCTATTTAACTATATATATGCACAAAGAATGGTGCACGATTTTACAGCGCGCGGTTGGTAATGGTATAATGTCAGAATGGCGAAGTGGAGTTCCTTTAGTTAGAAGTGAAGAACATGCACTAACTTTGGAAGCTAGAAGGAGCTAGCAATGATATATACCGGTGCTTTTACTCTGTTATCGGATTCATCGCTGAACATTGATGGTGATGAAAGATACCAAAAGCAAGGGGTTTCAGTCGTGTTAAGAAAAAGTGCACGATTGATTACCAAAACAAGAGAGGAAGAAGGCGGGTATCATAATTTTATTAACCTATATATCTAGGCATCTAGCTTACACTAACAATAATGTTATCACTTATCAATATAGGAAAAACGTACGACGGCCTTAAGTTCGTGGAATATTGTTTATGTGAGCATGCATGTGTATTTGAGTGTTGTATATCGCAGTGAAATGACTGAAAGGGATCGATTTCCCTAGCCTGAAGGCAATGCCGTTTCAGATTGATCAGTTAATAAAGAACATATATGAAGTTATCAACAATGTAATCCAAACTCTCTGATTTCCATGGTCTGTTATGGTGCCACTGAATCTAAAGAACAATTAGATAATGCATGCATGTACGTGTATCGAATACCGATCACTTCTAAATCATCCTTGCAGTATCTATAGCTTTGCTGAATCAAATAACACGGCATCTTATTAGCTAGAAAACTATTATGTCGCAGCCACTTTGCCCTAATTCTTAGGGTACCAACCTCACCATGTAAAATCTAAAATGATAAAGGAAGCTATTGTGTGATTGGAAAAAAAAAAAAAGATGAGCTGCTGATCAACAAAAAGAAAAGGGAGAAACAAGGAGGAAATGCTAGCCTTCCCTCTCTATGCTTCAGATGTACGTGAGTACGTGAATCGTTGGAGCTCCTTGAAAGAAATGTTTCGGGCATCGCAATGCAAGAAAAGGTAGGGTAAAGTGAATATTGAATTTTCAAGAGAAAACAAACGGAAGAAGCCAACGAACGCAAGTAAAAGATAGAAATTGAGAAGTAAAATCAAATTATGAGGCGGATACGAACATCTCACATGTGAACGTTAATCCATCGTCACTGACGAATGATCGAATATCTTATTGATGGTTGGAAATACCCGGAAAAGCTTTTGAGAAGAAATACTTGATGTAGTAGGTAAGAAAACAATGATGGCAATTTGACAAAGACCAAAGGCCGTTGCTCCTTTTTCCGATATAGGTCGTCGACTCAGTGATAAAGCTCAGTGAAACGGTTATGCCCGTAAGGGAATAATGATATGACCCGATCGGGAAATGACAAGTATCTGGTGACCTGATTGGGACGCACGTCGCACGGCAATCCCACTACCGCTGACGCTGTGACAAGTGTCAGTGCTGCTCGTACGCCTTGTGCAGTTTTCCGGTAACTTTCGCTGGCTAGAATCAATTATGCAGATTGCAGACTCATGTGTCCGGACCTCTTTAAGGTGGCAAATGTCTGTAGAACGCGTGTCTACCCCCTTCAAAAGCAGGGACATAACGAAGCGTAAGGGTGTAAACGTTTTCCAGTTTTCCTGATCTAAGTACCTTCTACATTTGCTAGTTTTGTCAATGCAGTACGGAATATAGAACAACATGGTTTAGCCGTGATTAGTAATTTTAGCAGACAAAAGTAAATGAGTACAGGTTAATATCAGGGTAGATCTCCTTCTCCTTCTTCTTTTACTTGAGGAACTATCTAAGTTAAATTTGGGTTAATTCATATCTTGGTGAGTAGCTATAAGCATACAAAGGCATATTCATCTAATTATATAGTAGCAATCCGGAATTTTGTTTCGAGATCTACTTTCTTCTATTAGTATTAGTATATATTAATACTGGTGGATGTAGGCAGGTATGTGTACACAATATTCTTCTGTTAATGTAAGATTTATAATCTGCTCAATACAACATGTCGTGTATATTCAAATACAAAATAAAATGAGGTACCAATGCTTATTAATTAATTAGTTGGTGGTAATGATATATAATGTGCTCATTTTCTTTACACACAATCAGCTCGCGACACTTGGTATCCCAGTCTAGCAATCCTATTGATTTGCTTCTAATGCATGCATGATATCTAGCTCTCACCGAAAGCGTCTTGTAAATCTGAACATTCATATATAGACTCTAGCTAATTCACCACTCTCAGTCTCTCAGATCATATTACCAAATGTAGTATGTAATCAACACTAAGAAACCGTTTCCAAAAGTCACGAGGACGAAACTTCTCACTTCTGTAGTAAGCCACGGAATGTGAGAACAGAATTGGAAACAGTAGGTTTTGACTAGAACTTATCGCCTCTCAACACCCATAAGTCCATAAAGCCATGCATGAAATCAGTTATCAAGTGTTGTTGATTGTGTAAGCTCTACTGTAGCAATGAAGTTTTGTTTTTATACTATAATCATGCTCACCTTCATCGTATATAGGTACGTATGTGCATGAGACTCGATGTAGCTATGTAAGTAATTAAGACATCCTTAATTGAGAGAAACCTTAATTTCTAATTAGCTTTCTTTTGTACGTATGCACACTTAATTATACTAACATAAGCCTGTAAGGCTGAAATTAAGATGTTAATTGTCAAAACTCAACTACTAGTGTTCTATTTGGTGTGACAACATTATAGCGAATATGTCTTATCCAATCTAATCAGTGATTCCTCTTAGATGCACTAATACGTTTTTGATTACATGGTGTCATTGGAAGATAGGACGCCAAGATAAGCAAATTTATGGATATATTAACCCTTCATAGTTCATACATACAGATAAGCTAACTAGCTTTGTTCCAATCAAGCAGATGTAATAGAAAAAATTCTAATGCAACGGCATACGGAATCTTAACCTAAAAAAATGATATGCCATTGACAGAAGTCACAGAACCCACTAACCACGTCGCATTATCAGCATCGTATTACTATTGCCTATTGAATCGATATATCTCTAACCTTTTATTATTCCCAACTATTAATTAGATGTTGTATGGAATTATGGATCGTGTGAGTTTTACCATATAACCATGCAGCTCGGTTCTGAAGTTCACAAACTAACTGGGGATAAAGACTCTCAACCGACCTTGTCAGAAAGCAATGGAATTTAGCGGTACGTTTGTTTTCTTTCAGCGCCTGCTGGTCTGATATGATGCCACTGTTGGCAGTAACTACATTGAAACTCGGACCTTATCACCGCCCAAACTTTACACGTACACCGGATTCTATTCCCGATATCTTATATTTCACACTCCGACCAGTTATAAATCTACCATAAGTTTATTGATCACTTAGCTAAGCACTCGCTCCATACTCCCCATAATGTCGTCCTCCTCCTACAAGTTGTCAAAGACCAAATCCTCTGTGCAAAATGAAGCAGTGAGTAGAAGCAGGATCAATCTGAGGGAAGAGCACGACGGTGAAACTTATGACAGCAACAACATCAGCACCCTGCTATACCTGAAACCCACCCACACATCAGAAACCCTAGATAAAGAGGTGGTTCTGCGGCGGATCCGACAACGCAGGCGAGTCAACAAACTTCGTGCTGCTCTCCAATCCCTTCTTACCTCTCCGGTCTTGCCGTCAGAACACGATGAGAAGAAGTGGGTCGATGATGCCTTTGCGGCTCCTTAATTAGCTAGCTAGCCAGCTAGGTACTTATGATTTAGCTCCGATGTTCTCCTTAATGGTGTGTACGTAGTAGTCTAGTAGCATTTAAAATTTTATTTCCTTCTGTAAAACATGCATATTTATAAATCTTAATTATCTGGTATATATATTCGTAATATATGCCAGACAATGATCGAATAGTTGTGAGTTTCAGATGAGACTGCCAGTTTATTATTATGAAGTTATAGAAGTGGATTTATGAATTGTCTGTATAGGTGAGCTGGAATTTCTTCTCTGCTTAAACAGTTAAACGGTCCGGTCGCCTTACCCCGGCCGGCCGGCTTTTTTTTTGTTTTTTTTAGAAAAAGAGGAAAATTAGCTTACACAGAGGCCACCCTCTATCTATTATTATTTATAATATTATTAGCCGGCGCCGAGAGGAACCCGACCGGCCTTTTAGAAAAAGAAAAGAAAAGAAGTTTCCGATAAAGCTCCGGTTCAAATTTCAAACACAAACTCATTATGCTTTGCTTGGGGATTTACTGATGAACTACTTCAGTCAAATTAAGACACAAGTGGGACACTTGTGAATTAGGAGACTTGTGAATTGTGATTAGGATGACTGGTCACTTGTTATCGAGTATAACATGTTATCATTTATATTCTATAATCACGACAATTGACTATTACACTAGAAGAACTGATTATGGTTATAGCTAGTGGTCTAAAATAGTAGGTGGAATCCGTGGACTTTACCAACAACAAAATTTTACTAAATTTCAACAGAATCACGCTTTTTTGTGGAGCACTGCACTTCGTTTCTGTAGGTGTGGATAATTCAAGCTTCTTTAATCGGAATGATTACTTAAAATGAGGATATCACTTGAGTTGGGCGAACACCAACTTAAGAAAGGATGATATGATTCTCCGCCTCCATCATCACTCTCCCTCGTACAGTGTACTCGTGAAGCTCTTTCGCATATTAATAATATTATTCTAGAATGACAAGAAAAATTACCAATATATTTTATCTGATAGACTGATAGTGAAACAAGGTGCACGCTGTGCTCAAATTTATTTCATTATTTCAAGTTGTCCATATAAACTCCGACAAATATTTGATCGATGACTTGCTAATTAAGCGAGTATAGTCATGATCGAGTCATGACGAGTATTGCTCGATCTTGTAGTTTCATGTCTTAAAAACATTCATAAACTAAAAAGAATATTTTGGAACGTCAGATTTGTAGATCGAAAGCTACATATTGGTACGAGATATACATATAGAAGCAAAGTTTTATCATATAAGTATCAACTAGTAAATATGCTGCTGAGAGCTGCTCAGCTTCAAATTGATCGAAAAGCAGTCATCGTTATCAACTAATTAGGTGTTTTCTATTTGTATGTACATTTTGTTTATCAAAATGTTACTGTTATTGATTATAGACTTTTAAGTTATTATCATAAATCTGTTCGGCTAGTGTCATATTACGCAATACAAGTACACTTCAATATGTTATGGGGTGAGCAGCTAGCTCCGATTGGTATATTAGAAACCTATTGTTGGAATTCTGGTAATCTCCGAATTAAGAAGAATAAAATCTTTGAGTCGTTTACCAAAAAAAATTAAAAATTAAAAACGTAAAACACCTACTGAAGTATAATGAACATTCTTATTATAAATTAAAAGGCGAATCCGCTAATTGTTAAAGAATAATGCTACGTCGAGCATAAGAAGGATGTTTCGAAAGCCTAATCACACCGAAATTGATTGTAATGAAGAATAATGTTTCAGAAGACATGGGGCTATCATTATTATTATTGGAAAATCGGAAATGTTACCATAATACACAAGTGTTATATACTTAACTATCAATATGCTAGCTGCAACTAATAATCATATCAAATTTTTGGGTGGCAAATTGATTATAGGCGTTACTTGCGTCTATGAGTGAAAAATAATATGATACCGTGAAGACTATTCAATAAACATACCTGTATAATACGGGGCTTATGCTGATTCATGATCACGGGAAGAATGACGTAGTTCCATCTCCATATTTGGAGCCCCACAACCACAACTACCTTCTATTACGTACCTCCCACTAATTAATTCATGATTTTGAAATATGACAACCAATCATGCCCATTTTGATTTCTATTCCCATTTAAAATTGCAAGTTCTTCCAGCTTTATGATAGTGCGTGGCATCAAATATGCCTAAGATTTTGTTTTTGAATAAAGAACCGGGTGCAGCTACTCATAAGTCTTAATTAAAAAAATCGTCGAATATGAGAAAAAACGTAAATCATAAATCTCTAATTACAAGTACATGAAATAATATCAGAATGTGTTAAGGATTTCTTGATCTGGAAAAAAAAATGATGGAGCATTTATAGGGCTACATCAAGTTATTATTTAGCTATTTAATTATAGAATTAAAATCTTTAATATTTCATTATTTACAATTCTTATGGAATATATTACAATTATGTACGATTTATTTTATAATTACTTTCCATAATAGATTTAGTCTACTTATGTTCCAAGTATTATAATCCCTATATATATGAGTATTATAATCATTGTTAGGAAGCTTAAGTTTTATGATTAAAAGTCAGTATATTTGTGGCATGAATTTGCCTTGTTATGTAACTTTGTTGCTCCCTATTTCTGGTGATCGTTGAGTAACTGTTGGAGGCCCGTGTTCGATACTCGGAGCTCTAGGGAGATCTTAGTGGATTCCATGTCTCCGATCAGGCAACCAAGGGGAGGTTTCAGAATGGACGGTCGTGACGTCAAAAATGACATGGCTGAAATTAAAAATGATGCTAAAGAAACTTGAGGTACGTATTGATTGGATTGAAGCTCAACGACTGAGTCGTAGGAGTTCTGACGGGGGGAGAAACATCACAACCTATCAACAACGTGTTGATCGCATCGAAACTTTCTACCAAGATGGTGATGGTTCTGACGGGGAGATAAACATTAGCCGTATTCATAAGTGTGCTCCATGGTGTAAGTCTGATGAAGAGGGAGTCATACTTTCAACTACTCCGGTTGTAAGTCAACCAAACCAAGCCTTGGCTATAGGCCTAGAAGGCATGTGCCTAGAGCCCCCGAATTCACAGGGCCCCAAAAACATTTAATCTAGTTAATATTATTAAATAAATACCTTATAAATTCCCTTATTCAATGAATGTGCGGTTGTTGTAATGGAAAAGAGGGTTCTATGATATATATTGTAGCGATCTTTTGTTCAAATACGATTGCACCTATGTATTTTATTTTTTTTTGTTTCATTCTATTTTCTAATTTGTATTTATGTTTTGTAGCTTTACACATTTTTTAATCTTTACACTCATTTATTATCGTATTCACCATATACTTACTATCAATTTTATCTATGAATTCAATTAATCATTTGAAAAACATGTTGTACTATATATTATAAATGAAATCGGGTGATATAATTTTTCACGTACTGGTAATTTTTTAAGAATAAAATAGTTAAAAATATATTTAACGATAATGAGCCTATTTTCAGCGTTGGCCTAGAGCCCTATAGAACTTAGGGCCAGCCCTGAAGTCAATTATCTTTAATTTTCCGTTTGTTGAGGAAGTACTTACAAAAAAGAAAAAAATAGTTTCAAGGATTTTGATGGACCACCAAAATATGATTGGTATGAAGAAGATGAATTACGTGATGGAGAAGAGCACCCGAACTCAGATGGAATAGAGGACTTTTGGGTGAGTAATGAACAATCAAATGGGCCAGATTCCTTCAAGTGAATGTTGTCTCAAATATGGTAAGAGAAGAGAAAAATAAAGGCGTGATCAAGTCAATATTGTGGCAAGATATTGAAGATGGGTTTATTGACTTGTTGGAATTGATACACTCATAAGGCCAATTCCTAAAGATGTGGTTAATCTTTTCAAACGAATCAAGGATGGTGAAAAACAATTTGGGTTGGCCAAATTAGTGTTGAAGAGAAGCTTTATGGAATCAAGATTAAGCATTTATTCCAAATATCTATTTTTTTGGAAAGGAAGAATTCAAGTGCAAGATGAGTGTTCACCAAAGGATCTGAAATGGAAGGCATCAATGATTCAAATTCGATGACGAATTCTTTCCAACCAAGAGAGTCTGATGCATGAGCATTTATGGGGCAACATCAAGTTATTATTTAGCTATTTAATTATAGATTTACAATCCTTAATATTTCATTATTTTTTTTTACAATTCTTAGGGAATATATTATAAATATGTAAGATTTACTTATAATTGCTTTCCATATTAGAGTTAGTCTACTTATGTTCTTAGTATTGTAAATTCTATATATATGAGTATTGTAATCGTTGCTAGATAGCTTATGTTTTATGATTAAAAGTCAATATAATTGTGGCATGAATTTGACTTTTTATGTAAATTTGTTGCTCCTTATTTCTATTGTCTATTGAATGACTGTTGAAGACCCGTGTTCGATACCGATACCTCATTAAATAAACAATGATTTCTATAACGTGTACACATGCGTTATGAAGCTTCTCACAATTTCGTAATGTGACCGGAAGTGAGGTTTTGACTTCTAACAAACGACCGTAGATCTTGTTCTAGGAAGAAGCATTTTACAGGATCAACGAGTTGCGAGATAAGACGCTGCTTGAAATCTGTAGACAATATTGCATACTTTTTCTTTGTTTGGTATGACTGCTAATTAACAATATCCTTCGGTTTCGACAAAATATAAAATATATTTCAAATCATTAAATTAAATCGACTTGAATTTATACAGGAGCATATAATTTCAGTCAATGTGTTCTTCATTTGTACAAATATACACCGAGGCCGTATATTAGTAACAGATGCGGATTTTGCCATATCTAGTTATCTACGTACGACAATTAGTTAAGGCAGTAATCATGTTCCACTTTACAAAGCTGATCATTAACTCTATAAGTTGGTCTTCGTTAAGCTAAAATAATCATCTCTATTCCTCCCCCGTGGTCTTCAGCCAATTTAAAGTTCAAAGTATTTTGTCATTTCGTCGTAAACAAATAGAAAATAAACCGCATTTTTCTTCAGCAGGAAAAACATTGACTCGAAGTGTGCAAGGAAGAAACTCTATCTCATCAAAACACCATCATTATTCATTATTGTTGATCTGATTGCAATCGGTTTCATATGAGCTTCACTCATCCAATCTCTCACACACTACTCCAACCCCATAAGAAACTTCTTCCATGAATATCAGAGATAATCTAATCGTCGGCCTCCTAGCAATTTTTCCGCTCATCGTGAAAACCTATGCTTCTACTCAATCTTGCAATCGATCATGTCCGAACTTCTCCGGAGGCAATCGCTTGCCATATCCATTCGGATGTTCAGCCGACTGTGAAATCCCACTCAACTGTACCAAAGCCGGAATATTCATCGGAGAATTCCCCGTCCAGTACATAAACCGTGATAGCATAAGAATCAACCTACAAAGCCGATGCGACCGCCCCTTGCAAACCCTCCGCCAACTCTACAGCAACCATCACGCGCCGACGGCCCATAATGCGATTCTTTTACGAAACTGCACGGTCGAGCAGTCGGCCTCAAGCAGTTGCATGATTCCTAGTATTAATGTCGAGGCCAGGTTCCAGGCTCCACAGGATTGCAGTAAAAACACAAGCCTCAGTTGCTATGCGGAGGGCAAAAAGAATGCTACGTTTTTGAAATACGAGAGCGTCGTGAAGAATGGCTGCCAGTACTTGCTCTCCTCCATATCGGCAGTGATTATGAATAATACGCCGGTGCCCTCGGTGACTTTAGAAGTTGAAGTGGCGGAATTGGCGTGGTGGCTGCCGGGATCAAGTTGCAATTGTGATAAACACGCCAACTGTATTTCGTTTTTGACGCCGAATGGTAGCCACGGACACAGGTGCAATTGCACAGAGGGTTTCACCGGAGATGGTTTTCAGGCTGGCTTTGGCTGCCGGAAAGGTCAGTTAATTATCCTGGTTAATACTATTAATTAATTACTTTATATATAATTACAACCTTAATTAGTTCCTAATGTTACCTTGTTTTGGTTGTTTGTCAACTATATCTCACCCCCTAATCTTGCACTCCATAACCATGACATGTTGGTACACAGATGATTCACATATATATAAGTTAGCAGTTAACAGCATTTGCATGATAAACTCATCCATTCTGCAAAGTTCACAATCTTATGCATACTGATAACTTTTTCTTTTAATTTTTGAATATAAGTAAATCAATTGGGTAGTCTCTTAGCTAGCTCAGCTGGGTACTATATCATCTGGCTAATTCTCAACTCAACCTTTTGGCGCTTATTATGCAATACAATCTTAGCTACTACATTTCCAAAAAAAATCTTAGCTACTACATTTACAAGGGGTTTTGGGGACCAAACATGTCACTAATCTTTAACTAGTTAATCCTTATGGGATCACAGGCCAAGATTCCAATTACTTAGCTTTCAACGGGGTATAATTAGGTAGGCTAGGATTAAAAGAAACATGCAACCATAACAAACAATCTTCTATTTTATTCACTTTTGTCCTAGTTATTTTGGAACTCAATCTAGAAGGCCGTCAAGGACTTCAATTGACATAAATACCCCTATTTTCAGAGCAAATGTGATGTCCTGGGCCCATATACGGGGCCCGATAACATGCACTCGTGATTGAGCAGCATGATGTGGCCGCTAAATTTGTGGGTCAACCACTTATTTAATTAGCCCAAAGAAGGGAAACAGTTCTTTAATCATTTTGAAGGCGAGGAAATTTGCTCTCTTTCTCTTGTTTGTTTGTACACCTGGATGAGGATAGGGAAAGGTGAAAAGATCCTATCAGACTCCGCCGGGTTGATATTAGTGACCAGTTACGTAGGCATTTGGTTGTTTCTCTTGGTCGCAGTCGTCGTGTAGGCATGTATGATTGTCCCTCTGTCCGACCTAAAATTGAAAGAATTGGAATGAACATTAGTGAGATGTTCAAACACGGGAAACGTGGTCACTAATCAGTCATGCAAATCTTGAGTTCTCAAATTAGGGAGCATTTGTTATACAAGTAGATGTACTCCTTATGTATGATTCTTGTTTGATACGTACGATCATGCATGTATACGCAAGTAATCACTATATCTTACAAATTAATTCAAGAAAAATATACTAACACATTATTGATATGAACAAAAAGAAAAACACCCTATTTTATTCTGTCGTAATCTCAATACGATACATAGACTTGTTATGAAATTATCATCCATAGCTTCAATCTCATACGATAAATAAGCAATTTTTATAGTATTGGACCAAAACCTCGATCGTGTGGTATCTTTACATCGGTTAGTCAATGAATTAGATTTATAACTATATGTTCATACATAGTAGTATTTTGATCATTTTTTGAAGTTTATTTTATTAATTGTCACAGCTGAAAAATCATTGTTTTGACAGATACATATATGTAGAACGCCTACGTTTTCTATAGTATTAATTAACGTACATTACATTTGTATCTATTAACGGATTTCTTATTCTTATATCATATTTAATTAATTGGTTTTGTCATAATCAGTTTCAGATGACTGCAACCCCGCAAAATTCTTGTCCGGCCAATGTGGAGGAAAGGCCAGGATCATCGTTCTGATCGGAGGTAATAGCAGCTATATTTAATGATGAGAATATGACCTTTCACAACAAGTGCGTACTCCTTGTTAACCTGGTAAAGTCCTTTTCAGGGGTTCTATTTGGAGCTTTTCTAATGGTCAGTCTAGGTCTGTTGTGCTGTTTCATTCGGCGGCAATCCAAATTGAAAGCCAGACATTGCACAAAGAGGCTTCTATCCGAAGCTACAGGCAACTGCAACATCCCCATCTATCCCTATAAAGTAATTGAGAAAGCCACAAATGGCTTCTCAGAAAAACAAAGGCTGGGGATGGGGGCCTTTGGTACTGTCTTTGCAGGGAAACTAAATGCAGATGAATGGGTTGCCATAAAAAAGATCAAGAATAGAGATGATACCATAGAGCAAGTTATGAATGAGATCAGACTCATTTCATCCGTAAGGCACCCCAATCTTGTTCGCCTATTGGGATGCTCCATTGAACGTGGTCAGCAGATACTTGTGTATGAATTCATGGCCAATGGAACATTATGTCAACATTTACAAAGGGAGAGAGGTGATGGACTTTCTTGGCCTATACGTCTTACCATTGCTACCGAAACTGCTGAAGCAATAGCTCATCTCCACTCTGCAATAAAGCCCCCAATATATCACAGAGATATAAAGTCGAGTAACATTCTTTTGGATTGTAACTTCAAGTCCAAAGTGGCAGATTTTGGTCTTTCAAGGCTTGGCATGACCGAATCTTCCCACATTTCAACAGCACCGCAAGGGACTCCTGGTTATCTAGATCCTCAATACCATCAGAACTTCCATCTTTCAGATAAGAGTGATGTCTATAGCTTTGGTGTAGTGCTTGTTGAGATTATATCAGGATTGAAGGCCGTGGACTTTTCGCGGCCACAGAATGAAGTGAACTTAGCTGCTTTAGCCACCGATAGGATTGGAAAAGGGTGTTTAAATGAGATCATAGATCCCTCTATGCAACCCTTTATGGATGACTGGACTGCTTTTTCAATTCATAAAGTAGCAGAAGTAGCATTCAGATGTCTGGCATTTCATAGAGACGCGCGACCTTCAATGATGGAAGTGAAAGCTGAGTTAGAAGAAATCAAGCTAAGTAGATGGTCACCATCAGGAGAAAACACTTGCACAGCTTCATCAGTGGAATCCTCTTTTGGTTCTACGTCTAGTGTTAGTGAGAAACCTCTAAACACTAGTAATTAAGTCCCAAACTCCTTATCAGCAGTGTCATTGTGATGCAGACTAGTACCGATGCTGCTAGTAGTAGCTTCGATTCAATTGAAAAGTTGAAGGACAATTCACCAGTGTCTGTACAAGACTCATGGTTAAGTGAACACAGCTCATCACCTTCATCAAATAGTTTGTTAAGAAATGCAATCTGAGGTAAATTTTCTTATATTGCTTAGGTTCATGTCATTATCAAGTTGATTAGTTTCGGATGCTTATTGTTTCTATTTCGTGATTGTTAGACATGGAATAAGAACCTGTAGGCTGTTTAGTATTTGTATTGAGAGGAAAGCTCTGACCTTACTGTACATATTGATACATTAAGAAGCTGTTTGTCTAGGATTTTTCATATCTTCTTGCATTAATACATACCAGTTTTGCCAGAAATCCCAGAATGAAAACTTTATTTGGAAGGTGGGTATATAAAACACCAGTTGACCTATATTCTGTTTAGTCCTGAATGTATTATACACTACATCCCAGCTTCCCACTGTTTGTATTCAGATTAAATTTAAAGTTTAGAACAAGTTTATGAACAGAACAAGTTGAACAAGTCCGATAATAATGCATCAATGCGATTATGTATATTCTGCACATGCTAGAACACCCAATTTTTACATCAAAATATTGTGACCAAGAGAAGGAAATACATTCCGGCAATAAAGAAAAAAGACTTCCATGAGCTCACTACGGTCAAACCACATTCTAGCTTTGGGTTCACACCAACAAAAAATTCTGGACGTCATTTTTCTTGGTTAGGCATTTACTTGTTCATGGAATCAAATCAAAGTGGAGTCCTAATTTACAAACCACCTCCATGTTTCATTTCTGGCCATTGAAGTTGTCTTTTCCCCCTCAGGTTATGTAGAATTTAGATTTTTTTGGACCAAGGGTACTTGGATTGGGGAGAGCAGCCCGTCAACCAATGAACATTATGAAACGCTTGTGCTCCGCATGTATCCAATTAACATCTAAGGCGCTCAACAACCGTCTGATCTGACTGTTTGGCCACTATTTGGCCAGATCAGACGGCTGTTTATCGCCACCTGGTGCTCAACAGATGACTAGGTGATCAACAACGAACATCTAACTCAACACAATTTCCATGTGAAAGTAGTGGCCATAGGTTTTTTTTTAATAAAATAGCCTGAGGCACCGGTCTTAGCTGGTCCGTAGTATTATTAGTATTATTATTGTTAGAAAGAATAAAACATAAATAAGGGACATATTACCGAAATTCTAGAAACACTCCAATTATCTTCGTGGAGAACATCCCGAATAATAACAGGTGTCTCTGTTAATAAAAAAATCATCAACATTTCCATAACTAGCGAGATGAGAAAGCCTATCGGTTTTAAACCTTAAAAGCCTGCATGTATTGGTCATTCGGGCCTCATGGTGACAGTCTTAACACATACTCTCTAGTAATTAAAACTCTTGCTAGCGTAATATGAATTGTATAGGACCTCAATTCTCAATAACCTACTAATAAGCAACTTTTGTGAACATTGAGGCTCGAGCTTGAGTGGAATCAAGTGCCCCTCTCATTATTGCCAACTCTTCATTGGCAATGATAATTTTGATCCATGAGGAATTATGGAGCATGCATTACAAAGCAGGGAGTGATGATTTTACTTCCCGTAATCAATAATATGGAGTATGTGCAGTACATTCCACACCAAGCTATCACAGTGGTGGAAATTGAAAACTATAAAATATGTTTTGCATGGGAAATTATAGTGTTATATTTATCTACATTGCATCTGTTCTTATATATAATCAGAATAAGATAAACTTTTATCGCATACAATAAGAACCGTACACGCCTATACGTTAATGCATACGACAAATCACATGGATAGTAGAACTTACAAAAAAAATAAAAACTGTTAAACCCTTTTTCATAGAGTAACTACTGTTACTAGCTAAATATATAGTGCGTACAAATTTCTAAATATATAGTGAAGATCAAAATTTGTTCGATTAATACTTTCTAACAGGAATCTAGCATATAACGTAGAGATCAAAGTTACTTCAATATATACATAATGTGGAGTTAACAATCAATCCCATGATATGGTATATTGTGGTATATTGTCACACACATCAGTATCAAAGGAATCTGAAATATTAATTGCCTCTGGGCGACAGTCCTTTCTGTGATGCGTCTGTGTCATCCCATTTATCACCTATTTTAGCAAAGCATCCTGGCACCAGCAAACAACCTCCCCTGAACTCCACCTTCCCCTTCCCCTACATATCGGATCTCATATTCAGATTATTGGTAGCGTTCGATTTGATCTTATAAATGAGCATTTATAGAAGTTCAACCAATGCTTTCGCGTAAGATAAATAAAATTCTTCAATGGTGAAATGAATCACTGCCTTATGTATTGTATTATGAGCTTTTGTGATAAATCTAAAGGGAAGAATCTGCAAGTTCATTTTAAAAGAACCTGTACAGATATAAACATGTGTGTCTGATTCAGAATGGAACAACCTGCATCAGTATCTCACTTTCAATTTAGACCCACTATAAGCAAAACAAAAGCACTCACAATTCTCACATGCCCTGAACTTTCATATTCATATTCATACACCTGTGGATACGAAGTTAAATGTGTTGCAGGACCAGTATGCAAAAAGTCCCACACAACAAAAAACACTTTATATACCTAGCTAGGATAGTTATCACCTCCCAAACCTAAATCCTTAGAAAAAAAGATTTACAAACGGCTACTAGTTATAAACAAATTTGTTTTTAATCCCAAACTTCAAAAGCTAGCTCTTTTCAGCGAGGTCATAGTAATGGCAGCTCCTAAAGGCGAAGCAGCAACTTCAATCTCGAACGAATCATATCGGAGAAAGAACTCCACCACCAACAGCCTCGATGCCAGCATGACGAAGTCTTTTCCGGCGCACTGTTTGTTTCCGACGGTCGGGGCCTCCGTCTCCGGACCGTTAGACCAGAGCACATATTGTAACAACTTCTCCCCTTCCTCACCGACAAACCGGTCCGGCACAAACTCCGCCGCGTTTTTGAAGATTTTGGGGTCCTTGGTAGCAAACGGTTGGAACCCGAATAAGAGCTCGCCTTCCTTAACCTTAAACGCCGCATCGTGGCTCTCAATAACTAGGTCAGTCTTTGCCCTACCGTACTGTAGAGGAACCGGTGGCTCGATCCTGAAAGCTTCGTAAACCACAGACTTCATCAGCGGCATTTGCTCCAATGCAGACATGGTGATCTTCCCGCCGTTGGATCTGACGGCAGAGCGGATCTCCTGTGCTAGTTCACTGTGCAGTTTAGCTCCGGAACGGCCGATCCACTTGAGCATGCTTGGAAAGAAGAGCTTCATGCCTCCGAATGAGTTGAAACACGTGGCGAATAGCAGATTGTGACACGCTTCGTCTCTGGAGACTCCCAGCCTCTCAGCCTCGTCGAGCACGTGACCGGATGACTGGTAGAAGAAGTCGTACAGTCTCTGGTAGTCTTTCTTGACCAGAAATGGTGGAAGAGGGAAGGTGTGAAACACAGGATCTTCAATGAACTTTGGTAGACCAAGAGATAGAATTGGACTCAGTTGGAACAAAACCCATTTCTGAACCAATTTTGGACCGTCGGTGCCGAGTTGAGTCTCTGCCGGATTAGCTCCGTACAATGATCGAGCCAAGAAATTGAAAGCTGCTTGATCGTTGGCCTCGTTAAAGCTGGCTCTACCTTTATCCGCGAGCTTGGTTTCCAGAGTTTCGAAAAACTCGGAGTAGCATGAGTGGAACTCAGGAATCACAGACTTAATACCAGACTTTAGGAGATAGAACATTAAACGCTTGAGCTTGTCGTGCTTCGGCTCCGAGGGGTCGAGGTATGAGAGTATTCTATAACCGCCAGTGAGCTCCAATGAGGGCATGTAGGTGCCGGTGAAGACGTCTTTCTTTTCGACCTTGGAAGTGTCAAAGAGGACAGGGAAGCTCTTGCCATCGAGCAAAACGATGACCTGGGATTTGGTGGTGATGAAGGGACCAGGTGGCATGTTGACTCGGAACACAGTGGACTGGTGCTTCAGGATTCGGGACTTGAAGAACTCATCCCTGCCTTGGTTGTAGAAGTAGTCCTGGCGATCCTTGAGGGGACCAACAAAAGGGAGACCATAGTCCCCGGGGATTTTCCTCAGGGGAAGCTCGGTTGTGTCTGCGGGTTGTGATGAGATGGAGGAGGATGAAGATGATGACTTCTCCGAGACAGAGGCGCAGATCGGACGGAAGGAAAGTCGGCGAGTAGAAGTAGACGACCTGCGTGGAGTTTGGAACTGTAGTTGCAGAGAAGGAAAAGCTAATGAGGAAGTAGCAGCCATTTGCAGGTGGCTTTGACTAGTTGTTCTCGTTTGTTAGTGAGAAATGAGTTGAGAAATATCAAGAGAGGAAGAAAGTAAAGAAGGAACGAGGTGGGTTGATTATTGAATGTTGACGATGATGAAGATGAAGCGGAGGAAGCTTTATTTATAGTCAGATACATGGTGGACATGGCAGCAGAGGAAGGTGAGTGGGAATACGGTAGGGCATGGGGAAAAGACCACAAGTTTTTTAGAGATGAAATTTAAGGTCGTGAAAGGTGTGCATTTTTTTAGAATGGCAGCGGACTCAGCCCACGTTCCAATTTCGAAATAGGCAAATTAAATAGTTAAGCTAGCCATCGAAGAATTAATAAACAATTATAGTTGAACGACTTAAATTATATAAACTTGCCCAGCGATTAAAATAGGGGGCCCTTTTAAAATAGATTAAGAAGGACTAAGGTCAGTAAGGTGTCATGTTATGATCTTAGTTTCGAGTTCAATCAATAATATTGAAAGGTAAAATTACACGTTAGTAGGTTGGGCCTTGTCTGGGAATATAGCACGTGGGTCGTGAGGTGAGCCCAGAACGCGGGCGGAGGACAGTTGATCTCGGATATTTAAAGGGACGTTTTGTTTGATAGTCTAAAGCGGCTGAGGCCTAATTTTGGGTCAAAAATGCTTCTTACTTCCGGCCACTCCTATTTCATTGCCGGCCAGATGGCACGCACAAAGCACGTGATTCTCGTTTACCGTTTTTCACTTGGCTTTGACTAATTTTGGCCGGTTGGGAAATGGAACTGGAAGTATACCCAGGAGTGCACAAAATCTGAATCTTATAGAGTTTGATGTGGACTAATAATTCATTTCATGCATTTAGTGTAACACATTTTTTTTTGCTGGGATTGTAGGCCTTGGGACGTGGGGTTGGACAAATATATTTCCAAGGTGAAGATGCATATTTTCCAATGTGAGGTTGATATAGTCATTTTATTTCAGGATAATATACAATCACTATCAGTCTTGGCTTGTAGCCATATATAGACCCACATCTCTCGTTCATCTCTATTCTACGATATAAGAAATGGAATTACGTGATTATCTTAACATCCTAATCTTCAATACTAAAACTAGTTCCAAATTTAGTGACCAATACTAATACTAGCTTCAAGCTTAGTGACAAAACGTGTAGGCCTTTTTTTGGGTCATAAATCTATCTCCAAAAGTTCCCATATACTTTATCATAGAGAATAGAGAAGTAAAACTCAAAATCTACAAAAATTAGTAAGCTCGGAGCTTCTTACTCCAACAGTATGGACTGGCTCACTAGCATATATGTGCTTTGCCTAGGTTATACCGGCCCAGATTGGATCAGCACAAATTCCATTTAAATTGGGCTTTTCGGCTCGAACCCATGAAACCCCAAAAGTCATTTCCAGCTCGTCAATGAGGGTTTAAGCCGATTTAAACAAAAGAAGAAACCAGAGACACATTGCTTAAACCCTAATAAATCCCAGAAAATGGAGCTCCAATCTGTTTGTCTTGGGATTCCCTCCTCAAATTCCACTTCATCCAGTAACCGTTTATCCCCCACCCAAACTGTAAGTTAATTACATTTCAATTTTGAAATGGTTTCTCATTTTTTCGATCTCAGCTCGATTTTTAATCCCTCAATTCTATTGTGTTTAAGGTTACAGCAACTTACGGTGGGCGGCTCCGTACTAGAATTTCCTCCAAATGTAAGTCTTCCTCAGCTCAGTTGCAGTTTTAGCTGTAAAATTTTCATTTGTCTTCAGATAGCTAGAGGTTTAATCTTAATTTTGGGTTTGTTGTTTTAACTACTAGAGGAATATGTTTCAGCTTATTTGGTGCCAGGATTGAACATGTCTGTGAAGAAGTCCTCAATGCTTTGCTTGAACAAGGGAGCTATAATGTGTGCTTCTAACCCTAGTCTAAATGGGAACTTGGAGTTTTCAAGAGAGAAAGAGTCTGAGGTACTTAGTAAGGCAAGTGATGGGGTAGAGCCTTTTCGTGGCAAGTCGGGTTCGATTTCGTTTTGTGGGTTGACACACCAGTCAGTGGAGGAAGGGAACTTGCTTTCGGCACCGTTTGATGAGGAGAAGGGGTCGTTTCTTTGGTTCTTAGCCCCTGTTGCGTTGATTGCCTCGTTTGTATTCCCGCAGTTCTTCATTGGCAATGCCATTGAAGCTTACTTGCAGAACGAGGTTCTCGTAGGTACTTGTTGGACTAAGTTCTTACATTAATGTTATTAACATTTGATATCGCATACTCTCCATTTGTGTTCAACTTCTGGTTTGAGATACATGAAACACATGCCAGTAGTTAAAATATAGTTTAAGGTGGTTTTATAAACTGGTACAGTGGATTTGTGATACAACCTGGTGTTTTATGTTGCCAGCTATGTCATGTTGTTATTGCTATATGTTTCTCTGTTCATTCAATAGATGAGAGATTGTTTTTCTGTAGCTGGTCTCACCTGATAGTTGTATATAATCAAAACTTTATGAAAGTCAGATTGAGCTTTTGCAGACAACTTCAATTGTGTGTTTATGCTCAGAAGTGATGTGTTCTTCTTTTGAATATCTAGTGTTTCAATCAATTAATGTTTTTGTTTCATTCCCTGTATTAGTACTTATAATGTTTATATCTGAATCAGTGGACTAGAAAGTAACACACCCCTCTAATTATTGCTCTTGCAATGCAGAAATCGCAACTTCATTAGCATCAGATGCTGTATTTTATGTGGGACTTGCAACATTTTTACTTGTCACCGACCATGTTCAGAGGCCATACCTACAGTTCAGTACAAAGAGATGGGGTCTCATTACCGGCCTAAGAGGATACTTGACATCCGCTTTCTTCACAGCGGGCTTCAAGGTGGTTGCACCTCTGGTTGCAGTTTACATAACCTGGCCAGTGCTTGGCTTGCCAGGCTTGGTTGCTGTTGCTCCCTTTCTAGTTGGTTGTGCCGCTCAGCTTTTATTTGAGAAGGTTCTTGACAAGCGAGGATCGTCTTGTTGGCCTCTTATTCCTATTATCTTTGAGGTAGGTGTACAATTACATGTGAATGCCAGGCTTTGATATGTTTGAAATAATTATTTACTAAGCTGGTATATTTTTACCTATGCTTAGGTTTACAGACTATACCAGTTGACAAAAGCTGATTACTTTATCAAGAAATTGATGTATGCAATGGACGGTCTGCCTACATCCCCAGAACTTCTGGAGAAAAGCGGTGCATTATTTGCGATGGAGGTCACTGTTGGAACCCTTTGCTTGGTGTGCCTGTGGTCTCTGGTGACATTTCTCATGAGGCTGTTTCCTTCCAGACCTGTAGCAGAGAAGTACTGATATATGTATGGGATCATGTATATTCCAACTTTTGTTTCTTTGCTCGTTTAGGATCGTGTACAATCAAAGTTTTGATAAATTCTCTAATGTCGTTGGGGAATTGTTGAGTTGTTGGTCTGGTCTAAATGTCTAATTAGCCTGTTATCAAGAGAAATGATGCTACAGTATAAGGAGAAATGTTGCGTGAGCGTCTAGTTAATATAACTTGAGGCCAATAATAATTAAGGTCACCGAATTCAGACAGATAATCCAGCTACAGCTCCCGGAGCCATGAGAAGGTCGCCGGCGTTTAGAAGAAGAATGGTGAAAAGTGAGAGAAGGTGAGAAAAATCTTGACGAATGTGAGGTGAGAACGAAAATGGCACTGTGATAAGCGGCTAATGCCTGGTGGGCAGTTGTTTTGGGCCCTAAACTACTGAACTATCTATGCAGTATGCACAAAATTTTCTCATTAAGAAAAAAGAAAGAAAAAAACTGAGTAAACATCGGTGGAGCTCTCTCTTCTTCGATACCCAAGTTTCCAGTTTGTGAGTAAGACTCTTTTCGACTCTACTTATCTGGGTTTATGTTCTTTTAGTTGTCGGTGGAGGATTTGATTTCTAAGGGACTGAAAATTTCAGGGGAGGCGAAAGTGCGAAAAAAAAGAGGCCAAGTCTTGCAGTGGGCTGGCAGATGAGTTAGTGAAGTGTCTGAGTGAGTGTGATTGCGTTAAGGTTGAGAAGCGACCGGTCAGGGAATGTGCCGGGGAGAAGAGCCCATCAATATCAAGCGAGTGCATTGGTCTTAGGGAAACATATTTCAATTGCAAGAGAGGCCAGGTTGACATGAGGAATCGGATTCGGGGCAACAAAGGCTATTGATTAGCGGTAATGTTTTATCATGTCATGAAATAAAGTTTTGTACTTTAATTGTTGAAGCTTATTGTGAGATTACTTTTGTAGTTGAACTGGAGTTTATGTTTTCATAGTCTATGATTCTCTGTAGTTCAGTTGGGTTCTTTTAGTCTTAGGTATGTGCAAGTAGTTCAGTTGAGTTTCTTTTGGTCATTCATGTTGCAGTAAAAAGCCTCAAATATTGATCATGTACTGGTGCGTCTTAATTGGGATGGTGCTTAACTTCTTATCACATACATGTTACTGAGTTACGAAATAGAGTGTGGCAGTGATGTCTGTGATGATGAATCAAGACTCTTAAGTACTGAGGGATTCTCTCTGCTGAGCTCCCAAGCACTTTTTGAGCCACATTGTAGCACTCTGATCTCTTTTACTGTTTATTTCATTTATCTGGTTACTTTCTTTGTTCAAGTTTCCAGTTGATTGAGTTTAAACAGGTTTTGCATCCAATTTTGGTAGTTTTATGACTTTATGCTTATGAGTTGTTTCCCCCCCCTTTATAGTATGGGATTACTCGGTACCACTACTTAATTTAATCCGGAGAGTTTAGAACTGTATGCATTGCTTGTGAATCTGATCAAGTTAGCAACTGAAACTCTTTGATTATGATTTTCCTTATGGTTTTGGTGTGTTAATGCACCGTAGAATCTCTTCTATATTGGTTTGATGGTGCTGTGTTAAAGTAGTGACCATAATCAAGACTTATTTTTTTTATAGAATTAAATAGGCTTTTACCACCATGCTGGTGATTGGGATTTCATGGTTTATTGCTTCATTTGACGCTCGACTGTTATTTCTGTTTTAGTTAGAGAATACTGGCGATATGATTTCCAGTACGTCAAGTCAGGATGCTATGCAAAATGGTAATCTTATTTCTATTGTAGTTATTGCAGAGATAATTCTCTCTTAGGGTAGGGGGCATGAACCTGGTGATACAGAAGGGGCCCTAACTATGTTCAAGACTTTCAGGCTCATTTTGGCTTTGTATGTTCCTCCTTTCTATCTAAGTGGTGATTGATTCCTAGGAACGTGTATGCGAGTGGTCTCTTACTTGTCCATGTACAATGCTTATTTGACCTTGATCTGTGTTCTTTCTTTGCCTTTCCACCGCTACAATTGCATACTGTTCTGTATGTTAAATTGCTAGTGTGCGTCTTATGTTAGCATGTTACTGGACAGGAATTACTGAATTACTTTGAGATGGGAATAGTTACATTTGCACCCTTTAACTGCATTTCATGTGTTAAATTCATGGAGACATGCTTCACTGTTGCCCCTCACATCAATCCACAGAACACGGTTGGTGTGCTTTACCAAGCATTAGGGTAGCTGGTGCTAAGATCCAGGTTGAAGTTGATTTTTGCGCACATATTTTGTTTTTGGTCTATCTAACCTTGTTAACTATCTGTCGGCCATTCTAGAATGATGTACGAGTTTCCATTTGTGAAAGTAAGTTCTGCAGAAGGTAAAGAGAAAAAATGTAGGCTCATTTGAGCTTTTGTAGTTTGGATCTAACATGGGAGGGTAGAACTGTGAGACTTGCATTTTGTCTGGTATGAGCTTGCAACGTAACCCATATATTAGTCGTCAGAGCATTCTTTTTGTTGTTAACCGTTGGCTTGTGTTTCACAGTAGAAAGAAATTGAATCTAGACTCCAGCTATGTTGTAGTTCAAAGCTCTTACTCCACGCAATAGTAGAACAACGACTACGCCTCACATAAAGCCAAAAGCCCAATCATGACTACGTTCCTTCCATCCACAAAAGCCCAAAGAGCTTCCCTATTTCCAAACAAAATGATTAAATGAAGTAAATGACATGTGTTTTCCATGCTGTGAGGGAAAAGTCATACAGTACTTCCTTCCGAAACACACGGTTCATAATTTTCGAGCTCAAATTGGTTGAAAACCATAAGCAGGACACCTTGTGAAGATTCATGAGGTTTGATTTTGGTACGTTCACTTTCAGGGAACATTTCAAACTCAAAACCAACCTCTACAAGAAAAGCCTCATGTCTAGACAAAACCAGATAATGCTCCTAATATGCTGCGAATCTTCGCTTTAGCCACCACCCCCCGCCATGTTATATAAAAAGCCTCCAAGCCAAGTACTTCGTTTTAGTCTCAAAGGGAAAGGGCAGCTAACAATGGCAACCACTAGATTATTGCGCACGTTTAAGCCTATGACCATTCATTCCTCCTCTGCCTCTTCTTCTTCGTCTTCTTCACCACCAACAATTGTTAGGTATCTGAGCAAGGACGCCGGGTTGATGAGTGGAGAGCAAAGACTTGGTACTGTAAATGAGCGGAAACAGATGGCGATTGTTAAGGCTTCAGTGGCTTCTTCCGAGACCGAGACGCTTACCACATCAAAACCGCAAGTGAATGAGGGAGTTGTACATTTGGCTACCTTGGTTACAAAGACGCATCGTTCTATGCTCATTCTACTAAGAACGGCTCTCAAGCGAAAATCTATGAAGATGCAAGTCCAGATGTTCATTGAGAAGGTGAGTACTAAATCCTCTCAGCTTCTTTATCTCTTTCCATTTGTAAAAAAGGGTTCTATCATGTGGTGACTTTGTGTTTAGCTGGAATGGGATGGTTTATGATCATTACTTGTAATGTGCAGGGCATAATTGACTGCCGGTTCTTTACACTACTTGCTGTTGCAGGATCCTTACTTGGTTCAGTATTGTGCTTTGTCGAGGTAGACATTTTCTTTCCAATTTGTTCGAGTTTAGTTGCTCTTTCAAGTAATCATAACAAGGTCTTGTTCTGCAGTTAACTGACATACATCATCCTTGTGTAAAATGCAGGGTTGCTTTATTGTTCTAGAGTCATATTTCCAGTATTTTCATGCCTTGTCTCACAAAACAGATCAAGGACATATGGTGCACCTGCTTATTGAAGCAATAGGTAACTGCTGCTCTAGCTTTCTGTACATATCTCTCATATTATACCAGATTAAGAAGTTGTAAGACAAGTACACCATTTATAACACTTTGATTCCTTGATTCTACAGATATGTTCCTAGTAGGAACAGCCATGCTTATTTTTGGGGTGGGGATGTATGCCATGTTCATGGGATCAAAGGCGGTGGATAATAAAGGACCGCGATTCACTGAGTCAAATTTGTTTGGGCTCTTCTATATGAAGGTAGGTACCTCTCACCACTTTTTAACATATGCTGACATACATAACTGACTCTAAACTCTATGCTGCTGTTAATAATTACAGTCACCTCCAGCCTGGGTTGATATGAAATCAGTTTCGCAAGCAAAATCTAAAATTGGGCATGCAGTGGTGATGATACTTCAAGTGGGACTATTGGAGAAGTTTAACAGTATCCCTCTTGTCACACCGTTGGACCTTGCGTGTTTTGCCGGAGCTGTGCTTGTTTCCTCTGCTTGTATCTTGATTCTTTCAAGACTTGATTATTCAGCTACCACTGCTAACTGATCAACAATCAAGTCCGCATGAGTTTCCCACCTCAAAATCAAGTGCACAACCAAAGATTCATTCATTTATTAATAACCCATTCTTTTTGTAGTACTACTACTGATACTGATATACACAGTCACACACACGAGTATTATGAAACACACAACACATGAATCGTAACATACACAGAAAGGGAAGAGGATTGTCTCAAAACCTATAGGTTCTCTTAGTTGTCTCTTCCAATTCTTTTATTAGGGATGTACGGTTGTAATTCAGTTTTAGAGTTCTAATAAAAGTTCATGTATCTCAGACAGAAGATTGTGTTGTTTAATTCTGAAATAAATATCAAGTATGACATGAATTGTATTGTATGAACATCATATTTTCATTAGATATTTTATAGAGAAGCCAAGCAAGATTGCAAGTGATACAGAGAGAGTCATGTTGTTCTATCCAGCAGTGAATTGTATTGTATGAACACAGATAACCTAGTAAGAACCTGACGATGCATCCATCTCCAATAGGCCTTGCTCCAGGGCTGTAACCAGCTTCTTGAAATAATCTTTAGTGGCCCTGGTCAATGTTTCAAGTTTTACGCGAAATTTATGGAAATCATCCTTTAGTTCTTCCTCAGAATCAAGAAATGGTTGCAATTCAGGCGCATTTGTGAAGCCTCTCGAGGCTGAACTCTGCATGACCTTGCATCTCTTCAAACAGCTCGGGCTTCTTATTATCCTCAGGCATGTAGTAGCCATAAACATAACTCCACCGCAGCACCTGCCTACATTCAATTATCTGTTGCCATGCCTCTATGACGAAACTGAGTTCAAGCTCAGTCAGATACTGCTGTTTCCTATTAACTAGCTCCTTAATGTGCTTGTTTGGCACCTCGTTCAATGACTCGACAGCCTTTTCCTTCGAAGACTTATTGTTTGCCCATCGCTCGAAATAATGAAGATACCTATCTAAATACTCCTTCACCTTCTTCTGTCCCGGTTCCAGCTCCAACTCCTTGAGCTGACCACGATTTCCCGCTGTATACGCATCGAACCCATTGCAACATCTAGTTGTGTAGTCATTGAATTTCGCAAGGCAATACCAACAGAACTCATACTTACAAGGAGCTCTGCAAATCATATGATGACACCCTTCGTTCTTCTGAATTGCTTTCTTGCACTTTGGACACGGCTTGGTGTTGGACAATATCCACGACGCATTTTGCGAGTCGTCCTTGTTCTTCATCGTCCACTTCCTCACCGTCTCACAGTCCACCGGACGGTGACTCTCCTCCGTACAATTCCAGCAATAGCTGTACGAACATAGACACGAAACATCATAGTTTTTGGTCTCATACCTATTAAACTTAACAGCGTACTTATAATCCGGAGCAGGACACCACTTGATCTTGGTCTCCTGTTCGACATAGGATTTCAACAGGTAGTGCCAGTACTTCTCGAACTACTGTTTCGACATCAGGACCGAGATCAAGTCGGAGCAAACCGACGCCCTACACTTCGGTTCGGGACACCTCAGCATCAAGCACGTACGGGGCACCATCCTTGATCGCTGTGCCGACGTAACCTCTCCAGCAGTCTCCACAGAAAGGATGGCCGCACGCAGCGTAATACATCGATCCATAGTTGTAATCATCGAAACAAATCCCGCAGATCCTCTGGGTTTAGCATTAGATTGAACGACAGGCTTCTCCAACAGACCGGCCTTCTGCCGGGTTCTGTCTTCGTCGGTGAACCAGTCGTCGTTTAGATTGATCACGTTCCAGTTGTATTGAGTTAAGACGAAACACGCCGCTGGTTGTGAACTTGTGATATAGAGAGTACCGAAGTGTCTTCGGTGATAGCATCCTCTTGAAGTTTGGCAATCTCTTCTTCTTTCAGAACATTATAGCTCTGACGATGATCGGCGGCGCAGGAGTGGCAGGACTATACAAAGTAAAGTAGTAGATGGAGGGTGTTTATAAAGGGCTGTGTTTGAAGTCCACGGCTTAATGCTTGCTCATAATATGCAAAAAACAGATTATGAGGAAAGCTGGAAAGGAATGAGAAGAGGAGAACTAACAGAATAAGTACTCATAGTTGACATGTAATCAGAAAGAAGAGGAGGAAAGGAGAACTAACAGAAAAAGACTCAAAAACCACTCATTCATTATTTTCTAACGAAGATCAAGAACTGTAATATAAAGTTGTGAATCCTAATTAACTTGCTCATTATTAGAACCTCCTTCAAAATTGCAATTTGGAATATTCCAATTAGAAGACTAGACTACAGGATGATGTGCATCACTCACAATAATGATCATCGAAATCTAGCATCAGAACACATCTCACAGCTGGCTGCAGAAGCTGGATTTGAATATGTACAGATATCAAAAGACCAAGCCGGAACACACATCTGACATCTGCGGTTAGTTGCTGGATTTACATAAGTACAATGCGGACATGACCAACTATTGTCCTGGTACTCATGCTTGTGTTTCTTTCTGCTGGAAGAAGCGGTAGAATTCTGGTTAAATAACTCTGCGTGCATATCTATTTCTTTTCTTCTTCTTTTTCGATTTTTTCGATGGCTCTGGATGGCGCATTCTTTTATTTGTTTCTATCTCTGAAAGTCCCTCCTCCAACGCACTAGCCAGCTTGTTGAAGTAATTTTCGGTCACCTTTGTTAGCCCTGTAAGCTTTTTCTTGAAGTCGCTGAACTCGGAGTCCTTAATGTCACTAATAGAGACCAGAAAAGGTTGCAGTTCTCTCTCAGCACAGCCGTGAAGCCGCTCGAGGCTGTACTCGGCATGACCTTGCAAACACTCGAAAAACGCCCGCTTGTTACTATGCTCTTCCTTCTCGCTCATGTAATAGCCATAGACAAAGGTCCATCTCAGTACCTGCCTGCACTCAATTATCTGTTGCCAAGCTTGTATAATGAAATCGTATACATGTTCTACTGTATTCTTCTGCAGGGTTCCAAGTTCCTTAATGTGCAAGGCTTTCACCTTCTCGAAATCCTCTATAGCCTTTTTCTTCGATCTTCCATTGGTTTCCCAACGCTCATAGTAATGAATATATCTCTCTAACTCTCTCTTTGCTTCCCTTCTATCAATCTCAGCGACGCCCCAGTTCCCCTCATATGACTGATCGGAATTAGTTTTGTAAAACCTGTTGCAATGGCAACCTGACAAGTATGGCCCGAGACAATACCAGCAGAATTGATAAAAACAAGGGGACCTGCAGGTCATGTGATTACACCCCTCATTCTTTTCAATTGATCTCTTGCACTTGGGACAAGGCTTTGTATTGGCCATTATCCACTGGCCATTATGAGAATCATCCTGGTTTTTCAAAAGCCAGTTCTTAACAGTCTTGCAGTCCACGGGACGATGATTCTCGTCTGTGCAATTCCAGCAATAACTTCGAGAGCAAACACAAGAAACATCGTACGACACCATCTCCCCCAAACTATCAAACTGAACTGCGTAATCGCAATTAGGAGCAGGACACCATTTGATCTTCCTGTGATTATCGACATAAGATCTTAGCAGGTAGCGCTTGTACTTGTCATACAAGGCCTTTTCCTTATTCTCTGACATCACCAACACATTGTGGATTAAATCCGGACCGATCGCTGCGCTGCATTTTGGTTCAGGACACCTGAGCATCAAACAGGCAGAACCACCCTCATTGATACATGTGCCGATATAACCTGCCCAGCAAGCTCGACAATAAGGATGGCCACAGGAGGCTGTCAAAATAGCGCTGATAGTACTCCCAGATGAAATGTTGTACTCCTGAAAACATATTCCACAAGTGATTTTCAGATTTAGGCCGGCGCTATGTTGGACTACTGGTTTCTTCAACAAGCCTGCCTTGTCTCGAACTTTATCTTCATCAGCAAACCATTCATCCTGCAGATCCTCAACCCTCCAACTGAAGTGAGGGAGCAGCAAGCATGCATCAGATTCAGATACAAAAAGGACAGTGGATACTTCTGTAATATAATCTTGCTCAAGTTTGGCAATTTCTTCTTCTTTTAAAAGAGTGTAGTTTTTCTCCGGTACCGACGAAGTCTCACCAAACTCATCGACATCGTAATCTACTGGGAGATCTCCCTCTAACTCATTCGCGTCTTCATCGCTCTCATGCATATTGTCCATGACAGGCTCTTTGCTCTAATATTGCCAATGGATTCTTAGTCGCCTATGTATAGAGAGAGGCGGCCATTATAGACTTGGATCATGCATTCCTTATTCCTATAGAAAACTTGACTACTACTCCTAGTTTCATTTAACAACATATCACTGAAACGACTTCGTTTTAGGATGCGCAGGGACGAATCTTTGCCCATAATTAAGCCAAATCTGCCATTTTTACACGTAGCTTTTCTCTGGCAAAACTCTATACTCCAAGCCCAGTCCAGACCCCAATTTCTTTACAACTTCCCCAAAATGTTCTTCTTTTTTTCCAGCTTAATTACCCAGCTTCTTCTTCCATCTTAATCCATTCAAGGTATTAGATCAGTACATGATGGCTGAATTCACAGAGCTATCTGAAGATATTATTCTCGATGTCATTCGTTGGCTACCCGTGAAATCCCTGATCAGATTCACCTCCGTTTCGAAACGGTGGCGTTCCATCATACTCTCCGACCCCCAATTCGCCGCGTCTCAATTCAACGCAGCTCGCCGGCGTAAAACGAACAGGCTACTCCTCTCCACCGACGCCCCTCAGCTTGCCACTCTAGACTTGGATGATACGCCGTCGTTTAACGTCAGCAAGCGGAGCTTCCCTTTCGAGCAACCGGGGATCGGTTGTCGAGTCACCCTACTCGGCTGCTGCAATGGCATGGTGTTTGTAGCGGTTGATCTTGTCCAGTTCTACGTCTGGAACCCGGCAACCGGATTCTTCAAGCAGCTGCCGAAGCCGGAGTTTGTGGATGGTCTAGTGCTCAGGGAGCATGGTGTTGGCTACTTGTCTGCCACCGACGACTACAGAGTATTGGCATACTCGGTTTGGATTGATGGAGATGAGAATGATGAGGCAGAGATACATGTAGATGAAGAGATGAAGATGTTCTCCTCCAAAGCTCACGTCTGGAAAACAGTCCAATACCCTGCTCATTTCGTAGCCTATACTCATCGGGGGATTCTTCTCAATGAGGCACTTCACTGGTCCTTGTTGGATGACATCGTTGTTTTCGATTTCGCAAGTGAGGAGTTCAGGACAATGGTGCTTGTGCCTGGTCGACATGATGGAGTAGAACTCGGCAGTGTTGGGGTTAGTGAGGGATGCCTCTGTGTATGCGGTTATGTGATTACCTCTGTTGGTTGCAGTGTGGATTTCTGGGTGATGAGAGAATATGGTGTGGCTGAGTCATGGACTAAGCTCTTTAACTTTGCTTATGCTCCCACCCACCATCCAACACCGTACAGCGATTTCTTGGTTATGGAGAACTGTACAGTTGCTGTAGAACCTACTGGCGACGACATTTGCTTGTTGAAGAAGATTGATCATAAACAAGAGAGTGAAACTGGCATGTATATGATTCAAGCCTGCCCTAGCCTTAGCATGATTCCGTACGAACAGAGCCTACTTCGGATAGATGATTAGTCCTCTGTGCTGGTTCGTGACTCCTTACTTTAACTATGCTTAAATATATCTACATTTTTAGTTGCATCCTATTATCAATTCATGAAACTTTCCGATTCCTTTGGAATTGAAGAAACTGTCGAACCTGATTCCTTGTATCCTTTTCTTATGACTTGCGTGCTTTGGAAGTTCCTTGTAATTCATTATGTCATGTTCTGCATCCAAGTAGAGTAAGTTTCACTGTGCAATTTCAAGTTTAAGCTCACCTTTAAGATTTGACGTATTGGTTGGATAACAGTGCTGTTTTCTAGGTGAGTTATTGATGTTCTGGGGGAACAATAGATTACAGGGTCATGTATCATCTATTTTTTTGCCTGTTCATTATGATTTGTGTGCGTATGTTCCTCGAGACATTGTTTCAGATTTTCAGAAGGTCTAGCTCTGTTCATGCATAGACCAAAGAATATCGTTGGATTGAAATATAATCTAGATTGTCCCTCAAAATTGATATGAATCTAGATTGTTGTATTATGTGTTCAGTGTATAACTTCATGTGTTAGCCTCTCCATTCTCCATTCATAGTGTTTAGAAAAGGTCTGTTTTTTCCTGATTTTTCGTGATTGTAAAGAGGTTGGGAAGTTGAAACTGCTTTCTTCTTTTATCTCCATTTGATTCATCCTCTTCCTATGAGCCTATGGTCTATATGCGGCATTAGTTGTTCTTGATACGTAAATGATTTTTTCTTTTTGATATAATAGTCAACCTTTCACGTAGTTAGAAACACCTTCTCTAAATATATATGTTGTTTTGCATTCTATCTCAGTTGTGCTGCTCCTGTTCTTCCTGGATGATCATTGACTAATTGTTTTCATGGATTATTTGACAGATAATCAGACATGTTATATCAGAGATGTGGTAGGGGTCTCTGGATATTGGAACTGATTACTTCATGATCATGAGGTGTGGACTTGATGGAAGTGGATGCACTATTAGTGGTTAGGAGATTTCTTAAAACTGTTGGTTTAGGAACTGAACTGACATATATTCATGTTTTGTATAGATGACAATGATGGACTATGTTGTGCTTATTTTGTTTGCTTCACTTTGTTGAACTTCTTTATATTGTGGGAAAAGAATGCAGATTGTTGTATTATCTGTTGATGCAACTATTTCAATATTAAGGTCGTTGAAGTTTGTTTTAATCTGGACCTCTCTGTCTAGGCCATATGGATTTTTCTGTATGATCCATTTTAATCCACTATGTTTGAAAATATTGACACAACTCAAATATTTTTCTGTGGAGTACTCCAACCACAACACTATTCCAAGCTATTAACTTTTTTTTTAAGTCATCAAAGCATAACCTTGAAAAAACCAACAGTTCCGGGCTATATATATATATATATATATATATATATAACATAGCTTCTTGGCCAACTTTGAGAGCAAGTTTCTCAGTTAGTTTGCTTTCTTTATATCGAGGCGGCATCCCGGTTCATGATGGAATGATGGAAACGATCAGCAAAAAATGAGTACAGCTATGGAAAACGCAAGTTACAATATATCTTTCATGTAAACAATTATACATGTTTTTCAACTGGGACGATGAAAAACCGATGTTGTCCCATAAATTTCGACAAAAGGAAAGCAAAGAAGATTACATCAAGCTACAACTGTTCCTCAAACATATCTATGAAATGTTGTAATTATACAGGACAGTGACTCAATTTACATGGAAGCCAAAAGTTCTCTCATCTCTGTTACAGTAGGAATGGTCTCTGAGGGGTAGATTTTGTTGACTAGTTGAGCAAAACTTTCATACTTGTCCAGAAATTCCTTCTGTCAAACCCAGAAAATCCATTAAATATTTTCTCGTAGGAAAAGGTTTACAAAGTTGAGCACACACAATAGTTCAATTTCCAATCGCTGTATAGATAAAGATAGCAGCAAGATGCAGCAGTTGAGCAGCCTATTGTTTAGGGTTCTTAGCATAAATCAAATCTGAGCTCTAAACATGCTTTACAACACCAACATAAATTTATATAACAACATACCTTGCATTTATCCCATAAGGACGGCAGCAGTTCTTCTGATGTCATATTTTTCTGCAACTTCTTGTACATTGCACTGATGGACTTGTCAAGCTGCATACCCAAGATGATGTTTAGCAACGAACATATGAGACCAAGATATAAGGAAATTTTACCCAACTCACCCCAGATAAACTATATTTTAACATCTTCCGCAGATCCACCTTTGACAATCCAAGCTGAAAAGGAATCTGAAATTTGTGAAGAAAATTGATTAGCAATATTTAATATTTTAGAATATCTCAATTAAATCAATTGCACAGAACTGTTTCTCAAAACAATACGTACATCAACCACAAAGTGTAACAGTTTATTATTAATGCTTTCGGATTAACTATAAACATGTACAATGTAAACAAAATGAGAACAAAATGACAATTAGGGACTAATGATTCACTAACCTCTTCTGGTGCAATTGTATACATCAAATCCTCTATTTTTTTTGCAAACTGGAAAAGCCGCTCAAATTGCTGCAAAGAGAACAGGACGAGGGTTACTTGTGTTCAATATAGCGGCTTTAATCTGGCACCAAAGGGAATAACTTACAGCGTAAATGATCATACTGATATGGCGTGTGCAAGCTTGTTCATAAGCTTCGCTTGCTTGATGATAAAATTTGGCCAATGTGGGAACAACATTTGCTAAGTCATACAAACTGCAGGCAAACTGCTTCTATTCAAAACTCAAATTAAAAGAAAACACTGATGATAGTTGAAAAGGGAAAGAGGACTACCTATTCTGAAATGCAGCATAGTTCTCTAAGAGGAAGAGGTCGGAGTATTTCGGATCCGTTTGTGCTATTTTCTCTAAAGTCACAAACATTATACTAACCTGTCAAGCAAGCAACCTCACATAAGAATACAGCTCCGGTAATAATCTAATGTTTTCATTACCTCTTTATTGGTCTGGATTTCATCATTAAAAATCATGGAGCCAGTTGACAGTTAAGTGCTTGAATAAAGAGCACAAAAAGGTGGTCTTTTAAACTGGATTAAGCATTCAAGGCCTCATACTTAGAATAGAAAAACCAAAGTAATATCACAAGAACCACTAGATTTTTTTTTGTTCGAAGAAGAACCACTAGTGTTTGCTTGTACATGCTTGAATAAACAGAAACCATCTCTGTAGTATAATGCCCATTGCCGCAAAGGACCACTTAACCACTTGTGACCAAAACAAAAACATTCCTCTTTCAATCATGATATTTGATGCCCTATCCCACTTGTTTGGATTATAGTAGTCATCATAATTCACCCACCACAAAAGTTATGTTGTCATTGAGAAAAAACTTACAAATTTTGTGTAGGCTTGATCAACTAACTCTCTAGACTGTCCTTGGATATACTGCTCCATTCGCGTCGCTAGAGTTGCGAATCTGCACACAAAGTGAGCAAATTCAACTACAACGTGTTACAAGAAGTATCAAACACATAAGAACAGCAGAGAATGGGATAAGTCGCTGCCTGGTTAGAGCTGACAAACTGTTTTGGAACTTTGCATTTATTTACTGGAAGTAATGAAAATTCTTTCCGATTTCTTGTTCTTTTCATTTTCTTCTCTTTTCATTATAAGCATTCAGTCAACATTGCAGACCTCAACTTGATGAACCAATGACTAAGAAGCATAAGCTATGCTGATCCATTTTACCTTGGGATGTATGATAAGACACCCATTTGCCTAACATTGCGCTCATTTCTTTCAATCTGGTGGCAGGCTTCATCAACAAACTGCAATTGAAAAGAAGTGACGTGGGCTCATTTCATAACTTTGAAAAATATATGACCATGATCACCCTTTAAAAGAAAAACTTACACGACTGAATTGCATTGATATTCTCGACTCCAGATCGCCCAGCAGGAGACGCACAAACCCTGCTGCATCAGCTTTCTGACCAGAAAGATAACGCTCTGTAATCCCATGCATTGATATGCAGCGTAGAGGATCAATCTTGTATGCCCAGTCCACCACAGCATAAAAGTCTTCCTGAAAAATCATATAATGACATCTTTTATCAGTGACATCAGGAAAAGCATATGTCGTGGGACACATGGAAGCTACCTAGTCCATGCGGCTATGTAACATTTTTGTGATATAATATAGAAGATGAAGAACAGTATGTAAGGTATGAAATATTATGTAATCTGGCCTTTTATGCAAATTCAGATGCCAATGCAAACAATAAGTTTCAGTCATCTTATCAATATTATCGTCCAATAAAATCACAATTCAGGAACATAAAAATCATGTTAGGATTGTCATCAAGGAACTCTCCCTAATATGACTGGTTTTCATCTAATGAATCAATCCTGTGACATGGGAAGTTTCCAAAATCATACAAATTTACCATGCGTATTACAAACAGACAATTTTTTCTCAATCAAGACCAAATTTTGCACACACGAACACCTTAGAAAGACTCTAAATCATTGGATACTGTTCAAGTGTAAGGATTGCCATTGGAATAGGATACCTCCAGTCTACAACCTAAGCTAATTAGAGTAAAATATCCACTTTGGTATCACCTAAAACCATAGATAAGAAATCCTAACTTCTGTGAGAGAAGATTGAGATTTGAGATGATGTCTATTAAGGAACATGAAATACAATTCCTAACAGGTCACCTCCTTCTGCTACAGATAATGTGAATATGGAAACCCGCTAATGAAAGAGAGTGCAGGCAAAAAATTTTAGAAAGCCGGTGTAAGCAAGCAAATAAGCAATTTGTTGAGCTCATTACTTGGATGCCATCTAGTAAATCCTGAAGAGATTCATTCAATGCTGCAAGCTCTCCTGTTTGTTTACCTACAACATTAGATGATTGGGTCATGCAAGAGAGTGAGGCAGAACTGGATTATAATTACATACAGTGCAAAGGTTAAACATAAGACTGAAAGCAAACAGAGTTAACTACCAGCTTTACTGTCGTTGTCATCAATGTCCATGATTCCCAAATCGTCATCAGTGGGGTCATCATCATTGTATTCAGATTTATCTCCATTGGCAGTACCCCCTGGAGGAACCAGTGCAGGAACTTCAAAGCACATAAAGTGTGCAAAAAAAGAACTCTGTAGTTGACACAATGTAGACTACTTTTTAATAGAAAGATCAGATTATTCAGATTAAGGAAAAAACTAGAATGTCCGGAGTTGACCTCATCTACAAGGAGTGGGATAAAAATTGTGAGCATTTTGGAATAAGCTTCAGAAACAGTAGAAGTGTCTGCAGCATTCACATTTTGACCAGAACCGGTAGAAGCTTCAAGCCAGGCTGTTTGATTTTTTGATGCCTTTGTGCTAGCACGAAGCTCATTCGCAAATTCACGAGCCTAAAGACATCATACATACATTCTTAGGTCAGTCAAAGTTCCTGAAAAGGTATAAAATTTGAGAGCAAAAGGTATGATAAAAAACTAGACTTAGGAAATTAATATTTCTAACCTCCCGACGAAGAAGCAAGTTGAGGGAGCTACAATATGCTTTTCTCAGCGGACCAAGACAATTTTTATCAAGAGTCTGCAGAAACAAAGGTGCCGATGATGAGAAATAAATAAATACAAGCAAATACACACATATATAGAGCAAGGTTCAAATAGTTAATGCAATTAATATGAGATAAGACCTTTAAATGTTGCAGAAGGCGAGCATATGTCCTGCATTTGTACCGTAGATCAGCATGATCAGGCCTTTTCAGTTGCCCCCGCTGTTAAAAATCAACCAAAGTAGTCAGCATTGAGATTCCTACTGAGATGATGAACATTTTTAGTTAAATGTACAGGAACTAAAGTCCTAAAGTGCACCTGAGAAAAGTAGCTCTTGTCACTGATCATGAAATCCACCAAACTAGCAAAGTAATTTCGCAAGAACTCAGAAGCTCTTCTGACAAATGTAGCTTTTAATATTTCAAGTTCTGCTCGCTTCTCTTTAACCTGTAAGTATTTGAATAATTACGAGTGCATTGAAAACTTGTAAATTATTTTACTCTAAGGATTAAGTTACATTATAACCAATCTAACAATGTTCTGAAGTGTTATTAGCTTCAAAAGAGAACTTTGAAAGTCACAGCACAGCGTTTTTGCACACTTTATATTTTTGGGAAGGGAAACAAATGATAAAGATAGAGTGCATACAGCTCGCATGTTTGCATAGATAGGATCCAAATTGGGTACTTGAAGACTGCGTATAGCACCAGCTAACCACTCACATGCTTCTATGTTTTGAATCATACGTGCCTCGTCAAATGAACCTCCAGTCAAACATGTTGAATACTACACCAAGGAAATGACATTCAAAAGATCTTTCGGGCCTAAACAAGTGCCAGTTCAAAACTAATCAACTATATATCACAGGTAAACATAATGGACAGCATACCTCCGTAGGGATATGCAAGCCTTTCAGAAGC
Organism: Argentina anserina; assembly: GCF_933775445.1. Classification (NCBI taxonomy): domain Eukaryota; kingdom Viridiplantae; phylum Streptophyta; class Magnoliopsida; order Rosales; family Rosaceae; genus Argentina; species Argentina anserina. The sequence goes on along the minus strand of NC_065873.1, from coordinate 29,760,976 downwards.
TTGTCAAGTTCCTCTATGAGTGCTTTATTATTTACAGATTGCATTTCCAACTTGTTATTGCGGGTTTCTATCTGAAAATGTATGCTGTGTTAGTCTAAAATGTATTAAGCACATTTAACAGAAGATCAAAAATTTTAAAGGTACAAATTTCTGTGATGTGCAATATTGAAAACAAACAAATTGTCATCCATATATCAAAGATATACCGACTCAATGTCTTCTCTCATGTGTCTGAGTTTCACGTTGAAGATGCCTAACCATTCATCCATGTCATCAACACAATTAGTTGCCGCTTCAATCCCTTGCAAAACCTACAACACCACAAAATGACGCTATACATATTAGTCTCATATGTTTTCAAGAAAATGGACATCCATGGAAACAATGTGCTAGAATTAGATATGAACAGCTTTCACATCATTTTCATATACAGCTTGGTAAAGTAATGATGCAAGTAGCTCGAGCAGATAATGAAGAATGAAGTTGTTCAAATAAAGATAGCGACATCATTTGTGTAACAGAAAAATGCTCTAACCAAGTATGAGGTCAAAAAATGAATGAGTGAATCTCAAGATATAGCCACATGGATTACTACATAATGCAAAAGCAGTGATACAGACATGTGAACAGAAAATTAGAAAATATAATTAAGTAAACATCTGAAAACCTCCTTCGAATTAAGAAACTTCAAAAAGTAACTTTGGAAAGAAGAAATGCCATAATATATAAAGAAATGAACAGAGAAACGGCTCACCTCATCCATCAAAGGTTCGCTTTCCAAAATGGCATGCACATTTGCTGCTTCTAGAGCCAGAAGCTCTCTTTTCAATCTTTCAGAAAATGCCTCTGCTTCACCAATACCCATTACATAACTGCACATCACATATGTGCATAGTTGCAACAGTATAAACTTAGAACTTAGAAAAAAAATTGTGGCTGCAAGACTACAAAGTAAGGCAACTAGCAACCTAATAGGAACAAAGGGGAAAAGTCCCAGGAAACATGGTTTCTAGCACATATAAATGATCATCAAACTAGGAAGTATAAAGAACTGGCTAAGTTTACTTTTACAATGAATATATGTGTACACGACATTTGACTAAGCGCAGGACAGCCACTTGTTTCATCAACTATGGGCAGGCGCAAATGCTGAATTTAAATCATAAATTAAGCAGGCGACCAGGCGTTATATAAAACTTGTCCCGTTGATCTAAGTACAAACAAAGTTCAGGAAATTAAAGAAGAGCTTCCAAAACCTCAAACCAGTATAATCATATCTTTTGCTTATCTATTTGCTGATTATGCAAACGCAGCATCATTTAACTTAAAATCTTATACCACCAAATATTAACATTCTAAAACAGAAAAATTAAATTTTACATTACAAGAAAGATAATGAAATGTACATACGTTCCCAAAAGTGCCTCCATGTCCTCTTCCTCGGCCTGTGAGACAAGTTCTTTGTCAACAGTTACTTTCAAGTCACGTTCAGTCACTGTTGAAGCAGCAGGGTCCTCCTGCTGATTTTTTTTACTAGAATCTGCCGGTGTGTTTTCCTAATTTAACAAAAGACGATAAGGAGAATAAATTATTTGGAAACAAGTCATAAAAGAAAGTTTCTGACAACAGGGAGGAGGCCAAATGTTAAGACCATTAAAGCATATAAGAATTAGTTAGTCTCTAGTAGTTACACAAACACCGCACATATATCTTTCCATAACAGAAACACGAAGTTACCGTCAAACAGAAGTCCCAACTGAAGCAGTACCAGTAATTACAAAATCACCAGGAAGTGAAACCTCAGTCATAAATATCTTACAATCTTAAAGACCACGGAAGTATAAACTCATAGTATGTACCTTAGCCCAAAGAGCCATCTCGACAACATCTATACCAACGACTTTGGGCAGCTGGTCCAGTGCATCCTTGCATATGTTTAAAATACACAATAAAAGGCGGTTCCTACGTCAAAATATATATATGAGCAATCTACTTAATTGATGAAAGGATTATACGGTTTATACCATAGAGAGGGGTATCATTTTTCATGATATACCTGTCACCGATGTTTCGCATGGTCCATTGAGGAGGAGCAACACTCTGGCTTCTTAGGTTATCAAAACCCTACAAAAAAAGGAGTCAAACTAGAATAAACCTACATGTTTGTTCAGAGATTGGTTCTTAGTTTTCTTAATTGCAAGAACCCCCTTCCACTACACAGATTTTCTACACAAGCATATAGTCTTTCAACAGACATCGTGTAGGATGGAGCATTACCAGAGTAAAAGTACATCCACTAGGGTCGTTTGTTAAAACCTCCACCTTTGAAAGATGCTTTAGCTTGTATAACTTTGCAGCCTGCAAGTAAAGGGAACTTTCTGAGACGTTGAATTCATGGCAACTTTGGGAAAGGTTGGCACTTCGTAAGATATTGTTTTTGGGTATGGTGAGACCAGATTCTTTTGTTTAAATAATTAATCTCATTATATAATACTACTTGTAAGATAAGTTACAGTTTCTCTCACATATTGGTAAGTAAGAAAAAAAAACCTTTCATCTGCTAAGGAAAGAGTCCACATTAAATATTAAGGCACCATAACACTAGTTATCAACTCCAGGCTCTGTGTCGGTAAAATTCCGGCAGCATTAAGCACATAACATTCTTCAGGGAAAGCAGATAAAACCAGACAAGACTAGAAATCGGACAATCCATCCCGAGGATTCAAGTGGAGAAAATTTACCTCAATATAAATGCAATACCACTGAGTTGACATAAGCTAAAACAAAGTGGAAAGCAACAAAACAAAATTTTCTTTAAAAATGAACAAAATTAGTTTACCTCAAGAACTCCTCCACTGGAATCTTTAAAGACTCGAAGAAAGGCTTTAGTCCGCTGGCCTTTGTTTTTCACTGCAAAAACCACAAATGTAGGTCATCCACAGCCATTTACCACAGAACGACTAATGTTATCAATAATAAACTCAGATACACATCTATATATCTAGCTAATACTTATTAATACACGTATAACCATTCCAACCTAATTGATTGATATCGAACTGCAGCTCCCAGATCTTTAGTGTAACCAGGTAATACAGATACCCATGTAGCATTTCCAATAAATCAGAAATAATGGTCTCCATAAGAAGTATCAACTTTTTTACACTTGAAAAAAGTGTACTCAATCAATATAACAACAACACTTAGCAGGTTCTAGCTACACTACTCCTAAAAGTAGATTAAATTAAGGTCTAATCAGAATTAACAAGCTTCTGGCGAGCTTCAAAGATAAGCTAATCTTCAGTTCCAACCGCATTACTCATCCAGCCACATTGTGACAACCTCTACATTCTACTACCTCAAAATCAGTCAGATCAACCGATTTAAGCTCAGCTAATCTACTAATCTAATCGAGATTACACACGGTGCGCTAGCACTAGTCTGATCAGGTCTAAGAGAGGAAGACGAGAGAGAAGTGAGTACCGGAAAGGGCAAGAACCCTAGGCTTGGCCATGTCGCGGCCGAGCTTGTGAGTTTTGCCCCACATGCCTCTGCTCTTGGCGACACGGATCGACATGACCACGGACTGCTTGGTGCCTTCGATTGCGGCCTCGCAGGCTCGCCGGAGCTCCTGGTCGTCGGCGCTGGATTTCGCCATGGCCGGTGGTGCTGCACTATCTTGTGATCTCAATTGGAGCTTCTCGTTGGAAATGACCGACGCACGAGCTGAACGAAAATTTGATATAAACACTTGGGTTCAAAACAAGGACCCGACTATATGTGGGCCGCAGCCCCAAACTGGCCCAACAAAAGTGACCCGAAATGGTTTTATGAAGAAAATGTATTTCTGAATAAAGTTCGCTGCGAACTTTCTTCATATAAATGTTGGATAAAATCCCAAGAACATGAAGTATTTCATTGCACAGTGAAGGTACGTTCCGCTGTATTTTGTCGATCACCTCACAAATATTATCTATGCAAATAGTCCAATACCTCCTCCGAGGAAACATGACAGCCCTTCATGTTCATGTAGTGTACGAAAGCAGCTGAAGGTCTCCAACACAAAAAACTGATGAAGTCTCGGAGACCTTCGGTGGATGGCTACATGAATTTGTAGCACAATACTATTGTTGCTCAGAGCAAGTACTCAGCAAGAGGCTGATGAGCTGAGAGTGTTGTTACGTTACTTCCGTACACGTATTTGTTTCCCTATGAAATGAACAAACGAGGACTGTAAAACTGTGCTGCTACTCTCATAGCTCTATGATCAACTTGGTAAGAGAAGGGAGAAAAATGGAACGTACGTATCTCCAGTATTATGAGATGTATAAACTCATAATTTCATTTCTGAACAATGAATGCATACAACTTAGTACATCACCCTATCTATGTAATATCCTTGGCAAAACAACTAGGATTATATGTGAGGTTATTTTAAAAGAATCTGATTTCTAAGTACGTTTCTAACCCTGAGGAGGTTAAGAGGTTGGGTTATCATTTTGGTAAAGTTCCACAACTGTGAACTCGACCATCCTAACTATTTCAGCACCATCTGCAGCCCTGAAGGACTTTTTTGAGATTTGCAGAGTCTTCGACAGTTCTTCCCCAGGCATGATTCAAAGAGAAAAGCATCAACTTTCACCACAACACACTCTCAAACTCGGTTGAGGACAAATTCTATAGTTGTCCGTAGGAGATCTGATGTTTCCAAGTTCTTTTCTGGTATAGAAAAAGTGTACAGAAACATAAATAATAAGGAACCCGCAAGGATATGTAAAGCCTGGAAGACTCTTGCTTTTATAAATAGCCATACCGTCCCATTGTCATTTTCAGAATCCAGAGCAACTGTTAATTTCTGATGCTTTCTCCACTCCATTTGAGCTGTAAGAAACAATTCTGTGAACAGAAAATTGAAGTTTGCCCAGCAAATCATACTCAATGCATTCAAACCTGCAAGTATACAATATGTTAGACTCATGTTATCATCACATATTTGATAAAAAAAAATATGTAGCTTCACATAGAGATGAACTGTAGTCTCTACAGCCGTTTGCCATAAGTTGTACAAAAATCATGGCTTTTTCAGGGCAACAAACTTCATTCTTATCATCTTTTTAGTACAGAGGTTGGCACACTTACAATTTTAGGCAGAGCTTATCAACAAGCGAAGAAAGATTCACCATCCTTAATTTTAAATCGTGAAGTTTCTCCTCGGAATAATGATCAAAAGGTTCCTGCGTAAACATAGAAAGCTTCTCCATGCTTGCCTCAAGCTGCTGCTGCTGGTCCTCAAACAAGTTCTGTTTTATAGTCCTTTCTTCTAATGTCAGCTCCTTTTTGAAAAGGTCACCAAACATGTGATATGCAAATGGGTAGGAATATGCAATAATTCGCCTTGATCTAAAGAGTCTGTCGAGAGCATTGCTTGCCCAGCTATAATCTTTAGATGACGATAAGTTTTCTTCCAAATATGTTATCTTTCTTTGTACGGTTTCCTTCAGCGAAGCTTCAAGCTTAAGAGAATCTTTATGAGCTTGAAAACGGTTGAAGTAGTGAGTGTAACGAAATAGGTCCTTCTTGGTTTGCTCAAGGTCTGTCTCCTCATCTTCTTTGAATCGTCCACACTCATGACCTGCAATGGAATCCCATGTATGATCCGAACCAGTAGGGGCACCACAGAGCCAACTGAGAGAGAAAATAAAAAGACTATCAACTTCAAATATTGTTATGAATGCTGTCAAAATTATGAAAGCAAATCAGTGAAAGCCAATTCAAACATTGTTGAACACATATCACATCTTTGCACAAAAACTTTTGAGCGCATATCACATCTTTTAACTGCAACCACATATAAATGTTAAGAAGACACAAGGGTATCTGCAGAAGATGCACGGTATAATCACTCACCAGAATGGTTGTTCACAGATACAGGTAACTAAATTGCATCCTCCATTTTTTTCAACCAGCTTGTTACATTTTGGGCAAGGCTTTGTGTTGACTGAAATGTAATTAACAGTCTCTGATTCATCTACGCACTTCTTCAACCATTGCTCCCACATGTGGCATGAACAAGGAGAGTGTGCTTCACATAAACAGCTAAAACAGAATTGCTTTCCACATGCACATTCAATCTCGATTAAACCATCTTCCTCAATACGTATAGCATTTCCACAATGAGGAACACTCGGGCACCACTTCACCTTTCTATTATCCTCAATATATGACTCCAGGAGAAAACGATCAAACTTCTCTGCCAGATTAGGATCCCTTGCACTGACCAGATTTCTAATTATGGCTTCATCACACACAGCATTGCACTTGTGCGCCATGCATTTGATGCGCCTACTTTGACCCTCATTTATTTTCACAATAAAATGCTCTGTCCAACCTAGGCACAATGGCAGGCGAAACTCATTCCATTAAAAAAAAAATATAGAATCACAGCAAGCAGGCTGGCATGAACAAATATAACAAAGCCACTAACATGAGATGGTAGGCATTTAGTGCATTCCGCATGTTCACAATACTATTTGCCATAACCTCCTCTACAGATAACCATATCCCCAGATTCATTAAGAGAAATTTGAAAGGAAATCCCAAAGGTTGCATAATGGTTTCATTTCGTTAGCAAAATCCAATCTCATTATTTAGGAACATATTCAAAGATTAAAATTCAAATGCCATTAAATCACAAGTGAAAACAAAATGCTTTTTTTATCAACTTCAATCAAAAGATTATACACCAAGCTAATTGTCATCACTGGTTATCCCAGAACAAACAAAATGCACTTCAGAATTTCGCAAAACAGAAAATGATTAGATGATCGATCAACAGAGTTCTTACATTCGTTACAGAAACAGTGATTGCAATCCATGACAGTGACCTCATTTGCCGGAATTTCATCCATGCAAATATCACACATGACCTCAGATGAAAGCTCGGATGTGTCATGCTCCACCATAGTCACGCCTGCCTTTTCGTATAGAAACTCTTTCCCTCTCTCAACATACACAGCAAGCACCTTGTCGACATCCCATCGATAATGAATGAGCAAGGTTCGGGCATGGTACTCTTTCAATGACAACACATCCATCACCCTCTGCACATCTCCCCTCTACAGTTTTCCAATAACCAACATCTCAGCATATAACAGAAAACAAAATTCAATGCCATCAAACTTACATTCATATCAGAAACTCAAAATTAAATAAAGAATAATTACCTGTGCAGCCAAGAGAGACTCTTTTGAAATTACCTGCATCAATAATAAAATTCCTTTCATAATTTCGAAACTCGGAAGGTAAATTTTTCAAACCGGATTTACCAGAATTGAATCAAGAACGGTAAAAAATCGGATTACCTTGGCGGAGGAAACCTCACACTTTGGAGTCTCACTCTCAACGTAGGCCATCATCTCCTCCTCCAGACTCTCGCGATCATTATCTTCCTCCTCGTCGTAATAGCCTTCGTCCTCGCTGCTCATATAATAGTCGTCCTCCATTTTCCGATCACCGGCGAGAATTATAAAACTCCGCGGTGACAAAAAGAGAGAATATTCCGGGGGAAAAAAGAAAGCTTCTAGGGGAAGAAAAACCCCTAGAAACGAAAAGAGAGTCTCTCTTTTCCCCTTTCCTTATCTTCTCCTTATCGATCGTCTTCTTCTTCTCTTGTATGAGATGAAACGAATCGGAGAGAGGCATTCTGAGATGGTTTATATAGTGATCGGCTTCTTCTTTCTTTAGCTTCCATGGTGGAGAAAAGTCGTGCTTAAAATAAAATCTCAGGTTCCTCTTTTTTTTTTCTTTTTTTTTTTACATTTTTAATTTTTTGGTGGTAAAATTAGGGTAGTGACTGTTATTTAATTTTTACCGCTAATTTTTTTTTTTTCAGTTTTAAGACATTTCCTATATGGGGCCGAAGACAAACCCAGCGGAGGACAACCTCTCAATGCTCCACGGTGGTACACCGTTGCATACCGAAGCGGAGTGGCCAGTCTAGAAACCAGGTGTCAGGGTATCCCCACGGCCGAATGTAATACCTCCGGCCGGCGTGAGACTAATCTCTGATGGGGCTCATGTGAAATGGTTCCAACCCGGAATTTCACCGGGTGCCCTGACCACAGTAATGTCCTCAATGCCTCAACTCAGGCTCATATTGTGGCCCAATTAGAAACAAAGAGTTGTGTAATGCCTCTACCAACGATCGAACTCCTGATCAATGTCACGTTTAAACCCTGATCAAATAGTTGCCGCGGTCAGAAACCACTACACCACACCCCGTAGTTTACCGCTCATTGTTAATAGAGGGTTTATGATATAATTTGCCTATATGATTTGTGTTCATATTGGCATACTATGCCTATATGGAGTCTGCCTTGTAGATCCTCATAGGCTCCAAGGCCAGGTATCTATTTCTCTGTATGATCAGTTTTTTTTTTGGCAAGATTTTCATCATGAATTTGGAGCAATTAAAGAAATTGAATGAACTTTCTGGTGAAACAATTACTTGATGATCGAAAAAAAAAGTAGCATTTTCAAGTTTACTGATGGCAGCTGCACCATCTTACAGAAATGCTGCAAAACTAGGAATAGGAAACCACCAAATCATTCCTTTTCTAGATACAACAAAATCGATGTGTCACTACTACTCGCGCAAGTTCTTTACTGATTTCGGATATGATCTGATAGTAGCACATCAAAGTTGTAGCATACTAATAGTACTGTTGTCCAATGCACCTCACTACTTTCTGAGTTTTAGCATCAAGATATCTGTGATTGCAGTACAATGATGCGTCAATGATTAATCCCGATGTTACACTTTTGATTCAGTGATCTCCTTTTCTTCCTCCTCCCCACTTGAGGACACGGCTCTCAGCTTGTTCAGCCTGCATATTCACAATTCAAAACATAATTAGCACTCATGTACAACAGTACAAGGCTAGAAATAATGGATGTGAAGAATGAGAGATATTGAGACTAGCACTGACCTCTGTGTTCCAGTTAGTTATGGAAGTGACAACTATCAAGATTATGGTTTGTAAGCAAATGCCACCAATCATTCCTGACCAAATACCCTATGAAAAAACAAACCCACAATTCAGTTTGGGGAGACGATCAATGTAACCATAGTTCATCACTAAGTCTATTATACAATGAGATTAAAGAGTAGCTCAAAATATAGTACCTCAACACCAAAAGCAAATGTGAATCCCAGAAGTATTCCAGCTGGCAATCCAACAACATAGTAACACCCAATGTTGATGTACGCCACAACAGATTGCCATCCAGCTCCAACAGCAACACCTTCAGGAAAATAAAACAATGCAACTCGAATAAATGATTAAGAAAACTAAACGCTGTTCATCGACTCCAATCAAGTTGTATGAAACATTAAGTATGTCTTTGCATTGTTCCTATCTTACCAGATAAAACTGGTTGAAGACTGTTAAGAAGCACTGTGATTCCAAGCAAGGTAGCAAGTTGGGTAGTTTCCTCAGCAACAGCCTCACTACTGGTGAACAGGTAAGGGAAGTAGTCCCTTGTTCCAAGAACTATGGCCATGCAAACCACTCCTATAGACACAGAAGTGATTGAAACCACTATCACTGAGAATTTCGCTATCTTCGCATTTCCAGCCCCAAGTTCATTTGACACCCTCACACTAATCGCAGCATTGAACCCGAGTGCAATCATGGCATCCCATCCTTGTATGTTCATGCTGCACATATATATAACTTGAGTATCAGAAATGAGTTCGCTAAAACATCAACAATTGAAAACTGATTACACAGTACTTCTGCTAAGCACATTAATTACCAAATAGAGATGGCATCAACCGGGATCAAAGGATCCGCCAACCGGCCAGTTATGACCACCAGCACCATCAGGTACCAGAATTCCAAACTGCAATCACCACCAAACTAATTACTATTGTACTTCAAAGCTCAAAGTAAAAACTAGAGGTAACAAAACGGTTGGAGAAAGAAATGTACCATAACATAACAGCAGAAGCTAGAGAAAGCTTGACAAAGCCATAGAGGTCGGAGAAAGCGAGCATGGAGAAACCACTCCAGGCACCATCCGACTTAGTAATGAAGATGTACAACAACTGGCCAATGACAATAAGCCACCATGAGGTGTTGAGTGTGATTGCTGCTCCAGTCAATCCCCAACCGAGCTTCAAAATCATCAACCAACTGAAAAAGGTGTGGAGAACTAGTACACCAGCTGATATGTAAGCCATCACATACACTTTCCTCTGTGCTTGTAAGAATTTCTGTATAGGAAAATTGAGCGCGTACGCGAACAACTGTGGAAGCATCCACAGAGCAAACTTTCCTGCACCACAGAAGCCCAAAAGAGTAAGTATCTTGGGCTGGCCCATTACGTAAAGAAAAGCAGCCCACTTTTTTCACGTGCTCGACGTTGAGATGTTCATTCACAGTGACATATTTCTTGAATGAAGTTGGCTGGCTTTTGGGGTCTTCACCTTTTATGGCAAATCACTAAGAGATAAAATTTGCCCATTTTTGGTAATCTTTCATGATTATGTTACATGATTGCAACTAAACTACTAAAGTTTAACATCTAAATATGCAGTGGCGGAGCCAGAAATGTAGGTTTACAAGTGCACCAAAAAGAGGTTAATGTATATATATCTACAATGTTAACTCGATAAGATCTTGTATCATTGTAACATTTACAATTTGAACAAGCAAAAATTAATTTTTATTCATGAAAAATAATTCAATGTAAGATAAGAAGTAAAAAATAGAGGATAGATTTATAAATAAAACTTGAAATAGGCCACTTGACAAGAGAAGAAAACAAAAGCAAAAACTAGTAAGAACAGCAAGACTCGAACTTTAACAATGCAAGAAAGATGACATACCACTACACAACCATTAACATTGTCCATTTTTAACTGTAAAATATATATACTTACTACAGGAACCAGTACTGTAAATATGTGCAGCTTAGCAATTTACTACTGTGTTATACATAAATGAGAGTATAAAGATGAGTTAAGTACTAACCGGCGGCCTCAGATATTTCGTCGGTTTCACCAATGAGCTCAAGAATGGGAGGAGACCAAACATAGATTGGAACCAAAAATAGAGATGTAGTCAGCAAAATGATCCATGACCTCTGCATGTACACCCCCAACATTCTAATCTGCCCCGCACCATATGCTTGCCCACATAGCGTCTCCAGTGCACTTCCCATTCCCAACTGTAATTTTCTCCACCACAAAACTTAATATTTAGTAACTAATAGAGACATTAGTAACTAAACTTACTAAGTAAACATTGGAGTAACAATAATGCGTTTTTTTTTTGGGAAATGAGGACATTGGAGTTTAGTGTAACTACCACAGACATGGCTGGCCACCTTGCACAAGTTGAGCCACAAATTTTAAGGACAAAGCAAATGGAGATTAATAACTTACCATGACACCGAAGGCAAGGCCAGCAATGACGGAGTTCTCGACGGAGACGGCCGCGAGCTCGAGTTCCCCAACGAACCCAGTGAAGGTCTGAGTGAGAGCACCCAATGAGTACTGACATAAGGCTGTGAAGATTGCAGGGCCAGCAATCTGCCATAGCTTCTTCGACTCCACCCGAAACTTGGGACAGAACGCGAGTTCCTTTTCGTCTTCATGGCCGCTGTGGTTACTGATCAGAAGTGGGGTATCGTCTACTACGGCCGCCATGGCTATGGTGATCGAGAGAGCTAGCTAGCTAACAGTGATGAAGTATTGCAATGTTTCCAAGACTTAGTGGGATAGTGAGGTCTTATACTAGTTACTTTCTAGCTGGGAAGAGATTTAGGGGTTTTCGGTGGTTGGAAAATCTGGTCTGAGTTTCGTTTGGCTTGCCGGTGCCAGGTTGGTGTGGACTGTGAAAAGCCTTATACCAGTTGCAGTGGTTGAACGGTGGTTATTGTACAACGCTTTCAAGCTAACTTTTCGACTTGCGTTCGTATTCGATGGGCCCAACAGAACGGCGGCGTTTTGAAGGTGTTTGTCTTCTACAAGTTAACTCCATTTTAGTTTTGAACCATCGTTGTATTGTTAGGTAGTATGAAAACTATGAATATTCCATTGTACTAGATTGAACTAAAACGTGGTGTGTCTCTCAACCGTAAGATCATTTAGTTGGAAGAGTAAAAGAGGAAACTTACTTCATTAGCGGTATAGTTAGTTGCCAACAAATAATCTTCCTGCCTGAGGAAGTAGAGTACTGCCCTTTGGAGGATCATAGCTCCTCTAGTCAGTTTTAGGTTGCGGAACTAATTAGTAGTTTTCGGCTTTAGAAACGGATCTCATTCTAACTTTCAGGACTTCTTCTGCTTTCTCATTCGGTACTTTACCGCGTACATTACAATTATTGAGTTCTTACTATTTGACCTAGTGTTGATTCAGATTTCAGAGCTAGACTTGTAAAAGTGAGAGCTGAGTGCCTGAGTTGAAGACTCGTTTAGTAACCGTATGTGAAAACGTGGGTGGTAAACTGATTTTACAGTTGAGGTCTGACTAGAAGGGTAGGTTTACTAGGTTGAGGTTCATATCACAGTCAAAAGTCCATGCCTGGATTGTGATCGATTACTACTCCATTTAGAACATGAGTGGGCTGAAATTCATTCTATATGCATGTGGATTTTTCCCCTGAAAGCAAAATGAGAACTGAAATTTTCTTTAAATATAATCCCCTATATTTTTAACCCAAAAAAAATCCCCTATATCAAATATGTTGGACGTATCTCATCTCCTTTCAGCTGCTAAAGGTCGTTGTTGTTAATGCATTTATTTTCAGCTGATCAGAAAAATAAACTATAGCCATCAGCCCCACCATCATAGGGCACACTACTTGTACAATTGTGTACCCATAAAAAGATGGGGAAATCCCAAATTCGGTAACAACCAACTTTCTCATTATCTTACTCCCCTCGAGTCTAAAAATGGGATGTGTCTATTGGTCAATTGAATTGTCTTGATGCAAGAAAAAAAAATCGTGGAGCTAGAAAATTCAAACAATCTTACTGTAAACCTCCACTCAAATCCTTTCTTCATGAAATGAGCATATAAATCAACAACTCATCTTTGGCCGATGGTTCTGTTAGACAGACACCTCTAAAGAGAATGAAACATTTAAAAACACTATGATATGCACAGAAGGATATAATGGTAGTCAAGCATATTAGAGTTGCGAATTCCATCACAAAAACGTGTGCATCATGCATGTTAATGCCAAGTGAAGGCACATCTGAGTTTACAAATACCATAGAGAGATTACTGCTTGGTATATACACATTGTTCAGGAAACAAAATGACCTACATCACAAAGACTTCTATCCATGTTCATCCTGCAGGCAAGGACTCCTGGGTGCTAAATTAACTGATGAATCATGGCTCCAAGTAAAATATCTTGGCATTGGCTGAGGCCCGCTTAAATTGGAGCAACTTCTTTACCAGCTCCCAACCACAGTCGCCAGAAGCAGGCTTAACAGTCATCTGCTCAAGCATGGGTGAATTAGAAAGTAAAAGTTCGATGAGATCTACCTCATTTTGGGTATCGGAGATGCCATTTATTCTGACAAGTCGTAGTCGGGAAAATGGACAATCGCAGTTATCGTCTAGGCATAACTTAGTTCTTCCAGCAGTAGGCTGTTCATTTGGGCGGACCTGTAAGTGTGTGGCATCAGAATCTTGAACATATTACACATTAGGTCTCAGAAACTCCCATCCAGCAGAGTTCGACCAATCCATTTAAATTAATGAACAGAAAATTCTAGAATGCATTAATACCATAAAGCTCACCAAAAGCTCAAGCTCTTGCAGAGAAGGGGAGCTTCTCAGAATGCTTACAGCAGTTAAAAGCTCCTCCCAATCACTGAAGTTGATGCGTATTGAAAGGAAATTCAGATCTAAACATGGTTTAGGCAGCTTTCCTGACACAATACCAGCAGCCAAATACTGGAGAGCGATACAATGGAGTCAATTAATATGCTAAAATTCTACAGCATACGAAACTGCAGAAACCTTTACTTACCTTTAGAAAGCGACTCTGAATTTCAAGCCTCTGAACATGAGGTAGCTGAGAAAAAAACTTGACCAGATTGCCAGAATTACGAGGAGACCGTCTCTGGTGATCGAGTGCATGCTCGTATAAAGCAATAGAAACAACAGTAAGATTCAAGGTGTTCATAAAATTAACATCCTCAAAAGCACCTCCAGTGTCAAAGAATTGGAGGTTAGGAGCATCAATGTTGAGTTCAGTGATACCCTCAAAGTTCATCAAGCTCAATCTCTCAAGCAGAGGACAGCTAAGTATCAGATTCTCAAACACACCTTGGGCCACTGTAACATGCTGAATATCCAAGCTCTTCAAACACCTAAAGCCCTTGAATGACGAGGGTGGTTTCAGCGAACAATTAAACACCTCCAAGTGAGTAATCTCTTGTAGAGAAAACAAACACGAAGGCATTGGGTAGCGAGGCCCTTTCCAAATCTCAAGCACAAATTCCTTCACAGAGCTTCTCGAGAGATAACGAATCCAGCGGTCAACGTCGGTAGTGCCAGAAAACTCTCGATTCGAAAGCTTGAACTTGTGTATGGGACCAGTGTGAAGTAAGAGCACATGATCCACAATGTTCACAAAAGTAGTATTGAGCCGATTAGAGACACAATGATGATCAAACACAAGATGCCCGAGCGTAGACCATTTATACCTCCATTTGGTGGACAAAACACTCGTCCTCACCGCCTCCTTTATAGGCAAATGCTGCAAAATCTGATCTATAATATGACATGGTAGACTGCCGAGCCTATCCAGCTCGATATCCATTTTGTAATGGGACTTGGGCGGTTCTCTCTGCTTCTATACATTCCGGTAATGAAATAAATAAATAATCTCACACAATTATCAGATGACAAAAATTAATTTCCATAACCTAGAAGCCTACCAGCTCGAAATTAAGAACTACATAAAGTATTGTAAAATTCGTAAGAGCAGTACTAATAAACTGTAATTCGTGAAATTACGGTGAGATTAGAAGAACTAAATATAACAATTCTTGTGCGATTATGGATTGAACGGAATGAAACGGAACTGAAAAACAAAGAGGAGACTTGACCAGAGGCATTTGTTGTTCGGGAAGTGAAGGAATCGAAGGGAGCAGTGAGATTGAAACGCTGCGGAATCTTCGAGGAAGAGATATCAGTAGGCAGTGGATAATCGTCTGGGGAAAATGAAGTAGAGGGCGTTGATTTGGATCGAAATTAGGGAAACAAGTACAGAGCCTTGGACCCGGTTTGCTATGCTCACCGGGCCGGACGATGAATTGGGCTTTACCGAGTACTTAGCGGACCTGTGTTTAGTAGCACTTATCCCAGTTTGTTTAGAAAGGGACGAACGTAACACTCATTATTAGGAAAGTGTTGGTTATATATCTACTCATAATTAGGTTTCCGACGACGGTCGTCATCAGCAGTTTAGTCACTTGCTTCGCTCGGAATTCCTCGGATTGGTTCGTGTTACAGTTACATGATGAGGCGCCTGGTATTGAAATTGTTCTCAACTTCTCGCTCTCTTTTTTTGGTCAGAATGCTATTATAGATTTCAAAAGCAATGAAAAATGCAGAATGAAGCCACTCTGTACACGTACGACCATGGTAATCATAACTGCTTATCGTGGCTATAGCCAGCATATATGAGAATGAAATCAATATCAGGTGCTACAATTAAAGACTAGATATTGAATTCAGTTTACTTATTCATAATTAGATTTGAAAAAAATGGTAGATGTTTTAATCATGTCAAATATGTCGTTTCTGAGTTTTATAGTCTTTGTATTTGGTGAGTAGCATATCTAGCAAATGTCACCAATATAAGGTTCTCTTATTCAAATCTAAATTATTTTTTAAAAGAAAAAAATCAATAAAATAAATAGGTTCGGTGTAATTCTAAGAGGGTTTAATTTAAAGTTGGTCTAGAGGTTTGATGTATATCTAAATCCTCCTTTGAATTTAATCTTTGGGGTTTTCCCGCAGTTTAGTGCTTTGAATACATCTGAACCGTTCGATGGGTTTTAATTTGTCTTTCCTTGGCCAGGTGTAAGCGTCTTAAGCCAGTGTAGTTTAGAATCCATTGGTGCCGTGAACCACTGTATAACATTCCCATAAATGTTGTGACAAGTATGACCTCCCTCAATGGGTCACGAAGACACGATCCAAATTCTGTTCCTTGAATTTCTCCTCCAATTGATCGAAAATATTTTTAAATTTTCAGTCATATCAATTTCTGAAGATTTTGTTCCGAAACATTTGTCATTCTCACATTCTCACAGTGAATAAGCATCTAATTACAGGAGAAAATATTACGCTAATTATCCATCATACATGGTTGTGATTGAGGACAAATCGATTATGGTTATGTATGTAAGATAATTTCCAAAACTTAGGTTATCTCGTTTATCATTCCTTATTTAACAATTAAATTAGATAAATTTTTCAGTTCTACCGTAGCACCACGTGGTAATATCTAATGGTCTATTTTTCAAATTACAATTTGTCATGCAAGATTTAATTAAAATTATAATATTTAAACTATTTTGTCAAAAACTATTTTAGGTTTTTTTTTCTAAAACTTTGCACCTTACACTCTAATAACTTAAACCTTAAAACCCTACACCCTAAATCCTAAACTCTAAACCCAAAATTCTAGTTCAAAATCATCAATATACATAAAGGTCATTTCACAAATAATAAAAATATGTTAAATTATAATTTTGATTAATAAATCTACGTGTCGAAATATAATATGTAAAAATGACTACTATACATTGTCACGTGATATTACGGTAGTATATAAAAATTTCTCATTAAATTAAAGTTGTTTCTAGTAAAAGTTAATTGTAAATGAGGTCTATTGAGCAAGTTTAGAAGTTGCAGCCACAACCTTCTTATTTAACAAAACTAAACTAGTTACACATTGGTGTTTGTTTACTCAAACAGCGCGTATCCATTTACGCGGTTGTTGATACAAACATATAAATGATATTTATTCACACTGATCAGATGAGATTCTAATGGCGGAAAACAAAACAACTAAAAATTTCTCCATCACTACATCTACAATGGTGGTTGAGCGTTACTGTATCATTTGTATATTACAAACTATCAGTATAATGTATCAACTCAACTAATTTCTCGTATGTGGGCTTATTTTTCCTCAGTAATTGTTTAGTAGTATACTTGCATATTCCAATTAATTCACGTGTATAAACTCCAAACTTCTGAAAGCCTCAATATTTGAAGTTGTGTGGAGGGTGTATATGTTCATATATGCTGGTTATCCAACAGTGACGTCGAGTATGGCCTGTAATATATGGTCGTTCTCAAGTTTGATTGTACTTGTCTGTATTTTCAACGTCTTCTAACCTAACTCGTGGAGAAACTACAATAACCAAGTAACCATAGATATCCTATCCAAATATGTTTTGCAATATTGACTTTCCTTTGTTAGATGAGAAGACATTGCAGCGCCAAATAATGGAAACCTATTCCAAGTTCGTTTCTATGCAGAGATATATGCACTTGGTCAATAACACGTTTTAGTAAATTATGCATATCTCTATATATCTAGCTAGCTTCTTCCCCAACTTAACATTATTAATAAACTAGTACCTGAGACTTGAGAGCATTTTGTGCCCGATTTGGAGCTATCTGCAGAAAAGGATAGTCCATACTGTGTTGTTGAACAAATTCTTTAACTCATATGTTAATGATCAATATGGGAAATTCAAGCTCCAATAATCAGCATCCTACTAAAAGGTACGTACTTATTATATTAGTTTTCTTTTTCAGGGAATCGAATAAATTTAAATTAATTTGTAATATTTTACGTGCAGAGGAAGATTCAAGTACTCGAAGAGAAAGCACAACCAGCTCGGTGCAACTTGCTGTGCAGGTTATGATCGTGGTTATCATGAAGGAATAAAGAGTGCAAGAGGGGACAACCACGTTTGTGATTTCTCACCTTCTTCGGATCTATGCATTTACGTCGTTACTTGGAATATGAATGGCCAAGTGTGTTACCAAGATTTGGAGGAGATTGTTGCCGGGAACAACCGCAAGTTCGATCTTCTGGTTATCGGTCTGCAAGAGGTGCCCCGGAAAAACATTTCACGACTGTTGCAGACAGCGCTTCTTGATACTCACATGTAAGTCGACCAGTACTCCAGCCAGATATACAGTAGCTCGAGTTTGATTGCGGTCAGTTTGTTATTTAATTATTCTTATTTAGCTTCATTCTGATCGATATGAACAGCTTGTTAGGAAAAGCCACTATGCAGTCGATACACCTATATGTATTTGGTCCACGGGGCTCAGATTTGTTCCTCAAAGGTGAGCTAGAGCTAGAGACGTAGGTCATGATCAAATATATATATATATATATATATATATATATACACGTACTTAGGCTAGCTATGAGTTTATTAGCGGCGTACTAATTAATCAGGCAGTGTGATCGAGTAGTTATTAATTAGTTAATGTTCGAAATACTTACTGATATGGTGATTGTAGGTGATGAACTAATTGATGCCGACTGTACGTGATGATCTATATTACTATATATACATGCAGGTATGAAGGTCGATAAACTCTCAGTTGGGGGATGTGGAGGACTAATTGGAAGGAAGAAAGGAGCTGTGGGAGTACGCATCAACTATAAAGGCATTCCAATGGTCTTTATTTCTTGCCATCTCTCTGGTACCTACGTACTCTCTAATTTCCCTCGCTGTTTTTCCTTGAAATTAAATGGGTTAATTCATCTCTAGTTTCGCTTAGGCAAGTGTTTAACAGTTGATTTATCGTGCGATGTGCAGCTCATGCTTGCAATGTGGGGAAGAGGAATTCGGAATACAAGAGCGTATCAGAATCTCTTTTCTCCAAGATCTTGAACCCTTACGCATCACCTCCCAAAATCATTGTTTGGTTGGGAGATCTCAACTATAGAATACAAGGGATTGAAACTCATTCTGTACGAAATCTGATAAACAAAGATCTTCACGGAGTAAGTACACATGTTCCATTCCTCACTACATGCATCTCTTTCCAAACTATAACCTAATGAGTTAACTATATATATTCATATTAACACACATACATATTAATTTGATGCAGCTACTAACCAGCAATGACCAACTATTACAAGAGGCCCAGAGAGGAGAAATCTTCGAAGGATACCACGAGGGAACGATCACTTTCAAACCTACGTACAAATACGACGTCGGAACTAGCAACTATGACACGAGTTATAAGGTGAGAGTGCCGTCGTGGACTGATCGGATTCTATTCAAGACAGACGAAGACATCGACGGCGAGTTCCATGCGACACTTCACTCCTACGATTCCATGGACGAAATTCACAGTTCAGATCATAAACCAGTCAAAGCTCATATATGTTTGAAACTTACCAAATCACCAAACACATCACGATCATGATGATTATATTGTACAATATACGTGGTTAATGTAACAATGACTTTTTCTGTGATTACCTGATCATGACATCATATTCTAATGACTTTCCTGAATCACGCAAAGATATAGAATTCTATTACGTACTCCTAAATTAATCGATCCAACTATTTGACCCTCATTTCTATCTGCCCCAAAGAAAACAAGGTTTGCGACAAATAATTGATTAATGACTAAATAAATTTATATATTTGATTCATACGTTGAACATAAAACTAGCTAGTGGATTGATATGGTCACTGTTGTGTTAATATACAAACAAAAGTACTATAGCAAATGACATGTGGGAAATTGACGTGTGTTTTTCCATATTCACACTTGAAATATTAATTATCGTTTGGAACAAATTTAACTAATCAAGGTCAAACAATGCATTATACGAATGAGTCACTAACACGAGGTAGCACAATATGCATGGAGACCGACCTACATATACACATTATTAACAAGATGTGATTTACAAATCAAAAGAAAAAGAAAAAAGAACTCCACTAATAAGATCATGCATTGCATATAAGAAGCCTATCATTTGTTTATATTCCTATACTGTACGTACTTCAATTTAGTTTTCTCTTTGATGCCAAAACCCAAAATTGTTGATAGGTGATTTAGGAATCTTCTTTTGTTCATATTCTTCTCCCTTTTTCAGTTGCTTTGTTACATTTACCATAACGCTCAGATCACAAATATCTTCACAAAATCCAACTTTTCAGCTAATTTTCGGCTTAAAGTCTAAAAACCCACTTACCCACGTCCCTTCAGTCCTTCACTTCTTCGTCACGACGCCAAAGGCCCATAACCTTTTAACAATTACCAATACTTAAACCACGAAACAATCCAAAATAGAAAGTAATAATTTTAGCGAATTGTTTATTATTTTTATTTTCACGATTATTCTTCAAGTTCAGAGTTGTTCTTTTGGGTGATTCTGGTGGAACAGTTAAAAAGAAGGAGGGAAGGGGGCGCTTCAGGATTCTGAAGATTGCCCAACTGGGTTTGATGAGGCTTCGTCAATCCCTTTTGGGTTAAGACAACAAAAGTCAACTAACGTTTGAGTCTTGCGCCTCTTTTATATTTGGTTTCTGTTTTCAAATTATTGACTTTGAAAATTTTGCGTACAGTTCATACCCTCATCCTTCCTTTGCATTCTTTGTTTTTTCAATACACACTGATTATTTTGGGGCATTCCTTTTACACGTTTATGGGATATTGAATTGTCTTCCTCCCCCATTTTCAGCTCTGCCAGATTCTCTCCTTCTGAATTTAAAGTTTCTTTTTCTTTTGTTTCTTGAATTGATTAATTTTTTGCTTACCCAAAAAAGAAGAAAGGAAAAAGAAGACAGAAAGTGAAGAAAGCAAAGAGCTTGAATGAGTTTTGTATACGTGAAAGAAGTTCTGATGGTGAGCTGTAAAAATGGTTGCTTTTGATCGATTTAGGGATCTTATCTGATCTGGGTCTGCTGCTCTGCTTGCATCTCTCTCACCATTGTTGCACTTTCATGATTTGTCAAAGGTGAGTCACTTCTCCACCATATGATTCTCTACCTTTTGTTGTTGTTCCTTTAGTTTGAAATTAAACTTAATATGTCATCTGATTTGTGGACATGTTGAACTGGAAGATATCTATCTCTGCCTCACCTCTTAATAGAGTAATTGAGTTGAGAAGCCTTAAGTTCTGAATTCTGCAAGTTTTAGCTAGAACATTCTGGGGTTGCAGAAATGCGTGGTGGGTGAATTGCCTTGATTCTGTTAGTCTGTACTTGTATGTTTACTGAACACAAATTCAATGGCATTGAGTATCCAGTTGTTGGGTTTGGCTGTGCAACATTTGTCAAACCCAGTTTGTTCAATTTTAGGTGATGAAGTTTGAATAGGTCCTGCTTGCCAGCATAAATTTGCTTGTATCCTTTTGCTTCTAGTTCAACCCTCCTTGATAAATTAAATGTTTATTTCAATATCCAGGCAATAATTATCTTTTGTTGTTTGCGTTGAATTCCATACTACATCGAAGGTTATGAAATTGTGCTACTAATCAGAATTATGTTGAACTTGTACAGCATCTGCTGGTTTAGTTGTTCATTTTGTATTAACTGAGATGGTTGTTTCATCTGCAGTTAAAAAGTTGATAGATTATGAGCACATAACGTTACACATTATGGGCTGGCTTAGCAAGATTTTCAAAGGGGGCTCCAGCCACAAAATATCGGAAGAGCATTGTCCTGAGAGCTATGGAGAGCATCAAAATACCGATGGTCCTTCTTGCTCAGGGGTAATAACATATATAAGTTTTTGGTTTTAGTTGAAAAAGTATATTTTCTGTAGAGTCTTCCTTTAATCTCCTCGAAGTTCTATAACACATTGTTTTGGGAATACTGAATGTAGGACATCTGGCCAGAAAATGAGAATGAAGATATAGACCGTGCTATTGCGCTATCTCTTATAGAAGAAAATCAAAAAGGAAAACATGTGATCGGTGAGTGAATTGTTACACACATTGTATGTTTTCGGTTTTTGATGGGTTCTGTTGGCTTCTGTATCCTGTCTATGAATAAGAGTATTGCAATTTAGATGTCCAATGGAATTTTGAATTACGTATTGCTTGAGAATTATCAAAACTCCATCATTTTTCTGTCAAATATGTACTAATTGGAAATTTACATTGGTTGTTAGATTCTAATTCTCAGTTGGAAGAAGATGAACAACTTGCCAGAGCCTTACAAGAAAGTTTGAATGCGGAGTCTCCTCCTCGATATGGAATTATTACAAATGCACATCCTCCTCAACATGGAGGAAATCTGCATCCTCCTCAATATGGAAGTGGAAATACATATCCCCCTCAATATGGAAATGGAACTTCACATCCTCCTCGATATGGAAATGGAAATACGTACTCTCCTCCATACGAAAATGGAAGTGCATATCCTCCTCAATATGGAAATGGACATACATATTCACCTATTCCCATGTACTATCCAATAGGGTCTAGGTATCAATTTCTACCCTGACCACACTCAATGAAGCCATGAAAAACAAAGAAACTTGGGATGTTATAAACCAGCTATTCATTAAAAATCATAAAAGTTGGGAATGTCACGTCTACATCAACCACTGAATATCAAGCTGCCTGTTGATGCAGTGATAATTCTTTTGGAAGTTCACAATAATCTCTATTTTGGGTTTTGTATTATTTTAATTATTCTGGTTTGATTTCTTCCTTCACTTGGATATGATCATAGAGAGTTTTCATTCTTTTTGGTAGGATTTGTGCCGGTTGCAATGCTGAGATTGGTTTTGGACGATATTTGAATTGCCTGAATGCAGTTTGGCATCCTGAATGCTTCCGGTGCCGTGCATGCAATGTACCAATTTCTGATTATGAGGTGTGAATTGTACTGATACTTCAGGAATCTGACTATAAACAATATCAATACTAAATGAGATTAAAGTTAAGTTAAAGTTTGAATGTAATAAGTAAGTGATAAAATAGATTTAAATTCAAGGCTTCTGCTTCTGGAGGCTTAGGTCTCCTTTCATTTTAGCACTGGCTCATTATTATTGCTTGTTTAAAGAAGCTTACTGTCTTTCATCTGACGCAGTTTTCTACATCTGGGAATTACCCTTACCACAAGTCTTGCTATAAGGAGAGCTACCATCCAAAGTGTGATGTTTGCAAGCACTTTGTAAGTAATCCAATATCCGTAATATATTTTCATTGGTTCTATCAAAACTTTTGAAAACAGAAGAATTTAGTTCTAGTAACTGATTCATAAGAATGCCGGATTACCTAACTGAAAAGAAATTTACCAGCTCAATTTTAATGACCATTCCATTTGCATACATCATAGTATTCCGACATCACTGATATATGACAGGATTGCCTGATTGGATATATGTGACAGGCCTCCTTTTGTTTGAATTTGCAGTGAGCCTACTATTTTTTTGATTAATTGTCATCTTTTGTAATATATATCTTTTGACAGATTCCAACAAACCCTGCTGGTCTTATTGAATATAGGGCACATCCATTTTGGGTTCAAAAATATTGCCCATCTCATGAACATGATAATACCCCTCGGTGTTGCAGCTGTGAACGAATGGAGGTCAGTAGATATAAATTATTTCATGGAACCAAACAAAGTTCTTTACTTCTACAAGAAGAAGTTGAATTTATTTAGATTATTTCAAAAAGAGACAGAGAGATATATAAGATGGTATGTACACTACCTGCAGGCTCGGGACACAAGATATATAAATCTAAATGATGGTCGGAAGCTCTGTCTAGAGTGCTTGGACTCTGCAGTGATGGATACCAGTGAATGCCAACCCCTATATCTTGATATACAGGAGTTTTATGAAGGTTTGAATATGAAAGTGGAGCAACAGGTTCCATTACTCTTGGTAGAAAGGGAAGCACTAAATGAAGCGAGAATAGGAGAAAGAAATGTAAGGACAATCACTTCTGATTAGTTTTTAGTATGACAAAAAAATTGTTTTTTTCCCATAGTTGGATTTGGAAAGTCAGACATCAATAATATGGAACCTTTCCAATTGTGTATGACGAATTTCAAGTCCCTTTGAAGAGTCACCTCATCATGTGTAGTTTAATTGTTTAACATGCATTTAAACATGATGTCATATATTGACATGGTTAGTTTATACAAACAGGTGTACAAGTCTGTTGTGAAATTTAGGAATTAATTTACACTTACATTTGTAGGTTAAATTGCTAATTGTTCAACGTGCATTCAAACATCATGCACCATTTTGACATGGTTAGGTCATAAATACAGGTGTACAAGTCTGTTGAGAAATTTAGGAAATTGCTTTATATAATTGTATGGTTCAAATGTTACACTTGCATCTTTGTCCATGTCTCATTTATGTGTTCGTCTAGATTTGAAATTTGTTATTCTGAAGTGTTATAAATTTACGTCTGCCTTCTATCTACCATCATCTCCAGGGCCATTATCACATGCCTGAGACAAGAGGGCTCTGCCTTTCTGAGGAACAGACTATTAGCACGGTAAAGAAATTTTAAAACATATTGCTGTTTTTATATAGGGATTGAGTTTTCAAATGATATCTTTTTGTTGGTTATGATATATGACAACTACCAGATTTCGAGGAGACCAAAGTTTGGGGCAGGGAACCGACACACAGACGTGATAACAGAACCCTACAAATTAACTCGTCTCTGTGAGGTGACAGCAATTCTAATCTTATATGGACTTCCAAGGTACATCTTCAATCCACAAGACATACAGACCTGACATCTCATTTGAGCATTTCCTGAGTTTTTCTGGATATTTGAATGTGAGCATGTAACTGGAACCTTCTGCATAATAGGTTGCTGACTGGGTCTATCCTAGCACATGAAATGATGCATGCATGGCTGCGGCTTAAAGGTACCTTTTTAGATCAAATTTGTTTCTATTCTTCTAGTCTTGAGATGAATTGCAAAGATGAGATATGGCCCGTCCAGGTGCAAACAAAAATTACTAAATTTCTAATGCTTCTTTCAGGTTACCGAACTCTTAGCCAAGATGTTGAAGAAGGTATCTGTCAGGTTGTAGCTCACATGTGGCTAGATGCAGAGCTAATGTCTGGCTCGGAAGGGAATTCTGCATCTACCTCCTCATCTTTCTCCAGTTCCACTTCATCAAAGAAGGGTACACGATCGCAGTTTGAGAAGAAGCTCGGGGAATTCTTTAAACACCAGATCGAAGCAGATATTTCCCCAGTATATGGAGACGGATATAGGGCTGGTCAACAGGCAGTGCAGAAATACGGGCTTAAAAGGACCCTAGACCATATTCGGATGACGGGGACCTTTCCGTGTTGAGAACTCACTCTGAAGATATTTTGGCGTTTTTTTTTTTTTTGTTTACCACAGAATTAGAACCTGGCTTTCTCATATTAGAAACAAGGCTGGGTTGATAGGAATTGACTCTGCAGAGAATTATGGATTGAATGCTCAATTTTATGATTTTGGCAACAGCCATGCATGAATCTACTTGATGACTGGAATTACATATCGTGTTCCTGATGCTACTCGATTACAAGATGATCACATTAACGTTTTGCATTATAAGCTAAACATTTCTCTATCAATTGGTTACAAATCAAACCAAGGAAGTTGAAACAGTTTTTTGTTTTGTTTTTGAAATGGGCTGTCGACTGCACTCACGCCGTAACGAAACTGCAGAATACAAGGGGGGACATTGAGCCTAAACCCCATACTGTAAGAACATCTAGAAATAATATCAGACGTCACTACATAACTTATGCATTCTAACAAACACCTTTTAGCAAGGCCTGCACCAATAGCACAACCATTTGCTTTACAAATTTGACAACAAAACAGAATATCTCAACCGCACAAGCACACGGTACTTCATGTTGAACTCATCATCTTCTGAAATTCATGGAAATCAAGAACACCATTTCCATCAAGATCAAAGACGCCGATCATGGATACACACTCGTCGTATGATTTGGCATCTCCGAGTCTATTGAGCATGTTCTGCAATCCTTTTGGTGTAATGCATCCACAGCCTTCATCAACTTGAAACATCTCAAAAGCGTTCTTAAGATCATCATTTTCATTGGCATTAATATCCTCTCGCCTCATCAATTTGACAAAGTCATCAAACTCCAGCAAGTCGTCACCATCATTGTCCAACTCTTTTATCACACTCTGAGCCTCACCAATGGACATAGGTTCCCCGATCGACAGGAAGTAAGCTTGAAGTTCGTTGGCTGAGATCTTACCGTCTTTGTTGGTGTCAAAATGATCAAAAACTCTCACAAGCTCCTCATCTCTTGCGACACTGTTGCTACTTTCAGTAGGAAGAGATGAACAGAAATAAGGGGGGCTATGGCTTTTGTTGGGTCTTGAACTAAGGAAAGAGAGGTTGAGCTTAAACATGTTCTTACTACTGAAAAACCATTTGTAAGCCTTCGAACCTACTGCTATGAACCCTACAATCTTCATTCTTCTAAAGAGGAGAAACAAAACTAGGGTTGATGTTCAAACTCTTGCAGCTCACCAGTGGCTTGTAAGTTATATATAGAACTCGTCTTTATGTGTTCATGACACATGAAATTGCAGCGTAATTTCTAAGTCGGGGGTGAGCAATTGACTGAAAATTCGAAAGACTGACTTCAGTGACTTGGTGTAAAAGATAGTACACTTGCATAGGATTCAACAAGAATTTTCACTGAAATGACTCCTTGTGAACTCAAGAGGTATCAAATTTGAGTATCAAGTGGGAGCTGATATGTCAACAACTGAAAATAACTAGAAACTTCCCCCCATGTTCTTTTAAACCATAGTGAACAGAACAAAATACCACTGAAAACAACCAAGAAATTTCCCCATTGTTCTTTCTACTTCATGAATGGGCTGGGCCAATAAGTCCCAACAGCTCCCAGTCTAATGGGCCTTCCAAGCCCATAGAGGAGTGATTCTCCTTTTGAAAATGAGAAGGCTACTCTTCTCTGAGCTCCAGGGTCGCAGCCACTCAAACTACTCTCACAGTTTCACCAAAAACCTCCATCTCCATGGCCAAGAATGTAATTTCACAGCTATGACGTCACCGGCGGCAGCACCACGCACTCTTCCTCTCCGAACCAAATGCTCAGGCGCTACTGCATCCACCGCCGGCCTCTCCACGTGTCCCGGACCGCCGTCCACTGGAAGCCCCGGGACGAGTACAAGCTGACCCGACCCGAATTGCTGGACCGGATCTCCCGCCTCCTCGTCCTCCAACGGTACGACGCCCTTAACCACCTCTCTTTTGAATTCTCCGATCAACTCCTCAACTCCGTTCTCCGGAATCTGAAGCTAAACCCTAACGCCTCCTTACACTTCTTCAAACTGGCCTCAAAGCAACAGAAATTTAGACCTAATCTCAAGTCGTACTGTTTAATTGTTCATATTTTATCCAAGGCTCGATTGTATGATCAAACCAGAGCCTACTTGAATGAGCTGGCTGCTCTTTGTAAGAGTGATTATCCGGCCTTTGTGGTCTGGAATGAGCTTGTTAGGGTTTATAGGGAGTTTAATTTTTCGCCGACGGTTTTCGATATGATTCTCAAGGTTTTTGCTGAACAAGGCATGACAAAGTATGCATTACATGTGTTTGATAACATGGGGAAATGCGGCAGGGTGCCGAGTTTAAGGTCTTGTAATTCTTTGTTGAGTAGTTTAGTCAGGAGTGGCGAGAGTGGTGTTGCATTGCTTGTTTACGAGCAGATAGGTAGGTTGGGGATTGCGCCGGATGTCTATACGTGTTCGATTGTTGTGAGAGCTTATTGCAAAGAGGGGAGAGTGAGCAAGGCGGCGGAGTTTGTGGAGGAGATGGAGAGTTTGGGTTTTGAGGTGAATGTAGTGAGTTACAATGGCTTGATTGATGGGTATGCTGGTTTGGGAGATGTTGAAGGAGCGATGTCGGTGTTGAGGGTGATGTCTGAAAGGGGGATTAAGAGGAATGTGGTGAGTTGTACGCTGTTGATGAAGGCATACTGCAAGCTAGGGAAGGTAGAGGAAGCAGAGGAGGTACTTCGTGGTATAAAGGAGGAGGAGACTGTGGTTGTGGATGAGGGTGTGTACGGTGTGTTGGTAGATGGATATTGTAAAGCTGGCAGAATGGATGATGCTAGTAGGATTCATGATGAGATGTTGAGGATAGGTTTAAAAATGAATACTATCATTTGCAACTCCTTGATCAACGGGTACTGTAAGCTTGGTCAAGTTTGGGAAGCAGAGGGAGTATTGAAGCATATGAGATCTTGGAAGTTAAGGCCAGATTCTTATAGTTACAATACCCTGATGGATGGTTACTGTAGGAAAGGTGAGACGAGTGAAGCATTGAAGCTTTTCAATGAGATGCCTCAAGGAGGTATCCCTCACACTGTGGTGACTTATAATACCCTTCTCAAAGGCTTATGTCAAGCAGATGCTTTTGACGATGCTTTACATCTTTGGCAATTAATGTTGAAAAGAGGGTTGGCTCCTGATGAGGTTAGCTACTGTTCTCTGCTTGATGGGTTTTTCAAGAAAGAAGATCTTGATGGTGCTATAACTCTATGGAAAGATACTTTGACAAAGGGTTTTACTAAAAGCCGGTTTGCTTTCAATACAATGATCAATGGGTTATGCAAGATGGGGAAATTGGTTGAAGCGAAGGAGATCTTCAACAAGATGAATGAACTAGGATTTTTACCTGATGAGATAACATATAGAACCCTAAGTGATGGGTACTGCAAAGTTGGGAATCTTGAAGAAGCTTTCAGAGTTAAAACTTTAATGGAAGGCCAGGCAGTACTTCCTTCGATTGAAATGTACAATTCTCTCATCAGTGGTGCTTTTATGTCTAGAAACATAAGTAAAGTGATGAATCTTCTTGCTGAGATGCAGACAAGGGGACTATCACCTAACACTGTAACATATGGAGCCCTTATCTCTGGTTGGTGCAATGAAGGGATGCTTGATAAAGCTTTTAGTTCATACTTTGAGATGATTGATAAAGGGTTTGACACCAACTTGATCATTTGCAGCAAATTCATCAGTACTCTGTATAGGCTTGGAAAGATTGGTGAAGCAAGTACTCTGTTGCAGAAGTTAGTAGATTATGATACTATTCCATTTCAAAAATGTGATGTTACACATTGTGAAATTCAAAAACTTGCAGATTCTCTTGATGAAAGTGCTAAAAGTTTCTGTCTGCCTAACAATGTCATATACAATATTGCTATCTTTGGAATCTGCAAATCGGGGAAGGTTGGTGATGCAAGAAGATTTTTATCAGCTTTGCTGCTTAATGGCTTTTCTCCAGACAATTTCACATATTGTACGCTAATTCACACCACTGCTGCTGCTGGTAATGTGGACGAGGCTTTCAGCTTACGAGATGAAATGCTGAGAAGGAATCTTGTTCCTAACATTGCCACATATAATGCTCTTATAAATGGCTTGTGCAAATTAGGGCATTTGGATCGAGCGCTGAGTCTTTTCCATAAAATGCGCAAGAAGGGGTTAGTTCCTAATGTTGTTACCTATAATATACTGATCGACGGATACTGCAAAATTGGCAATACTGTTGAAGCTTTAAAATGTAAAGACAAGATGATTCTAGAAGGGATTGTTCCCTCTATAATCACCTATTCTGCATTGATCAGTGGTCTTTATAAGCAAGGAAATATGGAAGAATCTGTGAAACTTTTGAGCCAAATGATCAAGGCTGGAGTGCAACAAAACCTGGTCAATTATGTACTCCAATTTAGCTGATGACATGACATGTGGGGTATAGATGTTCCAACTTCAGAAGCTTGTATTGAATATGCATCTTAATGCTTTCCATTTTGGAGTTCTGACCACTGCAATTTGGAAGCCTGTTTGCTTTTTTCAATATAATTTCTGGCCACTGTCCAGGTAATTGCATGATAAGTTTACTTATCTATAATTTTAGTTTCCATTTTCCAACAATGCATTCACTTGGATGATTAATTCAATTTTTAGAAACTTGTTGACTTGAGCAGATTCATTATTTTTATTGAATTTTTTTTCCGAGAAATTAACTGAATAACTGTTGGCAGAATTTAACAGACAATGATAAGGGTTACCTCTGCAAGAGTTTTTGACAGTGCAAGAGCATTGGCATGTGAGATATAGGTTGACTCCACATTTGTGACCTAGAGATGATATCGTTTGAACTTTGTCAAGAAGAGAAAGAGAACCCCCGATGGGCTGTAGGTAAACTACTTGGCAGAAGTATACTGCAAGGTCTGAATGTGGAGTCTCCTGCTCAGTATGGAACTGCATTTCGATAGGGTATGTGATTATCCAGTCGACTTCTTTGGTAATGCTTTGATGGTAATCATGAACATATAGTCTTTCACAACTGTGAATTGTAAACATGTTGCAACATTTCTCTCAATTATGTTAAATCCAGTGTTATGTATATACTAATATATTTTGAATTCATTTTACCGGACCGAATACATGTGGTCACTCTGGAGGTGAAGTTGCCTGGTATTGCATTGTATCATCCATTGTAGAAGTTCATATGTGTTTCTCAATTGTAAATATCCCTTATACTGATGTATTATGCAGGGAAGATGAACAAAGATTGTCTATATCATTCAAGTGCAATACTGAGGTCATGACCACTAGTTGAGCTGCTAGACTGAAGTTTGAAATCCAGAATGTCTCCCGATGTGATGCAACACACTAATTTGATTACAAGGTAAAAAGGTTACTCCTTGGTTTATACAAGTTACATGTCAATCATAAACAGATTGTGCTTGTATTTATGAATTAATGCCTTTTTAACAACTATCGGCATCTCTTTCGTATCTCTTTCACTAAATAACTACAGCCGTGTGTACAGATGCTAATGTTTCAAGCTTAAAATATGGAGATGCCAGTTAATGTTCTTCCTTCAACTCCATTGTTGGTTGGTCTTTTTTTGTGTAGTTTATCTTTGATAGATTTCAATAAATCTCAATATTCTTCCTAATCCGAATATTCTTCCTGAATGTAGGACACCCTCCATCTTGGCCTTATGTCAAGTGGGAAGAGTATGTGGACTCTGCAATCATGACTCATGCGAAGCAGTAAATGCAATGCCTAACCCTGTAGCGTGAAGGTATGTTCCTGTAATTTCATTACGTTGGAGCTCCAACTGTAACTTCTGAGTTCTGATATGAATGTCCTTTGCCATATGGTCAAGTGGGTTGCAACTTTCATAAGTACTGTATAATAGGATTACAGTTGATTGTAAAAATTGATTGGGTACATGTTTGAGTTCTATTATCCCTGGAAGTATTCCTATCGAAAGTACTTGGTCATTGGTCATTCTTTTTGTTTTGGTATGCAGACTTTAATTTTAGGATGTGCTTCCATGATTTATGATGACATCAGAAGCCATTGTTTTCTTGACTAAGATATGTGTATAATGACACCAAATGGAGACGGCTAATTATATAAGGCTATAAGCTTTCCCTCTCCAAAAAGTAAAATAAAATGGAAGATGGCTGTGTGGCGTCTTTAGTTATTTAATTATTGGTGTGAGGTATGCCTCAATTAAAGGCGTAGACTTACAGGTACCTCTTGAAATTGACAGGCAGGGATCAAAAGGAAATTTATGTCACATCCCACATTAGCATTCAGCTCTGCGTATTGATATGGGGACACCCGCATGTGAAGATACAAGTAAGATCATGTTAAGGAAGGAGCTCTATAGTTTCAGTCTTTCAGGTCTGCCACTCGAGTCCTGCTGTACAGCATTTTGAGTGAGGTTGTTAGATAGATAGTCTTATATATCTTTCAGCTTCGTTTTGGTGAAGCAGAAAATTGAGGTGTAATATCATATGAGAACCTCTTTTGGATATTTTGGGTACTTTGGAATGATAATTTACTTCGGTATGATGATAGTCTTGAATGCACTTTTATTAGCTGTTGCCTGGATTCTTGGAATAATGGCATCCCACTTTATCGTTGTTCATATATGGGTCATGGTAGAATAGAAGGGAAAGTTGTATGAATTGTCCTTATCTCTATATTTCTGAATCGTCTTTATAAACGTAAACCTATGCATCCACCGCAAACTTCAATTCAAGCATCATTTCAAGTACTCCGAGTGGTCCTTGTAACGTGGTCCGGACATGTTGAATCAAACATTGTTACTTCTGCTCGAGATGTCCCAAACCTCATACGACTCAGTAATCAAATTCGTATGATGTTACATTTAAGTCGTTAGTCAAATTAATTGGAATGAGATTTCTATTATCTTCTTTACAATACAACTCGTATAGTATCAGTGAAAGTTTATCGTCAATCACGCTCGATTGCTCTAGAATTCATGTATATAATAATATAATATCACCATCAGAGTCCTATACAATTATTTTCATTATTAGTTATAGGCAAAATTGCTAAAATACACCTCAAACTTGGTTGAAATTGTCAATTTACACCCGAACTTGTATTTGAGTTAATTTACCTTCTAAATTTGGTAAAATTACCAATTTGCACCTCATCCGTTAAATTTAACTGTTTTTATCCAATTTTATGTTACATATCATGCACATGAGGGGTAACATTGACATTTATATTTTTATTTTTATTTTAAAAACAAATAAAAATATCTTTTTAAATGAGGATTATTATTTTTAATCAAATTATATATTTAAATATTTTTTCTACATACTTAACCCTACTTTGAATTATATATTCAACATATCCACTCATTCAAATATAGTGTGTTGTGTGTATATAATTATATATATATATATATATAAAAACATATAACAAGTGTTCCTCTTAAATAATTTTATTAATTTATTTCATTATTAAAGATGAATAAATATATATTAACAATACTGCCCCTCAAATATATGATATGTGACTTAAAATTGGATGGAAAACATTAAATTTAACGGATATGGTGTAAATCGGTAATTTTTACCAAATTTAGGAGGCAAATTGACTCTAATACAAATTCGGGGTGCAGACTAACAATTATAACCATATTTATGGTGCAAATTGACATTTTTGCCTCAGATATAGTAAGAAAACGAATATTTCTACAGGTTCAAGATATGAGGGTAGGTAGTTGTGTCGTCTCAATAGCATTGTTTAGTTATCTACCTATCTTCATTTCAAAGTCTGAATAATTTTGTTGCTAATTTGGTAACACCAACAAAATAATTGATTCAGAATTCAGAATAAGAATGTCAATCTGCAAAGGGAATAAATAATAAATATCACGGCGATAATAGCTATAATAATCTCTGCAATTAATTAGAGTTGACACGGTATCATTTCCTATTGAGTTCCTGTGAGGTGCTCACTGGATTTATTTCATTTCCTTGCTAAACTGTGTGCTACCGACATTTGAATGTTGGTGATTAAAACTCACGAGTTGACAATTTTACTTGATTACTTATGAATATCATTCTATAGAGTGATTATATATACCACCCACACAAGTAATACAACGTTGTAATATCATTCTATAGAGTTAACTCGTGCCTGTTAAACATTATACCTGGGCAGAAGTTCCAATTGACTAATTTCATATGCTGGATCAGAAGTTCAGAACTCATATAACAATTTTATATGGCAAACCTAACACCTCTACACTAAAATTAAAAGAGTTGGAAAGTAAACATATCAGCTGGCAAATATCTTTCCAGCTGCTACTTGCACTTTAAGCAAACTATGGAGATTACAATATTCGACTATAATTTCAGAGTAATCAAACCCCTGGTTTATGGTATCACACTCAAAACAATGCAATCAGAGTAATTACTAATTTGAATGCTTAAACTGCAAATTAAGTTTGAAAGCAAGCAGATCATTCGAAATCGCTTAATTACATAGTATATACTATCCGCGGAGAAAAATATATATATTCCAGAAGACTAATCAAGCACTGTTTAAAAGAAAAAATTGACCAAACAATTAAATAGCGCAATTAGTCTAGTAGTGATAACGACTGATTGCTCAGTTGAAACTACAACATCTTTTAGATCTAACGAAAGCGTTAAGACACAAGGCCTCCTTAAGTTCTGATGTTATTGACCAAAAAAAAAAAGTTCTGATGTTCTTAGCTAGGCAGCTAGCTAACCTTGACTGGATGATCATTAGTCGGCCTATTGTACAACAATAGTATTGTTCTCTATCTATTGATATTGTACCATTTGGTACGATACTGTGATTTTGTATTACGTGAAAAGTCAGATATAATCGAGTAATGTACTAATGTTCACTCAGTTACCAATGAAATTACTTCAAGAATTCTTCGTTTTCTTCGTTGATATTATTTACCAAGAAAACGTCAAGCCAGCCAAAAATAGCTCATATCTCTATACAGGGGATCGATCGATTACAGACTATATGATACAATTGATTACAAGTATAATACCCAACACGACGGTAGCAGAAGATCGTGAATTAGTTAGTCCACTTATTGCTTCTTCTTTTTTGTGGACTAATTTTCTTGTTTCGTTTGACACAAGTTATAATATGGTTTGATATGAGTTTGTACCTCTATAATCTATAAACAACATTGAAAATGAATAATGATATTCCATTCTTCCTTGATGAGTTGATTGAGTTCTTCTTCCATGATCCACCTTCAATCAAATATATCGGAGACCGATCGACGTAATAATGTGACAGATCACACTCCCAAAACGAACTATTCCGGCTTCAATCTGCACAAACATTTCATCTTCGATCCATTTCCGATTCTCTGATCGAAATCAAGAGTCCAACACAAATGGTGTTTCCAAAAGATCATAAGGAGCCCAGAGCGCGTCCAAAGGGCATGGCCTGTTAGCTTCAAGTCTAGCCCACGGCTTCCCTTTCCCACTCCAATGCAACAGACTCACTGAACCGGGATGCAAATTTCGGCAAAGCCCCCGGAAGTTATCACCGCCGAGCCCATGTTGATTCCATCTGTGCTCCACCGGTGCTATCTTCCCGGCAAAAACTAGAAGAAATGGCGGCAAAGAACCGAGCTCGTAGATTCTCATTCTCTTCTGCAATTGCATCCACTCTTCTATCTTCGCCGTGTAGTCGCCGTCTCTCCACCTGTCGAGATCGATCACCATCACGCCGGTGTTGAAATAACACGCTTTCCGGTCGGCGAATGTCAAGGAGAGAGAAGGGTTGGACCAGAATGTAGAAGTGAAATATGAAGTGAAGTTTGCTTTGCAGTACTCCGGCGCGGCGAGGACGGTGGTTTCGTCGCCGAGGGGAGTGTCAGCAAGCTTGGCAATGTCGTCGACTAGAATGAGATCGGAGTCGAGGTAAACGACGCGTCGTACGCAGAGGGGGAGGAGGTTGGCGAGGTAGCTACGGGCGTAGTTGAGAGGGCAGTCGAGGGCGGAGCGAATGGAGGTGGAGATGAGCCCCGAGACGTGGGAGTCGTCAAAGGGGTAGATTTGGAAGGTGAGGTAAGGGAAAGAGGAAGCGATGGTGGCGCGTAGGTGGGACGCGTTGGCTGCGGCCGAAGTGACAAAGTGGAAGGCGACGTTTTGAGGGCAGGAGGAGTGTTGGACGACGGAGAGGATGGCTGCCATGGAGCCGCGGATGTAGGCTGTGTCTAGGGTCATTGCCACGTGGACGGCTTGGCGGGAACATATCATGAAGTGGTGGTGGTTGTTGTCGTCGTCTTCATCGGAATCGAAGTCGTCGTCGTGGACGGTGGTTATGGAAGGGCAATCGGGGGAGTTGTAGAACTGCGGAGCTTCTCTAAAATGCTGCGTCCCGGCGGTGGTGTTGGTGCTTGTATTGGTCGGAGAAGAGAGAGAGGAAATGGGGAAGAGGATGAGAGAGAGAATGAGAAGGAGAGGTAGCTTGGGGGCGGGCATGGTTTTGAAAGTGAAAAGAGGAGTGAGGATCGGAGGGAGAGAGAGAGAGAGAGAGAGAGAGGGTGAGATCTCTAGAGAAATGATGATCTATCTGTAGGTTAGGTTTTTAAATATATGGGAGGGTTTTTAACTTTTTAAGTAAGAAACTAAGAAGACGCGTTTGAAAAGGGAAGAGGGAATTATGGGAATGGGAATAGGTGAGGTACGTTATATGGGGTGGCCGCCTGGAAGTGCAGGTTCAGGACATGGAGGAACTTGATCATAGAGATCAATGGGAATGGGAATGGCTTAGCTAGCTTGGCCGAGAATATTTGTAGTTGGTGGGTTCACATTAGTACTGGTGATGAAGTAGTAAGTACTAGTCTTCTAGATTGGTTCGTTTTGTAGAATGTGCCTCTCACCTCTTTCACAGTGATCGGGTTCCAAGTGTTTTGCAGGCACGGACAAAATGGACCTCAATGTTGGAACTATTATGGCCCTAATTATAACGTGCTCAAATTCACCAGGGAGATAATTAAGTAGCGATCGTGTTCATCAGCTTCCTTTGCATTCACTTAATTCTGTTTATTGATCTCTCTCCCAAGTGTTGAGGCATCATAGTCGGGAAAACTATTTCGGAGCAACCAACTTTGTAAGCATTTAAAAACCTAAAGAAACCAAATGAAGAAAAGAAAAGAAGGTTGATGCTTTGAAACCAAGTTATTACATGAACTTCAAAAAAGAGGTGTATTATATATCACTATCATGTGCTTCATGATGGAATTCCCTGAAAAACAATAGCTAGATTACTAATTTCGTACTGGTCGAAAAATCGGTAACGCATGTTTCGACAGAATTCAACATGCATAGAGTTTTGGTTGATGTCTCATTCTAAACCAATCAGATTTATGTTTAAAGTTCAGAGTTTTGGGTTTACGGTAGTAATTTTCGATCTTTTGGCGTGGTTAGTATACTCAACTAGCTAGTAGTTCTTGCTTAATGCTCCATTATCAAGTAGCTAAATACGACTAGGGCTAGGATAGGGCTAGCTCCATTAGTACCAGTCAAAGTGTTGAGCACATATCAGTGTCACCCCAAAAGTCCATGACCATGTTCACTGCGTCATTATCAAAATTGATAACATAATTAACATTTGTCATGGTTCTGCAATTTGCACTCACTTAGAAATCTTAATCACCATCACATTACAAACCAGGTTCGAATCTTAAACACGATCACATTAGTATAGATTTAATTGCGTTTTTGAAGGGAGGATCCGAGAATGTACATCAGACACCACGGTTGATCACCGACAGCCCCATAAGGTGGCGTGGGTCATGATCCAAAACTTAAATGAAGCTCGCCTCGCACATGTTACTTGATTCATGCACATAGCCACGGCATGGCCATCACCACATTTCCATCATTGATTGCATATCCCTACTGCAGTTAAAATTTACATTTTATTTTCACTTTATTTTTTGAATGAAGGGATATTTTAACTATGTATAAATCACTGTTCTTTAAGTCTAGATGTTAGAAGCCTGATCATCGCCCAAAATCTGACGAGTTTTTGAACCTTAGATATATGCAGAGGTTTAAAACAAGTTCGCATAATCTCTAAAGTGCTTGAAGCCTCACTAGAATAGCGCCTAGCGAGTTTTCGAACTTCCATTAAGTATTAACACACTTTATCTGATAGACAAAAATCTATCGATTTGAAACTCAATTTTATTTGGATTTCCCAAGGTTATATCTCATAATTTGAAAATAAGAGCAATGCACACAGCTTTGTAAACAGAAGATGAAATACGTCGGTGCTTGGTACATACAATAATCGTGTGCAATGCAGTAATGCACCGTTCAAAGACGACTTCAAAGTTCAAAGCTTTTGAATATTCGGAGGTGTGACTTGACTTCAGTGCCATAAAATCTTTCCAAGTTAAAACCTTGGGGTAGAAGTCAGAAAAATGGAGCTCCGAATTCATAAAGTTAGGCCCGAATAAGGAGGAGGCTCCAGTGGCCCAAATTATTCGTTTTGTAATTTTGCTCCGTTACTTCTGGTTCTGGGCATGTCTTGGTCACTCGATCTGTGTCCAAGGTTCTAAAACTCGCTACTCGGTAGTCGGTCGGCCGGCCGGTGAGTAGCGAGTAGAGGAGTACTCGGATTCTAATTTTTAGATTTTTTTATTATTTTTAAAACATATAATCTAATATATAATGTCTAAAATAATAAAAATAGTCCATAACATATTACAATATTTAAGAGATAATAATGTCTAAAAAATAAAAACAATCATTAGTCTATTACAATAACATAAGTAATAAAAGCAAACCAAATTCAATTCTTGCAAACAATCCCAAGCATATGTAACTATGCCTCAAATCATCCTCATCAAGTTCCCTAATTTCTTGGATTCTAGGACCTCTCCTAGGCTCTAAACCACCATCCACTCCCGATTCCTCTCCAACCATTTCACTAGAAAGATCCGAAACAACCCTAAAATCCTGCTTTTTTTTTCTGACCGAGTTGACCGATTTAGATTCGAATTGGCCGAGTTGGACCGAGTAATCGGCCGATTTTCTTCTCGTCGAGTAGAGGCACTGAATAAGTCAAAATCGCCTCAGTAACCAGCCGAGTACCGAGTACTCGTCGAGTACTCGGCCGAGTTGACCGAATTTTAGAACATTGTCTGTGTCTCATTTGATGCTGAAGCAACACCATAGCACATGCACCACTTATTTCTTTCTGGTTCTGAGCTTCTGATAGTGAAAATATCTACTCTTGAACACACCAAGTTACATGACGCAACGTGGGAATCCAAAAGGCAAAACTACAAGAATACGAACATGAAAACGAAGCATGTCTTTGTGGCCCTCATAGTTCCCATGAGAATCTTCTAGAGTCACACCAACTAACTAACTAACTAGTGGCTTCACTTCGATTCGACGACAGATGCTCAACTACTTGAGGCAAAACTTATTAACAAACAACTAACCTTGCCGTGGGGAACTTGACGAATGAGGCTGTTGCCCACATAGAATTACATTTACCTTGCACAAAACCTCCCCGTATAGTGCCTTTTTCCGGCCAATGTTTTTCATCCCATTCTGACACCCCAAACATGTATATACCTCACTGCCTTAATCACAATAAAGTTCAACAAATGAAGACTCTGTATTATAAAGGTAAGTTGTGAAACGAATTATACTTGGTGACACCCTAAAAAGAACAAGAAGCATAAAGTTTGATGATACCTTCATAATGGAGTGTGAAGGTGACCATGGAAAAAGAAATGCACATGGAAAAAGAGTAGATGGCCAAATGCTGATCAATCCACATGCTCACATAAAGGTTAATGTCGCCAGCCCTATAATTAGTGAACCAAATCAAGGGGCCACAAGCAACAAGTGTCTCTTGAAAAGGGTTGAGCATATCAGTTTTTTCCCTTGGACTGAGATCAGTCCGAAGATTTAACTTAAGGAAAGACTGGAAAATAATTTCAACACTTTACTATATACTGTGTAGCAAATAAACGACGCATCTTCAGACAAAGTTTAGCCAAGTATCATACGCCCACACGGTAGACATTCGATATTTCCATGACAATCTGATCAAATACTCCCTCGAAGCCATACTTAAAAACAAAATACATCACTTAATCTTAACAAAAATTCACCTAATTACTTCAACAGTCCTAATAATGCATCTGGATCCATACAAATGCTGATCATATTAAAAATGAAGAAATTGCGTACAGATTGTCTATGTATTGAAGACAAACTCAATTGTATACATATTCACTTGTCAATTATACAAGATGTTCTAGTTCACTACTGACAATATACTATAACAGAACAAATATAGTTTCATGGTACTCTATTCCCCTTATATAGGCATAACAACCACACACTCAAGATTCAGAACAGAAATTTAGGAAAAAACACAAAGACTACAAGAGAAATAAGAATTGACCATAAAGCACAATCTTACCTGCTGCAACATCTGAGGCATGGAGCATTACTGCATTGTATGGAGAGAGCTGATCCCATGAGTGATGTTGCACAAAAGAGCAAGCTCTGTGTGTGTGTGTGACAAAGAATGATTGGAGCAGAGTATCTGGAGATACAATTATCATATCATGTAAGCCAAAATCAACATACCAATGACACATACAGATTGCAAGCTACGACATAACAGAACATGGTAAAATATGAACAATTCCCTCATTGTCAGAAACAGTAGATATAAACTATCACATATACAAGCACCCTAAGCGTGCTGTTTAAATGGATATTCAATCTATTGCCACAAAAGAGCCATAAGAACACAAGCTACAACAAACATAATCAACATCTTCAGGTAATAATCTTGAACTACAGCAGGACGACCAACACGAGGACCAGGACGGAAATTGTATCTATGTCCATGGTGGCCATGAAATGTATTATGAAACCCATGCGGAAATCCGGCAGTTGCACCATACATAGGAGCATCAGGGAACCCATGCAACTGAAAATTGAGCAGAGACGGGAAAAGGCCACCAAAAGCTGCAGAGAAGGTGAAATTCCCAAACCTTGTCGTGGTTGCAATTGGTGGAGCATACCCTCCCAAACCTCCCAAGCCTCCCATGAATCCAAATCCACGTTGAGCGAAATGATTTTGCTCTGGGGGAGCAGCTGTTTCAGGTCTTTGTCCTGCTGGACGATTCGGAATGTCAACTCCAGGAATTGACTTCGATCTAGGGTCAGTAGATGTCTTTCCCCTACCATACAAGGGAACCAAATTCTCCTCCTTCACAAGAGCTTTGCAAACAGGACACTCCTGAGAATGGGAGTGAATGTGGAGCCATTTGTAAAGGCACGGCCAGCAGAAAAGATGGCCGCATAAGGTAACAATGGGGTCTTGGGCCAAATCGAAGCAGATATTGCATTCGAAATTACCAGCATCCCCGTTACTATTGTTACTGCTGGGGAATGAAGGCCCTTGTGATTGCGACGGCCTACTCGCAGAATCCCCAAAACCACTTGCCATACCTGGAGGACAAGCCTCTTAAAATTGAATCATGTATCATACTATTAGATCAACACCAGCCATTGAAACGTCACAGTTACATTGAACTATCCATCACGTATTCATTTACTGGTAATTTGAATTAGAAACATAAAACCCTACACAACTGGATTACTCTTATCAAAATGAAGTAAACTCCAACTAGTCCATTTAATTACAAGCACTATGAATAAATGAAAGGTTTACGCATCATGGAAATTTCAGTTAAATGCTTGATTTCATAATTCTCTGTTCCTAACTTTCATCAGAAATATGAACTCAGCCTAAAATTTTCCGAGCTTCAGAACGCAAACATCAACATCATGCTAACATATACAAAACATAGCATCAATTTGGGATTTACTCTTCATCAATTCTCAGAATCCAGACATTACAAAACCAATTTCACTGTAAACAAGCAATATGAATAATTCTAATCAAACAATCCGATCAAAGAAGAGAAGAGAAGTTAACGAGGACTGACCTTTACATAGAGGAAGAAGACGAGGAAGAAGGAGTGGATGGGAATGGAAGCGTAGTCAAAACGAGAAGGGTTGACGGAGAGATGTAGGAAACTTTGGGGTTTGGGTTTGGGGGAAGATGCGAAGCTAATGTTGACGCGCTTGGAGATCTCAGGAGTTTCCCCTCTCCTTTGTATTTTTGTTTTCCACCTGCCAGTTTTTAATGGTGGATTCTAGTCCTCGTATTTCCTTTAAAAAAGGTTCATGTTTTTTAACAATTATAAATAAAGAAATAAATTATCAAAAACATTAACTAATAAAACTCCACTGATAACCTCTCACTTACAATATTACTGATAAATGGGCAATGGACGTCATTTTTATTAGTCAGCTTGAAACTTTTATATGAAATTCCCGCTCTAAGAGAGATTACCGATTACACAATGAGTACCTCCAACATCATCTCGAATAGTCTAGAGATTATTTAAGGTAAAACCTGAATTTATAAAGTAATCAAATGTCTATACGTTGTAGATGAGATATTTTATAATAGATTATGTTACGGTTAAAGTTAAAGTTGAAACTTTAAACTAAGTCATGTTAATTTCTTGTTACCTAATTGGAAAATTTTACAGCGCATGTGAATCTAGGAAAACGTATAAGAAGAGTAGAGTTGCATAAACAAGTAAATTATGTTAGGTTTAAAAGTAAACACGAGTTAAATGTTAGGATCTTCTAGTTCTACCACATCCCGCCATCCACACCAAACGCAGACAACCACCAACAACTGCTTCTAAGCATGCGCTTTACTGTATACTCCGCCTTTTAACCTAACACATTAATATTAGGGTGTTGCTAAATGTACTTAGCACAATTTTTAATATACCCGGCATTTAAATATTGATCCCTTAGTTTCCGATTTTATCCTTGTTTTCAAAAACTCAAAGCTAGCTAAATTATTCCACAATCAATCATTTCACTTCTTTCTTTTGCTAATTCAAGGGCAGACAAAGAATTATACAGAGATTTTGAAGATCATTTGAGAGAAGAGACTTTACTATTCCACATAGAATTAGGTTTCCTTCAAGATACCTAAAATGTATATTGTAATCTTCTATAAATCGAGACACCAGTTGGTATATTATATGATCACTGTGTACGAGATCACTACAACAGAAGCATCCATAATCAACCAAGTACGGAAAGGATTTTCAGGTGAAACACTCTAACAAGCAAGCATCCTTTTTAGGCATCAAGCTACCAAAAATAATAGACATAGATTATACGCATCGGAAGAGTCGAAGAGAAAAAGGGAAGAGTCAAAATGCTCATGCAACTGATGCAAGTCATGTTTCATATGCGAGTGTGACGCGCTGTATTGGGACCTTCACTAATCACCAGGCCAATTACCATCCCCCGACCGTCCTTTTCATCTCTTGCTGAATTGACTGTTTTAGGCCAATAATAAAAACTTTATTCATTACCATAACATATCCTTGAGGTCCAAGATACCGACTCCTTCAAATTTCATTTTTGGCGTCGTCGGTCCATTTCCAGCTTAAGCGATACCAGCACAAAAACAACAATACGACCCCAAGAAAGAAGCTTCCGCATTCAGTCGCCCACCTTATTCCACTTCTCCGCCTCCCTTTATAATCCGCTGACCACCACACAACCATAATTCAACATCCACACTACACTTCAGTTTACCTTTCAACAGCCGATCGAGATTATTCGTAATCGTTATAGTTTTTTGAGACAATTCATCGAACACGTATACTTCGTCAGACGTAATTCTATGATGCTGCAGATTATGAAGATGTTACAGGGAATTAAGTACTGTTTATCAGAGCACCCAATGATTCTAAACTTCCGCTGGAGTCCGACCCAATCCTGGGGCTCCACGTGGTCCTTCCTCTTCACCGTCATCCCCGCCTACATCGCCGCCGCCGTCACACTCCACCTCATCCTCACCCTCTTCCGCCGCCGCCGTCCGGTCCCCCTCGGCCCAGTCCCGGCAGCGCACAGCCTCCTGATGGCGGTAATCTCCGCCGTCATCTTCGTCGGGATGCTCCTGTCCGCGGCCGCCGAGATTCGAGACACGCGGTGGCTCTGGCGGCGGACCAAGACCACCCCGCTGCAGTGGCTCCTCTGCTTCCCTCTCGGCACGCGCCCCTCCGGGCGCGTCTTCTTCTGGTCCTACGTCTTCTACCTCTCAAGATTCCTCCACCTCCTCCGCACATTCTTCACGATACTCCGGCGCCGCCGGCGACTCACCTCCTTCCACCTCCTCAACAAGTCGATCCTCATCTTCACGTCGTTCCTCTGGCTCGAGTTCTCCCAGTCCTTCCAGGTCCCGGCCATACTCGCCACCACAGTGGAGCAGACCGTCGTCTACGCCTACCGCTTCTGGGTCGGG
This sequence comes from Argentina anserina, assembly GCF_933775445.1. Taxonomy (NCBI): domain Eukaryota; kingdom Viridiplantae; phylum Streptophyta; class Magnoliopsida; order Rosales; family Rosaceae; genus Argentina; species Argentina anserina. Next base: position 29,717,135 of record NC_065873.1, on the reverse strand, counting down.
GTAGGGCTGCGAGGCGCGTGCTTCCCACTCGTGGCCAACTGCCAGGTGGCTTTGCTGGGATGCAACCTGGCGTGCCACGTGGGCGTGCTGTTGGTGCAGGTATTCAAAGGCGGGTGCAACGGAATTGGGGCGTGGCTGTTCAACTCGGTGCTCAATGCGGCCATTCTTTTGCTGTTCATGAAGTTCTATGTGAGAACGCATTTGAAGAATTCAAACGTGGTTAGAGACGAAGGTGGTTCCTCACATTGGGGATCTGGGTTGGAGTCAAACAACGTGCTTAAACAAAGCTAGGCAAAACAGAAGCAGGTGATGAGTTGTTACAGGTTTTCAAAAAAAAAAAAAAAGATTTTGTTTGTAATTTTATTCTTTTACTGGGAATATACATAGGAAACACATTGTGAATATATATGATCTGTTTCTTGATCTGATAAGCTTGTACATCGTTCAAAAGAAATGATGTTATCAATATACTTCATGAGGACTTCGCTCCTTTATGATCGATTAAGTATGTTATTCGATATCAAGTGGTTTAATTTGTATTTGAGGTATTGGTGTGTGTGAATGAGGGGAAATTGGGTCGCAACCAAAATCAAAACATATGAACAAGTACCAACAAGAATTCTGGGTTTTTTTTTTAATTACTGAGTGACATCAAGTAAAGTAGTCTTTTGCTTCAGCAGCTAACTGTTTGGTTAAAAGAAAGAAATTACATTTTATGTAGAACAAGATTGAACTGACTCGGAATGATAGTGATATATTATGTGTGGACATCGATACCATCAGCTTCAAGTCCATTAACAACTCAGCTGGAAAATAATAGCTTTCCAGGCAAATGAGGCAATTAAATAGCATGCTCTTATACCCAACACAGCTATATATTATGAACGAAAAATCATACAGAAGGTTACCAGAGCTATTATCATCATAGATTATCAATTTTCAAGCCAAAAAGTATTTTGTTTACATTTCAGTCTCATGCTATCCTAGCCAGTGTCATATGGCAAAACTATCTGCATCCTGTCTAATCTATTTCCTTGTTCACCCACTGTTTAAGAACTTTCTAATGTAATACACAGCAGTACCTAATATAAAAGCACCAATGCAAATCATTAGGATGACGATAGCCGCTGTCTTCGAACCTGAATCATTTTTACCAGAGCCTGCAGCGACTTTACGTGAATATGGCACACCATTGGCACTGGCATTTGAGGAGGCGCTGTAGCTAATGTAGCAGCTGTAGAGATATATCTGCCCTGAAATAGAATCTCCACACTCGGTCCTGGCCTTCTGAGAAGCACTTTGCAGGCAGGTCAGGCAATCCAGCTGGTTCGCTAAGGTACCTTCACATTGTCCTGAAACATTCACAGTGTCATAGCTACTGGTGTACAATCCACCAACTTCAGGACTAGTACTATTCTTGACATCGTTTTCCAATATGCCGAAAGCTGTGTCCCTTTTTTCACCAATCCCAGCCGCCTTCGCTTGATCATCACAACGTTTATAGAGAAATGCAGTTGCATCAGATGGTTTTAAATCAGCAATCTCATAATGCAAGTAGCACCCGCCGAGCTGGACTCGGGCCGCGACACTTGTTTGTCCACAGAGTTGGCTGACTAGAGGAGGAATCTTGCTTACGCAGGTGTTGCACTCGGCTGGGGAGAGATCTCCGCAGCACTGATAAAGACCATTAATGCCGTTAGTGCGGTCGCTAGAGGTGGCTGTGACAGCGGAGAAGAGCTTAAGTGAAGAGCTTGAGACCAGTGAGTCCATGAGGGATTTGAGGTTTTCAGGGTAGGCATTGTTTGGGAACATTTGTTTTGAACACCCATTGAAAACCAAAGATGTGTAATCCTCCGAAGCGTTACTCATAGCAACGCCGACGGGGAGGGAAGTGAAAAGGAATGTGCAGACAAGTAGATTAAACCAAAGAAAAAGCAGTGGCTTGAGACTCATCTTTGAGAAACGACGAACAAATGCTACGAGCATTGTTGGATGGAGTATGTAGAACGCTTACAAAAACTGATATTGCTTGAAGAACTTAGATACAGATATCTTACAACAATATGCTGTGGGAGTATTTATACACTTTCCAACAATGAGTTTACCTTGAAACCAGAGGAATACCAAATTTTCCTAATACTAAGTGGAAACATGAGAAAGCTTACTGGACTTGCCAAATTTATGCCTTTCTCTAATCCTTCCTGAAGTAAACCTCTAAAATTTTACAAATCTAAACCAAACTAGGAATATGAATATGTAAATTCCTCACAGACATAGGAATTGTAAACAATCTTTTCCTTTTGCTTGGTGGAATCCAAATCCGCCTCTCCTCCACGGACCACAGGTAGACGATGTATGATGTATCCTTATAGATGGACATTGTTCCAATTGTGCCCCCTTTATAAGTACCTCCTCCACAATTGCTCGAAGAACAAACTCATACTTCAAAAAAAAATATTTTTTTTTTCCAAAGTGATTTGCCCTTAACTTTATTTAAGGCTATGCCATCCCCTAAGGTGCTGCTACCCAGAAGAAACAGAAGATCAGACTTAGTTGGTGAAAAAACAGAAGATATGATTAGGCTATTCAAAGTTAAGGAGCAGCAGAGAGAACTTGCTGAAACCAATGGAGGAATTCATGTCAAGAAACAAACAGCTGGGAATTGCGCCTGCACAAAGATATAACTGAGCTGAACTTACCAAAATCTTGTACCATAAACTTCCCCAATGGCAAAGACGACCTTGTGAACTTTGAGGTCTCGATTACACCAGATGAAGGATATTACAAAGGCGGAAAGTTTGTGTTTTCATTTCAGATCTCGGCTATCTATCCGCACGAGGCACCTAAGTTAAGTGTAAAACAAAAGTTTACCATCCCAACATCGACTTGGATGGGAATGTCTGCCTCAACATCCTACGTGAAGATTGGAAGCCTGTGCTTAACATAAACACAGTTATTTATGGATTGTATCATCTTTTCACGGAACCGAATCATGAAGATCCCTTAAATCATGATGCAGCTGAAGTTTTGAGACACAACCCAGAGAAGTTTCGAAATTATGTAAGAACAGCCATGTCTGGTAGAAAGGTGGGGGAAACTTATTTCACAAGGTGCATGTAGAATTTGTCGAAAATTGTAATTTTTCTTTTCATCTGCGATCCATCAATTCCTGTCGAGTGTCGATTTCCTTTCTAGTTCTTGAATAATAATTCAAAAATTATCGAAACTTGACGTGATAATGCCGCTTTTCGAAGGCGAAATTATATTACTACTACCTCTAGAACTTGATGTTAAGATTCATAACCTTAATTAAACCCTAAAATCGTAAGGTAAATTATAAAATACAAAAAAACTATAACTAACTAGTAGCGTGACATGCGTTAGACTCCTTGCGTCACCAAATCTGCTTAAAATATCATTATCGGGGACTATGTAAACCAATCAAATCAGTCCGACAAAACTGAGCTTTTTATTAGGTTGGTTTGACGCATTCACAATTCTCCTTCTTTGTCATCATCCCTTTCAATTTTAATGGTGAGTGTCTCCCCTGCTCGCACTTATGCTCTGCATCTGTTTATATAGGGATTTCGCCTCACCGGGGTCTCGTTATTTTTGGAATCTTATATCCATCAATATCAAAAAACCGATCTCTTACCTCACATCATCATCAGCTTGTATCGTATTTCCTACAACATATTACTCGTTTCATCTTTCTCTCAACAACCACAATCTTCTGGAAAATTCTCTCCGACTCGAAATTGGCATGAGATCTTCACCGAAAAAGATTGCCATGAGGTAAATACATGCAGTTTTTACGTTGATTTTGTTATTTGCGGATTAAGAATGGCATTCCGGGCTTTGGTTTTGGTCTGAATTCGATCTGATAGAACATGCATGCTTCAATTGAAGCCTTCAGGCCAGAGAGAACGCCAGTCCCAGACGTGTAGTGGCGACCCCAGAAGAATGGTTAGTGTCAATTCATTCTGATCTTGTACCAATTGGAGTCGATCTTCACGTTTGTTGCTTTTCTGTTTTAGGAATCTGAGATTCGCACTCTGTATTCTCGTATCTTTGGATTTGGTGATATAGCATCCGACCACAAATATTCTTCGTTTCTTATTTTACATGAGTAGAATGGTACCGTTTGGTTGAAATTTGGAATTGTTATTGGGATCTGATAGTTAAACCACATTGTAATACAGCATCTTGTGAGGTTTGGCTTGATAAGATGGTAGTGTAGTATATTCATTATATTTTGGGGACATTTAATTTATATGTCTAAGTAGAGATAGGATGCATTGATTGATGATCGAGATTAAAATGAACTGCAGCTCCATTGAAGAAGGTTCCTGGAAGGAGGTGGAGGTTTGCAGTCCCTTGAAAGCCGATAGTAAACTGAAGCACAGGCCCTTGACCCCTTTTAGAGTTGTAAGAGGTGTTCTATGTTTGGTGGTGTTTCTTTCTACTGCATTCACCATTCTAGTGTGTTTTGCGCCGGTGGTAGCTGTTTTGTTGAGACTTTTTAGCATACATTACAGCAGAAAAGCAACATCCTTTCTATTTGGTAGGTGGCTGGCTCTCTGGCCCTTTCTATTCGAAAAGATAAACGGGACTAAAGTGGTATTTTCGGGCGATACTGTCCCTCCTAGAGAGCGCATTTTGATTATTGCAAATCACAAAACTGAGGTTGATTGGATGTACTTGTGGGATCTTGCATTGCGAAAAGGGTCTCTCGGAAATATAAAATATGTGCTCAAGAGCAGTTTAATGAAGCTGCCTGTTTTTGGTTGGGGATTTCACATTCTGGAGTTCATTCCATTAAAGAGGAAATGGGAAGTTGATGAACCAATTCTCCGGCAAAAGCTACTGAGTTTTGTTGATCCTCGAGACCCTCTCTGGCTTTCTATTTTTCCTGAAGGAACTGATTACGAGTACTACTACTTACTACTTCTCCTGTATATGTCTATTTTTTTTTATTAATCGATCTATCTATCGCTTCCATGTTCAAGATAAAGAATATAGGAAGAGACATGTGTCTTCACTGTTGATTCGGTTATTAATAACCATTGCAGGCGTTGAACCTATCATTTAGTCGATCTTCCTTAACAATATTACCAATTTTTTTCCTCCAACTAGCTGCTATACCAAGTAATTAGTGGTTGATTCTTAGTGTTGGTTAATAAACATTGCAGTCATTGAACCTATCATTTTAGTCGATCTTCCTTAACAATATTACAAACTTTTTTTTCCTGCAACTATCTGCAATACCAAGTAACTAGTGGTAGAAACCCTTTTTGATAATCGTAATGGTATACCGGTTGCATCACCTACCGACATACTTGGAATTTTTGTATATTGCAGGTTAAATCATGTGTTTATTCAATTAAATTCCCTTGTTTTGTATCTTGTGCAGTGAAGAAAAATGCAAACAGAGCCAGACATTTGCTGCTGAAAATGGACTTCCAGTGCTGTCACATGTACTACTTCCAAGGACTAAAGGTTTTTGTGCTTGCTTAGAAGCCCTAAGGGGTTCTTTTGATGCAGGTAATTAAACTACATTATGCGACTTTTTCAACATGGTAAATTCCTTACAAATTTTTCTCTGGTTAAACTTATACCTTCTGCATTTACCTGCAGTTTATGACTTGACAATTGCATACAAGAATCAATGCCCTTCATTTATGGACAATGCATTTGGTGTAGATCCTTCAGAAGTACACATTCATGTCAGGCGTATCCCAATAGAAGAGATCCCAGAGTCTAGCACAGATGCTGCGTCTTGGTTAGTGGACACATTCCACCTCAAGGACAATATGCTGTCAGATTTTGATAATAAAGGCCATTTCCCTAATGAAGGAGGAGAAGAAGACATTTCGGCGATCAAGGGTCTGGTAAATTTTTTGTTGATACTTTTTTTGACAGTGGTTATCATTTACCTTACCATATTTTCATCGGTCTGGTTTAAAATATACATCGGTTTATCATGTGCATACCTTGCTACAGCAACATATTTTGAAATCCAACCGGTGCCAGTATTAGACTTTGTTAATGCAACATTTGTTTGCAATAGGCTCAGATTGGAATAACAATTACAACTCTTAGCATTCTTTTCTTCTGGTTATCTTCATATATTGATACCTGTATTCTAGTGACAACAACCAAAACAGATACATACATAATACAGGGCTCAGGTTTTTGTTGTTCTGCTGCAGGAAAGATGCCCGCTTCTTAGATATATGGGTTCTCAAAGTTTATAGTATGAGGGTTAATTTGTTAATTCTCTAAAACTAGTGGACAGGACATGCATCGATTAGGGAAGATCAAAAGAAAAATATACTAGCAATAGTTCAGTAATGATCATCATGTGATAATATATATATATATATATATATTGTTTACCTACCTTATGCTGTTAATCAGAGGATATTGAAACTTATTAGATCAGAATCAGATTACTTGGGCCTAATTACATATCTCTTTTGTTTACCTACCTTTCATTCGTGGCGTTCATCCTTGTTGCTGCATTTGGTGAGTCCGGAGAATGTTTTACTACCTTGAAATTGAATCAACTTGAGTCGTGTTACATCAAGCAATGTGTAAGTATATAACATCCAGCAAACTGTCTAGATTAATCAATAGATGGAGCAATCTTGTTCAGTTGCGTTCTCAATCAGATGATCGAATTAGGACTATGCAATTACAAAGTGACGTGGATTGGATACTTACTCTGCGATGATGCTTCTCATTTCATAGTAAAAGCAACAAAGGAAGAGACATACATACAGCGTCTGCCTAATTTGAGTTCTTGGTATCTGTAAATGATGCCCTCTTATCTGTTTACAGACAAAGAAACATACCATGGTCACAAAGTGTAATTAAGCTGCTGCTTGCTGAATGAGTAAAACTAAACGCTCTGGATTTCTAGGAAGCTCCATGCTTTCATTTTATCGAAGAACTATCAATCCACCCTTCCCAGCTGCCACTTTCATTATTACATTCTCTCATACCATAGTTTACACCATCCCCTTCGTTAGCATTTTCCTGAAGGAAAAAACAAGACGATCGAGTAATCGATCACCCATGAAAACGCTGTGTCATGTAATGTATGTAACAATGCCACAAGACTCTACTCATCGAAATTGGAGTTTGATTAATCTATCCAACTGCTATGATGCTTGATGTTTTCATCATGCCATCTTTGTGATGATAGAGCAAGTGTTTTAATAGAACCGTGTTTAGGAGTACGGATGAAACAAAAAATGACCATGATCGAATGACACAGTCAAATGTGATATCTCATGTAGGTATGATATGGTTTAACAACTAACGTACGTTCGAAGGAGGGTGCACGTGTGAGAGTGGGAGGGAGCTGCTGATGTTTACCACGTTCCCAACTGAATGAACAGATTACTACTGTTCTCGCCGATATCAACTTCTTCCCTCCTGACCTCCTCCTGCAGCGGAGGTTTAGGTTATTAGATTCTCTGTCTCCTTGTGGATTAGAATATACATCTGCAACCATTAGCCGTTGCATCATACTTCACTGGATCCGATCCTCACTTGCGTACTTAATCAATTCGCAATTTGATGACTTAGTTTATTAGTTCAAGCACCGAATATAGTACCATCGATCTCTTTTTCACTATCACGTAAATGAAAGTAAAACGCAAAGTTAAAAGTTAAAACATAACTTGAGGAACTCGAACACCTCCATATTATTTACACGACCGACCCACGAATCTTATAGTGGGTTCACGAAAAGAGTGGGAAATCAAAAATTATGAGCAGGGTGGGTGCAAATCTCTAAATACCTTATGCATGCATCCAACTATAAATACCTACCAAATCTCACCCTCTATTCACCAAATCCAACCTCAACAGTTAACTTCCTCCTTCCGAAACCACTCTATCTGATCTCTAATGGCGATTAGCATGACCTCACACAACAAGCTCAATCTCTATCTTCTTCCTTTGATCGTCGCATCATTAGGTAAGCATCATTCTAATGTTTTCGATTTCATGTTTTCATCAAGTTAATACTTGATACTGATTGCATTGTTCTCTCGATCTATTCATCACTAAAGTATCTGATTAATGCAGCTGTGGCAAACGTAGCTTCTGCAACCGTGTTTACGCTGCAAAACCGCTGCCCCTACACAGTTTGGCCCGGCACACTCTCCGGCAACGGCGCCGCAGTTCTCGGCGAAGGCGGTTTCGCCATGTTCCCCGGTGCACAAGTCCAGCTCACAGCCCCGGCCGGCTGGTCCGGTCGCTTCTGGGCCCGAACCGGCTGCAACTTCGACGAAGCCGGAAATGGGAAATGCCTCACCGGCGACTGCGGTTCCCTGAAATGCACCGGCGGCGGCGCACCTCCCGTCACCTTGGCCGAGTTCACCATTGGCTCCACCCAAGTCGACAAGGACTTCTATGACGTCAGCCTCGTGGACGGTTACAATGTCGGCATGGGGCTGAGGGCCACCGGCGGCGATGGTGACTGTCAGTACGCGGGGTGCGTGGCCGACCTGAACACCAACTGCCCGCCCGAGTTGCGACTCACCGATTCCGGCTCGGGTGTGGTGGTCGCGTGCAAAAGCGCGTGTGAGGCGTTTAATGCGCCGGAGTTTTGCTGCACCGGCGACCACGCCACCCCGCAGACTTGCTCTCCGACGCAATACTCGGCCATGTTCAAGAGCGCTTGTCCCACTGCTTATAGCTACGCTTATGATGATGCTACTAGCACTTGTACTTGTACCGGATCGGATTACTTGATCGAGTTTTGCCCCACCGGCTCATCATGAGCTAGCAAGGTTGAAAGATAAATGATTAGTTAGGGGTTATTAACTTTACGTAATGATATAGATTTACGTAATGATTTGATTAATTGGTGTACGTAATGCATTGTGATGTGGTAATCGATATATTAACCATTTCGTTTATGATTCATTTGATCTGTTTGTTGGAGATAGAAATGACTCTTAAGTCTTAACCATCCAGAGCCTTAAGTAAATTTCATGTTCTTTCATTTGCATATGCTAGGCTTAATTGGTATGAGCATGCAAACTTGACAAATCTGCAGTTTTATCTCTCTTTGCGTCAAAGTCGATTATGGTTTCTCTGCCCTGTTGGGAATATTAAGAGGCTTTTATCATTGAAATGTTTTTGAGGCTGATGGATGGAGGATTAGAGGACAGGGAAGGATTAATATATTTAACCTGCCGTCCATGGTGTTTTCTTATTAATCTGTGAATCTTTCCCGACCATATTGAGCAATTCTAAAACCAGAACATGAATATAGGTATACAACTCACTTCCCAAATGAGAGGTACAACGTTCTCAACCTCAGATAGGCACCTTGTTGTAGTTGTTTAATTGTTAAATGTTGGCAGAAGTAAAACCCTTCTTGGATTGTTAAGGTTCCACAGAAATTGTCATAAACTTGTGGTGGAAGGTTGTTTCATGATTTGGATTGGAGGTTAGAATTAACAAATCTGAGTTTGCCCTCAAGCTTATCCATAATGATCTTAAAGAAGGGAAAGGCCATTTCCAGATTTAGAAAATACAGACCAAGCGTTCAATGCAGTTTACTTGAAGTAGAATAACACTCGAATTGCATTGGTATTTATAGATAGACACAAGGAATCTAGGAATACACAGATAGCAAACCAACTGCAAGTCTGTCTGTAGCATAGCACCTGGTGTGCACAAAGCAAGAGCATACATGTTGTCAAATGCAAAACTTATTTGGCGACCTGATGAGTGTAACATGATGAAATACTTGTCAGTGATCAACGTCTATCTCCTGCCACAGATTCGGCAGAGAAGAGGTACTTGACTCGTGAAAGAACCGAATCACTTGCAGGATCGTACGGGTGATCCTTGGAAGGAATTTCCAATATAGCTGGAACTGGCTTGTTGTAGCTATCAACTAGAAATCTTATCATGTTGGCAACCTGGTAAGTAAAGACACGATATCATATTTCTCATCCAGAACTAAGAACCAATTTGACAGTAAAGTGTGTAATGCAATTATAGATAATGCCTGATGGACCAGAAAAGCCATAGCATGAGAACTTACATATTGGCTGATTAAGACAATCGCAATTTCATCCTTTGTGGTAAACTCTTTGAAGGCATCTTCAATTTGCTTAACTGTTGTTTCTGAGCAAGAAACCAGAAATACATACTATCAGATTAAAAACAAAAACACCAATATATACACCTTGCTAAAAATAATGATATAAATGATAGCCACTTACTGAAAGTATAAGACAAAAGCTAAGTTCTCGCTCAACAAGGGAAATTTAGTGAATTTATCATTCAACCGCATTTATTGTGAGTTAATTTCAAAAACAGCGATGATGATGATGATGAAAAAGTGAAGCAAGGCATTATTAAAACAGCAAAATGTAACTTCTCTGCCATAATACCATCATCATTAACCAATATGTAATCTTACACTTCACTTCATTAACAAACCATAAACATTATCCAAAAAGAGATTTTAGTTATGGCAGAAATTCTATGTGGAATCCATTTTATTGGAGCTTGTACTTCCTTCCCCAGTCTCATTTCATTTGGTATTAGTTGGAAATAAAATCTTATATATGGATGCAGGATTAATTACAGACAAAAAGTGGCATTTTAATCTGATTGCCTATGTTCATGCATATAAAGAAACAAAAGACCAACATGGTTCAAGAACCAATACTCAAGCATAACAACACTCAGTCCAAAGTGAAACAAAGAAAACATCAAAGAGACAACATACTTGAATCAACTATAAGATAATTTGTCTTCCTCCGCAAGTCAACATTTCCCACTCCAGCCAGTAGAAATCCAGTTACGGTGTCCTACATGATAACAATCACTTCATCAAGTGGGATTCCGGACTTATAAGATGTGATTCATATTAATCCTTGACAAAAATTAGAACATTGAACATCGTTAATGCCCTTTTCAAAAACCAGGAAGTAAAAACAGCAGATGGAGGTGTACACAGAAACCTTCCAACACTTGCACCACCAGAAGTCCAGAAAAAGAAAAATCCAGAGGACCAGAACTTCTAGATTCACGGTGTAATCAAAATACAAAAAGTAGCAACAGTTTATTATCTCTCAACGCAAGTCAGCTACCGATGAAACAACACACGTTGTTACTCTGGAAAGTGGAAACTGCCCTCAAATAAGCAAGTGTATATTTTTTTTTCCATTCACAGACATGATTTCATTTAAATCAGCAGAAGAGAAGTTTACATTTTTTTCTCAAAACTATAAGCAAAGATTAAATGTTCCAGTTGCATAGAGAAGGAAATATACAACAAAGCAGATCAATATGCAAAACTTCCAGATAGCACCAATCAAATTATCAGGTCAGCCACTACCGCATATGAAAGACTAGTTCTTTATCCCAAATCAGCATTATTTACATAACACGAGATAATGAAAGAACTAAGAATCGAAAAACTTAAGAACAAAAAAACATCATCTATACCTCATCAGCAATCATGGCAATGAGTGCCGAGCTCTTATTAGGGATACCAGCTCTTCCAGCCATTATAAGTCTCAATATCAACTACAAAATGAACAACAAAACGCAACAATGAATTTAACTCCATAGCCCAATTCACAGAGCAAATCAATAACCAGAGTAAAACTCTTAAAATCGATCACTGAATCTAACAATTAGAAATAAATAGAATGCAGGAGAAAAGATGGTACCTTGGAAATAATGAGAGAAACTCAGTACTACAGATCGGTGAAGAGAGAGAGAGAGAGAGAGAGAGAGAGAGAGAAATAACAGGCACCTCCGATATCGGAGATCTTGCTTTAACGGATTCGGGTCAAACCACTGTTGTGGTTTAACATGTTGGGTTCATGTTGGGCCAAAGGCCCAATAGCAAAGTTCTAAATTTTTTTTTTTTTTTAGAACACAATAACCAATTTATTAAAACAGATCTAGTACAAGATAGCAGTCAATTACAAGAAGCTTTGTTCTTACTTCTTGGCACATGGAAATGAGTGTTCTTGCGAATGTTGGCTCTAGAAGTAAAACCAAAAACCTTCTTCCAAATCATGGACATTTAAGTTTATTCATATCTATCGTTTATCCTAAACTGATATGTAGGAGTCTCAAAACCTTTTTGTATTGTACAGGATATAATGATATTTTTTATGATTGGCTTCTCCAGACTAGTTTCATCTCAAATCACACCTTTCGTATTTCAGAGTCCTAAGTGGTGCCAACAGTGTTAAACTGTTAATAAGGATAACGAAAAATGTGAGATGATACATAGAGACACAGAGAATGCAAGGCATTTTCTTTCTATTTAATTTCAAGGCCTTCGGCCGAACAACTGTGCAAACAAGACTTTCCCTTTTCTTTTTTTCCTTGCATGCCTAACATTTCCAATTCTCTCTACAACTCACCTTCCTCCCCAACTTTTTTTTTTAAAGATTGTTGGGTTACAAAGGGAACCTACATCTAAGGCTGCCTGTTTTAGGCCATCCTTTCCTAAAATGGAAACCTACAAATTACAAACAAAAGATTGGAAGAAAAAAAATGAAACAAAAACTAGAGCTGCCTATTTTTTACAGACATTCCTCTGGAGGAATCATTACTTGAAAACCAACTAAGTACGCTGCTAGCCCATGATGTTTTCATCTCACTAGATCCTGTGCACTGACCTTCTACTTCATCCTTGCTGCTGAACAGGGTTTGGTCCGAGCAATCAAGTGAAGCTCCACATGCTGAATTATATGATTGACAAGCCGAATAGCATACCCGCAGCCTGTTGTCCCCATCTTTGTCACACTTTTGAATCGAAATCTGGCATTTCATAGTCACTCGGTCAGATTCTATCTAGGTCAGAACATGCACCCACATACTCCAAAACAAAACAAAAAGGTAGGAAAAGAAGGCAACGCTACTTACCCAGCAAGCCAACTGCTTTGCAGTCATATCACAATAGCTGGTGCCAAAGATGCTAAAGAGTTTCCTGGCACCACCAGGGAACAAACGATGGTAGTTGGGCATTACCACAACATCCTCTAGCTGCTGCAATATACTTGGTTCACTGGGGGCACAGTGCTGGCCAGAACCAGACTTGACATTCTCCAGCACATCTTTGCAAACGTTAAGACTAGAATGAAGCATTGTACTGTTCTGGCATGAGTAGCCTGCGTAGTCAGAACAGCGGAATTCACACACTCCATCATCACAGACACCTCCATGAAGGCTGCATTGCTCATCACAAACAGCTGCATACCATATCCAATCACAACGTTATTAGAGACCAGCCAAGTAAGTCCAATAATTTTAGCACTTATCAAGTACTACTACCACCAATGGATAGTAAGGAACTTAGGGGTGAATCCACATCCTTCATATGTATCAGACTAATTTCAACTCATCCTTGTTGAAAACAAATCATGTACCATACTTTTTTGTAGGGACAGATGCACTAGCACTACATTTTGTGGTGCGGAACATAAAAATACTTCATGTAAACACCCATCTTCACGACAACAAAACAAATTATGAAAATGGAAGAGACAGACAAGAAGGATAAGCATTACCAGTGGAGCAATCAATGCCAGTGTACCCATTTCTGCATTCACACATCCCGTTAGATAAGCAGTTTCCACGTCCACTACAGTTGCTGGGACAGGACCCTGCAGTGAAGATTATGAGTTAAGAAAATCTTTGTAAATGTTGCAGTTCAGAAGGTTGTTGAGTGTTGAATTTTGTGTGATAAGTTGTGGCAGAAAAACTACAAGCTTACGTTTGCCACAATCCGAACCATGGAACCCAAGAAAGCAGTGACATCTTCCTTCAATACAGTCACCGTTTAAATTACATGAATTTGGACATTGCCCTGTTGTGGGAACTATTCCAGTACCACAGAGTTCATGGTACGCCGGACATATCAATTCACCTAAATAGAGAACATTACTAATATTATTTAGGTTGATCCAATAGATATGAAATACTTAAAAACCAGATAAAACAGCACAGTTACCATTAAATCCTGGGAACTGAATTTGACCACCAGCTTCAGGACATACTTTCCACATCCCATCCACAGCAACCTGAAAACGAATGAATAATACAACAGCGATCATGAAGAGTACAGGCGAGAATAATGAAGCAGGTTTTGCAAATATAAAAACAACCTCATTTACTTTTGGTTGATAAGTTGTAGACACATGAAGTGTGTTTCATAAACTAAACTCGGTACAAGAATAAAATTGAGACCCTGACATACCTCTAACGAATTGTTGACACATCTGTGCTGATAACATCCATTTCCTTGGGTCATAGAACCCCTCACAAACCCAGTACGCACCAAGGATGAGGCCATACACCTACATTTGACAAGAATAATCATCAGTAAGATCTACCTGTGTCAGAAAGAAAAAGAGTGTTAGTGAGGAGTAATAGACATTGAAATCTCACCTAGATTTGCTTCCTCGTATTTCACCCAACATTCTGTCAGGTGGTCGTGCACTGTTAGTGTCTGTACATGATCCATCAGAGTATGCTACGAAATAGGTGCAATAATCAGCCAGTGAAGACTGTCCACCTGCAAAGGTCATATGTTGACAGAGTTCCATCAGACATTAAACCAAGTAATATGTATAGTAGGTATTAGGTAATGAAGAAAATACTGTTAATTACAAATGCACAATCACACACCTTTGTTAGCCTGTGGAAAATAGCGTGCCCACTGGGGCAGGTCCCCACTGTAACTTACAATTGGACAATAACCCTCTGCTTCTCTGTTGTATGTACATCCTGACAATTGTGTTGTGTTGCAATGATAGGCCCCTTTCCAGGCATTGCATGGGGAAGTAACAAACTCAGTTCCTTGGTTGCGACCCCAATCAAGATTGTCTGCCATACTATAATTAGCATGATACCATCCACTATCTTCTAATAAGGCTAGCGTCATTTTAGATACCACGGATCTTGTATCCACAGATCCCGTCATAATTTCATTCATTAGAAGTCTTTTTTCCCAGTGCGACCCTACAAACAAGTTATAAGAAGTAAAATGATTATCAAACATATGTGCCACAACTTATTGGTATGAATGAGAAGAAACATCTGCTGCAAAGAATGATTAAGGACCTTTGTCTATATCCATCTTTGGTCTACCTAAATTTTTCTGTTTCAAATATCATTGCTCATATTATATTGCCATAGTACTATACATATACATAATACTGTACCGAGTACAGGAAGGTTTACCTCTACAACATGTGACTGTATTCATTTATTTAATACACTTGGTACATAAAAAAGCATTAAGAGTGAATATGAATATATGATCTATTGTATTAATGTGTTACCTGATGTGCCACGTCCTCCCCCATCTTCCAGCTCTAGACCAGTAAAATTCTCGGAGAATGCCTGGCGAGAAAATCAATCAACAACCATTTTCTTTTTGTCTCGTAGAATTTGGAGATCATCAATCTAAAGCAAGATTGTGAATACTTTCATAAGCAACGCACCAAACATGAAAAAGGAAGTTGGCCTTTACCGCATAATGATACCGTGAATGCATGACAACTCGTGGAAGCACCACACGGGTTACCATCCGCCCAAGCTTTTCATCCATGACTTGTTCTGTAACCTGCAAGTAGATCTCAAGTAAGACTTTGATGCCAGAATGGCAATTAACTTTCCATAATCAGGCAACAATGTCATTATTATTCCATGGGTACAAACACAGTTCTTGAGAAGATTTGAATTCTCTTAGAACTGTCACAGTATGAAAGAAATATACTCAGGATGAGGAAAAATCCTTTTTGCCACATTAAATAGAGGTAAGAGAAAGATATAACCACTTTTTGTTTTTTGCCAAAACCACCCACAAGAAATACCAGTAGCTAATGTCTTTCAAATCAAAACTGCAACTTGCAGTAACGTGTCATGTGAAGCTATGAGTTAAAACAAAAATATAGATTCCATTAAATCATGAAGGAAATATTTGATGCATTAGTTACCTGACTACGTCGTCTTTTCCTCTCATCCCTAAAATGAGCAAAGGCATGGGGATCAAAACCAAGAACATGCATAACCTGGAAAACCAAAGAACTAGTCAATAAGAAAGTACAGCCCATAATCACAAACTTTTAAGAAGGTCAACTAACCTCGTGAATTAGAGTAGCAGAAAGCAACGTTTCTGCTTCAGCTGTCAAATGCCGAGGAGCAACATTTACATGTCCTACCGGGGGGAAAAAGTAAAGGAACTGTCAGTCTGATTGTTATTGTAGGCAAGGTAATGCTATCCAACATAAGACTGAGTAAATGAATGAAATTCAAATTCTATATCAAATAAAATTATAAAAATGAAATTGTAAATTAAATTAATGTACAATTATATACTAAATTAGATAGTATAAATATATTGGTATACCTGCAATTGCACGACCCCATTGATCACGTTCACAGGCCACTGCCCATGCAAGGGTGTTACCGGTGGTAGGTCTAGTTGTGACCAGAAGAACCAGGTCCGCTTCAGCAACACCCTCTGCAAACAGAACAACATCATTTTTATATTGTTCTATGTGACGACAAAATTGCATCTAGAGTAGAGCAATGAGCTAAAAAATAATAGCACATCGTTACCTTCAACGTATTCACGTGGCAGCTGTACTCCCCCATCTTGACCGCATGCTGAGTATCCACTCAACCGCAAGTTCCCTCTCACTGGTTCAACAGCTAAGGCTCTTCTGAACCAGTCTGCTGTCTGTCCAAGAGCCTGCATTTAAGTACTAATAATCAGGTTCATGTACATCTAAATTTACCTGGCATGAGTTTATGCAGCATCCTTAAAGTCATCGATATTGTTCACATTTTATTTACCATGTACTAACATCTCAATGTTTGCAACGCGAACCTCATTCATTACAGTTACACGAAATAAGAGTTTGCTGAAATGACTGGCAAACCAACAAAAGTACAGTAACATTCTAACCTTCCGAAGGCGTTGTCTTTTGTCCTTGCCAGCTATATCGTCCAAAGTGCAATTATACCAGCAGTCACCAGAAATTGGAGGATCTCCATGAGGATTACACGAAGGTAAGCCAGAAAGATAACCAATAGGAGGCTCACCTAGCTGATAAGAGAGGGAGATTAGAAAGAAGAGAGCAATTTCTTTATTAGTTACACATCGCTGTGGACCATGAAACATATAATCTTTACCAATCTAGTCATGAACTCACCTTGACAATATCACCCACATTCCGACAGTCTCTATCAGGCGAGTGACCAACAGCATCATAATTTAGATATATTCTGATGGGCAATTTTGCATCCTTCTGCAGTACAGACTTCTTTGCAATTCCAAGCAATGTCCTACCCTTTTGGTGAAGGGGTTTTGAGATACCAGAACCATCATACACCTGTGGAGTAACAGTGTACACCTTTCGACCAGGTCGCCTTCGCTGCTTGAGTATCTGGTCATGGATGCAGGAGTGAGAAACAATGTTCTCTGACGACCTCTCCGGGCCTCGCCCTCCCAGTATGATCTCTTGAGAATGCGCATTAGCAGCTTCCAACCATATAAATAGCAGTACAATCTGAAGCAAAGCCCAAGTGAGACTCATATGAAAAACTAGGCAAATCTAACACCAGAATTTATCAGCTGAATTCAGATCATAAAAAGGGAATGCATAGTATGACATAGCTTCAACCCAAATTCTGCTTCAAACTCAAACAACCCAGACCAAAATCTATAGTCCAAACCCCCAAACCCAACTCACAGATCATCAAATGTTCTCAATATTCAAAATAAAGGCACAAGCTTTCACCCTCAAGTATTAATTAACAGTCCACCCAAAAAGGAAAGTAAAAAGTTTAGGAAGAGCAAGAACAAAAGCAAATAGCTTTAAAAAGTAAACAGCTGCTTCCTCAGAACCATATCAAATTAAGGAAAGCCCTAACTTCCCAGACAAAGATTTGAAAAGATTCAGATACCTGACAACTCAACAAACCCACAGCCCTAAACTAAAATCTCAAAACCAAAGACAAAACTAGAACCCCCAAATCCTGTTCCAAACAGAAAAACAGAAGCTGGAAACCAAACATTAACTGAAACTGAAGTGAGAGCTGACCTCGAGGACAAGGACAGCGAGTCGAACCTTAAAGCCGAATCTGAGAGCGAGACATGGAGTACACCGTAACATTGCCTCCATGAAATGCGGACAACAGCTCTGATACTAAACGCATCGATTCCATCAAATCGACCACGATTTTCCGATCGGCCTTAAAACCCTGAATAATCGCCGGCTCTTCTGCATTTCCCAAATCTTTTAACCCCCGGAATATAAATTATTCTCTCCTTCTGAATAATAATAATAACGTAAAATAGAAAACAGAGACTCTTTCGCTTTGGATTCGAGACTTGAGGGGCGAGAGCGAGTATAATAATAATAAAATCAACCAAACAAAACCGAAAAAAAAACAAAGAATGCAACTTTCTTCTTCGAACTGATTCAAAAGGACAGATAGCTGTTTATGGGTTTGTTCTGGGAGGAATGCAAATTAGTGACAGTGGAGCCGAAGAAGAAGAAGAAGATGGAGAAGAAGAGGAACGAGCTTCAAAAAAAAATCATAAGGATTGGGTGGGGGTGGGTACAGCTGATCGATTTTATTAATCTTTTTGGTTTCAGTTTTTTTTATTAATCCTACTTAGCAAAAATCAAATATTTCCCTAAAGGGACCTCCGGTTTGGATAGAATTACAAGAGGCCCGTTTTTGTGACGTTGCTAATCAAATTTTTTTTCTCATTAAGGCTGGTTTAATGGTTTTAACGATTGGAAAAAGATTTTGAAAAATCATGAGAGGAGTTTCATATCATAGTGATATGAATTTTTTGATTTTGATATATTTGCAATGGATCAGGTGGTGACTGATGAGTCATGGAGGGTGAGCACCGTAGTGTTTGTAGATTAAACAAATGGATTAAATTTTTGTTGTATGAATCATGGATCTATTATAATGGATTACTTTTAGACGAATAATACTTGTGTTCATACCGGTATGGATGCACATGTCCATACCCTCTCTTATTTTTATACGTTTAGTAGTGTGATTTCATAATGATAACCGTTCAAAAGTTTAATCGATCAACAAATATCATATTTATAAAATATGAATTGAAACAAAAATCATTTCCTAAGTCGATTACATCAAATAAATGAACGGTAATTGTAAATGTTAGTAGTCTTATAATCAGCCAACTGTTTGTTTGATGTAATCGACTAAGCAAACGATATGTGTTTACATTGATTTTTTACAAAAGTGATATTTATTGATTGACAAAACTTCAAATTTTATATTAACACTACCAAATGTATATGAATAATAGGAGAATTATTCGGAGGTAAGCCGTATTTGGATGATTGTACACATTACTTTTATGCTTTTCGTTCAGTTAATATACAAAAAAAATGTGTGAAACAAATAGTGTAGCAAATAAATTAGCTCATCTTACTTGTCAGTCTTATATTAATGATTGTTGGTTAAAAGAGGTTCATGTTATTATCAAAATGTTCTCTATGAGGATATAACTAGTTCGGACTATGTAACACATATTAAGGTTATACGTTCCAAACTCCTTTTAAAAAAAAATTTGTTTGGACGCATGTCCCTATTAGTATGAATATAAGTATTTTCATGTTTAGACCCTACTCAATGGATGTGACAAATTGATACAAGAAGGAAAAATATGGCAATTTCTTCAAGTTTTCCTTTCCTGGTCATTGCCCAGTTGGCATCCAAATCCTCATTGTGACCTTCTCATTTAGTAACAAGTATAATAATTTGCACATTCACAATTTTACATTAAGACTATCATTAACTTTTATATGTTCAATATGTACGTTGTACGATAATCATATACGACATATATAATGATCGCGTTGATAGATAAATAGCATATATTAGTTTTGGTTTAAACCAAATACGTTATATACGGAAATATGTCGATAAAAGTTTAATAGTGGATGAATTTTCAACAATGATTACCATTGAACATTCGCATACATTTATGAGTATTTTTTATGGATAACATGATTCTTTTGTTGCATAATGCATTATTACAGTATACAAAATGAGGTTAAGCATGGCTCCTCCACAGACCATAGTTTTATGTTGATAATTATTTGTTTTTGAGTCACGCTCACCTCCGCACTTTCCAAGAAGCTTACGCTTTCGCCGCGCACTCAGTGGCAGAACCTGAAAAATAATCTCAGATTGGCCAATTTTTTCTGCTGGAGGGGCAATTTATACTAAACATATCACTAAATGTGTAATTAAAACCTAATTAAGGAGATAATTAATTTTCACCGGAAGGGCCGTGGCCTTTCTGGCCTCCAAAGATATCCGCCACTGCGCGCACCCATATCGTTTTTTCCCGAAAGCACGCTTACAAGTCGCTTCCACACGGTTCTGAGGCGCTTCCGCTTCAAGAGTGGAAACCGTGAGGGGAGAGGCGATTCCGTGCTTCATAGATAAATCCTCAGTTCCTCATGGTATTTAATTTCATAAATAACAGAGTTCACGTTAAGTCGTTAACTGACTACGATCAGAATTATTAAACCTGTGCATGCTAGCTAACAGCTAGGGTGGTAACACAAATCAACCTCAGTTGACCAGTCGATCTACAAATGATGATGGTCGATGACCCATCAATCTATAAATAAATTTATGAATGTGGTGGATGCCCTAGCTATGGCCGGCCCGGGCAGCAGGTTTCTTGGGAACAAAATAATTAGGACGTCGGACCCATTAATTTGTCTGCTGTTCTCCACTGTAACACTAGGAAATTGCATATTAATGGATTCTTAATTTCTTATCCTCAAATTAAGCTAGCTGTTTAGCTCTCGTATTTGTTTACAGATTACTATAGTTGGATAAGGGGTTCGTTTGTTATACATCGCTACACAAAATATTCCATTTGCGGGCCATTATTGGCTAATGAACTACCACCTTTTAAGTTTTTGAAAATGTATGCCAGCCTTTTATATGTACTTTGAGATCTCTACTCTCCAAAGCAAAGGAATGGGCAAAAGGTACCTTCCAGTTCACTGTGTTCGGTGACCATATCGATCTATGGCTCGTCATGGACAAGAAGATAGGTTACGATGTTTGCATATATAGGGCATGAAAGTTGCGAAATAAGTAATGTCATAGTACGTAGGTATTGGTTTGGAATAATTCTCAGCTTCTCTGAATCAATGGAATGGAATGGAATCATAGGATGAAGTAAAACAAAGAGAAACTCTGACTTGAAGTGCAAGAAATTAACAAGGTAGGAATTAATTAGTTACGAGCAATCGCATTCGGCTATTATAGAAATGTTGAGGGAATTAGAAAGGTAGTTAGGTTTGGTATATATGATTGCTGACCTACATCTTCTTCCACCTTAATTAAGCACATACACTTATCTAAATGCTTGATTCTTTGACCCTGTTTGCAGTTTTGTTTATTCTAATTGGCGTCTAGTCAGGTCTCCTTGACTAGTTTACAATATAGAGGAGCAAAAAACTAATCCATCATTGTCTCCCAAGGTGCTTGCTTACGGATATTAGTTAGAAACCAGCTCATCCAATTAAGCCAAAATATTGGAAACTGAATACTGTTTTGTTTGTATCGGGTGTTGATCCAGGACTGTAAAACCCCAACGGCACGGATATAGTCCAAATGACGTAGTTTAACATAGAAATTAAAGAAATGATGCAAATGGGGCATTTCGATAAGGTAGGTCTACTGCCCTGGCCT
Organism: Argentina anserina; assembly: GCF_933775445.1. Taxonomy (NCBI): domain Eukaryota; kingdom Viridiplantae; phylum Streptophyta; class Magnoliopsida; order Rosales; family Rosaceae; genus Argentina; species Argentina anserina. Next base: position 29,695,346 of record NC_065873.1, on the reverse strand, counting down.
AATCCATAGCGAGCAAATTAAGCAAACTAAAATGATCGATGTCGATCAAAGTGATAGTGCTTCAGTTGTCAACGATATATACGAACATTAAGATCGCTGTTAGGTTTACAATATCGATCTAGTCCTTTTCGAGTTGCCATGGTTGGGTTAATTGGGTGCGTTTGAATCAAAAGTTGGTTGAACGAAAGCTAGCTAGCATAGAACCGTGAATTAATCTAATTACGTAACGGTTGGACTTGGAAGTATTAAAGTGCGGTTTCAGAAGCTCAATAATTAGGGTAAGAATAGAATTATATAATAATATGCCCAGATCGAGCTACATGTAGAACGAAAATAAAAGGAAGTAGAGAGGAGAAACGAACATGTCGTTTATCTTAATTTGATCTACCAAAGTGCATGATTGGCATATTTGGTAATGGATCATATAACATCTGTGTGTGTAATGAAAAAGGTTAGGTCATGGAATCTATGTTTCAATCCAATAAATCTCGATCTCTTTCGAAGCGTAATGATATAGAAATCCAACCATGCGGGGAAAGTTTAACAATTTAGCAACTAGGTGTGATTTTAATATTGCATGTTGCCATGTTGGTGAGGTTAAACAAAACGTACAAAAAATTATGCAATTGGATTTCAATATCATTTTCTGCTTCTCTAAGAAACACTGCATCACATTTGATCTTGGGGCTCCAACTGATTATTAGGTTATCAACCCATAAAACGCCAATACGTTCCTTGAGAGGGAAATCTTTCTCTCTTTGACTCTTTGTCCAGATCGAAAGGCTTCTATCTCGATCACTTCATGCGTAGGCTACTTAATTAGGTAACTACAGCGCCTAATTGTCGTGTTGCATATATATGCCATATGCCACCTTTCTCTTGCTTATCTCAATTTATACTGATGATATGTATTACAGCTTGTGGCAATATATATAGACATAGGTGTACGCATGACACCAAACTACTAAGTGGTGATACAAATTAAATCAATCTCTAGAGTGAAATTTGATTGTGGTGTCAGATTTGTATGCAAGACTAGAGAAACAACAGATCAGACCGAGAACAGAAGGCAGCAAGCTATTAAAGCTATGTACACTAGCTACAAGTGGTGAGGTGATGGAATCGGTGAATTAGGTTACGAACAAAAACAGACATGCATGGAGCTCAGCTAGCTACATCTGTGGTGTTGTTGCTGCCAAAGTCGGCCTGATAAATTCCTAATCGGTCGAGCTAGCTATGTTCGACATCGACTGCATATACTGCCTTCCTTGAGTTCGTTCGACACCACATCAATTACTAATTAATTGATCTGTCTGCTAGCTTGTATAAACTCAAAAGAATTTCAGATCATGATTATCATCGAATACTAATTAAAACAATTCATGTATATAGAGCTGTTTATGTGTAAACTCGTAGGCTTAGTAAGAAGCATGACAAATATAAATCGACACAACATTTATAGTGGTTCGCCATACTTTTGGTGGGCATGAGTATGTCCACTTAAGGTTCCACTATGTTTCGGCAATAACCTTTGTAATTGTACAAGTGTGTAACTGTTGGAATTGGATCCCTTCTATCTATGGGAAGCTCTCCTCTTATAGCTAAGGAAAGCTCCCTCACAATCCATGTTTCCAATGTGGTACAAATAACACATATTCACTACTCTATAAGCATATTGTGGATCATGAGAGAGTGACTTCCGGGTGTGGTACTGATGATTTCCGACCAAGAAGCGGTAGCCCAAGTGTCGAACTACGGGTTGTACGTCGGAGGCAGGGCCCCTCGCACCGGTTGGACGGCCTGTGAGGTTGCTACGTATGCTTGGCGGTGAGTACTATTGCTACCACCAACAAGAGCATTTTCCAATGAGGATTATCTTATTGAAAACTTGTTAAGAACCTATTTAATTCACACACTTTTAAATTTCATATTTATATCTCAATCATTTAGTTTTTAGATATATATGAGTAGATTTCATCAAAATTATCAATCATTAAAACATTATTTAACATGATTTATTCATTATGAATTTTAACAATTAAATATTTTTGACAATTTTGGTTCATTCATTCATTAATCTACTTTGATACCTAAACAATCACTAAATTGGCTGAAATTTTTTATATATAATCAACATTTATATACTTAAAATATAAACGGTTGAAATGAAAAAATATAACAAAAAAATAAATCTAAATAACAATTATTTAAAAAAATTTAACTAGTTTTTAACAAGGCGGTTCTAATAAAATCTCATGTACATCTGTACATGTATCATTCATCACGGACAAATGTCGTATAGCTTATGGAAAGACAAAAACTGACGATAGGCAATAATGTCCTTGAAGACTCACGTACATGGAGGTAGCTTAGTCTGATGTGATGGATCTGCACTACAATTTTCCATGCAAAAGTAGAACAAAGGCTGTGTCCATATTTGTCCAATTGCGCGTGACAACGAAGAAACGAAAAATCGTCCTCTAATTCGTTTAATTTTATCAATATAGTAGGTACTCGTATGACCGGTATATATTAGTCACTTCCATTATACCATAGCTTTACATCTATAATAGATCGTGGTCAATACCATAGCTTAATCACGGAGCAGGTAAGTTTATTTGCAACACTAAATTTGTCTCAATACATTTCACAATAATGTAAAGAAGCTCAAACTCAATCAAAAAGTCTTGCCTCACTTCCATTAATCATCACCATGTCATGATGGAATAAGGATCCCCACTCTAGAACTAGAAAACTAAGTAAAGTACTAATAGCGGGACGTAGAACCTCATTGATTAGTAAAACAGCCGTAATTGTGGATTACAAGTTCAAACCTAGTTGAGCAGAAGCAGGTTTTGAATTTCATAGAGCATAAAGATCCCATGGACGAAGTAATGTAGAAAATCAATTACCCAATGAATTCGAGACAAAGACACTAGTGTTACATTAATTAGATGTCTCTAAATCCTACTTAAGGGTTAGAGTGGGTACCAAACCCCAACCATAGTGGGCAGAGGAGGCCCATAAGAAGATCGTTGGAACATCGTTATCTTTGAAGAGACAGTAATGAGTGATTGGCCATGTGGAATTGATTCTAACACAACAGCAGTGACTAGTCCAGTCCCTACTCTCGGGGTCACCTTCACCTTCATCGGTTGACCTTTCCCTCCCTCTGTTCTTCTAGAATCTAACTACGAAGAGTACAATATCCAGGGCTTTTGTTAGAGGAAGTATCATCCAGGGCTTTGAATTAGGGCTCTGTAGAAGTTAAATAGCCCGGAAGTAAGTTGATGGGGGGTTTTAAATTTTAAACAATGCTCGGCAATGATCGAATGCTAGTTGTCAATTAACTCACTTAAGTTTAGGAATCAGCTATGATAAGGTTTTCCACCAATCAAATGGAAATCCTTTAATTAAGCTATATAAGATCTTGTGATTCTACGATTCTGCGACATCATTACATTGATACATAAAATCTTTACTTTAATTTACATTCCTAAAACGTGAAAGACTGACTGTACGTCTTGGTAATCTTACATTTCTACTGTGTGAAACGTAGGAATATTACAAATCGAAATTACGCTAGAAAAATATGAAAAAAATTAATATTAATTTGACTTTAATTGTACATTTTTCTTGAATACAACTTTCTATTTTGGTATTAGAATCTCTTTACGAGGATTCTTGGGTAATTAATTAATGAGATAACCAAGAAGATCATAATTTCTTTCGTACATAATTAAGAAGATCATAATTTTTCTTTAGTAACCAATATTTTAGGCCAACCAAGAACTAAAATTGTATATATACACTACTATTCATCTGTATAGGATTAGCTTAGACAATCATCCGATCCGAATGCTAGCCATGTCGACGAAGAAAACTCAAGGTCGGAAGAAGATCGAGATTAAGCGGATAGAAAACTCAAGCAACAAGCAAGTAACCTTCTCGAAGCGCCGTGCCGGCTTATTCAAGAAGGCCGGGGAGTTAAGCGTGCTATGCGGCGCGCATGTGGCAGTCATCGTGTTCTCTAGTGCCAACAAGGTCTTCTGTTATGGGCACCCCGACATCCATGCAGTGATCGAGAGCTATCAAAATGGGCTCAACACTGTAGTCGGAGCTGACGATAAGGTCCAGGAGGTTCTCGTGGCGGAGTACAACAAAGTGTGCTTGGAGAAGCAGAAGGAGGAAGAGGAGTTGAAGAAGAAGATGGCGGAGATGAAAGCCAAGGCAGATGATAAGAAGATGATGATGGAAATGGGAATGAGCGTTGATGAGGGGTTTTGGTGGGATGAGCCAGTGGATTTGTTGATGCTGGAGCAGCGAGAGAGGGAGCAGTACATGATGGCATTGGAAAGCTTGAGGAACAAGGTAGCTGATAAGGCTCATCACAAGAAGATTGTGAGTGGGACTGGTGCAGGGACTTCTGCTACGGCTGTTCATGGACTTTATAATATGCTGACACCCAATAATTGTTTTGGTACTGATTTCGCTGATCAATATGGGAACCATGGTTTCGGGGTTTAGGTGCATTTGTGTGCTGCAATATTTCAAATTGATCTCCTAATTTCTAGTTTTTGTGTTTCTGGATTGGATTGAAAGTCATAATTAATTATCTTTTGCCTGTGGTTTTCATTATCTCATTAGATTTTTAGAGCGTAAATTTTTTGATTTGATATCATGTATGTATAAACCACACATGGATGTATGAATCAAATTTGTGAAGAATGACCAGAACCTATCCACAGAAGACTTTTTTATTGCCTTTGCTCTTTCAATTTAACCAACGATTGATCCCTAGCCTCATGGAAACCAGAGGTTCTCTCATCCAGTCGCATAATCATCAATCTCTTAATATAGTACTTGGCTAGCTTCTGTATGTTTACATGCATATAAGTTGTCCCAGCTCTTCCACATACCCATGATCATTGAGTTTCAACATTGTAACGACCCCAAAATTTCGAGCTTTAAAACTCAAAATTCTAAAGTCCTTAAACACAAAATAATCTCAAATAAATCGAAATCATTAAAGTGTAACATCGGATCAATTCTGAGTTCTCAATGCAACTCAGACAACCAATTATTACAACCCAAATTTATAATCCATACACAAAATGGAAATGTAATAATCCTCACAAATCTCACAAACGAAATTACACAAATTCTCACACACAAATCCACGCTAAAACCTCACCACAAGTAGGATACGAACGACTTCGAGCCTCTGTAGTCGTCACTCAACCTCCACTAATCAGCACCTGCGGAATTATCCCCTACACCATCGAATTGGTGCACCGGGATTGTAAACACAAACCCGGTAAGCTTATAGCTCGTATGAGTAAAATCAAAATATAATTCGCATATCAAAATATACGAAAGATCACAAAACAACAACTATAAATGCCCTCATGAGTCAATGGACAGCCCATCTGGTTGTCCCAAAGAAATATGAAATGAAACGCTCATGAGAAAATTAAGTAACCATTCTGGTTACCCAATGCATTTATAATACGGGTACCAAGAACGCTGGTACACATCTGTTACCCCTCTCGTAATACACCGCTGATATTGGATAGCCACCCGCTACCCAACATCCAAAATAAACTGAGTACCCATGAGCAGATAACCACCCGTTATCTCACATGCAGTACTAAGCTGATATTGGGTAACCACCCGCTACCCAACATCCAAAACAATATGAGTACTCATAAGTAGATAACCACTTGTTACCTCACATGAAGTATTATGCTGATATTGGGTAACCACCCGCTACCCAACATCCAAAACAATCTGAGTACTCATGAGTAGATAACCACCCGTTACCTCACATGAAGTACTATGGCTGACAGACTAGAGCTCTAACTGTATCGTAACTTTCGCCCGGCCAAAGGCTAGGTTCCGACTTGCCAAACACGTACAATAATCTCACATCATATTGTACCAAAAATTAGGTCCGAAGACAATTCACATTTTAACAATCTCAATGTTAAAATCACGTACAATAATCTCACATCATATTGTACGATTCATTCACATGCTCCATATAATCACAATAAAATCATAACAGTATATTATATTGCAAACTATATATATTCGTGCTTATTTACCATTTATACAATATATATATATAGTCCACTATATCTTATACATGTCATATTTCATAACTCATGCTCAATACACAATCTTCCGTCATCAAAATGACCATTCCTAATGAATTAATAACAGTATATAATATAATGAACTATATATATATGCACTTATTACCATTATACAGTATATATATAATCCACTAAATTTTATACATGTTGTAATTCATTATTAAATATTCTCGCAAAAATCTTGAATCACCGCGAGGGTAGATTCGTAAATATGTGAGATTTTACTCACCTTATTGACTTGAGCGTAATCCCACAATTCCCGAAGATAATTCATTTCCTTGATTTAACGATCACCTTGAAAAGATAAGAAAAGAATTTAGAATCGTTTCGTAAACCTTTAAATGCCGAAACAGTAATAATCGGTTACTGTTCAGCAATTTTCGGTTTTACGAAATTATTGTTCAGTGTTACTGTTCACTGTTACTATTCACGGTTACTGTACAAATATACCATTAATACATATTTCTGTACGTATAAATATTATATACGTATTTCTGTACGTATAAAATATTATATACATATTTCTGTACGTATAAATATTATATATGTATTTATGTACGTATACGTACTGTTTAAATGTAAATACAATCTCAGTAAATAAAATTTACTAAATTACCCTTTTACAAATTACTTTTTACATTTACTGAAAGTAATTTATATTTACATTTACCGTAGGTAAAATTTAATTACATTTAACGTACGTAAATAAAAATTATATTTACATTTACCATATGTAGTAAATTACCAAAATACCCTTCTCGGACTACTGTTCACGCCGCCGCACGTGGCGGCGCGTGGGGGACACGCGCCACCCGCCGGCAGGCCGCGCGTGGGGCACATGCGCCGAGCCCAGGGACGGCGCGTAGCACGCCACCGCCGCCCCAAAACTCTCCCCTCCCTTCCTCCGTCCTTCCCTCGGCCTCACGCCGCCCCTAGGCTACTCCACGCACTAACACGCGCCGCTCACGGCGGCGGTAAGCCTTCTCTTTCAAACCTTCTCCAATCCCCCTCCGATCTCCACACATCCATCCCAAAATCATCCAAAATCATCACACAACATCACTATCATCAATCCTTGATTGCACGGCGGAGCCCTTGAATCGACGATGGTGAAGCTTGAGGTGCCGGCGGAGGAGATCGAGCAGTAGTGGAGGTAGGCGGTGATTCGAGGCTTAATCCTTGACGCGGGGTTCCAGGGATGAGGAGGGGTGGTGGCGAGCTTGCCTCGAGCACGTCGTCGATGTGGAAGCACGGCGATGAGATCCCCGAGCTTCAAGGTGGCGAGTCGCGGCTCGTCGCGTCTAGGGGTGACTGAGGGTGGTCGAGCGACGCCTTTGGGGTGGGTGGTGAGTCTCACGGCAGCCGGTGAGGCTAGATCGCCGGTGGGCAGTTCGGGAGAGCGAGAGGGAGAAAAGGGAAAGGGAGGCGGGGTGAGAGAGGGACGAAAGGGTTTCCAATTATGGGAACCCTAGCTGAAAACATTTCCTTTTATACCCCCTTCCAAAATCGGAAACTAACTTCCGTCGTTAATAACTTTTTCGTACGTCGTCCGATTAGGACGCGTCACATATCCACGAACTCGTATCGACGAGCTCTACAACTTTCGTGAAGGAAGTTTTCGCAACCGATCGACGGAATAAAAGTCGATATAAACGTTACGGAAATGTAACGTTTTTCAATTTAAACGTTCCGAGAACGTTTCCGTTTCTCGTTTACTAACGTCACAACCAAACACATTCATTCTAATTAAAATTCGAAATTTTATAGAATTCAAATCAAACTAACATTGTTTGAAATTTAGGGTTATTACAAACATCGATTATATCTTTCTGAAAATGGTTCACTCAGTGTTAATTTTAACTCACATTCTGTTTCTAACTTTCAATCCGATTTTCTTGATCATCATTAATGTACTCAGAATGTTGAGTTCTGCTTGACCTTTTGGAGGGATTTTCTGGGTTAGTTTCTGTTGGGTTCGTATTGGCCAAAACGAAAAGTTTCCATCAACTGACATATATACATATGAAGTTTGGTTAGAATGCAGAGTCCCTAGCTATCATAGTATTAGAAGATTTGGTAGGTCATAAACTTGTGTTTCAATGTAGGGCATAAACTTCTCAGATAGTTTGGTAAAATACTGATAATTTTCTGCATCCATGCCCCGCGACGTTCTTCAAAGTTATTATAAATATATAGTGTGTCGACATTGAATGAGAGTAGTCACATGCAGTCTATATATGCGCGCATTACATTGTGATTGATCTCTACTACTTCACGAATTGAAGAGGTCAACTAGATGACGACGACATCCCTATACAGCAGAAGTTCAACAATATTGCCACAGATTCTACACTTTCCTTGTCTTATCCTGCCCTTCTTTGTCTCTCTGGTTTTAGCTCAAGTGCATCACTATGATTTTATAGTAAGTGTATAATTTTCTTGATTAGTTCCCAGTTGTGCTGTTTTTATCTGTGTTCTATATAGCTCGATCGGAAACCCCTTCTTCATTATGTTGCTCAGTTGCTGCACAAAAATTGCTCTAGTTAAGCACATTTACTAATTTTTTCGTTTGTTAATGTCTTGGTCCCTAGGTCAAGGAGGTAAACTTCACCAGATTATGTGAAAACAAGCTCATGTTGGTTGTAAACGAAAATTATCCTGGTCCTGCAATCCGAGCTCGCAAAGGGGATACAGTATATGTTAATGTTTACAATGAAGGATTTTATGGCTTTACCATTCACTGGTAAACAATTAATTAATTATGTGTGTCGACACACGGTACACTACGCAATCTACTTTGCAGATTTTCAGACACCTCTAATTTCTCTTACGTTTATATGTTTAGGCATGGAGTAAAGCAGCCAAGAAATCCTTGGTTTGATGGCCCTGAATATGTGACACAGTGTCCCATCGCACCCGGCACAAATTTTACCTATCAAATTCAATTAACCGAGGAAGAAGGAACTGTATGGTGGCATGCTCATAGTGACTGGACAAGAGCCAGTGTTCATGGTGCTATTGTGGTTTTGCCTGCTCTTGGGACTACGTATCCATTTCCGGATCCAGATGAAGAGGAGATTATTGTTTTCGGTATTAACTATATCTGTAAACTGTATCGTTGGACAAAGTTGTTTTGAGTTCCTGCATGCTTCCCACTATATATGCAGTAACTGATTACAAACATGAATATATCAAATTGCAGGATCTTGGTACCTCGGCAATTTGAGAGAACGAGTTGAGGAGTCTTTGCAGCCTGGAAGTACCGAGACTCTACCCTAGTCAGATGCTTACACCATCAATGGCCAACCCGGCGATTTTCTTCCATGCTCCATAAGTATGTACTATATATATAAGTTAACTCTGAACAGTAGCTAGTAATGAACATATAGTAGTTGTCTCCATGAATGCTGCTTGGAACAGTAGTAATGATCAATCTGCAAGTAGTTTGGTACTTGAAATGTAGTACGCTAGCTCAGTACGTACGTGAATGATGAATCTCCACATTGCATGCGCTTATGCAGATACAACATGGCGTCGTCGAGTGGACTACGGCAAGACATATCTTCTTCGCCTGGTTAATGCTAATATTGATGCAGAGTTTTTCTTTGCAATTGCTGATCACAACCTCACTGTGGTCGGAATAGACGGAGCCTATACAAAGCCCATTAACACCAGATACATTGTGGTAACTCCAGGACAAACTATGGATGTGTTGCTTAACGCAAACTCTACTCCGGGGCTCTATTACATGGCTGGTAGACAATACCTTAGTACCACATCCGACACCGGTTTCGACCATATGAATGCTACTGCAATCCTTCAATATAACGGCAACTATACCACAACCGACGCTCCTTTATTTCCCGAGCACCTTCCCATGTACATGTCCCAAGCAGAAGCATTCAATTTCACCAACAAGATTAGAAGCTTGGCCACACCAGAATATCCCGTCAATGTCCCAAAGGAGATTGAAATCACTACAAGAATGTTCATAACAGCTTCCATGAACTCTCTTTACTGTGCTCCAGATTTAGGTCCCACATCCGTAAACATAAGCTTTCCTACAAGCGTCAATAACATCAGCTGGGTCAATCCAACTTCAGACTCTATCTTACAAGCCTACTACAAGTAATTAGATATATCAACATTTGGTTATGAACTACATGGATCATATAGCCTTTTCTATATAGTTTTGATTAATTTGAAATTTAATTTTCATTGCAGGAACGTAAGCAATCCAATTTATGAAACAAATTTTCCAGACGAGCCGCCTACTTATTTTAATTTCACAGATGGAGGGACGACGTTTTCTACTGTGCTGACAGTCCAAGGGACAAAGGTAAAGGTGCTAGACTACAATGAAACCGTTGAGATTGTGTTCCAAGGGACTAATGTGATGGGAGGCGCTGTGAATCATCCGATGCATTTGCATGGACATAGTTTCTATGTGCTCGGATTTGGTTTTGGATCTTTTGATCCAGTGAAGGGACCCTAAAGGCTATAATTTGGTCGATCCTCCATATGTGGCTACATTCGTTACCCAAAAATGGATGGCTAACTATAAGATTTGTAGCAAACAATCCTGGTACGTACGGCTGTTCCATACCTCGCCAAGTTAATTAGCCCCCTTAATTAATCCTGCCTGTTGATTACTATTTGGTTTTTGTTGCAGGAATGTGGTTCTGGCATTGTCATGTAGAGAGACATATGACATGGGGTATGGAGGCCGCTTTTATAATCAAAGATGGGGGCACAGCTGAGACTAGTATGCTTCCACCACCAGCTCAAATGCCTTCCTGTGATGTTCCATTAGATTCTGCCATCAAAGATTACGAAGCTATTGAAAAGCAGATGGAGCAAACCGATGTTGCTATTCATTTTCTACGGTTTCATAGCTCTTGATAATAAATATTGTTCCCGTATAATTAGTCATGGCCTCTTTGTAATGTTCAGTTGAACCCATTGTATTTCAGATGTGTGGAGGATGGAAAGACTTCGTATCTTTTATCCAATGCATAACGATTTTATCCAAGTTGGATCTTGTTTTTGATTCGATCTGAATCAAACTTACAAGTATGTAACATGGTTGTTATTGCATTGATTTGATAATCATATATCGATCTCTCCAGTTAAAAATGTGGGCCTAGAAGGGAAAGAAGTCTCGAAGAACTTTCGGTGGGATTGTTTGGAATTCTTAACTTTCATGGCCTGAATAGACGGATAATACTTGTTCAGTAGTTTGATAGTTTGATACTTTAATGTGCTGTTTTTTTTGGTTGAAATTTTTATTGTTTTCTACCATAACTTGTGAAGAAAATATTAGGGAGCCCGGCCTTTTCTGCTATTCATTTCCTCTCTACTACTTTTTTGGTGAAATTAAATTACAAGCTCTCTGTAATCCATTTCCTCTCTACTACTGCTACTGCTACTCTTACTACTGCTGTTGTTACTACTATCCAAGTATGAACTGAAGTCCTATATACCGTCATAGTCTCTATGCCAATTCTTATATGACAGTCCGATTGGTATACTAGTACTTCGACATATTATAACTACACTGATGAATTTTAATAGACCGGAGGTAACAGTCCAAGCCTCAAAGAAGAAGGTGTTAGATTACAACGAATCGGTTTAAATTGTGTTCGACTTACAACAAATCAACCTCATAGAACTTTTGGAGTTGAGTAGCATTATGAGCAAATATTACTCAAGTTTCGACTAATAACAAGCGTCTGCTGTACAAATGCAATTTCTCTACTGAACAGTCAAATAGATTTCAATTTCCCATTAGAAATAGGTCAGTTTCGATGTCACATGTTCAATTCGTACTAGTAGCATGGGCATACGATCGAGATTGGTTTATTGATAAACGACCAATACTGAGACATAAGCTTCTAATTTGTACCTACTTCTATGTGCTCAAGTTCATTAACTACTCAGCTAAAGCCTACTATAAGACATAACACATCCCTAATCATCAATGTACAGAACTAACAAGGCTTGTTTCTACATGATCGAACGGCGCCGGTTGATCGGCGTTCGGATAAAACACTTTCCGGAGCTGATTGTACTTGTGAACATCAAAGTTATAAACCTCCATGAGCCGTTTTTGCTTAGTCTTAAAACGGCGTTGGAAAAAACCTTGAAATGTGGGTTCTGTGGAGGTCCTGAGGAAAAAGCCGTAACCTAGAGCAAAGTGGATGGAAGTCACAAAGAAGCAAATTGGCTCCATCACATCCCAACTTAGCTCCCAGAAGGTGAGCCGCATGGCCCCTAGTGTCTGCAGTAATACAAAACCCAGCCCACCGTAGAGCTCACCTTGCACCAAACCCCTGGCCTTTTTGTCTATTATCATCTTCTGCTTCTCTAGCCGTTCCAGTTCTCTCCGCCTTGGATCGTTTGGCAAGCTCATGGTTTGAGAGATTATGCTCTCCATTGATTTTGCAACCTGTAAAATAAGGGGGACATAGGTTAGACCTCATCTCTTCAAGACCTCATCAAAACTATAAATAAACTTGACTATGTTCGACCACCAATCGTGCCGAAAACATAACATTTTTCATTTTTAACACATTAAAAATAATAATTTTGATAAGAAATACATGAATCAGTTACGTGAGCTCTCTCAAAATCAAAACAAAATGATAGGCAGGTTTTGAGGGAAAAATTTAGTATACATCTCACATATCTGACGGTCGATATTGTTTTGTGAGTGAAATCAGAAAAATAATATTCGTTGTCAACTGTTAGATGTGAAATGTATAACATACATTGATGTATAGTAGATTAACCCGGTTTTAAAGCCCTGTTTTACCAAATAAAGGTCCTATTACCTAATTCATGCACAACTCATTCTAGCCATGGAGCTCATGGAAGCGTGTGACACCTTTACGCTCTAGAGATCAATATACAAAATAGTTTGTTTTTGGTAAGAAACTCAGACAACCTTAACTTAAAGAATCAGAAAACCACAAAAGTATGTAGATCTTGGGGGACAGAACAGATTAAGCTGTAAGAAAAATAGCAAATCCCAGTTGGGAGTGCCACAATAACCAGGGCAAATCTGTAAATATAATTACAAACCAAGAATTAGGAGAGAAAATGTTATCAACCTGCTCGGGCCGGAGAAAGACAATATTTCCGAGAATGATGACGTTGCCGGACTCGTCTAGAAGTTTCGCAAACTCGGCTGCTTGCTCTTCGCTCTCGCAACTCTCCACGCAGATCCGGCGGAACTCCAAATACGAAACAGAGCTCTCTGGAATCTCTCTCAGCTTCGCCTTCAGCTTCTCCACCTGAGACAGCCTCATTATCTTTCTCACATCATTGACAGATATCCCGTAAAGTGACTCGTCATTGGCGGTTGGATAGGCTGGAGGGCGGAGTCCGGCAAGCCGCAGGCGATCATTGGTTTTGTTCACGTTCACGCCTCTGATCCTTTCACGGAGCTTCTCTCCAACAGGGAGAGAGAGAAACTCCGGGATCCGGGTGGCAGAGTGGTGGAAGAATCGCCGGAGAAAGCCTTTGTCAACGGACTCCGATGAGGTCAGATACTCCCTGTGGAAATTCGCCTGCGCTGCATTTGGTGGAACGATGGTCTGGTTCTGTAGAACGTCGACGGAGGACGGGATGGTTTGCGCCAGCGACGTAACTCTCACGGCGTCAAATGAGCGCTTGACCAGCGCTTTTCTGAGCGCCATTTGAGAGAGAGAGAGAGAGAGAGAGAGAGAGAGAGACAGACACAGAGAGATAGGAGCTCCGATAACTGAGGGTTTCGATGTGAGTGTTTATGGAGGGTGAGTTGTTCAGTATTTATAGGGGTCCAACGTAAGCGAACTTGAGCTTAAGTTTTTGGTAGAATCTTGGCAATAACTTTGGATAATTTTTTAAAGGAATCTTTTGAGTCATTGCACTATTACAGCAAGTTGTGGAATTTGAATACAAAATCACCAACTGTTACCTATGAGTGGAAATTGAAATATCTCATTCTATTTTAATATAAATGAAGTTTACGAATTAAGAAATATGTTACTTTCTTTCATGGGAAATAATTAGATCGACAATATTAGGAATTTAGAATCTGATCTGTTTTGATCTAGTGAGACTGATTGAATATCGATCTCATTCTCTATTTTGAGAATAGGGGCATATGCATGCTGTATGTTTCTCTATTTGCGCCAACTTCCTCATGAATTAGAAGCAGCAAGTTAGAAGGGCTAGCTAATAAAGACATTCACCTACATCTTCGTTTATGTCCATAAAAATTGATATTTTTGCCGAGTATCAATTTATATCATGTCGTCTATAGTTTATTTAGCCATGCAATAGATATTAAAAATTAACTCAGGTTGTTTCTGACATATTTCACCAAAACAGAAAATTAACCGTGCTTGTTACGTTGCAGAGAATTAACTGTAAATTAGGTAAATGTTAAAAATCTAAATTAAAAGCGGCTAATATTCATATACATAGGCATATCGGCATGCATTAACGACATAGCACCCGGCCAGTTAGAGTACGTGAGATCGAAGAAGGAGGTGATGAAAGGCAGGTCAGATGTCACTGGAAATTAAGCTTAGCTTTTTGTGCTGCATGCATGTTAGCCTTGTGGCCTTTGTCCTCGATCCTGCTTAGTTCTCAGTCCTCACATCACTGTGCATGTTTGCCATTTTCCGTTGTGGTTCGAGATTTCTACTCCGAGCTGTTAGCTATCTTAATCTTCATGCCCCAGAAAACGACATGCAGCCGGAGTTGTAGAAGTACATACTACTACGGTGGTGATAATATTTCAAACTTAGGGATTTAGAGCCTTTATATTTTTCGTTTATATTTTGTAATTAACTGAGTAATTTTGTACTCCTGTTTGACACGTACGTACATGATCATTTGAGAAATAAACGATGATTGTGTGTTAATATTAATGAAATGAAGTTTGCATCGGATGATTTCGCTCGATATATTTATCACCTAAATTTCGAACGAAATCTGAATATTTGTTTGTAACCGCATGAATACGTATGATCAGAAAATTTAGAGTCACTTATCGATCGCCACGTTGATTCCAACATTTTGGACCATCTTATATGTCAACCGAAATTCGGATTTGTTAACAGATTGATTTGATCTCACGTTCATCATGGCAACTTGGCCATGCATCCTAGCTAATTAAGAAACCGACCATAAAACCTCCAACGTTAAATTAACAACTTTGAGGTAATGTTTTCTATCACGTACCTCTCATCGATCAGTCCTAGCATAGGCACGGAGGCTATCGTCGGCAAAGCAAAAACAAAATTAGTTGGGTAGCAAACGTACGTGCTAGATAATAAATTGCAGTGAGATATTTATGTCTTAGACTCTGAGCACACGGCACAATCAGTGGCAGATTCAAGATTTAATGGATGAGTGAGTTTGAAAATTTTACTTAAGATATTTATCGCAATGTCGATACTGAATAACAAATATATTATATATATAAATTAAGAATCATTCTAAACTATGTATAATATGTAGCTAACTAGAAAAATATTTTTTTCAAACTACTTATTAAACAATAAAATTATTTTTATTTTATAGTATTGAATAAGGTTACTAAAACAAACGCAAGACAAAATTATCATTGATAATTGAGGGTAGAAACTAGAAAGCATTGATAAATAAATAACTAAAATAAAAGATGAAAGAATGTGAGAGTGTGGGAATCGAACTCATGTGGGTTAGACGTTAGTGATTACACTAAATCAAGTTGACGAAACCTTCAATTATGTATCACATACACATGTTAACAAATATTTTTCAAGATAGTCGGTTGGGCTTGAGCCCTACCAAGGCTTGTGCTAGTTCTGCCCCTCATTACAATCAAGAAGTATCTAAATCAAAGTTTCTAACTACCTCTACTTATATTTTCTAATTACGTACGTACGTATCAGATTAACATCATCACGGGGGAATGCCTATTTAGAGTTCTAATTACGGAACCCTACAACAATTCATATCTGCATGCATTTTCAGATGACGTGGGATGTGAGATTGCCGGCCAATTTCTTATGGTGGATTACGAACTCTGCACCATGTACATTTTTGGTGTTCTTGAATAAGCAAGTGGGTAGATGGTGCTGTATATAGCTGATCATATTCCGAGTTGCACAAGAAAGTGAAAGAGAATTTTCCATCCACAACATCGAATCAATATGATTCATGAAGCAGTAACAGAACATGCACAGCTACGAATCTCAACCTGTGGAGATTCCTATCCCCAATTTGTTTGGGATTCTTTGGTGTATCATTGATTCTGCACGACAATTTCAAGTGGACATTGAATCTAGCTAGCTAATTAAGCTAGCAATTCCCATGAATTGAATCTCATTCCTTTACCGGCTAATTATACTCTTTAAATTCTAAGACGGACCACGGTTCCATAAACTCATGGTTAATTATAGTTATGTATTCCTAGAGGCTAGATAGCGTGGATTATTCGAAAAATGGTGAACATTTTAACGTAATTAATTAAGCAACGTAAAAAGCATGCACGATCAGATCGAGGGGAACCAACCTAGTGGAGCACGCATGCTGATGCTATTTCGGTGAAAAGGTTTGTAGAAATTTTCCGACTGTGTCCACTGAGAGTGCTCATCACTTACCTTTTCTGGCCAGTGAACTGAGTGAAGTCCACGTACGTTTGGACGACGGGATTAGCTACCTAGGTTTCCATTGAAAAACTCGATCTTCCTCTAATTACTGACTGTTAAATCCAATTTTTAATCAATCAACCAGCTGCGCGCCTTCCTCCCTATGACATCTGGTAATTATGATTAGGTCTGGATTGGTTGGTACACCATTCTTAATTTTTCAATATCATATACCAATCAATATATATTTGGTATGAAAAATCCACATTTTATACCAACCAATAACGTTGGTATACCAATTAAGTGGTACGGTTGGTAATGGGCTTGTACCAACATATTTAAGGCCCAAAAATTTAAAGGTCAAATCCAAATAAGTGAAATAGCAATAGAATTCTAAAGTCTTATATAACTTCAACCAAATTACCAAATACAAAGTCATAAATAGAAAGCCAAATTCCAAATAGTCAAACTGTTAAAGTACTTATGAATTGTCAAAGCAATTGAAAAAATAAATAATAGGTTTAAATGCGATATATGTTGACATGTTGTAAGCAATGATGGTGCTACTGATAGGTCTAAGCATTTGTACTTGGGAATTCGATTGAATCGATTCATTCATAATTAAATAAAGAAATTGAAGACGAGAAAAAGAGTGTACTTGAGAAAGAAACTCAGAGATATTAGTCATTAGATTAAGGTTAGTAGATTCATACAGTTTGGATTTATTTTTCAATAAATATACGGTTGAAATTTAAAGAGATATATATATATATATATATTTAATTAAATAATTTAATATAATATAAGTTGGTAGGTACGATATACCATGGTATATGGAAAATCTATACCACCTAACTACCATATTTTTAATGTTGGTACGGTATACTGTACCATACATCATACGCTAAGTATTTAGTATACTAACATATTTGATAAGGTTGGTATACGAATTGGTTGGGATGGTTTTATATACCATTGTCACCCCTAATTATGATCTATATGAAGTTTGGTTTCGTTTTGTACCTGGTTAATTAGCCGGGTGGAGAAAGGTTCAAATCCTTTAATTAAAGGTTTTTCTCCTGTAATAAATACAAATTCATCAAAAATGCCATCCACCATGCTCCCAAACTAACTAAAATTTCGGAACTCTTCAAAGGCGAGGGAGATGATCGATATAGCGCGCTAAGGCATATAACCGAACTCATTATGGTTTTTATTTTGCATAAGACTCCCAAGATATTTGTGTTCATGAGTAGTGCTCTGCTTAATTAAGCAAGCAACTACTACTTTTACTAATATGAGTCAATTTATTATGCTTAAAAGCCAATGTAGTAGCTTGCTAATCACTGCGATTGTAGGCTGATTAGTGGGATGATGCAATTCTTTTCGTGACAATCATTTGGGTTTTTAATTATTTCTGCCGAAGCAACAAAAATTCTACAGATATAATCCAAAAACATATGTGTCACTCCATTAGATTATCGATTTTTTTAACCCATCCAACAAAAGTAGTTAGGCATACTCAGTGAAGGTTTTACATAGTGCAGAACGACGGACCTGCATGAAACGTACTCTCTCTAATTACGTACGTTCGCTGATATATAAATCAGCTAGCAGCTAGCTAGTTCGAAATATTCAGTCTTTTCATTAGTTAATGTGTTTTAATGATTGTGAGGGTAAAATAGTTTCGCCCAAATCATAAGTTTAACAGTAATCATACCATCTATTAAACTCAAGACTGAGAAACCAAAATATATACCTTACCATTGGTCAAAGATCTTCATCAAGAATTGAAGAGAGGTATCGCCATACGTACATGCATACGTGTTTGTGTTAGGGTGTATTATCCTCTGTTTTATATTAGTGAAGGAAATCGTTTGAAGAAGTTTAACACGTATCTTTTTATGAAAATCTCACGCAAAATTTGTATGTTCTACTACAGAATGACTTTTTTAGTGTAAAACAACAAGGCACTGCATACTATATCCTGTTCTGGAATGAATCTCCTGCAGTATAGCAACGAAGAAAAACTGCAATATACATGATTCTGATGGAGTCAAGTTGAGCAAGTATATATATATGCTCTCAATGCAGGGAATATGATATTATGATTTGATGGCACTAATTTTTGTGGCTACAGGAATTGGATGATTTGTAATTAATTTATGGCTAGCATTCGATTTTATGTCATTACATGTAGTCCCAAGAATCATCTTCTAAGGTTTCGATATCTATGGACGCGTAAATTCCTCTGATTAGGATGCCATGTATGCCATTGTTGCGTTGAAATTGAACCAATGTACGTACTGCGCTCTCCTTGTTAGCTAGCTTAGCCATATTTCATTCTTTCGATCGGTGGGGGTGGGTTGGTTGATTGAGACTTGCTCCACCACCCGTTCCTTTTTATCTTTTTGGTATGCATTGTGTATCTTAATTTGTTATAAAGGTTTTGGTACAGCTTGACCACAAATTAAGATACACAAATGTATCATGATTTGTGATCAAGTTGCATATATAGCATGGGGTGAATATCAATTATTGGATCATATGCTTTTTTTAGTTAATTATCAATCAAGTAGCATCGATCAGCTTAACCAATATATGATATTGCAGAGAATTGGGATTTATTTTGCATGCATCCATATGTATGGATTATAAATATATGTCCATTCAATACCGAACATATTCATCTAATAATAGTAAAATTTGTGAATATTCTGGAAACAATTCCACACTCTTCCACGTACTATCCTTCAATTTCTCTTAAGCTAGTCCGGGCTCAATCTATGATTCTATTCCTTAATTAACTTCCATTTGTTATATATGCTGTACTCTATCTGTGTGTGTGTGTGTGTGTGTATCTAGCTAGATGCTTTGCAGCACGTAGATGATCAGATACGCTTTTCAGTTGTGGTTCTTATATATCAATCACGCCGAGGCGGCCGAGATGAATCTCTTCGGACGCAAAATTGGAGGCAGCCCCAATTACTTAGGGTGCTGAATCTTTCTTTCAGGCAAGTGTAAACTTACGTCATGGCTTAGATTCGTATCAGTAGGGATTATACGAACGAACTTGCTGCAAAGTGTGAATATAACTGATTCTGCATGCGTCTACTATGTGCTAGCTGCTTTAACCAAGAATGTGATGAATTTTATCCATTAGTGTTACTTGCATTATGCATGCCGGTTGCCTCACAGGCAAAGCCGCAAAGGTACTAGTACTCAAATCTATTACGGATGCACGCACGCGCTCAAGCCTCAATGTCGAGAGAAAATTCGCTCCATTAATTCACGCATGGAAGTTAAAAGCAATCTAGCTATCAGTTCCTCCTTTTCTGGAAGTCTGATTTTGCATTATTGATTACTTGACACGAATAAATACTGAGAGTATATACATGCACGTTGGGGAAGAGAATTTAAGCACGTAAAAACTAAATTCCTCGCTCTCCTTATCAAAAGGAAATATTATACAAGCAAAATACGCTCATGTTTGGAGCTAGATTATGTCATCGATCCCTGTACGATATTAAAACATGCAATGCAAAAGCATATGAAAAGCTACCAATTAACTAGCTAGACCTAAAATAAAGCCAGAAGTACGTCCAAAACATTACAAAGCAGATTACTGAGAAATTAAGTGGTGCTGTAATTTTGTTGGAGTATAATTCGTGCATGCCTTCTTTGGCAAGAAAATTAAGAACGGATTGAGACCACCGCAGCTTATATTGATATATAGTCATTGTAAGTGATTGTTAATGGAGCACAAACGAACTAAAATACACATTGTTAATGGATCGAGATAAAGCAGTGTTGACCAAAACTAATAGATTGTTGGATCGGCCAAAGAAGTTACTTATTAAAACACAAATGATTTAAGCCATTTAACATGGCAAAAGTTGTGATAGGGGACGAAGAGTTCTGGCCTCAAGCGACTAGTGCCAACTTGATTGAACACAAAGACGTCCCGCATTGTGGGATCTATATTGAATCTTTGACCACATCACATTCCCTTCGTTTGCCATTCTAATTAAGATTCTATAAGTAGGGAGGCAATAGCTTTAAATTAATGCCAAAAGTTTGTTAAGAGAAATATCTTTTCACTCCAATAAATTATAGAACTCTACTTACTAATAAATCAACTAAGCTTTATCTGATAAACTAGTAGACAGACTTTATTAGACCCATTTGAGCTGATCTCATATATATTAATTTGTCTCTGTATTGAATTTATCTACCTTAATTTATATCATATTACTATAGTATACACTCTTTCTTCGATCTCAAGTGTACAAAGTACAAACATGATTAGAAGGGAAGACAGCAAGCATTGCTATGTGGATCTCTCATGACACTGAGAAATTTCTTCTTCTATTTGATGTATCCCTGATAAATATCCCGTAGACGACTGGCTGTCTATACCAAAACAAAGGCAAAAGCTTATCTTAGGAATTAGGCCAGAACACTCGTCAAGGTTTCAATTGGGCCCAACGGACTACTGATTCTTACTTTCATAGCATTCGAGAGCCAGGCCCTTTGTATTATAATTGTAAACGAGCTCAACAAACCCACAGCCCTAAACTAAAATCTCAAAACCAAAGACAAAAACTAGAACGGGGCCCAATCTTCCAAACTAACTAATGGCCTGCGCCAAAGTCCTTCCCTTCCCTTTTAAATTTGATGCATTTGGTTGGATTTTACCCCGCTAAAACTCAACTCCTTGCAAGAGTATTTAGTAGTCTATCCGACCATCCCTCGTAGGGGTGGGCACGAGACGGGATGGGACGGGACGAGACTCATCTCACGTCCCGTCCCACTCTTTTGAATCGAGACGGGATCGGGACAGGACGAAGGTTTTTAAGAATGCATCCCACTCTGGATTAATCCCGGTTGGGACGGGACGGGACAAATCCCACCTTCCTATGAAGTTAAATAAAAACCTATATTTTTATTTTTTTTCATAACAAAGTAACATTTGATAATGAAATTTTAACAAAAAAAATACATAGTATGTTCAAAATATTATAATCTACCATTATTATTTGAGTTGATATAATTTTGGAGTTATTAAGAACATAAATTAGTTTCATTTTGATATAAATATATAAGAATTTTTAAGTTTTCATTAAAGGTGGGACGGGACGAAACGGGATATAAATTATTCGTCCCACGTCACATCCCACTATTATGAAGCGGGACGGGACGAACGTTTTTAGACCTCCGTCCCGTTCCGTCTCTATGAATTTCGGGACGGGATCAAGATTTCCGTTTTTTATGCCCACCCCTAATCCCTTCCATGAAATTAAGGCCGAGCACGGTCCTAAACCGGCCTACTTTTTTACGGGACCATGACCGAATTGAGAAGTTGTATTTCAATCCGATGTTTGTCTTAAAATCTGAAGACTGGTTTGGACCAATTAGAGTTGGGTTTTTTCTTAAATAATTAAGGAACGGTTAGAGATTGGACCGGGAAGAACCGGGATCGGACTGGAAAAAATTGGGACCATACTGGCAAGAACCGGCTGGGAATAAGAGTTTTAGCCTTTTAGGGATTATTTTTTCACTATAATCTCTTACACTCAATCTTAAAATAAGCTTGTACAACTGAAGTATAATCCAATTAGATATGAACACGTATTTGTTCGGATTTTTTCGTTTTTTTCACCTCAAAATTAGTGGGACCGAGGACCGGACGAGTCAAAACAAGAACCGGACCGAACCGCTAAAATGGTTAAAAATAGCAACAAAAACTGAACCAAACCGGCCGGATCGGATCTGCTCGACCAATTTTGTTTCGGTCCTCGGGTTTTATGTCCACCCTTAATGAAAATATGTCATTTGTTATCACACAGATGATCCGAGGCTACTCTGTTTTGATATATGAAATCTCCCGATTCGATCTCTGTTAGATCTCTACAATAGGAATATGAATATGTAACATAGAAGCTATACTCCAAAGCGTCGTAGATATTATGAGGAAATTTTCGAAATATAATTGTACGTACCTTTCAGTTGCTCCCAATTAGAACTTGGGAGCCATGTGCCCGACTAGAGAGTACGTGACTTGACAGCAACAGATGTCTGTCGACGCCAAGCAAGTTATTTGAATTGTCAAGCCGAAGCTAGTGAATTTGACTTGCTACCTAATCATATTTGTTTGGCTTACCATTTATGCATAACCAGCGTTCAACCAGGTTTGTCACAAATATAGAAGTGTCACGACAAAGTTGTAGTGGTTTGTAATTAATCAATTTGTTGCATAGTTTTGAACAGGAAGAAGTCACCAACTGACCAAATATGGATTTGAATGTCAAAGTTATTCGTCGGATATGACAAAGTAGTAAAACATGGATCCGGTTCTTCTGAGTGACTAATACGTCGCCGGCGTGAGTTGTGTGAAGTTTATACACATCAGTATGACAGTATAGATTTGCAGATACGGAAATTAGGTTTATACATTTCCGAAAAACCCATATCCCCACTCAGCAATTACATACATTTCAACCTAGCTTAGACGAATATTAAGCCAAAGGATCTCTTAATTTCTACGAACGTCATTCCCATTTCCCACCAGTTTAACTACCTACAAATAGCTATGCTTCGATCTACCTGAAAGGTAAATTCTAGGTCCCTCTACAGCTCTACTCATTAACAGACATGTAAGCATAAACAAGCCCTTGATAGATACATTAGATTAACATATCAGAAGGGAGTGACATCCAGGGCACCAGTGTCTCTCTCTGTTAGCATGCCTCGATTACCAATGCTCCTCTACGTCATTTGCACAGATTCTTCATTCTCTTCGCAGCCTTAACAAACCCAACAATCACCTGCAACTCGTCGATTTGCTACACATATATATCAAACAACAATTTTGAACTGTTAATGATGGAATGATAGTGCAAAATCACTCTGGACTTGTCAAGATATAAACATGTAAATGATGTAATGACCTACTTCTAGTTGGCTACCTAACAATCCCAATATTTATGACACTGTCATCAAGTTCCCGCGCTAGCATGTTTAAATACTCAGTAGTCAGAACCAGAAAATAACAATGCCAGCAATTCTAAGTACCTGTGACATAAAATGCCTCTGAACAACATCTATTAGTTGCTCTTTCGAAGGGTTTGGTATGTCATCGACCTAAAAAATCATAGAATCATTAGTAAATATGCAACTGAAAATACAAGACTAATAAGCTAGACAATCATTCAATCTTGGCAGGTAGACTTGTAAGTACTCACAAGATTGAAGTGTCGCCAATATCTCCATAGAGCAGCCAGCTCCAGTTTCCCAAGGTCAATTTTCTGCTCGAGGAGATATTTCAAGTTACGATTAAGGTGCTTTGCCATCTCCCCAATTATTGAAAGGTATTCCACAAATTTAAATCGAGTAAAGGATGGTACTCACTGTTGAACCCGACACTCGGGGAGTAGATACAGAACCCTTAGATTGTGAGTCACAAGAGAAAGATCTGCACATAGTCCTGTGGGATGATCCACATGATTTATGCACTCTAAGCCTTGATCTTTGAGATTTTTGAGTATCATCAGATGCTGGAGATGGAAAATAATAGAGGCACAATCAGAGACCATAGTGGGGACAGAAAAACAAAATGAAAGATCGATAGAGATACGAGACAATAAAGCTTTAAAATTAGAGGCACAAAAAAGAAAAAGTGGATACACAAGGGATCCTATGTGCCAACCTCTGTCACTTTTCTATAGAACATACTGTTCTAAGTCCACATTTAGAGAGGTCCCCAAAATAAGTTAGCTAAAGCATGATGACATTAGGGCCTTTATCGAAACTAATAGTACTGTACCAATAGGTGTAGTTGTAGTCACACAACTAATAGTACTCTCTGGTCGAGCACAAATAATATCACCCATTATTTAGTCTACTTTTGAAAAGCAGAGCAACACATGCAAAAGATGGTATAGTACAGTATTGGCGGGTTCAGAACCCTCTATTTGTTTTGCATCAGTGAACTCACCCATGTCTATTCCATTCCACTGGACAGTCTCAAAATCAAGGTCATCATCTTCTTCGTTACCAGTAGGAGCTTCAATTACACTGAGGGCATTCCTCTGAAGCTTCACTTCTATCCCATTTGTGAGGACCTGTTTATAATCATTAATTAATTAGGCCTGTAAAATCCCAGAAGGCAAACAAATATGCAGGCAAAGAAGATAAAAGGCCAGTAATCATTCATCCCAAATCATAGCCCACTTGCCAAAAAGAAGAGGGAACCTTACTGATTATAAATCTAAAAATTAAAACAGGAACTTACTCGATTTCAATTCCAAAAGAACAGATGTTCATAGAAGGAGCAAAGAAGGCTAGGCTAAAATGACATTAACTAACCCCTAGCCTGATTTGATAAAATGGAAGAAATTTAAAAGGGTTAACTGCAGATCGAGTTAATCATTGAAATAACATCTCTAAATGTCACCAATCATCTTCAAAATACAAGTAATGGGTAATACAAGGATTTTCAAACACATTATAACTGCGGGTTGCAGACTTGCAGATGCAATAAGCATGAGCAAAATACAGTCATGTAAATGATCCGGGCAACAATTCAAAAAGGAAGGGAATTAAAAAGGAATACTTTTTATGAACACATTAAGAATGAAATCAATCAAAGCCATTGAATCCGAAACATGCGCAGAATTAGGAAAGACAGAGTGAGCCACCAAAAATTAAATAAAACAGTGGTCAGCCTTGGAAAGAATTATGAATTTGTACTGCAAATTTAATACCAAACAAATCAATCTCCAGATATTAAATTCAACAACTAGCAGCAACTTAATAATTAACAGGAAAACACTCAAATGAATGAGATAAAGTCAGTAAAATATGTTTGTTTTATATATAAAAAAAAACTTTACATATCAAGCTTAATACTATCAGTTTGAACCTAGTAAATCTGTAGATCCAGAAGTAAAATAAACATGCAATGAGAACTCATACTCCTGATTCAAATTAAGAACCAGTTGTGATCATCCACACACATCAAAATTTGATGCTAATTTTTAAAGCTAATTAATTTCAAAATGCATTGAAAATTTGAATCATATCAGCAAGTCGGTATAAATTGAATCCAAATTGATCTTACTAATGCAAATGCAAAACCTGATTCTCAGAATAGGACAAAGAGAAGAAGGAAATTACCAGCCAATGCCATCCGCCTAATCCGACGGCCTTCTTAACGACGCCTTGCAGTCCAACGAGGACAGACTTGGTTCTGTTATTGCCGGTAACCACCACCTTGGTGTGACGTGGCAGCACAGAGAGCTCCTCCTCGCTACTATCGCCGCAGCTCTGGAACTGCGAGAAGCCGCCATTGTTGACGGAGCTCCCCATTGCCTGAAGCATTTTCCCAGAGAGCGATTTAGACGGCGAATACGGCGGCGTCAGGAGTCGAGATTGAGTTTAAACGGAAGATCATGCATTGCTGGACGCGTATTTGGCGGAAT
Source organism: Argentina anserina (assembly GCF_933775445.1). NCBI lineage: Eukaryota > Viridiplantae > Streptophyta > Magnoliopsida > Rosales > Rosaceae > Argentina > Argentina anserina. The sequence continues at coordinate 29,669,078 of NC_065873.1, read as the reverse complement.
TGGAGAGAGGATGAATTGAAATTGGAGCAGAATTGAGGTGTTTTTGCAGAGAAGAAGCACAGAGGAATAAGAAGAAGAAGAAGAAGAAGAAAGAGAGAGAGGGAAGATGAGAGTGACTGGTATTGTTTATTGGTGCCTTGTTATGAATCCCGGAGACCCGAGGTTGACCAATGAGAACGGACCACGTAGTGTGTGAGAGTTCTCTCCCGAATTATTTGTTTTTCTGTGCAGTAAGCTGAGGTTGAGGGCGCGATGCAATACCACCAGCGGTTTGGAATTTTGAACTGAAGTTACTGGGAGCTTCACCGTTTGACCGGTTGTGAGTGTGATAGTGGTGGCCGGGGAAATGGCTAAACTACCCTTTTGTTTTGAATGTCTGGATATTATTTTATACAACGATATGCATAACGTTTTCTGTTTGGAGAAATATATGTCTAGTAAACTCATCGGTATTTGAAATAGGAAAAATGTCATACGTTTTTTAACGTTCAATGAGTAACTGTAACATGCACTATGAACCTTTCAATGTGTAACTGTAGTATTTCAATTAGGAAAAATGACGTTAGACTCGATGTTATTTGAAAGTAACTTAGTGATTATGACCTTATAGAAAACTAACTTATATATCACTTTAGATGGTCGTATTTTAAAATAATGTAGTATTGAGACGTTAGTTGGATTGTAGCCGGGCGAAATTGTTGATTGACTCATAATTATTAAAATTCGTGAACTTTTTATTTTTGTATACGTGAGTCCATAACTCCACTTTAATATGTGTACTCGACATCAACAAATTTTGTAAATTAATACATTTTCATACTTAAAATGTAGGTGATTATTATAAGAAATGGTTGTCATATATAGACCAATGCTGGCTATCTCGAGTTGACATAAATGGAACTGGGGTTGTTAGGAGTAGGACTTGTGAAATGTTAACTTGATACACATCTTTATAGGTCTATAGCACCTTATAAATATAGGAGGTGTTTTTGGTAATCAGCAAAAGAAGGAAGGACTTATGAATCGTAAACGTGAGTGGGAAGCTGGGAGCCGTAACCGGAAACCGGAAATTAATCTGGTCGGAGCAAGAAGGCACTCGGGGCCGGTCCCGCAACTAGGGAGGCTCTACCTGCCGTCGGTGTTGTCTTATCCATAAAATGTTAACATGGGAATTAACAGAAGTAGGTGCCTCATTACGGGATACAATTCCCGCCAGAATCAGGCAATTGGAGCCGTCAATTAAGCAGGACCACCATCATGGCCGTCGGATGCTTCGGTTGATGAATAAAAGAGGCATGTGTAATGATCACAAAGCAGAAGCGGTGGTGGGCCTTTTAGGAGACCTCGGCACAAAACGCTAGGCCCGAAAGAGAAAGACCCAATACATGGATTCAAATACTTCGGTATTTTTTTGTTTTTTTGAACTTTAAAGGAAAAAAAAAACAATGATGGAGTTGTGTGGCGCAGCATCATGGTTCATGCAGCAGCGGGATGACTGTCAATTCCGGTCGTGGTGCATTGGATTTCAGGTAATTCCGGTCATGGTGAGCATTTGTCGTTGTGTGCGATTTGGTGAATGAAAATAGCAAGTCTTATGGGTTACGTAACCAACTCCATTTGTATATGCTTCTTTTGGTTTTGGAGTTTTCACTTTTCAGAAGTCGTTCTTTATAGTTTATGCATCCAAAACGAGTCCTGGTGCAATGATAGACAAATATTAGCAGGAAGTTCTATCAGACCCAAAATTGTGTTTTGTGGTGTGAATCAAACAAATAAACCACATTGGAAATGGAAGAGTAAGTTAAACACAAGTAAGAAGAAGAAACTAGGTCCGATAGTGTAAATTTATTAGTTTCATGGTAAAACAAACTCGAAGATGATAGTATAGTAGCATAATTCTATCAACGGGAATCTTATAAGAGTAGATAAAAAGCTGTCACGTTAAAAAGAATAATTTGTCACTCAAAATTTACAAGAATGATAGATATTGCTGGGATCTATTTTAAAAAGATTAATTATTACGGATTTAAAGTTTGACCAATGAAGAACAGGGAGTTGGAATAATTTGAAGTATTAGTCATACGACTCAATCACGTACTAGTTAACATGTAGAATCATAATCACAAGACGCAAGATGAATAATTGTGGGGCGAATTGAATAGAGCAAGAGCGTTGTCCAAGTCTCCAAGAGCATATAATATAAGACACAATAATGAAACTACATCGTAAATTGCGCATGTATGAATAGTATAAGAAGTGTCTATTCTTATGTGTGCTGATCAGGAGCAATTTGTCGGCCTTCGAAAACAGAACCATACCGTCCTCGTTGCCCATAGTCATTGCAAAACCACACATGGCCATTTTAGCATGGGTTTTCCGTCGAAAAGCTTGGCTTGTGAGAAATGAGTTTTATACGGAAGAGAAGGAAAATGTGATTGAAGAGATGTGTCGTCAAATTCAGTGAACATGTTAGCTGCTCCCCATTTTGAGAGAGCTTGACCTCTTTGAACATGTTAGGTCAATTGTCACCTCTTTTTCTTAGTTTTATTAAAGTGGGTGGTGGTCTGGTAGGGTACTCACTTCTTTTGTTTCTCAGTATCATTTGCTCTACGCTCTACGCCACTAGTCTCCACTTTGTAAGATGGTCGTTGTGAGTTCGACCAACGCAAGATAAATTCTACGACTAAAGCTGTTTATCCGATATAAAAAAAAAAAAATAGAAAAGCTACACAACTAAGAAGGCCCAGAGTCTATTTGGGCTTCCCAGTTCATACCATAAAACATTCAAACAGCCATCAGCAAAGAAGTTGACACTTGACTCACAAAATCAAAAGTAGAGAAAGATCTGTTGTACATTGCAAGTAGTCAAAACCAGTGTAATCAACCCCCTGGAACATTAGTGTCCTACCCGTCCTTCCTAAATCCCGAACCTCACCCACTAATTCCCTTGATACAACAACAATTAGATCATAATTTCCCCGATACAATAATAACTACATCATAGAGCAACAACATTAGGATTAAGAATTAACATGGCAAGAAGCAAAGGTAACTTTTCTTCAGCTTCTTGGGTTTAACAACAGTAGACTTCTTTCCTCCTTGAGGTGTTGTCGTATGTGAATTCGAGAAATCTTCATTCCTTGGGTCTGGCTTTTGATTTCTGCTCAGTTTCTTTGTAGTATTTTCTTTACTCTTAACGCAGACTACTGAATTGGAGATATTAGAAGAACGACTTTTGGCCTTTTCCTCATTTGGAGATTTGTTCAAAGATCCTACAAACCAAATCAAGAATAGTCAAGCTTCTGAAATTGACAAAAAAGTCCTATTAACCATTGAACTGAAGCATTTCGTTTTTACGTACCAGAGGAAGAGGCTGCTGCATACAAAACCAATTCATCTGGTTTTTGAGGTACTGCAATACTCAATTTGCAGTTTGCCTTCGTATTCACCTGCTCTTGACTAGTCTTGGGTTCTAGTTCTTCCAACAAAGCAAGTGAATCAAAGCATTCATCTGATGACATTGTCAAACAGCTTGAATTTGAACTAGAAGAAAATGATGCCGGTCTGTCAAGATCCAGCAATTCTATGTAGTCATCTCCAAAAGGAAAATCTATCTCAATCTCGGGCATGATTTCTACTTGATGATCTGGAAGCCTTTCTGTAACAGTCAATGTTCCTGTTTCATTATCCTTGATCACCTATAATATAAGTCAATTTATTAAGAGTTTTACTGGAAAGTGAGCTGTTAACAAAGCCTGTTGTTCCAAGAATATAAAAGCTGTACTAAAAAATGAAATGACTACCACAAAAGCCAATCATATACTGTAACAAAAAAAAAACAATCATCTATGACCAGGATGCTAACCTGAGGCTTGCTTGTGGAAGCATATCCAGCATGTTTCTCGGCAAGTGGAACAACAGCTTCTGGGCAGCGCTTAGCAATATCAGAAGTAACAATTTTGTCAGGGTTCACTAAGTTTGATTTTGGTTCAGCACCAACAGATTGGACTCTGCAAAGCAAATTGGCTTCCTGCACATTATCCAACCAAACTGGCAGATGACTGGCAGGTTGAGTAGAGATCAAGATAACGAGAACATATGAGGAACACAAATTATACAGAGTTGGCAGACCTTTACATACCTTTTTCTTGCTATTTTCGGAAACTTTTTGGTAAGTTATCCTGTATTCTTGCATTAACCAATTGGTTTTATGTTCATGAGATGCTCGGCCTTCAAAAAATTCAAAAGTTGTTCTCCAACCAGTGATAATTGAGTTTGAGAATATTTTAGATGCCTCCTCTGTTGGCTTCCAGTATCCGAGATTTGTATCTTTGCTCTCATTAGAGCGAATCAAGTACCAAAAATAACCTGCATTATTTAGGGTCTGATTAGAGAAAATGTAAATGACTGAATCCATCACCTAGATGAAATGAAATTTGGAAAACTCTCAGAGAGTGAAGGTTATGCAATAATTGTGAGAGACATGAAGAATACCAGGTGGTAAATTTGAGGGCAGGTATTGGTAAGGGTTTACACCATTGATCACATTTTTTGGGAGTAGTGATTCACACACAAGTTTCTGTAAAAACATACAGAGCTCCTCATCGGTACAGTGAACACCAATATCAGCAGGAAAGACAGCATGTGGACGCATGGCAACCGATTCCAAATTTGGAAATGAAATTAATCGCCGAAGAGTCTACAAAAAGAACATGAAAATCATCAATTTATTAGCTATATATCACCAGGAACGATAGATCAGCTACCAAGTATGCTCCAACATTATATTAGCTTCACTTTAAGTTTCAAATAAGGATCACATAGACTCCAGACAGATTTTGAAACCAAGCATCTTCCAAATAAGAAGATTTTCTTGCATCATAATACAGATAAAGTATATGAGCAACCTCAAATACGCTTCCTAATTATCAAGTCCGTGATTCCAGAAACAATGATAACACCATGCAACTAGTAACTGAGATTTACTTTATGGATGATCACTGAACATGATAGCTGCTTTCTCTAACTAATAGAAAAAATATTAAATCACAACACTGACTAATTCTCATATTGTTTGTTCAACTCCCACAAAAAAAAAGGGCAGAAAATTTCAGGCATCAACAATGTTCCATTTATGGACAGAAAATTGAAAACTATGAATCTACTACAAAATCACAGAAAGTAAAAGGCATCATCCTCCAAAACACATAAGAATCATCCAATCTACATTCTAGGATAGGAAACGAAAACATGATCAACTTAAGAATGTATCACAGGAACAAGAAATTATATCACAGAATTCAATATGTTTTACTAGTTGGCTATCAGATCTTACACACCCCAAACAGTCTCAATTTTCTAATCACAAACTGACACGCATCTTCACATTTCCTCAAGAACAAAGCAACATCAATGAAACTCAGAACAAACTCCTTCAAGCTCACAGCTACTCTACAAGATTACAGATTGTTTTCAAGTGAAAGCTTAGAACAATGAAATCGCATACAATTGCGACATGATCCAAAACAACCCGATAGCTAGTGAATTGGTAAAGAAACTGAAACTAGAGCTGGTGGGTGAGTGAGTTCGAAAGTTCTTACCTTTTAGGCCTTTGGGACGACCAGGAAGACTCTGCTCGCTACCTCTTGGTTCCTTAATCGCTAATCCAAAAGGTCTGGACAAACTGCTCGTATTTATAGGGCTGCCAGTGAACAGTGACACAGACTGACTGAGGTTGAGTTTAACTGTTTAATCATGGTTTGTACACTGCTTTATCTCACTGGCAGTATCCATTTACTACGTGGTGCTTCGTCATTGGCGGAGTTACGCATTCCCTTTTCATTCTACATGGACCATCGAGAGCAAATTTGCGACTTTATTTCCTCAATTTTATTCTCACTCAGTTATTTATACGACATGTGTCCCTTTAATCTAATCACAGTTACTCTTAATTATTTTATTTATTTTTCTAATTTTACCTAATTTTTTCTTTTCTTTTTATTATTTCTTCTTTTTTTTAATAAAACATTAAATCTTAATATAATTTTTATTGGTGTAGTCAATCAATGCCTAATATATAATCACCAGCTAATGTCGATATAGAATTTTATGTCTTTCAATTTTGAAACTCTTAGCTTTCAGGAAAAAACCACAAGAACAATTCAAGCTTGATTATATTTTTTGCAATTAGACAATGAAATAGTTTGAAGCTAAACCACCAGAACAATTCAAGCTTGATTATGTTTTTTGCAAGTAAGTAAACGAACAATTCAAACCACGATATAGTTTGAAGCTTGAATTGTTTTTGGGGTTTTTTTCCTGGAAGTTAAGAGTTTCAAAATTAAAAGAAATAAAGTTATATATTTGATTGACTATACCAATAAAAATTATACTAGGATTTAATGTTTTGTTAAAAGAAAAAAAATAGAAAAAAGGAAAAAAAATGTAAAATCATAAAATTAATAAGAGTAACCATAGTTAGGGTGGTTAGGTTAGAGGGGACACGTATCGCATAAATAGCTAGGTGTGGATGAAAGTGGGGAAATAAGGTGGGGAGCAAATTTGTTCTCCTCCAATCTCCCCACCTCTGCTGTCCGTTCCTTGGAAACTTTCAAATGTGAAATTCAGTAAATGTATTTGACTTTCGGAATCCGTAGCTTATATCTCCACTACTATAATTGGAACGTGGTTTTAATATCAAACAGTTTTAAGTTTTAAAATTTCCAAATAAAAAGACAAAATAAATAATTGGGTAAATTATAAAAATTAAAGTAAAATAAAATTAAGAAAAAAATGAAAACATAGGAGAATGATGAAATGACTTAAATTCAGAATAAAAAAATTATAGGCGGTGGGAAGTAGAATAACCAAAACTAATTTTTTTTTTTTGTATCTTAGAATTTTACACATGTACATGCTAGTCAATGATAATGTACCCGTACATCACTAAAAAATGTACCCGTACATTAATTATGATGTGATACTTATTTTACATCACATACATTATGTAGCGATGCATTAACGTATACACGTAAAATTAATGCAAATAGATCTCTACTTGGTACGGTGAAGTTCGCGTTTATTGGAGGCTAAATGTTTACATTATTTCGCTAATAATATATGTATCCACTGTCGGCTCCCATGTATGTTGATTACAAACTAGTTGTTATACATTCTAATTTATCAAACTGGCACATTTTCACCTCAAACAATTACCTCAAACTTTTGAATTGACCAGAAAATATATGTAACATGTATGGGAAGCGTCCAATGAAATCCTTATAATGTCCCCGGTTGTAACCAATAAAAAAAATTCCTTATAATGCGGATGAAGTCCTCACTTCTAATTGAACAGTTTGCTAATTGTTTTAAACTTTTTTATATGATTTTTCAAATTCCAACATACAAGTTATCTTATCTTTATTTGAAAGTCATCAATTGGTCCTCGTTAATACAAGCTATTTGGTAACATAAAAAGTCTAACATTAGGGAAGTTATTCAGAGCATTGAGGTGCACTTGTACCAAATTAAATAATCCATCCGTTTTTTAATATAAGTCGTTATATGTTTTGATTTTCGTTTCAATATATAAATCGTTTTGGCTTTAACTCTATAGTATTTTCCAATTTATTCATGAGCTACAATAATGACACGAATAAAAGAGAAAAATGATAAATTGTAATTAAGTGCAATGAAGTCATAAATAAGGGTTAAATTGTCATTAAAATTGTTTCTTAATATGTGTGAAAACTCCTAAAACGACTTATATTAAAAAACTGATAGAGTAAATGATAAGATTACATTAAATATACATTTTTATTTTTTATTAAAGCAGTATTTATAGATATTAATAGTTGAGGTTGTATAATAAATGCAGTTCACTTGCACATTGATGCATTAAATAATTTTCCAAACACTTATTAAAAATCTTAAAATTTTATGCTAAAGACACGGGGCCATTTTGCCCATGTTTGTAACTAGCTCATTACAACTGTCACAGACTCAAAGCCCACTTATGGGCTTGAGCAGGTCAATGATTGCCTCCGGACTCATTAATTCTGGGCCCAATTTTGACACGGCGGGAGATTTTTAACAGCAAAATTGGGGTGCGCCGAAAATGGCGTGACCTGAATCTGAAAATGGAGCACTCCAAACCCACCGAGATGCTAACCGACTTTTTAAATTCCGATATTTACTGTTAGGATGTGATGAGAATTTAATTAGGAAAGTAATTTATAGTTCTACTTGATTACTCTTCCAAATTGACATGGTTTATGTCAAAATTTATTCCTGAATATGTTATTTTCTAGTATGAAAAAATTTTGGTTTTCCTATGACCAATTGGATTGTAATTGGTGTGCCTATATATAGGAGACATAGGTAGTTAACCAAGGTGTGACTGTCATGACTTAGTTCGTGGATGTAGTCATCAGGGCGTGGCTATCACGGTAAGGTGGATGCAGTCATCGACAAATGAGTGTATATCTCTTGTGTAAGGGAGTAGAGATGTCAAGGGTGAGGATAACTCTTGAATGAGGGTGTGTTCTTAGGAAATTCTATGAGTGTGATTGTACATAAATTATGAGTTTTGGGTTATGAGATTTAGCTAAAATGTAGCTTGTACTCGTATATTTCTCAGAGGATGTATGCTTAGGTTTATGCCGAACCTCGTTAATCTCGGTATTCCCTTGTTGCTTGTCTTATGGCTTGTTTACTTTTTTTATCGGTATATAATTCCCTAATATTTATCGGTTTGAAGATTCCATCGCTTTTTTCATCGACCCGGTTCGCGTGCTCAACCGCTCCTACACCCGGTTTAGGGTTTCACCTTCTGCTTACTAGTGTCCGCCAGAGCTGGGCGCTGCTTCGAATCCCAGAAAGTGAAAGCGGAAAGAGAAGAAGAAGCCACTGAATCTCAACGACAGAAAACAAGTCGCTGATCAGCGCCACCAGGTAGTTAATTTTACAGTTTTGTTATTGCTCCTTTTTTAGTGATCGTTGAAACTTTGATTAAATTACCTATTGTAGGAAGTGAGAGCTTTTTTAGTGAAGGCTCATGAGGTGTTGGAGGTTATGAGCAATTTGAGAGGTTCTGAAGCTTCGTCTCCAGGTGTTGATCAGTCCTTTGTTGAACTCGGACAGCTATGGCAGGCTCCGCTCTACGACATTAGTCTAAATTTCCAATCAAATTACAAAACTGGTGAAGATGGAGGTTGGTTTTCGCAGTCGAGAATTCGGCCTCTGATTTTTGTATTTGTGGATGAGGAAAATAACAGACAGATTCTTTACTATTTATGTGGATGTTAGTTTGATAATTTGTGGTGTATTGAGTAATGACATCGATTTTGTATTCTATTTTGTGTTTGTTAGGCTTGGTTGCTACGCAAGACTGTGAACAATGTGCTCTCATTAGTTGTTAACTAGGTTGCACGGACACGCCTAAATACGCGCCGGACACGTGAACTGACTTTGGACACGGCCCAGACACGCGAGTATCCGAATCGGACACTCACCAACTTATAATAAAAGTGAAAGTGCTTATAGTGAAAATCGAACATTGGTCATCCAAGACACTTACCAACTCCTCAACTATTCCAACAGATTCAGTTTTTGTTATATTTATGCACACTTTAATATATATAAGGAGAGAAACTCGTGATAAAAATAAGAATGCTTGTAGTGAGATTCGAACCTTGATTATCCAAGGTACTTATCAAGTCCTTAGCCATTCTAACAAGTAATGTTTTCATCATTTTAATGCACATTTTGACATATATATACATCTAAAATTCTAAATACTTTCAAATTTATAAAATAATTGTTTAAATAAATAAATATATATATATATATTAAAAATAATATTTAATTAACGTGTTCACCACGTGTCCGTGTCCAAACAAATTTTTATATGCCGTGTTTACGTATCGAATCGTGTCCAATACGGATACTCGTGTCCGTGTCCGTGCTACTTAGTTGTTAATGAGAGCAGTAATGATGCAGAGGCTGAAGTTTTGAACTGTCGATATATTTTGCCTCCAAAGAGTTCCTTTTACATGGTATGCCAACTTACCGACTGATATCCATTTAGACACACTGAGACCTCCTAGCTAGTATCTTATATGGTTTGTTTTTAATCACGTGGAAGTCAGATATGGGGCAGATTCACAATCTAATTCCTGGTACTTCCTGCAAACTGTTTGTATAGATATCAATATATGCATTCCCTGTTTCTGAATATGTATAAACTGCTTAGTTTTATATGGATTATAAGGCCGTCGCAAACACCAGTTTATTTTTTCGTCTTCCACGGTCCTAGATACATAAAGCACCATACTCAGTTGCCGCCAATATCTTGCTTTTGTATATATAATAGAATTTCTTGCCTTTTGATTTGATTAAAAATAAGCTACTCATTATTGTGTTTCGATCTGTTTTCATTAATGCAGCTGAGTCTAATTGTGGCTTCAGTGTTATAGTTGTTGATCCTCCATGGGAGAATGGCAGCTGCTCGGCAGAAGTCAAGGTGGGCCTTTGCCTTACGTGCTTTCTAGTTTAGGAAGGCCCTGCAAGCTTATGTTAGGATCTCGTAAGTCGTTAGATGTAATTCATGTAATTTTCTGTTTATTATAGAGTTCAACAGGAAAGACCATTAAAATTACATTAATCAAATTTGTTAGGTTAATCCATTGAACCCAATGAGAGTGCAGACTAATTGCAGCTTAGAATTGGTGTTATGATGGGATGCAATTTACAGTCCTTACTTTGTCTTCTCCAATAAACATGTGTTTCTTTCTAATTACAGTCGGATTAGATATTTGGTGATGTATTTCACAACACTTATCTTTGGTTGTGGTTTTAATATCTGTAGGTACAAAACTTTACCCAACCGTTATTTCTTATCCATTCCAATCAAGCAACTTTGTCACACAGATGGATCCCTTGTCGCCTTATGGGTAACAAATAGAGAGAAGTTGCGTGATTTTGTTGAGAAAGAGCTCTTTCCTGCTTGGGGAGTCACACATGTTGCTACTTTTTTCTGGTTGAAGGTACTCTTGTGTGTTTCTTTCCCCGTTTATTGATTAACTTTATTATGAATGTTTGAATTCATTATGCTGTGGTTCTGGTTTCTTTGATCTCCCGTAGGTGAAAGCTGATGGTTCCTTGATCAGTGATTTAGACCTCTTTCATCATAGGCCATACGAGTGCCTTCTTGTGGGTGTCTGTCATGGGAAGGTTAGCTTTATACCACACCAGCAAACCTCGTTCTAAGCCCCCAATTGGAGGTGATTTATTTTGCTGATCATGTATCTGGTTTTCAATCAGGCAATGCAGTTGCTCATATCCCTTCAATCTGTGCCTCTAACAGGATTGCTACAGGACTTTGCTCCGAGGCTCAATGGTGGTCAATGCATTGAACTATTTGCTAGAGAAATGACAGCCGGGTGGGTTTCTTGGGGGAATGAACCCCTTCATTTTCAGGAATCCAGGAATTTTGTAACCAAATAGAGCAGCTAGTATCACTGTGTTATAATTGGACAATGTACTTTTCGCTAACCTTCTTACCACTGAGAAGATATATAACTGTTACATTTTCAGTTGCCATCGACTCGTGGCCGTTGTTAGATTCAAAACTGAGTAGATTAATAACAAAATCAGATAGTACTACTTTGTATCTAAACTGACCATCCATTTCCCATTGGAGATTGAAGCATGGAGGGTACGCAACTACGCATTATAAAGATTTGATTGTTATTAGATAAATGATCAACAACAAGGTCGTTGTAGTATAGTGGTAAGTATTCCCGCCTGTCACGCGGGTGACCCGGGTTCGATCCCCGGCAACGGCGTTTTTTTTCTTTCTCATTCCATTGTCATTCCTTTGTTTTAGGACTTCAAACAGACATTTGGAAGGCTGAAGGTGAAGGCAGAAGGAAAAGGGCGACCATGAAAATGAGAAAAACAAACCAACAAATGAAAAATAGTCTAACAGATGGAAAACTGTGAGAGTATTTAGTAAGACTATCCCAGGATGCCATTATTGGCAGCAAATTAAGTTTTCATCGGTTTCTTTATGCAACATTTGATCTAGCAGGTCAGATTCTGTCTCCTTTGGCCTAATGCCTATCATGATTATAAATTTACATTAATCTTCCCTGGGTGGAGATTTCACCTAGGCTCAGATTGGATCACAAAAGTCTTAAAATCATGTTTGGATTTTCTTTCAGAAACAATGATCAGGTTATTCAAAGTGAAGGAAAAGCAACAGGAAGTGTTAGACAATGCAAAGGAGAAGGCACCATTCAAGAAGCAAAGTGCAGGAGAATTACGTGTTCAAAGAGGTTTCAGCCTATTCTTTTACATTTCAGAATTGGTTAGCTGTTTCATTTACATATTAATACATGCTATTCGCAACAACATTCGATGTAATTGCATACAATCCTCATTAGCATGACATAATTTAGATTGTAACAATTGAACTTTGTGTATACCTGTATGATTCTGTATAGCAAGTTGTCATCAAAATGTGGCACACAAGATATATGGAGTTAGCTCTGCTCCCTTATTAACGTCCTCCGATCAACTAGTCTTTGATTTTTCGTTTTTTTATGAACTGTAGATATAACTGAGTTGAACCTGCCAAATACAATTAACATAGCATTCCCCAATGGACAAGATGATCTGATGAACTTTGAGGTCACCATTGAACCAGATGAGGGATACTATAAGTAAGTGAAACCTTATATATTACCATGTCCCAAAATGCTTTGCGTAACGTGAATCGGTTTATTGTACCTGTTAGCATTTGCAACACTAATGTATGCTATACTCGTTTCTTCCCTTTCTTCTGGTCATAGAGGTGGCAGGTTTCTCTTCACATTTGAAGTTACCCCAGTCTATCCTCATGAAGCACCAAAGGTCAAGTGCGAAACCAAGGTACTTTTACTGGATCTTATAAATTTTATTTCTTGTCTTTTGATTATGCTGCAAGCCATTTTATGAGGATTGATTACATGTAGCTGCTGAAAGTATATACGAAAGCAATATGTATATATACCAAATTACCAATACATATGTTTAGCCTTTTAGGTGGTAACGGAATGCTCATGCTGCTTCACTACCATCTCTAATGTTGAATACCAATCTGCAGGTTTATCATCCAAACATCGACTTGGAAGGGAATATCTGCCTTAATATTCTTCGTGAAGATTGGAAACCAGTTCTCAACATAAGCACTGTTATTTACGGATTGTATTACCTATTTACGGTATCCATCTCTCAACTCTAAATCAGTGAAGTTCTATCTGTATGTTACCTTAGTGCTAACTCGAGCCCTGCATTGCTTCTTTCTTTTTGAAATGTACATGACCCTGCATTTCCTTATGCAGCAACCAAATTATGAAGATCCCTTGAATCATGAGGCAGCTGAAGTTTTGAGAGATAATCCAGAGACGTTCGAATCAAATGTGAAAAGGGCGATTGCTGGTGATCAATGGATTGGAACTACCTATTTCCCTCGCCCCGATTATTATTGAGATCCCACTGTACCTCATAATGCTAACTCAAGGTCCAAGCTAGTCTTTTGCATGAGTGAAGGTTGTGTGTTCCGTAGTCTATATCAGCATTTTGTATGATAGTGTAACATTTTCTATCTATAAATAACAAAGCACCACTGTTGCATACTAACTTGTAGAACAGTCACCCTTGAATAATAGTTCATACTAATTTTGCTTTGCATTTATACAATAAAGCTATCAAAACTACGATCCAAAAACAACGACGCTATCATCTAAAAATCATCTAAAAACTTAGATGGAATGAATGAATTAAATCATTTATTGTTATCAATTTGTCGGTTCACTTACAGTTCGGTGCCTTGAATAATTTTCCGACCTGAAAATCTCAATTATTATGTAAACTGTGCTCTTTAAATTAAGCCCATTGTTAAACCCAAATCACTTTTCTAATTTCCTCAATAGGAACCACCAAATTCCATGCAGAGCAGAAAGCAGAAAAACCCAAAAAATTCATTATTCGGCCGATGGGCCCCGCCTCTAACTTCCAGACCCACCAGAGAATTATTGGGTCATCAGAAAAACTGTTACATACACGCGGCAAAACATCTCCAAGCACATTACTCTATACCCCAGCCCACCATAATTACTGTACGTCTCGTCTCCAGCACACTATTCTCTGATGTGCAACTCCCACAACTTTGATCCGACGGTCCTCAACCCACGACATCCAACCGCTTTTTGTCCGGATGCGATGCACCCGAATCGAGCTTTTGTTGGTTTTTAATTGTTAATTTTCTAACTCTGAGAGAGATTCTTCTACACTCGAACCGAAAAAAGCGAAAGCGCATTCCTCGTGAACACACGCATTTCCATCTCCATTTCCACTGAGCTAAATCCACTGCGAGACCCTGAGCTTCTCCATTAGCAAAACAGAGAGAGGTGAGAGAGAGGAAGGGGCAGGAAAAGTGGGTTGTTTGTTTGGGAGAATTATGACGTCAGACGGGGCCACCTCGGCGTCGACGGCGAGGAGAAAGCCGTCGTGGAGGGAAAGAGAGAACAACAGGAGGAGGGAGAGGAGGCGGAGGGCGATTGCGGCCAAGATATTCGCCGGGCTCCGAGCTCAGGGGAGCTTCAACTTACCCAAGCACTGCGATAACAACGAGGTCCTCAAGGCTCTCTGCGTCGAGGCCGGTTGGACTGTTGAGGAAGACGGCACCACTTATCGAAAGGTTTGCCTTCTCGTCTTCTTCAAAATTTCCATATTATGCTGCTACAATCAGCTGAATTCAATCATTTAGTTGATGAAATTTTAGGAAATTTGAACGAATTAGGACAAGAATTTGGGTGTACATTGTTTTTGCTTGATCAGCAACATTGCAACTGCAATTTTCGTTATGTGATGGTGGTATTGATTTTGTACAAATCGATTTGAATTGGAAGTGCTGATAGTGATGAGTGTAGATTGTTTTTGATTTTGTATGATGATGATGATCGGAGTCAAATTGTAATGTGGCTTTGTTGTGCAGGGATTCAAGCCACCCCCAACTGATACACCAGGCACTTCAACCAAAATTACACCCTATTCTTCTCTAAATCCCAGTCCATTGTCTTCTTCCTTTCCAAGTCCAATTCCATCCTACCAAGCTAGTCCCTCATCCTCGTCTTTTCCAAGCCCCTCTCGCTGTTTTGATGCCGCCAATTCATCCAATCCCTTTCCTAATCTGCGATCTGCTATACCTTCTTTTCTTCCTCCTCTCCGGATTTCTAATAGTGCTCCGGTGACCCCTCCACTCTCCTCTCCCAACTCGAGAAAGTGCCAACCAATTCCCAATTGGGACTCCCTTACCAAACAATCCATGGCCTCTTTCAATTACCCATTTTACGCCGTGTCTGCTCCAGCTAGTCCAACTCGTCACCAGCAACAACTCCATACTCCTCCCACCATTTTTGAATGTGATGAGTCTGATACTTCAATTGTTGAGTCTGGTCAATGGATGAAGTTCCAGAAATTTGCAACTGCATTGTCCGCAAGGCCGACCTCTCCTGCATTCAATCTTGTCAAACCTGTCGGTGTTCAGCAAAATTTGCCGGCGAATGGAATGGTGGAGATGGGGAGAGGGCCAGAGTTTGAGTTTCTCGGGGGACAAGTGAAGCCGTGGGTTGGGGAGAGAATTCATGAGGTGGGATTGGATGATTTAGAGCTCACACTAGGCAATGGCAAGGCTCGAAACTAAGCTACCATATAGAGATGCATGCTGCATTGGAGTTCCAGAGTCATTAAGAACAGATGAAAAGAGGTTAATTTTCTGGTCCCCGCTCCCCAGATCATTCAATCTCAGCTTGGTTTTCTGGAGGAAGTGCATTGTGAGTTCAGGGCTTAAGAACTGCTTAAACCAGACATGGTTGATGCAAGAGATTATAATTTTCAAGAGTGCAATTTAGGGTCATTTAAATCCTTCATTCTAATTGGAAATCAATGTAGAGTTAGATAGTCTGTACTCTTATCTTGTTGTAAGTTCACCTTTGCAGACTCAGAAACTTTCTCTCCTTTTCCTTTTCCTTTTCTTTTTCTTTTTCATTCTCTTTTGGTTTGGTTGTAGACTTGGAAACTGGGAAATGCTGTAAATTTTTCAATTTCTATCGCAAGTTATGTTCTTGTATCTCTCTTTGAAATTCTGGTCAAAAGATGAGCCGGTGGCCCGACAGTGGTGGCTGACTGGTTGGCATGTTAATGACAGCCGATATAGCTCATGTTCATGTCTTGCCTGCACATGCACCTTTAATACTATAATGCTTTCAATCGTTTTTTAAGTAATATTACATAAAAATTACTTGCAGAAATGGAAAGACCGTGCCTGTGAGTTAACCACTGATAATGAAGTAGCAGAATTCGTTTTCGATTCTCTTGGTCTCATCTCATAAAGACTACTAATATACAGCGTCAAATAAATCTGGTAAAGTTGAAGAAGACATTCAACAAAAAACAGAGAGAGAGATGGATAGGCGAGTCTTATTCAAGAGAACTAGATAGATAGGCTTCTCTATTATCATGTAGACAATTATTACAGGACACATATGACCAAAACACAGCAACTTTACAAACGACACAAAAGATGGTAAATTTTAGCGTGCAAGCATCTATTGTCTAACAGAACCCACCTCCTACATACATCATGCCACAGACACAATGCAGTTACAGATGAGCAAAGCATGCACCAAGATGAAAGTAGGAACAAGAAAACACTAACCGGCAAGTCGAAAATTACATCTGCTTCTACCCTTAGAGTAATTTCTAGTCTAGCTAGGTGGATTTTCGCGATTGGGAACCAAGTTTGATCTGTGATCTGTCAGTCTAGTCAGGAACAGTGTGTGATCTTCTCCATGGCTTCAGTTTACTCTATCTTTGGACTTCTCAATCTCAAGATTTACATCAATCTTTGCGCTGGCATCGCACTCTTTGTGCCTGAAGCATGATACGAGATGATCGTTCACAATCCCAGCTACTTGCATGAATGAATACACAACCGTAGGACCAACGCAACGAAAGCCCCTCTTCATCAAATCCTTGCTTATAACTTCAGATTTTGGCGACTTTACTGGAACTTGACGTCCATAACGAACTCCATTGTTGATTGGCTTCTGGTTCACAAAGCTCCAGCAATATTTACTGAAGGAACCAAACTCCTGCTGAATCTGCAAACGGTAAAACAAATTGAAGTCTATAATTTCAGCACAAGTTATGCAAGCGTATGTAGTATCTATATATTACACTGTACAAAAATGTTGGATACCTTGACCACTTGTATAGCATTGTCAACTATTGCTCGAAGCTTTTGTTGGGATAGAATTGGGATGCCATTTACTTTGAGTGACAACAACTTCTTCTCATCAAAATTTGCAACGGATGTAGGATCAAAGTTGTCAAAAAGATTCCTGCCGAATACAAGAAACAACCATAGCAAGTATCAAGCTCCTGAGCACCATTCTTCACAAAAATATCTTCTATTAATAAAGCAAGAATGATGATTGAATGGTTAGATTTTTGAACTTCGTCCGCTGTTTATTAAACTCATAAATCTATTTAGTTATGGTTTCAAGGATATGATTGTAGTTTGCAAAATATAAATATGAAGAAAAAAATGATTATTCCGACTGCAGAGAAAGGAGAAAAATAATGAGAATTCAGTCCAAAACTCAAAATAGATAATAACTCCACGTGTTAATTCTCCCCCACATCTTTTCTCTCCTCTTCCGTTCAGTTAAATTTTTGTTTTTATGGGTGTGTTTGAGGCTAGTGATACATGAAACGGAAACAAGCACACCTGAATATATCCCTCTTGGTAAGCATTTCCGGCCAACTAAGCTCTGCTAGAGATTGTGAAAGCACAAGTAGTTCAAACAGCTTCTTATCATCATGCACTGGAACTCCCCATTCTTCATCGTGGAACGAAATATAATGCGGGTCTGTTGTAGCAAAATTTCGTTTTAGTAAATTTCTTAAACTGAAGAACATTATAAAGTTGGAAAATCAAAATTATATAACCAAATTACGTCACTGAATCCAAATTACACCTCAGTTGTTATCTTTGTCATTTCATAACTATTTTTTTTTTTAACCTGAAGCATTTTACAGAACTTTCACACCTCATCCTAACTATCAATTAACAGAAAATAATATCCACTTCCTTCATAATTAATACCTCAATTTTCTTTCAAATTCAAATTCCATTAAAAAAGAGGTACTTTACCGGAGTTGGGTGTAATCCATTCACATCGTTTAGGTGGACCTTCGGGTTTGACGACGTCGTTTGAAACAAGCTTGGAAGGCCTCAAGCTCTTCTTTCTCACAGTCTTCCTCGGACTCGCCGTCTTGGGAGAGGAGCCGGTGGAAGAGGTGTCCGACGAGCACGAGCTGTCCACCGAAACATTCTTCCTCACAACCGACTCCGGAATTTCAGCGGCCGGTTTTCTCGGCCTCTGCGGCGGCTTCTTGAGTCCCTCGTACTTGTGTTTCGGTCCCTCTGAAACCCTAACTCTGTTCCCACCGGGGACGAGAACGGCGCGAGGCTCGCAAATTGAGGGCTGGAGCTTAGTGGCCACAGATAATGCCATGGGTTGGTTCAAGTTCTAGCTCTGAGGGGCTTGAAACGATGGCGTTTTTGGGGTGAAGAGCTTTGTGTCAGGGATTTTGTGTTTGGTTTTGGAGCAGAGGAGGAGTGGAAGTGGGAGTGGGTAGGAGAGAGCAGAGGAGAACGGAACTGTTTTAAAACGGGAACCCGGAATGGGTAAGGTGCCCATAATAGCCGGTAATATTGCCTGCGTGTCGGTGAACTTATTGGACAGAGATGGGAGAGCTTTCCCCAAATGCCCAACTTGCCCCACACTATAGAATTTACTGCGTTTTTGCCTACATTTTCCCAATGATTTGTCCAAAGAGGCTAACAAACATAATATATTACAATCGACAAGGTCTTGAGTTAAGCGATCTAATCACTACATTAGACAGATAGCGTAACATTAAGATAAGATAAGCGTAAAAAGTGTAATGTTGAATAAAACAAATTGTTTTGTTGTTTGACACAAATATTAGAGTGATTACACTTCAATCTTAATATTAAGATGAGGGTAAAAAGTGTGCTCACATGAATGATATGTAATAAATTCTCAATGTCGAATAAAACTCATTATTTATTTGTTTGTCTCAAGAATGATATAGCTCATTTTTTATTACTTTGTTCTCAATTCTCATTTTATACGGGTCGTCTTTTAGTTATATATTTTAGCTCTAATTGATCATGTCTAGTAAGTTAAGTTAAGTCTTTTAGTTATATGTTTCTCACAAGAATCAAGTTTTGCTAAAGTCCATATTGAAAAGAAAAAAAAATCTAGCCTCATTTTCAAAACATTTAGTATTCTACCGTTCAATTTAAATACATATTAAGTTTACAATCATTGTTAGAAGTTAAGCCCAAAGACAAAGTTAAGAAAACTATCCATACGGAATAAATCTTTGAAAATCAAATTAATACTCCTTTGACTCGAAAACCTGAACAACATCTTGGTATGGGTATAAATCATAATTTTGCTGAGACAATCACTAAGGATTCATAATTAATATAAATTGAATCAAGTTGGTCACACAGATAAAAAAAAAGGACAATAAAAACATAGGGCCACTAGAAATAATAATAATGACCACTAGGGTGAACAAACATAATTAAGATTACTTTTCTTGTTGTTTCAATGTTGATTAAGATGTTAAAGACACAGCCTAATGAAAGGTGAATCTGTAGGCTGATTTAGCTCCCACTTTGTTGACTCATGGCATGGGTAAATTAAGATTATCATAGTACGGGAAATATAATCATGAAGCACTAAACATGATTATATATAATTGAGCATGAAGATTTCCGAGGGGTACATATGAGATTTCAGGTAATAAAATGGAACCGGGAACCTAAGAAGCCGGAGGTGGCAGTTGAACCGTTAGAGAAACAACTCAACCGAAGCTTAGGCCATGGGTCGCGTTCAGTTGGTAAGGTTGAGATGTAAATTGCAAAATGAGTTACGTGCTGCATATACAATCCAAGTCGCTTTTGTGACTTTGGTGGTGGGGAGCTTCCTTACCGTTTGAGTAAAAGAATCCAAAGTCCTCCTCACCCAATAGTGCGTAGCCAACGGCTATTAGAATTGGTCCAACAGACCCTGGAATGGGCCTTATTAGAGTTTTAACGGGCCCGATCATTTCAGCTGACTGAGGCCCAATGTTCTGTTAAAATAAAAAAGCCTTTTTCGGTTTGTAAAGGCCCAAACTAGAACATACGCTAATAGTGCGCGATTCATATATGCATGGGATATAATCTCAGTTGTCTGTATATTTTGATCACTATGAATATATATTAAAGTCATAAATTTAAATTATTCAATTTAAATTATTCACATTTGGGCAGGTAGTTCTACGTTGTGCCCAAAAGACTTTTAGAATTTTTTTAGTACGACGCGAGTTATGTATAGTTGTGTGCGCATATGAAATGATTTGATGGACGGCCCATACCTTCATAACTCCCATGTATATTTCATCAACTTAACAATGTAAGCATACATCCAGCCAGTATGGCGATAGATTTCATTTTTCAGGCAAATGAATTGACAATCCTTAAAAGCTAAAAAGGTGTGTCGAGAAAATTCAACATTACATTTTCAAATTAGAAAAATAAAAAAGAAAAAGAGATTTAGTAGTGCAGTCGAGCTGAGATATTCAAACACCTGCAGCAATAATTGCGCACATATTCTAATAATCGATTCATCGACACTTTTAACTGTACCCCGTGAAGCATTAAGGAACTCAAGTAGGAACCACACGCAAGAACGAGGGTTTACCAATGCAAAACCACAGATAATGTGTATATATATGAATGACATCTTCGTAATTGATACTAGGAGCGGCTGTTCCATCAATCTATGAATATATGTATCTTGTAAGTTGTAACGTATAAGCTGATGATTATACTTTATTTTCGTACTCTCAAGTTTTCAATACTTCTTCAAGTCGTGGAGTATCTTTGAATTTGGAATCTATACTCTAATAGAAGAAGAGGGCATGCTAAATATTTCTTAAAAAAGTACCATTTTAACCTTTAGAGATTAAAAAAGATTAGAACTCATAAAATATGAATGGATATAATAGTAACTTGCAAAATAAACAGATAATTAAAAAAATATCTAAACAATTTCCACCTATATCTCCAAGTAACGAGCCATATCTCTAAATAACACCTTATGCAATTATTCAACTACACCAAGCAGGTGAGTTTGTTTACAATGTATATAATGTTGGAAAAATGGTTGAATAAACCATTTAAAACTAAATTTTAATTTATTAATTACATTAAGTCAAACTTATAATTAATGAAAGATGAACATAAATATGAGTTCTACATAATGAGGGCCACATGATCATATGTTTGTTTGTGTAATTTGGTTAATGGGTGAATACGAAATTATCACTCAAAGATAGTTATTTGGAATGGAGGGAGTTTAGTTGTCTCACATTAGAAAAGATAAGTGTTGAAAATGCTTTATATGAAATTCATTGTTTATGAGTTGTAAAGTTTGCAAGTCCCCTTGTACCATCTCGCACACGTGCAGGGGGTGCAAATCTCGGGTTGCAACGAACTCGTGTATGTCCGCGCGACTTGCGGACATGAATGCAACACCGATTTAGAGGTCGAAACGCAAGTTTATTTTACACTTCTGAAAAAAAAAACTTCTTTTTTTGATTTTGACTTCTCTTGACTGTTCAAAATCTTTTTTGTAACAACTATAACTGAAATGTGATTGTGTGTTATGGAGAAGTTTGTAACATATTGAAAATCATTACTTGTAACTCATGTATGTTATGATCTTTTGATTTCTTATAACAACCATTTTATTCATTGCTGATTGCAAATCTTCACTGTATATATAATCCCAATCATTGCATTGTAAAATGATTCCAAACACAATTAGTTTTTCCTCTCTCAAAGTGTTCTTATATTTTATCTGGTGATAGAAATATGTATTTTTCGAGTTCGTTGAGAGTTCTAATTAGTAGTGAAACTTCTTGGGAGACAAATGCCAAACATCCTTGCACCGGTAGAAGAGGCGTAAATGTCTTAAAGACAGTATTGTATCATACATGTCCCGACTAGTTTTTCGATCATCAATCGTTTAGTATTTTGATTGAGTTCATATTAAATTTCTTTTGTGTTATTCGTTATTCAAATTTCATGTTTTATTTATGTTTTATAATTATTTTATATTTTCAGCTTATAATAATTATATATGCAATACCATCATTGTTGTTTCTAACATATAACAAGTACTATAACTTCAATGCGTGCAAGCTCAAGCATTTGTGGCCCGATCCATGGCAGCAGTTGACAATTCACAAGTTGTTGAACCACATAACAGTGTCACGTGTTATTTTGGGTACATAGAATAATGTATTAAATACTTGTGACACCTTATACGTTAGGTGTAAAAATAGTTTTATCCTTCTACTTTCAAATTTAATCTGTATATCCTTCAACTCTTATTTTTAAATTTTGTCAATTATGTTAGTTGACCGTCAAAAAATTCCGTTAAGCCGTTAAAATGTATAGAATACCCCCAATTAAAATCAGTTTTTTCTTTTTTTCTTTTCTTCTACCTTTTTTATTTTCTCTTTTAGTTTTTTTTATTTTTTTATTTTTAAATTTAACTTATCATATGTGCTATCAAATATATATAATTGTAATCAACACAAATTATCAAATTAATTGTAAACAAGATAAATATCTTATAATCAATTGGATAATGCCTAAAGTGACATGTGAGTGCCAATATTCAAACAAGTTAGAAACTTCCTTTATATTATGATGTTTTACAAACATATTTTGATTATTTTCTACAATGCTAAGACAAGAAAAACTTCTACTTTCATAACCATACTTTGATGCCAAAATAGTTTCAAATTATTTATTTCCAACTTGATGTTAAGCAATTGTTATTAATTCTCCTCTTATTGCACAAGCAAATTAACAAAATTTCTAGCAATAAGCTTTGGTGCTCTGACCAAAGGAAGAAAAAAAGGTTAAAAAGTAATGCTTGGAACTAAATCTCTTGTCGTACGAAAAAGATTATATTATAATCGGAAACAGAGTGCAATTACTAGTAATAAAGTTTTCAAGCAATGCATTCACTATCATTTGTTCTAAGTTTGAGTTTTGAAGCACACATACGTGAGGAGACCTATTCAATTTTACTTGTTTTACATCTACTCCAAGTTCTCGCAAGCGTTCAGCAAGATTACAGATAATTTAATAGGGAGTAAGATCGTCATTCTCTGAACATAGAATAAGATAAGGGGCCTTCATACCATGATAAGAAAGATACGTGATAAATAATAATGTAATTCTAAAGCTTAAACAACAATAATACAAGATACTTATCTTGTTTACAATTAATTTGATAATTTGTGTTGGTTACAATTTTATTTTATTTAATTGCACATATGATGAATTAAATTTAAAAAAAAAAAAGGTAGAAGAAAAGAAAGAATAAAAAAATTGATTTGAATTAGGGACATTATAGATATTTTAACGACTTAACGAAATTTTTTTACGGTCAACTAATAAAATTGACAAAATTGTTAAAAAAATAATAATCAAATAATATACTAATTAAATTTAAAAATTAGAAGGACACAGATATTTTTACACTTGAAGTCAAAAGTATTTAATATTAGAATAATTACTCTGAAACATTCTTTTGTTTTAATTAATCACCTAATCATTCATCATCCAGATCATTTTAGTGAGATTTGACTGGATTATTCAGAGTATGAACAGCTAGCAGAGAAAAACGTCGTGTCACCGCCCGGAATCGAATAGATTATATTATTTGTTTTGTATATGACTTCCGTAGTTCCGTATATCTTCCTCATTCCTATAGATAGATACACGCAATCGGCGCCTCAGTAATGCAGAGAATTTGGTAAATTAGTTCTGAAAAGTCTGAATTGTAACAAAAAAAAAAGTCTGAACCTTCAATATATTTACAGCCTCAATCTACATCGAGCTATATCTTATGTAAGAAGTGATAGAACTAGAAGTGATATAACGAGTTGTTAACACACAATTTTTTTGTGCTTTCGTTTCGAGTCCTTACTCTATCAACTCTCATCAGAAAACCTAGTTACGACTATTCAGCATGGTTTTAGCTGAATCCTATAGCCTGAATGAACACCATGGTGCCGTCCTCCCCAGCCCTGGAATGGGGCACATCATACCACTCCTTGAGTTCGCAAAGCGCCTCGTTGTCCACCACGGCTTCCGCGTCAGCTTCGTTAACATCACCACCGAAGCTTCCACTGCTCAGACCGACCTTCTCCACTCTACCTCCCTCCCTTCCGGTCTCCACGTCGTCGACCTCCCTCCTACCGACGTGTCCTCCCTAGTCAACGACGAAATGCTTATCGTGCACCGTATCGGCGTAATCGTAGAGGAAAGCCTCAAGTGCTTGGATACAGTCCTGATCCAGCTGGGAAAGCCTAAAGCCCTCATCATTGACGTATTTTGCACACAAGGTTTCGACGTTGGCAAACAACTCTCTATTCCAGTCTACTCTTTCTTCACTCCCTCAGCTGCTTTTTGTGCTTTTACACTCTACCACCCAACCATGGACCGTGAAGTGGAGGGTGAGTTCATCGATCTACCTGAACCGGTTAAAGTTCCTGGTTGCTCCCCGGTCCGAACTGAAGACCTGCTCGACCAGATTCGAAACCGGAAGAATGACGAGTACAGATACTACTTTGGTCACGTTCGTCGGTTGTGTGAGGCGTCCGGTATTTTCTTGAACACATGGGAAGACCTCGAACCCGTACCCTTGAAAGCCATCAGAGAAAACCCTTTCTATCAGAAAATACTCACTCCTCCCGTTTACCCGATCAGACCGCTGATAAAAGAGCACGAGGAAGTGACCAAAGTTGACGCTAAATACCTGGCCTGGCTAGACCAACAGCCTGAAGACTCCGTTTTATTCATTGTGCCAGGCAGCGGCGGGACTATGACCGCCGCGCAAGTCATCGAGTTCGCTTGGGGGCTGGAGCTAAGTCAGCAGCGGTTCATATGGGTGGTTCGTAAGCCGAGCGACGCGAGTGCGTCAGCAACGTTTTTCAACGTGGGAGGGGATGTGAACGACCCCAAGGCCTATTTGCCGGAGAATTTCGTAGAAAGGACACGTGGAAGAGGGGTAGTTGTGCGTTCGTGGGCCAGTCAAGTAGCTTTTCTCCGGCACAGGGTCACCGGAGGGTTCTTGTCTCACTGCGGGTGGAACTCGTCGTTGGAGAGCATGACGTATGGGGTTCCGATCATTGCGTGGCCTTTATACGCTGAGCAAAGGGCCAATGCGACTATGCTTGCTGAGGAGATTGGAGTGGCAGTGAAGCCGGTTAGGGGTGACGGTGATACTGTTTTTGGGAGGGAGGAGATTGAGAGGGTGGTGAGGTTGCTGATGGAAGGTGAAGAAGGGAAGGTGATAAGAAGCAAAGCAAAGAAGCTACAAGAGAGTGCGGCGAAAGCGCTGGATAGTGGTGGTTGTTCTTACGAGTCCCTTTCGAGAGTGGTCAAACGGTGGAAGGATCTCTCTGCGCCTATTTGAAGAGATCAATTACTATTCTTCCAAGGTCTGAACGGTGGATATCTGGTCGCCCAAGCTGATAATAAGGAAGTTTCACAAGGCAAGCTTGCTTGCTTGTCATTTCATCTTGAGTCGAGTTTATTATTAATTTAACTTCAGATTTGTATGGAATGTGTCATCTGTTCATGCTTTAAACTAAAGATAATGCATAGGACTTCCTCACTGAGTCACTGTATTGCTTTTAATTGTTTAATTACATGAACACTTGGTGGTAAGTGAGTTATATCTATGTTGCCCCTAATTAAAGTGGTCTGGTGTAAATTGATTAATTAAGTGCTCATCTTTGTAAAGGATGGTGATCGAATAATGTCCCTCGATCATCAATTCAAGTTGGGCTTTAAAATGTAACCCCGCGTGCATAAGCTCTCTGCAACGACATTTCCAATCCCTACATCATATTGAAGCCAACAACAATTAGAAAGTGAAACTGCGAGATTGACAAGAAATTACTAGCAGAAGTAAATACTGAGTGATCAACCCGCATATAACTTGTGTTCTTCAGGAATTTCTTAGAAAGAGTTTGAGCTTTAGTGAGACATTTATCAACAAACATAGAGCGATCATAACTCTATTACCCGTCTTACCTGCAAATCATACACAACACATATAATTGATAAGTTGTTTAGTATTAAGTATTGAGATTATGCTTAACACATATGTCGCCGGAGTGTCAATTATTAGAGAATATGGGTCATCATAAAGCTCAATTTAAGATACTATCGGACTTTTAAGGTAGAAAATCTTGAGTTATTGGGTCTTAACTACTCTCACATGATAATTGCGCTAGACTTAGATGTTAGTTGAGTACCTACGACCGCAGGCGTTTCATAATGTTCCAATGTTCCCGGATTAGTGAGATCACTCTCCCTTATTAGTGAGATCAAAATATTATTTTGCCAAAAAAAAAAGGAAAAAAAAAAGCCAACACAAGATTCAACTGAGGCATCAACCCTTGGCGGGCTTTCAATTTGGGTACAATTATTTCTTGTGGGCTTCGTCCATCGTTGGCACGCAAAACAATAACGTGGACAACAGCTTCCCGCGGCAACGCGTCGTTCGCCCGAGGGAGGTCGTTAATAAGATCTCTCTCTCTCTCTCTCTCTCTCTCTCTCTCTCTCTCTCAAACTCCATCTCCGATGGAACCAAAACCAGCGACTCCCTTACTAAATAAGGAAACCCCAATCATCCAATCAAAACCAAATAAGAAAGATTTCCTGAACCACCTAGAAGCCTACTTAGCAAAACGCGATGGCGTCGACAAGCTTCTCAAAATATCCAGATACGCCGCCAAGATCGTACTCACCTCGTCGGCCCTCCCCGAAACCCTAACCCTAACTCACCGCCTCATGAGCTTCGAGTCCAGCGTTGGCGTCAGCCGCAAGGCCTTCCGGCTCGGCAAGTTCGTCCAAGACGTCAACGCCCTCCGGAGCTCCCACTTCGACTCCACCGAGGACGTCTTCCTCTCAATCGTCGCCTACGGCGGCGAGGGCGTCTACTTCTTCGTCGAGCAGTTCGTGTGGCTCGTCAAATCGGGCCTGATCGACAAGAAGCACGCGCGGAGGCTGGGGCTGATGAGCGCGTGGGCCGAGTTCGTCGGGTATTTAGGGAGTGTTTCCCTGAAAATGAGGGATTTAAATCGGATTAAGGAGGAGGAGAAGCGCGTGAAGATGAGTATTGAAGTTGCGATTACGAGGGGGATCAAGTGTGAGGAGGAGAAGGAGAGGCTGGGGAAGCTGATTGAGAAGAAGCTGATGAAGCGGTTTTCTGTTGTTCAGGATTTGGCTGATGCGTTAATGGCCGTGGCTGACATTCGTGACGGAAAAGGGCATTTCTTGGGGCCGCTTTCTGTGTCGATTGCAGGGCTATTATCGGCATTGATCAGCACTCATAAGAATTGGGTTTCTTGCTGACTTTGGTGACATTTTTAAAGAGGTATGGGTACTGGAATTGAGAACTGTTATACTGTTACTGTTAGGAGATACATGTGGAATCCACACCTGAAGAGGTTGTTACAGCTTTAGATTATAACATTTCTCAGGAATAAAACTAGGTAGTTATAGGATGAGAAATACAGTGGTTTAATAAGAATTTCTTTATTTTCAGCAGTTTAATGTATGCGATTGATTACTGTCAGGTCAATGGATCAATTGCTCATAGTACTTGATACAATGTCAACTAATCAGAATTGATCAATTGCTCAGAGTACTTGGTACAATGTCAACTAATCAGAAGCCTTAATTGTGAGTCAAGGATGGAGCTTGTGTTTGTTTGATAGAGTATATCTGGAGTGACTTTTATGCTGCAACTGTTGTTATTTGTAGTTACTGCCCCAATTCTCATTATCCTCCTAGTAAAACCACTGACATTTTAAGAAAATTCTAGTATATATCAATGTATGTTATACATCTCACATCCAACGATTGATATTGTTTTGTGAGTGGGGTTAGAAAAATAATATCAGTTGTCAACCGTTGGATGTTGGATATATAACATACATTGATGTATAATAAATTAACCGGACATTTTATAAGGACATCCTATTCAAATCTAAGTCAATATCCATTAAGCGATTTAAGCCAATCCCAGACCTAAATAACCAGTCCAAAATATTATATCACTCCCTTTACATTATTCATATTATCCCTTTATCCCAAAGGGGAGCGCTTCCTCCTTCATTCCTCATAGAACAAATATCCCTTGATGCACCTACCATGATTACATTGAAGTATGGTCTGTATGGAGTAAGATCCTTCTAATATGTGAGACTATTAGTCGATGGCTGGTTTTAACTTTCTATATATCTGGAACCTTGACATTGATAGTAAATAGTCAATGGTGTTCATGTCTTTAGATTTAAAAGACAAGGAATGACATTATCTTTAGTGATATGATTGCCACTGCTACTGACTGAACATGCTTCATAACCTATTGTTACTAAGATGACTACTTCCTTACCACAACGTTGTCGAGATCAATTTTGATGGATTCGTCCAAATAATGTCTGCTTCAGAAAAATCAGAAGCATTTGCTTTCAGAAACAGTGAAGGGCATGTGATTTTCGCCGATGCAAAAGGGTATGGAAGTGCCACTATTTTGATAGCTGAAAACTATGTCCTCAATGGAGACTACTGGAAGCTCTTAGTTCTCAAATTGTTTTACAATGTTCAACAAAATTTAGTGCAGCATATGAAGGTCACCAACTGCTTCCTAGAACTTTGTTGTGAACTCGGTGAATAGATAATTAGTGACAACTACATCCAAAATTAATTTGGTTTCTTTCGTTGGTGCTGATTCTACAATAATCGACAGTGACACGCGGATATGTTAGCAGCTCCTAGAATTTCCAGTTTGCACCCAAAAATCCCTTAAATGGCTTAAACCACACGCTGCTGCATCTCATCATTTCAATCTCAAATTCTCAATGTCAATGCTTCTCCTATTCCATTCCAATTTGGTTTCCCTCTCCATTTTACTCACTTGATATAATAAAACCCCAGATCTACACCTTCCCCCCCAATACGCTGCGTTTCGATGCCCCTTCACTATTAGTCACACACTTCCTTCCCTCCCCCTAATTTCTTTTCAATCATGGAGTCCGAGCTCAAAGACCTCAATTCCCAACCCGCCTCCAAGCCCCCCGGCGGCGGCGACGGCGGTAAGGATAACCGCCCGCTCCTCAAGCCCGACCCGGCCCCCTCCGTCTCCGCCGAGGAGCTCCGGGAGCTGGAGAAGAAATGCGCCGCTTACGTCCGCAGCGACGCCTACGGCACCATGGGGCGCGGCGACTTGTCGTTCAAGGAGAAGCTCCTCCTCGGCGTCGCGGTCGTCACTCTCGTCCCCATCCGCGTCGTCGTCATCATGACGCTGCTTGTGTTCTACTACTTGATTTGCCGGATTTGCACGCTTGGATTGTCGCCGAATCGAGACGAGGACGAGGGCGAGCAGGAGGATTATGCCCACATGGGAGGATGGAGGCGCGCGGTGATCGTCTGGTGCGGCCGATCCTTATCCAGAGTCATGCTTTTCGTTCTAGGGTTTTATTGGATCAGCGAAACCTATAGAATACCTGATTCCGCTGAACAATCCAAGCCTGAGGTAACTCTCTCTCAGTGATTCTGTAAAAAATTAAGCTGTAAATTGTTATAATTACTGAAAATTTGTTGTTTGATTTTTAATTAGGGGAAAGAGGAGGAGGGTGAGGAGGCTGAGAAGCCTGGAGCTATTATATCTAACCATGTATCGTATTTGGATATCTTGTATCACATGTCGTCTTCCTTTCCCAGCTTTGTTGCTAAGGTGTGTGCTAAGCTTTATCACATTACTGTGCCAAGATTGAGTTGAATTTTTCTGTCAATTGTGTCATCCTGGATTTTTGTTTGTTTGTTGGTGCAGAGATCGGTGGCTAAACTTCCTCTAGTTGGCCTCATCAGGTTTGTAAAATTCGTAACTGCTTGGTCCTTTTTTGTTAGCTAAGCATGTGATTGTCATCGCCAAGCCAGTAGATGTTCATGTATCATGTAGAGTGTTCATTTTATGGTATCAAGGGAGGTAAAGGGAATTCAAATTTTCGTATGCATATTTTTGACAGCAAGTGCCTCGGTTGTGTCTATGTTCAGCGGGAGTCAAAATCATCCAACTTTAAGGGTGTTGCAGGTATAATTTTCTTTGCAATTTGTTGTGATTTTGTGTGTGTGTGTGTGTGTGTAGTAGTTATGGCAGCTTATGATAATCCAAGTTGTACATCGTGAATGTTAGCACCAGCTAATTTTAAATGTGAACAGTTATAATTATTAACACGGAATTTTAAGGACCGAATAGCTGACGTTAGATATACCAAAATCTGTGTAATTACCAGACGTTATGTATAAAGTGAACTGCATCATATGAACCTTGTACATGATATACTGAATAATGGATGAAAGTTTAAAATTTATGCTGAAACAACCTGCTTAACTTCGAAGAAAAGTTTTCATGCACTCCCATATGTTCCCCATGTGGTTCTGTATCTATGCAGCATCCTTGCTTGTTTCATTTCCATGCTATTTGGATGAACCTGATCTTGTGTTTGTTTTACTGGTTATCCCATATGGCAATTTCTTTTTTGAAGTCTTATACTCAACATATCCTTAATCGAATAGTAGTCTGTATATTCCCTGTCTGAACCTGCTCTGTGGCTTGCAGGTGTTGTGACAGATAGAGTTCGAGAAGCACATCAGAATAAATCTGCACCACAAATTATGCTTTTCCCAGGTTATTCTCTTAAAACTTTATTTTACCACTAATCCTTTCTCCCATGAATTGAATGACCTTTATGTGACAACTATACCGTCATCAATTTAGTGCCTATTGGTATCTGAAATCTCATTCTGCAAAAAAAAAAAAAAAAAACTCATGACTTCATATGACAACTAGAATGTTTGAATTGTTTCAACTTCTAGACTGATAAGGACTTTGCACAGTCTATTTCCCCTGTTGTAACTTGTAGTGGAATATTAGTATGTGGAACATGTGTTGACCTCTTGCTGGTAGGATTTGATGCAATCTCTTCATTCTTAATTGCTTTAGCCAAAAGTGTTCCTATTTTTTCTCCTTAGGAACTAGTTTATTATTCATGTTCTAGCAGAACTGCATTTTGTTGTCATGTGTATAATTAATTGCTTGTCTAATGTTAAGCTTTGTTTATTATATGTTTCATCTTTCTACAGAAGGTACTACTACAAATGGGGACTTTCTTCTGCCATTCAAGACAGGAGCATTTTTGGCTAAAGCTCCAGTGCTTCCAGTAATTCTTAGATATCCTTACAAGAGATTTAGTCCTGCCTGGGACTCAATATCTGGGGTGAGTTTCTTATTAATATTGCAAAATATATGGACTTTTGGTTTTGGAGAAGTTACTGAATGCATCTCACATTATCCTTGTCCAGTAAGTCTTGAGGGATTCTGTAGTATGTTTGTTTGTTATTTGAGTGGTTTAATGAATCACTGGTTTGAAGCAGAACTTGCAGTCAGTGCTACTGTTCAAAAAGAATGTTGGATTGTATAGTCATAGTTATGTATATATCATTATATCTTTTCTCATGCAGTATTCTGGGATGCTATTTTGACTCACTCATTCACTCTTAATTTCAGGTGCGACATGTGATATTTCTTCTCTGTCAATTTGCAAATCACATAGAGGTCACAAGGTTACCTGTTTATTACCCTTCACAAGAAGAAAAGGATGACCCAAAATTCTATGCTGATAATGTCAGAAGATTGATGGCCAGTGAGGTATTAGTTCTAAAAGAGTATATGCTGAGGATCTTTGCATGTGACTTGATTAGCTCAACATTAAAGATAATATGATGCCAGTGTAGCTTTAGATTGCTGGTTACATCTGTGTTTTGTGTTTACAGGGTAGCATGACACTGTCGGATATCGGACTTGCGGAGAAGCGAGTATATCATGCTGCGCTTAATGGTAATAATTGCCATCCTAGTGTTTTGCATCAGAAAGACGATTGATAAATTTCATGGCCTCGCACCCACTCCCAAATGATATCTAGTGGCAGTTGAGTTTCTTAGTTTCTGTTGGTATTTGTTCATGAATGCACAGCCACAGTAAGGGGTGGTAATAATCGCTATTGACTTGTAAAGATGTGCCATTACATAAAAAAGCCAATGGTGTGCCCTTATTAACTTGTAATTCCATACCTATGGGAACTGTCCTGTCCTATCTGAGTATATTGAATATGGTGTTGGCCTGATGTTTGCATCATTACTTTGTTAAATGCATTTGTAACCCCTTTCCAGAAACTTTGCACCTGTTGATCTGAAGCATCTCTTTCATGTTCCTGCAGGTTTGTTTTGCCAATGCTAATTCGGATTCGCCATCTGTAATTATATTCATTCTATGATACAATTCATTATAGGGAAAACTAATTTACACATGGATTGTAGAGGGTAGTCCCTTTTGTCAGAACCTGTATTTACTGATGCGTTGCCGTGGAGTTGGAAGTGGGCTGGGCTTTTGTGATTGTTGTATGTCAGTATGTCTCTCCATCAGTTTATTGGATGAATAGGGGTAGGTTAACCCACCATTATTGGGTTGGTATACATTGTACTGATGATATGTCCATAGATTAGGTTTGGTTGGAAAATTTAGAACTTGTTCCTCAAATTAGATTGATTCTTTGACTGCTCAATCCTTTTTTGCTCTCTTGTTTTCTTTTTTCCTTGTTTGTGTTCAAGTTCCCAAATAGAAAAGCAATATAGCAGTCGTTGATTGGTTCCAAATTCATGCAGTGAAGTCCTACGAATAGATGGAATAAGATAATAAAATGTGAGTAATTAATGGGGTAAGGGAAGATTCGTTTTACTTCTTCGTTTTGAAAAACATGCTCCACTCTTTCGTATTACCACGTAAAAACGTGAACCAATTTACTTCTCCCTTCCAAGTTACCAAGTTGTTCAAATTGTAATCACAATCGTCTCCCTCTTTCATTGCCGGTGCGTCCCTTCTGATTGTTATTTATTTGAAGTTCCATCAGTTAAACTTAGACCCCGTAGTTATATCCTCATTATCCTGATCCGATTCCATGAATGTTTACGGATGTCACTGTCATCGAAGTTAATGTAGATTGTGAAGAATTTACGACGAGAATTATGACAATTTTATCCATGGATACATAATCTGAGCCTCTGAGCATGAACAATTATTTGTATTTTGACCGCTACCGCGTGTATTAACTTGGCAGTCAAGCACAAAGATTTCTCCCCTTGAGTGAAAAATTGGCTGGAATTTCCTTTTCTAATTAAGACAAAATATCCTGATCCAGTAATTTGATTAGGACCATTAGGTGTGTTCATTATATTTTTGGAAGTTCCATTATTTTTGTGACAAACCACCAAGCAAATTCCTATCTAATCCGAAATTGAAAATCTTGGGTGTCGTCCCCCATTCATTATCGGCTATTATGGGAAAACGATACTATTGGGAAACTGAATTTCACAGAATATTGACTCATTAATACGAATATGGAGAAATCTGAAACTGGATCAGGCAAATGCACCATAATATATACCCCCTTCGATTCGGCTTTGTATAACTCAAACTTGAAACGATTTGCCAAAGCTTTCATCCCAACAACCCTCTCTAGAAAAACCTCTTTAGAAAAACCTTCTCATATGTAGACCAACCCGCACCAACTCACAGACATATCTATTTAATCCATCTTCAAATTTTCTGATCAGTTTAGGTTCCAAAACTTATATTTGTTGCAGTCAAGATGGAGGTTGAGGCAATGAACTCGCCGGAGAAGTCCAGCTCGATAAGTAAGATAACACTGGTGGCCTCCATTGCAGCCGGAGTACAGTTCGGCTGGGCGCTTCAGTTGTCGTTGCTGACGCCCTACGTCCAGCAACTGGGAGTTCCACACAAGTGGGCCGCCGTCGTCTGGCTTTGCGGGCCAATCTCCGGTTTGCTGGTACAACCCATCGTTGGTTACTACAGCGACAGCTGCAAGTCTCGCTTTGGTCGCCGACGACCGTTCATAGCTGCTGGTGCTGCTCTTGTCGCCATCGCCGTCTTCCTCATTGGATATGCTGCTGATATCGGCGTCCGGTCCGGCGATTCCTTGCACAAAAAGACGAAGCCTCGAGCCGTCCTTGTATTTGTGGTCGGTTTCTGGATCTTGGACGTCGCCAACAACATGTTACAAGGGCCCTGTCGCGCACTTTTGGCCGATATATCCGGTTCCGACACAAAGAAAATGAGGACGGCCAACGCCTTGTACTCCTTCTTCATGGCTGTCGGCAACGTTCTAGGCTACGCTGCTGGGTCGTTAAAGAATCTCCACAAGGTGTTTCCTTTTACTGAAACCAAAGCCTGTGATATTTACTGTGCAAATCTTAAAAGCTGTTTCTTCATATCCATTGCTCTACTCTTGATACTCACCATCCTTATAATGGTGTCCGTAAATGAGAAAGTAATTCCTAGTAGTAAGGAGAAAGGTGAGGGCGAGGGAGGAGTGATGTTCTTCGGAGAGATTATTAGTGCTTTTAAACAGTTGAATAGGCCGATGTGGATTTTGCTTTTGGTCACTTCCTTGAACTGGATTGCATGGTTCGGCTTCTTATTATTTGACACAGATTGGATGGGGAAAGAGGTGTACGGAGGTGAGGTCGGGAAAGGGCGCCTTTACGACATGGGAGTTAGGGCTGGTTCACTGGGGCTCATGTTAAACGCTGTCGTGTTAGGGGTAATGTCTCTTGCTATTGTCTACTTGGCTCGTGGGGTTAATGGGGCTAGATTACTCTGGGGAGTGGCCACTATTATACTAGCCATTTGCCTTGTTATGACAATACCAATCACTAAGTTGGCTGAGAAGCATCGACATGCCTCCGGTGTCGCTGGCGGAGCTGAGCCGCCGCCGCCCCCTGCTAACATTAAGGCCGGTGCATTGATTATATTTGCGTTGTTAGGGATACCTCAAGCGGCGACCTTTAGCATCCCTTTTGCCATGGCCTCCATATTTTGCAGCAATTCTGGTGCAGGACAAGGTAAAAACTTAAAATTGTTTTGTTTTTATATTTAATTCTGAAAAAGGTGAACTTAATTAATACAAATTAATTAGGTCAAATTATTTATTTACACTGCTTAACCATATCAATTTTTGATTTTGTAGGGCTTTCTTTGGGAGTCTTGAATATATCAATTGTCATACCACAGGTAAGCGTTAAGCATACACATTCAATTATGATTTACATTGTACCGTTTATCTAATTGTAGCATCATGGTATCAGTCGATTTCTTAATGAAATAATGTATTTGCAGATGCTTGTTTCTTTGGTAAGTGGACCATTAGATTCTGCTTTCGGAGGTGGTAACTTGCCCGCGTTTGTGTTGGGAGCCATTGCCGCAGTAATAAGTGCAATATTGGCCTTGACTGTTCTACCATCTCCTCCACCTGATCGTGAAACTGAAAATGTAGCTGCCGGTTTCCATTGATCCATTTGTTTCAATACTATTCATTAGTCTGTCTTGGGATATTTTCTTTCAGATGTAATGGATAAAATTTTAAATTTATTTGTCTTTAGTGTACACGTGGATGTGCAAACGATAAATAATCTTATTTTTATTGAATTTCCCACAAATTGTTGAAGCTCAAATACCATGATTGAATTAACATAATTGTGTGTGTGTATACTTCGAATTAACACTTCGGCCACTTCGGTCTTGTTAGCGAGTTGATTATGATGGTGTTACGTTTGTAACCAGGGTAATTATTGGTTCCGCTACTTTTAACTATTGTGTATTACTCAATAAAGTTGTATAAACAGATTACAAAATATGAGCGCGTTATAATGGTACGTTGGGACATCACTCAGACAAACAAGTTTCGTTGAAGATTCATGGCATGTAATTTGCTCATTTGTGAGCAATACAATTAGTTGTCCTAATTCTGAGCTCAACGAAATTAAAAAAAAAATTTCAATTTGGACTAATGAGATCCAGCAGGTACAACAACTGGAGTATCATGATCTGGCGGAGGGGATGGCAGAACAGTCAAAGCAAGGATTCCACTAATTACAGCTGCAATAGCTCCGAGGACAAAAGCCGGTAAGTTTCCTCCACCAAAAGAAGCATCCAGCGGTCCACTTATAACTGATACAAACATCTGAGAATTATATTCATTCATTAGTTCATAGACCAATCGATGAATAACGCTACAATTGTCGATTATATATCCATTAATTCTAAAATATGTTAATTACCTGTGGTATGACAATGGCTATATTCAACACACCCAGAGAAAGCCCTATTAAAAACAAATTGTACAGTTAATTTCACGTACATGATTAGTTACGTTACGTTATTCAATCAGGAACACAATAACGACGTTTTACCTTGGCCAGCTCCGGAGTTGCTGCAAAAGATAGATGCCATTGCAAAAGGAATACTGAAGGTGACAGCCTGGGGAATTCCTAACAGGGCGAATATCAACAACGCACCGGCTTTAACTCTAGCAGGAGGCGGTGGTGGTTCAGCTCCTCCAACTGTGGCGTATGCATGTCGATTGTTCTCGGCCATTCTGGTAACCACTATCGTCATGAGGAGGCAGATGGCTAGGAAAAAGTTAGCTACTCCCCAAATCCTTTTAGGGCCGTTAACTCCTCTAGCAAAATAAACAATTGCGAGTGACATTGCACCTAAAACGAAAGCATTGAGCATCAGACCAAGTGATCCTGCCCGGACTCCCATGTCATAAAGGCTTCCTTTGCCGACAACTCCGCCATAAACTTCCTTGCCCATCCAGTCAGTATCAAATAGTAAAAATCCGAACCACGCCACCCAGTTCAAGCAAGTTACCAGAAGAAGGATCCACATGGACTTCTTCAACTGTTGGAATGAACGAAGAATCTCACCAAAGAACAACAACCCTCCTTCTTCAGTTTCCGTAGCAATTTTGTCTAATGGTCTTTCCTTCACTATAGTTAGGGCCAAGATAGTGAGTACCAAAAGCAAACAAATTGATAGGAAGAAGCAGCTCTTGAGGTTGGCACAGTAAATATCGCATGCCTTGGTCGTCGTGAAGGGAAATACTTTGTGAAGACCCTTCAGCGATCCGGCAGCGTAGCCGAGGATGTTTCCGACAGCCATGAAAAACGAGAAGAGAGCATTTGCCGTTCTCATTTTTTGTGTGTCTGAGCCCGAAATATCGGCTAAAAGAGCCCTGCATGGGCCTTGCAGCATGTTATTCGCAACATCTAAAATCCAAAATCCCACAACAAAGACAGCCACAGCTCTTGGCTTCGTGGATTTCTCCAACGAATCGCCGGCACGGACTCCAATATCGGCGGCATAACCGATAAGGAAAACGGCGACTGCAACAAGCCCTGCCCCAGCGATAATGAAAGGGCGGCGGCGTCCGAAACGAGAAGTGCTGCGGTCACTGTAGTAGCCGACGATGGGTTGCACCAGCAAGCCAGAGATCGGGCCGCAGAGCCAGACGACGGCGGCCCACTTGTGTGGAACCCCCAGTTGCTGGACGTAGGGCGTCAGTAACGACAGCTGAAGCGCCCAGCCGAACTGTACTCCGGCAGCGATGGAGGCTACCAAGACTATCTTTGATATGGAGCTTGACGGCTCCGGATAGTTCACCCTGCTATCAACTACCATGTTTTATTAGGTTGGCCGGAGAATTTGAAAAGAGATAACTTGTTGGTGCAGAGAGTAGATATGACTGAGACAGTGTTTTTTTTCTTACATTGATGGAGGGGGTGGGGTATTTATTCTACTGGATTTTTACCTCAGCCATATCCAAATAACCAGATTTCTCCATATTCGGATTAATTAGTCATTACAGCAAAATCAGTTTCGTATAATAAAGTTGTTGTAGGTGTCGTTTTTGAACAATGGAATGGATGGGAATTCGAAGATTATTTAGTTTGGGATGAAAGGTCAATGCAATCCGCTGGAGGCTCTGATAGCTTGGTACGTAAAACATGCACAACCGTGATAAAACTTCTAGAATTTCGTTTTTCCAAACAGAAATCTTCGTTATCCCATTCCCACCTAATACGATGAGTTTAGTTTGTAATCAAATGAACTGGCTATTGCTTTCTGGGAGAAGTATAACACTTTTTTTTAAATTCTGATATATATGATCCAAATACAAACGAAGTGATACGTTATACTTTGTTGTATAATAGGCAATTTTGTGTTGTAATATAGACGTACATTGGAAAAACTTCCTACTAAGTAAATCTCCCGCTACATATTATATATACATGTCCCTAATAATTCTTTAATCCCTCGAAACAGGTAATAGAACCTGATTTTGAAATGCCAGAGCTAGGATCATGCATGAAACTAGCTATATGAAACTATGCAGGTTCATATGTGTGTCAAAGCAATGGTGCCCTCTCTTCTCCGTCCCTGATTATGTCAAAATGTGTACACGAACAAAGTCTGTCGAGAATATACATAAATTGTAGTACTAGAGAAGATGACTCATTTCCCTCATGGAACGCGTTCAGTTTTAGGCCATTTTACCGTATTAGGTTTGTATAAATACGGTAATTATTAAGTAGTATATCCTTAATTTCTTTTTTATTTTGTTTTTCAAGTCATCAAAATCATTTCATACGACAGATTTCCATGTGGAGATATAGACAGCCATATTTGGCTATAGCGAAACAGAGGGAGCAAAATTGAAAGAATTAAAATTAAAGTTTTCATTCCCACTTCAAGAGTCCTAACTTGGCCTCTAAAGATCCCAAAAACTTAGCAGAATCTTCGCAAAAATATTCGTTGCATAATCCCATGATATGAAATTTTATCTAAAGATCCCAAAATCTTAGCAATAATCATCATATAAGGATTTCAAAAGGGTAAGTTAATCACATAATATTGGTTAAATCTTCTAAAAATGCCAAAGAGGGTTTAAGTGTTTAACCAAAGTTATCAAACCCAACTAACAGCTTATAAAAACCCTAAGAAATCGATCCCAGTATTCATCTCTCGTCCTCTTATTGACCATCAGAATAACCCTAGACCTCGATCTCCTGCTTTCTGCTTCATTTAGATCTTTCATCCCTCTTTCTTTTGCTCCCGCCTCTATCATGGAGGCAGACACCAATATATATAGTTCTTCCTTATGTGATAATTTATGATCACAGCAGCCATTTCCTTGTATAAATACATGTCATGTTAAGATGGAGGTGCTT
This sequence comes from Argentina anserina, assembly GCF_933775445.1. NCBI lineage: Eukaryota > Viridiplantae > Streptophyta > Magnoliopsida > Rosales > Rosaceae > Argentina > Argentina anserina. Next base: position 29,629,636 of record NC_065873.1, on the reverse strand, counting down.
CACTGGGACATTTTTAGGGTGCAGTCAAAACTATCGCAACAAGGCATAGAAGTGTTCGAAAGTGGAAATCATGCACTAAAGTTGCATGGACTTTGTTTCCCCGGAGACGGTGTCTGGCTTTTATGTATGGAACCCCTCCACCGGGTTCGTCTGCAAGTTACCTGCCCCAAATTTTCCTTTCCTTCTAGATGACATTCGCAAGTGTGGTCTCAAATTTTCCTTACGCTCTAGGTAAACTTTGATATTCCTCTCGTAAACTTTGAGCTCTCCATTCTTCTTCTGGTGAACTTTGTTCTTCAGTTACGTCTCGGCTGCGGATGACTACAGACTTGCGTTGGGCGCTGTAGACGGTGCAACTTTGATCTCAAGGCAGTGAAATTGGTACTCGGTAGTTATGATGGTAGCGCACATATAGATGAAACTATTATTGTAGTTTGTACTCAACATAATCTGCAATCACTAACTTGCTTAGTGTCTGCAAAGAGGCTTGGTATCGTGCTTCTGGATGCATTAAGTAACAGATTATCACTGATTTGAGTTACCTTGGTTATCTGATCGGGTTTGTAAGTCCCCCATCTTGATTCCATCTGTATTTGATTGCTTGCTATCCTTGTTACCAAACTATGAAATATTTTTTTCAATCCCAACTTTATAATTGGTAAATGTCCTAAAATTAACTCGTTCCACATTAGAGGCTAAATCCTCTGGTAATAAGAGAGATTCATTTGTCGGGGCTGACATACTAACCCAAGTTAACTGGACAATTTACACTGGAGGTAACTGGAGCATACCTCTAAACTATTGAAAGACAAGTAGTAGCAAATGAAGAAATATAGGGAGACAGAGAAACTGATTAGCAATTTCTCTTACATTCGGTAGCTGCAAACCATAGTTATGATTGTTGTAAACATGACTATGCAAACGTGGGATAGCTAAAACAATCTGAGTGATGGCAGCCTTCTCCAAACGCAGACACACAAAAATTTAGCAACAAATCCTCAACAAAGGTCATGGAGGTTGGTCATCCAACAGCAATCCTGCAATCTCTTTTTCACCTTTCTTTCAAGGAACCATTGTTTGACCTTCTTAATTCCCACGGAGGCAAGCAGCCTTTCAAGGGTGACTGTAGAAACAATGAAGATGATGACAATTGCTTCTGCCGCATTGAGATAGAAGACAGGCAACTGAAGGCACTTCTCAAACTCCTTTTCTCGCTATCATATGGTTGATTGTTAGGGTCGTGTTGTACAGCAGAAATCTTTAGCGCTTCAGGAAGTATGCAGTTGCATATCGAACCTGACAAATAGAAATAAAATGGAATGGATTTAATTTGGCTTTTGGTTACCTACTCTTTTACATGTATGTTGGACTGCTGTGACAAAGGTGAGATAATATGTGCATGACTCCAACTTGTTTTCATGATTGATCAGATTATTATTTCAATGAATCTAAAATGTATAGTGATCAGAATGAAGATACTGTCTGAGTAGGTATACTAAATTATACAGGGCTCCGTTTCAGAAAGTCCTAGAATGAGACCAGTAACTACGAGCACAAAAAACAAGGGACTTGAAAAGTAGCAATGATCAAGTTTTCTAACAAGTTCATACACGTGAAAATTCCCAAGAACGGTACTTTGTAGATATTCGAATGCAAATAATGAAACACTGTACACTTCAAACCCAAAAAGAATCAGGGTGAAGAAATGATACCTATTCTTGCCAGCCGATTTACCCACTTTGGAATTGATTTCCCGGTTAGCTTGTAGCAGATATCTCTGCAGAAATGGTTGCAATTCTTGACAATCAGGTGATACGTATCACCATTGTAATTCAATGATTGGCGCTCCATAAACTCTCTAACCCGAATAGGGTCCAAGCTTGTAGTCCCAATAAAGATAGATTTCCTGAATTTGAATCCAGGGCATTGCTGAGGTTCAACCTCAAAAACACCACTGGTAGGGTAGTCATGTGCTCCAAATGCATATTCTACACCATGAACTGTACAATGCAAGTGGGACTATTAGAAACCGAACTTCATGAACAAGAAGCAACAGAAAAGGGAAGCAACTGATGACAGCAAGTTGCACTCAACATGTAAGATTCACATGATCGATGAAGAATGGACACAAGGAGAGTGAGAGAAGGGAGGCAAAGACACTCGATGACTATATTTAGCAGTTCTAAAAGTTCAAAAGTCGCAAACTCTTAGATGAGTGCTAAGATATAAGATGATCTGACAAAAGAGCACCACATTTGCACTAGATATGAGATGTTTAACAACCGTACCACAGGGGTGCCACATCCAGTCTAAAGAACAAGCAAACATTGCACCGAACAAGGTTACCAAGTTACAAATGTGAATACAATTCACAGAACAGGATGAAAATATCCCACATTTTCCTACTGTTCTGTGGTATTGAAGATTTAATGTCGAAAACTTTAAATCCTTACAATTGGAGCAGACGGAAGTATGGTTCAGAGCCATATTTAAACGAACATTCATTAGCACATTATATAAAATTGAAGACAGAACATTCGACCTTACCTTCAACACCAGAGTGAAAAATTCCAAAGCCTGCCCAGTAAACATATCCATTCATGGGTGTCAAGTCATATACATTGAGATATACAGGTGCTTTGCCTGGACCAAATTCCGACTTCGATTTGGGAAATAAAGAAAAACGCGTAGCTGATTTGTTTTTCAACTGAAGTGGGACCATGGCTTTCCATCTTTTCTTCAATTCAAATTTCATCTTTTGTTGATCGTGTGTCCAGAAAATATCAAGTGCTTGCCTCCAGTCTGTACTTTTCAAATTGTGAGAACAGTATGAGATCAATATTACCACAAGAAGCTTCTATTGTTTTATTCTTCTTCATCTCATAGGTGTATAGATGATACATTGTATCAAACTGGGATTCAAAAAAATCTGACTAGGAATAGGTAACGAAAAAAATGAAAAATCCTTGAACAAGTACTGAACAGTGAACACGATACCTTCAGTCAAAAGTTATAACTCATCACTTTGTTGTGTAAATTTTGTTCACTAGTGAAATATTTAAACGACGGATTGTGAGTAAAAATTAGCACACCGGTTCCAAAGAGTTTCTAAGCCTTCATGTAGTAAGAGTTAAATCATAATTACCGTTCATGTGCTTGAAAATTTCATCAAGAATTGATGAATATCTTACAGACTAGTTCAGAACTTCAGACTACAGAAACCATGAGCCAATAGGGTTTAGAATACATGTGCAATTAGTCAACCCAAATAAAAAAATCAAAATTCCAGCTAATTATGGTTGGCAACAAAAAAAACTACAGTAACCTCAAATCCTTAACTTAAAGCTAAACGTGAATTTCAACCACAGTAGCAGAAATAAACAATTATGATGGGTAACTACACCACAGATCTCAGCATAATAGATATGAACTTGAAGATCTACATCAGAATTCCAGATCTAGCTTCATATACTCACCACAATTATCAAATGAGAGGTACCAAATTCAAGCGCATACAAGAACAGCCATTATGACCACTAATCTTGCCAAGGAAAAAATCAGCCAAATTGAGAAAAGAAATAGCAAAATTGCTCTTGGTTGCTGAGAAATAACTGAGGAAAATGCAGCTTAAATTTTGAAGCTTTGCAAGAACGGAACTTGAAATTTTGAAACTTTGCTACAGACACTTCAAAGCAAAGCACTTTGTCCTGCTTTGTTTTCCAGAAAGTTCTAACCAAGCAGAACCAAAGAATTATGAAAACCCAGAAAACAAAAGAAGCCACAGAACGAAAAGTACCAAAGAGAAAACAGAATATAAAAAAAGGGAGCAAAGATTTTCAGGGTGGAACTCACAGATTAAGTGAAGACAGAAGCCATTGGAGCCCAGCAGAACCAAGCAGCAAGCAGCTTGCTTTAGTGTTTATGGGTGCCAGAAATGACCAACTGCAATGAGAGAGAGAGAGAGAGAGAGAGAGAGAGAGAGAGAGAGCTCTTTGTATTCCTCCAACTGGCCACAAAATACTTAAAAAGCTAAAAGCCTAAAATCAATCAAGAGAGAAATGGAGAGACTAACCCAAAACTGAAAGAGAAATTTGATTTAGAGGCCAAGAGGGAATATCATTATTGGAGAGTGAGAGGGGACACTGCTATTATTTACAGTGAGGGGGAAATATCTCACTGTGTGTGTCTACTTACTACTCCAACTCAACCCCCTTAACCTCTTTGCCCTTTTATTCAACAGAGTAGAAAAACTAGGACAATTAAATTACTATTGTATATTCTTCAATCAGATTTGGTGAAGGTTAGTCTCTTCACTCTCAAACTTGCTGAAACAGACTGAAGTAAAGAAGGTTACATTAGTGTCTTGTCATTATCTGACTGGGGACTTTGGTTTTAACTAACCTTAAAACAATGTAATTAGTTTGATTATTTTTTAATGTCCAGAATGAGGATGGGGATGCATTTTTCATAAACAGCTGATGGAGTGTCAAATCAGCATTGGCATATATTATAGTGACATCACATAAATTATAAATTCTTTCTAATCTGTAAACTATTTTATTCAGTGACTAAACCAGAAAAGAAACAACAGCACTAGACAAATCTAAGCACTAAAATTAAACACATCTGATTTGAGGAATTTGCTGAACAATGATTAAGCAAATCATTAGACAAAAGTCACAAAACCCAGCGTTCATAATACTACTACACAGAAAGGGAGCACAGAAAGAGCTCTTCATGAATACTACAATCATGTCATTTAGTTTACTAATCAAAATCATCAGCATTGACTATGTAGGCGCGTCAATCACTCTATAAGTAAAAAAAAAAAAAAAAACAATATTGCCAGCTTTGGTTTCTTTTATGTGACATATACAGAAGGTTACAGCTTCTCATGTCCACTGCTTTTTGTATTTAGTTGAGGCCTCCACGGACATCTTGCCTCTTGATCAAGTTTCAAGTGAACTCTTATCATGTTTCCGAGCAAGTATTGCAATAAATTTCGTAATGATTTAACTCAGGGATGAACACAGTATCACACATTTTGGAATATGGTAAAATTTAGTTGTTAAACTTAGACTAGTTTAAGTGACGGAATATGTTATCTGTTTAGATTTTCCGCGTTTGAATTTGTTTGAAAACTCTGTAACTATTGGATTAAATAAGCATGATGCAAATAACTTATAAGTTATAACCATTTTCAGCCTTATTCAATCGAGTGAAATTCGTTAAATTTCAAAATTTTACTGTGTTGTTTATTCGTTCCTAGGTCCTTAAGAAGAAAGAATCCAAAGTTGAGGGACCCTTGTGCACATCACAAATTCACAATGATATGATTGTAAACAATTAATGGATGGGCCTTTTTTTTTTTTACGGATAACTGACTCACGTACTTAAGGGCTGGCCCAACTGACTGCTCCAATAAGGTATTGTTTTCTTATCTCAGTAAAAACAAAAATTTGTATATTTCTGCAATCAAAATGTATCTTCATGTTATGTGGGTGCACTTCAATTCTGAACTGTCATTGCAACTCAACATCACACGGTCATAGTGGACCAAGAGAGTTAAAGTGATTCCATGCTTCCTGTTTTACCACAGAAAAAGAAAGATGTATCAAGCCACTAAAGTGCATTGCTTGCTGCTTTTTTCAACAAGAAAATATTATGAAACATGTGATTCTTGACAAGAGTTTAAGCACTCTATTACGTATAGTTCAAGAAATTATAAGTAGGTACCTGCAAGATATCAAAAACCTTTTCGGCGATGTATTTTTGTTCTGAAGTAGCTCCTTTCTGTTGTAGTTTATCAGGGTGTAGACACAGTAGAGCCCTTTGATATGATCTTTTCACAGCATTTCCTTCGATTATATCAACTAGAGGTACAGGCTTCCACCCGCTCCCAGGCCAAACAATCTGATACGTTAATGACAAAATCTTCGTTAGTTCATTTCGAAAAAAACAGCAAAATACGAACGAAGATTGGATGCGAAAAGTACTCACATGTTGCATAGTAGAGAGCAGTGAGCGTATGTTTCCTTCCTTTCCACTTGACCACTTTCGTATTTTAGCATCAATAACCTGGATCATGTGATTTAATAAATCACTGCTCCAGGGCAAAGAACAAAAAATTGTAATAGCATTTGTTTGTCTGCTTGACTGTTTGTTCTAAAATACCTGTAAGTCCTCATGATTAATGTCAACTACTGGTGGTGTCTTCTCATCTTGAATTAATTCTTTGATCTACAAACACGCGATAGGAATACATTAAGAACATTATGCTTGATCAAATTAGAAGTTCCCACTTCGTAATATCTTCAGGCATAGTATGCAGAACCCATCAATACGTTTACTTCATTCTTTGTATAGAATGGAATAACTAAAGCCTAATGATTGTAAAGATACAATATAATACAATACAACTCTTTTACGGAAAAGCAACAACCGTATACCTGGAAAGTCTCATGGAAGGACTCATCCACATCTTCAATATTAGCCTTCGAGCAGTTGGCAATTGATCCTGTCAAAAAGTTGTCAACTGAGTAATCAGACTATTACAAGCCAATATGAATGAGTCTACAGATATTGTTACAAAATTCAAAGTGACAGATAATATGTTGAAGTAGATTATGATGCAATTTAAGAAAAGAGAGTTGAAGATGGAACTGGAGCAATATCAAGTATCTGTTACTGATACTACATTGATAATAACTTTCATGCTTTGATTACCTTTAGTTTTTCACTTTTTTGTGTAGCACACATTATTTCATACAGGATTATGAGAACTAACCAGTATTTGAAGCTGAGACATTTGGCTTGGGAACGTTATCAAGGATAATGCTAGCACTCCTAGCAGTCTTTTCTTCAGAAGCTTCCTTCTCTGACCATTTGAGATCTTCTTTTATCTGGAAATATCAATATTGAGCAAGTGTTGTCAGCATATCATTAGTATTTGGTATTGAACTCAAAACAGTCTGAATTTCTTACCTTGATGGAAGAAGCATCTGGCAATGTTTTCTTCACATCAGAATTCTGTGATTCGTCATGCATTATAGGTGTGCTTAAACTTGCTTCATTCCCTGATTCACTAGAACTTTTTTCCTTCCGTCTGAAGCGTTGACTTCCCAAGTCACCACCATCTTTGGGTTTTGACGAAGCTTCTTGGCCGAACTTTTTAACAAAATCCTTAACCGTTCCCTTGACTTTGTTTCTTCCAAGAATGTCTCCCAACTTTTGAGGCGAGCCTTGGACACCAGATTTATCGACATGAACATTAGTCAAGGAACTTCTTTTTCCATTCTCAGTTTTCACTTTTCTACTAGAACCAACATCTACAGATGATTTTTTGGTGCCTATGACTGAGCTTTCCCTTTCATCAGCCAAATTACTTATCTCGTTAGTTCCTACATACAAAAAGACAAGTGTGGTGTCAGAGAAGCTACATAAGCCAACTGAAGTTGATCCATTATACAGCATACATACCTTGTCTAAGATCATCATCAAAAAACAGAGAATGAGTATATTTCATCTCAGGTTTGTGCAGCTGTTCCATGAGCGCGTGAACTTGTTTCTGTGGATTTTCACCAGTTTTTTGTAGCAAAGAACGAGGTTCTATATTTTCACTAGTCTGGCATGAAATGGTGTTTTGTTTTGGCCAATGGCATGAGCAGGTATCTTCTTTTGGCCACTGGCATGAAGCGGTAGCACCAGCAACATCTTCGACAGTATAAAGGCTACTGATAGTTTCTGAAGATTCAACTACAGGAAGAATGGTATCCTCAACGAATCGACTTGGCTGTACTTCTACTGTTTTGGGAGTGCTTTTATCAAGAAGCACATCATTTTCTAGTTGATTGCTTTCCAACTTAGACGATGTAGAATCTGCAACCAGGTGATCAATGGAGGTGAAATCAATACTAGGCAGAGTGGATATAGGTGATTTCGTTGCCATACTCTTGTTATCAGTATCTTCACTAGTGTTTAATTGTTCCTCATTTTTAGTTGCTTGCACTCTTGAACCACTCCTTCCCCTAAGAGGCATTACCATTGGCTTGCTAGCCCACTTGTATATAGAGAAATGAAACTGAAAGAGATTGTTACCAGTTGGACTTTCAGAACTCTTAGAATCCTGTTCCAAAGTGCTGCCCTCTGTATCATCTTTCCCATCCTTGGACACGTTTGAGGACCCTTCAATGGTAACAGAAAAGTCCTGAGATAAATGACTCATGCAAAGCGATGACGACCGAAGATCACTTTTCAAGTTTTCAGGACTTTGGAATGCTTGGCTTGAGAATCTAGAAAGTGAAGTGGTGCGAGTAATGGCACCAATTGTTGGAGGAGAGTCCACCCCCTTGGTCAACTTGGCAGGGAGGCTGAGAAATTAGAATAAATAACTGAGACAGCATACGTGATTATTTTTGAGTGACTGTGATACAAATTCAGAATGAACAGAAATGTACAACAGATTCTATATTCTTGTTAGCAATCCAGCAATATTATGAATCCATAAAACAGAAGTACCTGAAAATAAAAAGAACAAACAACTTATTTGGGAAAGGAGTAAAATGAAACCTGAACTGGGCAGGCAGTGAAGAACCCAGAGAGGATTCAGGTCTAGGCGGCAAAGGCCGTGCCGGACTTAAAACCCGAGAACCTTGTGAAGAAGCATAAGGGTCTCGTTGATGCCTCCTCGGACTAGAACTCACTGAATTGCTGCCTTTAAATATGTCATCATAGAAGTCATCACTGTGAGGCCGCCTTCTATTCTGAGACTCTTCCCCGAACACCGGCTTCTCAGACCAACCTGTATTGTCATCATCATCATCATCCTCCCTCTTGGGTGCACTGGTAACTGCAACATCGCCGAAGCTATACCTCGTCTCTTGAATGGATGATCCCCTCGGCGGGCCACCAAACACATCATGGAAATCAATATCCGAGTTTGTGTGGGAACTTCTGGTTGAAGAACCGGAGTTGATGAAGGAAATTTGAGGACTGTAGCCTAAGAGAATGCTATCTCTTTGTGAAAACCTCTCCATCATAATCACCACGAATTGTCCACAAGCTAAACAGCAGACAATTCAAATGACAAAATTGGCGGGTAATAACTGATGGTACGGCCGTAACAGTGTTCTATGAAGCAGCTGCAGGAGAGGAAAGGTTTAGCAATAAATGGGGGAACTGAGAAGGAACACAGATGGTCACAGATTATGAAACTGAAAGAAAAACCATGAGGGAGACAAAGTAGGGTAGTAGGAATTGAAGCCACAGAAGCAAGAAGAAATGCATGTGCTTTTGTGGATAAGAAGAAAAGTCCAAACAAGACAGGGAACTAGTACCTAATTGGGCACCCAGGATTCACTGATTAGGCTTTTGTTTTGGCCTTTACCAGAAATTCGTTAATTTCAGTTCAACTAATGGTGACCGTTATTCAGAATTTATGTGAGGATTAATAAATTGGTTATCACATTCAAGCAAGGTCAGCAGTTTCGACGCTTTCCTATCAAAGCTGGGGACCCTGATGAGGATATTCATCCACATTGCGACTAAGGCCTATCACAATATTTAGGATGTTTTTGCAGTAATCCAAAGGAAAGAAAACAAGGAGAAAGAAGTTGTCTAACGGTCCCAGTGTGGAGGAACCAGCACAGGGGAGTATTGAGCTATTTACAATATCTGAATTCCAGCTTAACAGTGATATGAGTAGATTGATTTCAGAAGAAACACAAGTACATATGCAAGAAAAGGAAGGAGTCGGCATGACTTAAAGATGTCAATGACAGGAAGACGAGGATCCTTGAATCAGATTTCTGGGTGTATATATAAATATATGATACAGAACAAAAGGTCATCTCAAGACATACTCAGCTGAAACTCACAAAGTTCCTAATGCTATCAATACAAAACCAGAACTTGAAAGGAAACTCACGGGAAGGGAAAGGAGATGCTTTGACTTGGCCTCTGAAAGATAGTCGATTTAACCTACCTGTGTCAATTGAATTAGACAGCAGTGCATTGCTGTTTAGAGCAGATTTCCTTTCAGCTATGACTACCAATTAGAACCATCAGGGAAAGGTTCCAACGCATCTTGCTTGCCATTAATATAGAACTCCACAATTGCTTTCATTCTCGGAAGTTTGTCTGGGTGGTAATTTACGTGAAGGATCACTGGTTTTAACTTCTTCAAATTAGCATCTTTCCTGACCGTCTTGAAGAGAACCTTGCTGTTCATAAACATATAGAAATCCATCGTTCTCTTGGCAGCATGAAGCCCATCATATCCCGGATGTGAAGGAAAATACAGCTCTTCGTTAAAAACAGCTTGGTCCCATGCTTTCTCCCTAGAAAGCCGTCCAGCCACACGATCCAAAAGCTCAATTGAAGGAAGTGTAGGTCTTATGTAGAAGAAGCCAGAGTTATAAACCCATATCCTCATTGTATGAGCATAACGAGCCCAACCCATAGCAGGTTCATCAAAAACATCATTGTATCCATAAGCTGTCATGTTGTTGTGACCATCAGTCATTGACTCTACATCAGAATCTCGATAGAGATGATTAAATGGGTTCTGCAAGTACACTATATCAACGTCGGAGAGAAGTACGCCGTAACCTAGTTGCAAAAACTCCCTCAAGATACGGAACTTCAACCCAGAGACAGCATGGTTACCTCCTGACTTTGCAATTGAATCAATACCTTCGTCTGGATCTCTCTTGTATACATGAACATCATTTTCTTTGCAAAACTCTTCAATCTGATTGTCTAATGCAACAACTAGATAATTGGTTATGCCGGCCCTCTTGATGCTACCAATCTGGACCTCCAACATGGACTTCACATTGGAATTTGCAAGTACAACTATGAGTTCTTTACCAACTGCCACATCCTCCAAGATCTTCGCCAACCTCGGATTCACGGATTCATCAGGAGTAACAGTCGGGTTAGTCCTCAACCCCTTGACAGTACCAAAAGGTCCAGCCTTGTGCGGTTTCCCCAACACCGAAAACTGCTCGTGTGCATGATCCTTTCCCTGTTCAGCCTGTCGTAGCTTTTCAGTAAGATCTTGTATCTGCTTCTTCAACTCAGCATTCTTGTCTGACAGTGCTCCAATATCAGCCTTGAGCATATTAATACGTTCTGATGTCTCACATTGAGAAGAGCTACCCTGCAAGACAAAATTCAGTTCCACAATAACTACGCCGGCAGCTTAACCACAACATTTCCATTAACATAAAACTAAACCAACCATCTAAACACACTATCCAAAAGAGTTGCACCAATAGAGCCGATGTTACGTTCAATATGACGGGATCAAAATGAAGCACGAACAATTAAAATAAGTTAGTTTCTAAATTCTAATTAATCAAGAGTTTTTTAAGGATTCAGATTTCGATGACGAAGAGTAACAATTGCAATGATTAATGTCATTTAAAAAACAACAAAAATTGAGGTATATTCTTTGCGCGCACATACAGAAAAGTTGTTAATATCATTAAATTAAAAAAAGGCAGATATTGCATGAGCTACTTCACTACTATTTCTGAGCTCAAATTGATCAGTAAATATCAATTACTATATAAACTATAGATAAAACTAAGCTCTGTTCACTTCTATACTGAAGAACACAAATTCCAGCAATTATAGACGGAATCAAATTAAAGATCCAGACCTGGATATCCGATTTTCCGACTCGCCGGTTCTGGATGATCCGATCATCGGAGTTGAAGAATCCGTGAGGATAGAAGAAGGCGAAGACGCAGCCGAGAAGGATCCCGGCGACAATAGCTATAAGAATTCGAGATCCGCGACACGACTGAGCCGACGACTTGTCTCTCATCAATGAGCCGTCTCTGCGAACCGCCATTTTCATATGGCTCTGAAGTCGTACGCAGTCTTAGCTCAGCCTTGGATTGAGCTCAGGGGCAGCGGACATTGAAGCAGTCTCTGTGTTCGTTCTTCGTATAATTGGGCTGGATTTAGTTTAATATATTTATAGCTATGCGTTGACTTTGACAGATCTGGGCCCGGACCTTAAGGTCAGGCCCAGTGGACTTGTCAGAGACTGTGCACCAGGCCCAGTGCGCTTTTCACACTCTTTCCTTATCTTGAGGTGGAAGAAATTCTCATCAACAGTATAAAGCAATTAGCTAATTCAGACACGAAACTAGAAAGAATCTTCATGAAATAGTTGATTTTGAATTTGATTCCTACTGATATATGAAGGGACAGATCGTGGAATAGATTCAATAGAAGCAGCACATTGTGCCGGAATCTAATCCGATAAGGCGCAAAAGCGAAGAAGAAAAGATCAAGATGCATTCGGAACCAAGAAGAGTGCGTACACTCATTTATCTATGTATAAAGCAGAGTGTGTCCAAAACAGGAATGACAGACAAAATCAAGGCCTAATGCCAACTTGCTTTTACGATAAGCCTGTCATGGAGAATGCTTCTGATTCTCCTTAACAAGAGTGGGCAATGAAAATGAAATTAAAAAAAGATGTGTGCATGTACATAGGAGTGTTCGATCTTGAGTCAGGCATCGCTTGAATCACTTGAACTGGTAACATATGAAACCACAACAGTGATATCATCGAGCTTGCCACCATAGTAACGGAACCCAGCATCTTGAGCAGCAGTAGAGAAAGGTGTCTGCCGGTCTCTATCCTGCGCTCTTTGGCGTGCCAAAGCTGCAATCTTTTGAGCAGTCACCTGAGGCCCTAATCCAGCTCTCATGGCATGAACCACAACTGCAGTAATCTCATTGTTATACAAATTGTCAAACAGGCCATCAGTTCCAGCAACTATAACATCCCCAGGAGCAACAGGAACCGTAAAAACCTGTATAAAGAATGGACAACTTTGCTTCAGATACAAAAAACAGTCATTTTAATCATTCGCAGCAGAAAATGACATACACAACTGACAAGTTGATTACATGTGAAACAACTAAGAATAGAATTATCATGGACAAATTACACAGAATCAAAAGACTAAACATATCCTATATGAGCAATTGCTTCAGTTAAAAAGAAATTATGTTGCTGACCTGGCCAGAACTAGGTAGATCACTGTTGACTCCATTCTCCAGTTGATAAGTAAAGTTAAAATCATGCTGCTGAACAGGAGATCTGAAGACAGTGCACCCATCTCGAACAACTATAAACCCACTATCACCTAAATTAATTGCATGAATACCCTGCAGTGTAATTTCAACAGTTAAATTAAAGTGCCAGCAAATCAGTATGGAACAAGGTGGCATTAGCCACAGTTCCTATGAGATATAAACAGAGACAACCAGTTGAGACTTCGAATATTATTTAGCTATATCATACTGCATTCAACATAAGAAAATTTTGAAAAAGCATCAGCAGAAGGATAAGTATCCATTGACAACTAGATGAGAGCATAGTCACTTTGACAAGACAGAAGCTTCTAATTAAATGTCCAGCTTAATATGAAAGCAATTTCCAAACCTGTTCTGTGAGAGCTATGATGCAGGCTGTTGAGGAACCTCTGGCTTTTGTGCTGGAGTGAGCTTTCTCCAACACCCTAGCAGGATCAACCGAACCTTTGGGTTCCTCCTGAACAGCTGTTACAGAATTGGACATGAGTTCTCGGGAATACAATCCTGAGTTAACACCAAGATCTGCCCAGCCACCAACACCATCTGCCACCCCTATTGCTTGTTCGTTCACACATATGAAGTGAGCATCCTCCCCACCAGTGTCCTCTTTATCAGGATGGGGTAGGTAGCATGATCCTGAACATAGTTTTAAGGACTTTGCATCTGCGTTCTTCCTGTAATTATTGTCACACATGTGGAGTCAGTGTACCACTTAAAATCAGACAAATTATCAAATTGCATGCCACAAGAAGTACACACAAAACTAGTTACAATGACAACATCAAAAAAACAAAGATGGCAGAATTTAGTAGTAGAATAAGCTGGTCTTTGAACTTACTGGTCCGACGAATCTGTAGAACTCGAAAGCTGCTCCTCAGGAGCAGAATTATCAAAAGACACATCTTGGGCAGTCCCAGCAGAGAAGCATGTGGAAGAACTATGAAATTCTCTTGTGCCGAATCCATTTACTGGGAAATTATTACACCATCTCTTCCCTACTTCATATACAAAATATCCAAAAGTTGCATTACTGTTTGGCTGCCCTTTGTTATTCAAACTCATACTGGCTGTGTGGCAACCATCAGATCTTTTACTTCTGTTGTTATAAAATGTAGAAGCCCTTTCAGGTACCATCCAACTGAGCCCGTGCCTCGAGGCTAAATTATCAGGGGAATAACCCCCAACTAAAGCTTTAGAACCACACAAAGCCATATCTGAAAGCACAGAATCAATATGATACCCGCAAACTTGTAACGAAGGCCCCGACACAGATGGAGTCGAAATGATCCGCGAAATCTCCCCAACAACAGAAATCTGCTTCCTCTGCTTAACTAACTGCCTATCCGACCTTGTGGCAGCAACAACAGTCCCTGGTGGCAGAACCGCATACAGGTCTGAAACAGCCGAAAACGGCCTGAAATGGAGCAACCTGGAGGAATTACCAAACAACAATTTCCCCTGACCAATCAACCCGTCTAACGAGTCCAACAAAACACTTTCCTGCCCTAAAATCGATCTCTGCACTGCAGTCCTAACTTTCGATAAGTAAGCAGATGGCATCTTACCCTCTTAAACGCACAACACAAAGGTCACCACAGTACCCAAATTTAAATCTCATAACTAAATACGCATCTGCTCCTAGACTAACTCAATCTCCACCTCCTACCCCATATTTCACAATCTGACAAAAACAAAAACAAAAATGCAATTAATCTCTTCAATTGAAACCTATACCAGTTCAACTAAATCAAGAAAATTGAAACCTTACCGGGGCTCAGGGATCGGAGGCGGAGCCCTAAATGAGCTGTAGAAGTCCAACAGCTGCTGAGTTAGGGCACGGGGTTTCTGTAATCTTCTATGAGTCTGTAATTTGCTCTTGGAGTTTTTTATAACTTGAAAGATCGCCGCCTGCCAACGGTTAGAAGAGAGATTGAAATCCACACATTTGCGAGGTTGGAAAGAGGGAATTAGGGTTGTTTTTTACCCTCCAAATTTGTGTGGCCGCGAGGGGTCGTTTGGTAATTATGATTTATGAGGACCGGATCAGTGAAGACGACTTTTATTCTACGCCTGTTGCCGTATGTCATCACATCATTATATTGGATATAATTGCCTAATTGGGACTGAGATAAGGATCGGAACGGGAATTTGTTTAATTACTTAAATAAATTCTCACTTAAAGATTGGACCCCTCAATCCGCTAGGCCCAGTTTGTCTAGCCCACTTGGGCAAGTCGGCCCACTAATTTGTATGCACTCAGCACGCTGCATATGAAGCCATGAAGAATTGGAGCGAAATTACTACGCACCATTCTTCTAAAATTTTATGTAGCCCTAGTTTTTCCTCCACACCATTCTTATTCTTGTAAGGCGACATCAGTAGACTCAGAAGAACTTTTGATTCCTCTAGTTCTTTGCTATGATTCACTATCAACATTCGTATAGATTCACGAATGTCATTATTTAGTCTCCATCTATCTCTGTTGTCCTTTGTAGGGAAGAATCTGTCCAAAGAGGTTGATGACAATGATGAGAATTGTACTGCATGGCTTGTTGGAATTAGAAGCATAAACCAATAGCACAGTAATCACCTGAATCCAGGAATGTAGAGGAAAATTCTATGGTGCAGCGCCCCTAATCCACTGTTCATACACCTCACACACCCCACGTGCATTTCAAGACACCCTCTATCCACCATCTGATTCGGTATGTATGGTATGAAGCGCTGCACCATAGACAAATCCGGAACGGATGCATTTGTTGTTTTTATAAATTGAAAATGCGCTTCCCTTCCTCAAAACTGCTTCCGAAAACTGCTATGGACACAACATCTGCTGCTACCTCATGCATGTGTTCGTGCACCTCCATCTCAAGCTCATCTCTTCCTCCCCTTATATCCTCCCACTCCTCCAACATCTTCATGACAATATCCACAATTTATGGAACCCGGCCTGGCATCCTGCATTAAATCTCATTTTTTCATTCCATTCTAACGATTTTGTTATTATGTAACAGAAAATGAAGAACTAATAGAGAGAATACATGATTTGTGACACCGACTCGCTCCATTTTAAAGGCTTGGTTCACAATTTTTCTGTGAAATGCCCATTTTCGCCTTCGAGAACAGGAAGTCCATCTCCAAACAGAACCTTGGTGGAAGGAAGTCCATCTGAAACGATCCACCGTATTGATAAGGATTTGTTTGATCATTTCCGGATCGGTTATAGCCATCCTGGGCGTGGACCCGAACCAGTACAAGAAGTTCTTCCCGTACAGTTTAGACCACGTAGGGTAATACGGCAAAATGCGTCCGACTGCGTTGTGGTCAAAAGGGACTCGCTTTGACAGAGCTTCTTTGAACATACGGCGTATCTCGGCCGAGTTGCCGTTGATCGGACGGTAGGCAGGACCATCAATTCCTTGCTTGAGGAAGTGGTTTCGAGTCCTCCAGGGAACCATAATTGTGGAGTAGACAAGTTTCAAGATGAAGATAAAAAGAAGAACAAGGAGGAGGAGGAGGAGAAGATACATGGTACAAAGTGCAAACTGAGAAGCATGCAAGAAGGGGACTTTCTATTAACTAAGAGCTTTACAAATTAATGAACCCTATATAGAATCTGATTTTAGTTTTAATTAGGACGATTCTCTTCACCTTAATTTACGTGAGTATATAGTAGTTCAAGTTGTACAGCCACCACTAGACCTCTGATCAGGTAATGGCAATGATAAGGTGCTAAACATAAATTTTCAAATTTGAAGTGTGCCGTCCTGAGTTCTGTTTCGGCAAAAAAAAATTATGAAGTGTGCCGTCCTGAGTCCTGAGTTCAATTTTGAAGGGTTTCACGTTCGTCTCCAGCCTTTCAATAAGTTGGCCTGAGTAAAAGTACTGCAGTACCGCATGTAGCCATGTACCCAGCTCAATCAAAATCCAAATTAATTTACATGTTCTCCTTTCTGTTACTTGTATCATCATATATATAATACAAATTACAATCTATAACATACCAAAACTTGGTTGGCACATAAGGCATACAGAAACAGGACATGCAATACACGACAGTAGGAATCAATTATTTGAAGTGTTAATCTAGACGTACAATGCTTTAAGTTTTCAACTTGGAATCTTCCTGAAGAGGATTTGAGCACCATAGTGAGGCTGTAAACTAATAAGCAACATCGGCGCATGGACATAGGATGGAGACACCACAAAAGAATAGTGGCGAATGATGGTTGCTAAGACTACTTTTGCTTCCACCAGAGCCAAGTTTTGACCTGCGCAGTTTCTAGGCCCCAGACCAAATGGAAAAAATGAGGCTAAATGCTTTCGAGGCTCTGAAAACCTCGAGGGATTGAACTCATTAGCATCTGCTCCCCATATCTCAGTGTCATGATGGACAGCGGTCAAGGCCAAGTAGAGTTGTGTGTGAGCAGGAATATCAAGGTCCCCAAGCTTAACCTTCTTCGATGTTTGCCTCATTAGCATCAGAGCTGGAGGGTAGAGTCTAAGCGTTTCGTTAACTATCAGGCTCACCTGTTGAAAAAGTGGCAGCATTAAACATCTGAGGATGTAACTACATACTAGCTAGCAACTATATATGCATTTATATACTAGCTAGCAAGTATGAGCGTTTCGTTAACTATCAAGCTCACCTGTTGAAAAAGTGGCAGCATTAAACATCTGAGGATGTATCTACATACTAGCTAGCAACTATATATGCATTTATATATGGAATTTACAGTATAGTACTGAACTTACAATCTTAAGATCATTCAAAATCTCTGCATTAGGAAGCTTATTGTTTCCGCAAGCGCAAATCACTTCTTCCCTAGCCATGCTTTGCCAATCCTGATGGCGTGCTAGAAGGAGAAGCGCCCAAGTCAAAAGAGAAGCAGTTGTTTCACTTCCTGCAAGGTAGAAGGTCTTGCACTCAGCTATGATGTCATCTAACCCTAATTTTTCTTCTTCACCGCTCTGGTTCTTGTAAGAAGACATCAACAGACTGAGTAAATTTGTTGAATCTTCTCTCTTTTTGGGACTATTCAAGATCAACATCCGTATTGATTCAGTAGTTTCCTTTTGTAGTCTCCACCTTTCTCTGTTATTCTTGGTGGGCAAAAACCTGTGCGCTAATAGAACTCAAGTTATGGATTAATTTTAACCTTGCATATAAACTCCACCCATGGACTTGTTAAGAGTAAATCAAGAAGATGTTACTTTTGTTTTTCAATTTTTACAAATAATTCTACTTCAATGAGTTCAATCATGTTACTTCAATGACCCATACTAGGAGAATACTGTGCTTGTCAGTTTTGCAGCTAGTAAATGTACACAAGTATGATAGTATATCTGTATATGTATCATTCTTGAGCTAGACTGATAGTTCAATCAAACTTAAAGTAACCAAGCATGCAATATATGAGGTTTAAACCGGTCAGTCACATTATGTCTAAGATTTTGACAAGGGAATTACCTGAATCCAGGGATGTAGATGCTCCGAATTGCCTTAGAGAAGAGGTGCATTTGCTGTTCTTGTAAGTTGAAAATTCTCTTGCCCTCCTCAAAACTGCTTCCAAATGCTGTCCTCGATATAACATCGGCAGAAAGATCACGAAATTCTTTGTGCACATCCATCTCAAACTCATCTTTCTCTCCTCTTATACCCTCCCACTTCTCCAACGTCTTCATGACACTCCCCACAATTTCTGGGACCCAACCCTGCATTGAAGTAGAGCACACAATAATAAAATGTGACACCAAAACTATATTATAGTGACAGACAATAGTAATTTATGTACAAATAATACCTTGACCTGCTCCGTTTTGAAGGCCTGGTTAACGATCCTTCTATGGAAAGCCCATTTATCGCCTTCGAGACCAACGAGGCCTTCTCCGAAGAGGGTTTTAGTTAAAGGTGTGAATGGTTTCTGCTGAAACGAGCCACTGGAATTGACAAGGACCTCTTTGATCATATCCGGGTCGGATATTGCCAGCCTGGGTTTGGGCCCGAACCAGTAGAGGAAAGTCTTCCCGTACATGCAGGACCACCTGTGGTAGAATGGGATGGCGAGTGGAACTATGTGGTGGTCGAATGGGACTCGCTTAGAGAGAGCTTCGGCGAACAGACGGCGGATCTCGGCGGAGTTGCCGAAGATCGGACGGTAGCCAGGGCCCCTTATGCCTTGCTTTCTGAAGTGGGTTTGTGTCCTCCACGGGACCCATAGGATTGAGTAGGCAAATTTGAAGAGGAAGATAACTAGAGGGGAGAGAACAAGAAGAAGGAGATTCATAGATGAGCTTCAATCTCACACAGAAGAATTGAGTATCTAAAACTGAATGCTTTAATGAGCAAAGAAGCGGTGGACCTCTACTTATATTGTAAGAAGATATATAATTGGTGTGCTGACAGCACTTGGTTCCAACTTAAAATAGAGATTAGGTGCAAGTGGAGTGACACTTCTTCAACTTGTTTTGAAAACAAAAGGAAAATCAGCATCAGACTCAACATCAAATTGATCTAAACTGGTTGTGATTGGACGAATTGGACCTATATATCGCTTGACAACATATTTGTCTAATAATTATAGTCGATATATCATATGTGCGAGCTAGTAGCAATATAAGAAGCTAGAATCGCCTCTCGATTCTCTAACACTTTACTTCTTTAGTATGGTTTCACTATGTCACATTGTTCCAAATGTTGAAGCTTTAGGGACTTTGTGTTGTAGTTTTCATATTCGAAAACCTTTATGCAACTGCTAAATTTGTTCGAGTCTATTCTATTTCCATGTCACGTATCATGTAATAATCCAGATTTTCGAGTTTAAATTCTTTTAATTTCTCGTAAATTATTATACTTAGTAATTCGAGTATATCACATTTTACACCCTCTCGTCGATGTCTTTTACAAAATGAAAGTGATTCATAAATTTAAGGTTGAAAAACGTTATGTTTTTAGTGGCTCAAGAGTTGACTTTTATTCCGTCGCTCATCTCTGAAACTTTCCTTCACAAAAGTCGTAGAGCTCGTCGATACGAGTTCGTGGACACGCGGTACGCCTTAATCGGATGTCGTATGTGAAATTTGTTAGCAACGAAAGTTTGATTTTTGATTTTGGAAGGGTATAAAAGGGCATTTTTAGAAAATATAATTTTAAAAAATCAGAATATTGGAAACGAGCCTGAGTCACACGACCCCGACCCTGACCCTGCTCTGCGCCGACTTCTCTATGGTCGATCTCCCACTTCCGGCCTCTGTGGCCTTCACCGCCATACTCGCAATAACCGCATGGTCGGCTGCTCCAGCCTGTAGAGGTGGCACACCACCCATCGTCGCCGAGAAGCCATACCGACGATTAGAAGTTTATGCAATTTTCATCGCCGATCCAAGCTCAAATCAAAGGTTTATCGCCGGTGAGTTCCAACATCTTAGCATCTTAATTTCGACCTTCTAGGTTGGTTTATCATTGATTTGGAACTCAAATCGAAGGTTTAAACAACAAAGACGAAGTTGGATCTGCCGAAACATTCCGGCGACATTCCGACCACTTCCCGGTGATCGAAGCCTTAACGCAATTACAATTATGTTCTCCTCCTTGCGATCTATGCCTTTGATGTTGGAGGTTGTGTGATTTGTTGAAATTTAGGTATAGATGTTCGTGGTGCGTGTGCCGCCGCTTAGGGCGGCGCGTGGGAGGAAGTAGGGCGGCGGAGAGATGGTGTTAGGTCGTAGGTTAATGCAGGTGGAATGAGGGGTAGATTGGTGGCCGAATACGAGGTCACGCGCGGCTGTTTGGGCAGCGCGTGAGCACCATGCGCGGCTGCCTGTGGTGGCGCATGAACACCATGCGCGGCTGTCAGATAGGGGCGCGTGAGCCCCACGCGCAGCCGTCTAAGGTGGCTCGTGAACAGTTTTCGGAACAGTTTCGTGAACAATTTTCAGAACAGTATTTCGTGAACAGTGTTTCGTGAATAGTGTTTCATAACAATATTTTTAACTATAATTAATATTCACATGTGGTTTTGCAGGTCGTTTTATAAGCACATTGTTATGTTACTAGGTGACCGACGAAACGGGTGAGAGAATCGCTCTTGGTATCGTGTATGTTGCAGACATGAAATAAAGTGAGTAAATTTCACTATGACAAGTATACGCTTGGTGGTAACTCATATTTATGATTTCCTTAAATGAGTGAACTGTGACATCGATATAATATAGTGAATGTGTGTATGTGTACAAAAATGGTAAATATGATACATATATATGGTTTGTTATATTATATATTATTTGTTACGGGTAACCAAGTGGGCTGCTCGAGTTTCATGAGGACACATGCTTTAAAAATATTGATTGTACATTTCTTTTATATATGATGTATGTTTAAAATGTTGGTTTACTCTTACGGGTTGAAAAGCTTACCGGGTTTGTGTTTATAATCCTGGTGCACCAAATCGATGGTGTAAATGATAGTTAGGCAAGTAAGAATTAACAGGCTTGGAGAGATTTTTCGGAGGATTACTGAGGATTCTTTATTCTGTTGTGGTAATGATTGAGTGAATATTACATTTTCAATTATTTTACTACTTGAGTGTATTAACTGGTGATGTATTATTTGAGTCGACTGAGTCGTACTGTAAACTCAATTTTGATACACTATTACTGTAAAATGATTTCAATATATTTAAGATTATTAAAAAATTTCATGACTTTAAATTCGAATTTTTATCATTCAAAATTTCAGAATTGTGACATATCAATACATAAATAATACACATGTATAGCAGATATCTTATTACATATCTTAAAATAACACACTAATTAGAGGCGACATCAGACAATTGCATGGTATGAGACTCGTCCCCAAGTCTACGTTCTGCTGAAAGATCCGTGTCAAAATAATGTGCCCAAATGGCTAATCCTGATCTTTCTAGATATTTTACTAATTTTAGATCGACATTGATCGATCGGACCAACTGGCAGTATCGTCGAGAAGCAGCCTAAGATGGGAGATCGAGGGCCGGCGGGGAACTGGTAGCAGGCACAGCCGTTCAGCTCAGCCCCACCGCGGCCACGAGAAATTAAAACCCAAAGGACCCATCAGAGTGGGGAAGCAACAAATGCATAGCTTCCATCTACGCCCAACTCGTTCTTCGAAATTGAATACACATTTGCTGGCAACTGCATCACTGCTGACACCAAAACCCACACATATATAAACACTGTCAAGCTCCGTTACCCATTTGACCACCGTACCTGCTAATCGATATCATTGACCGCTTCCTTGTCCGGCCATGTGAACATTGATTGGCAAGGACGTGGTGTATTTAATCAGACTGACACTGCCAACAACATTACAAGGATCACCACTCACTCTTGCGTACGTAGTTGAACTGGTTGTACCAGTGTAACCAAAAGTACTAATAGCTAGATCCAAGTTTCACTTACATTTTTACCCTAAGCTAAACTGTGATGCGCTTGCTAAAGCTATGCTACTTCGTACATTATGCCCTATACACAGCTTTCCCGGACTTGAATCGATCCAATTTTGCCTAGGGAAGACCTTTTGCAACAACATAAAAGCATCATCTGTCGGAAAACAAGATACCGAAGCTCGCTCTTTGATTGATCTGAGATGAACGAACTAATATATGTGTCTCGACTCTCGACTTAGAGCAATGTCGGACCATTAGAAGCATTAGGCTTCATATCTTGCGCACCATCCCATGACGACTCTTCTCCCCTTGCATACGCAGCATAACCTCCGCCACCTCCGAATGAATTGAGCAAAGCATCAATTCCGGCCGACGAAGCACTGCTGCCGTCGCCGTTAGCACCTATGCCCAGCCCAAGAAGGTCACGGGTCATGGGCTGATGATGACTCCCAAACGGCAAAGGAGGGCCCATCATGAGATCAGTCAATAGGGCAGAATTTGCTGCTCCAAGCCCAGCTGCCACTGTGGCGGCGGCACTACCACCTCTGTTGTTGCTCCACTGCAAAGAGGCAGTGTTATCCTGCGCCTGGGGCGGCGATGACGACGTGGCCAAGCCAAAGCCATGAAGAAAAGACCCACTTGTTGCAGCTGGCCCCATTTGGGCTGCCTTTTGGAGCAACGCGGTGGCGGACATGGCTGGGGCCTGAGGAGAAGCTACATACTGGTGTTGGCCTTGGTGATCGGTTGCTGGGAAGAGCGAGGAGCCATTGTTGGATAGGTACAGAGAAGTGGACAGTGAGAGAGACGTTGGTTCCATGACTGATGGGATTGCCGAACTGTACGCGGAGTTAGCAGCTGCTGGTGTCTGTGAGGTGGTACTGGAAGGAGCAAATATACTAGCAAATACACTAGTACAAGTGTTGCTGCAATTTCCAGTTGAAGTGGTGGTGGTGGTGGCGGTGGTGCTAATCGCCGTGGCGATACTCGTTAAGCATGTAGTTGCCGCCGGTGGTGGCGACAGTCTTACTGGGTTTTCAGCTGGGAATTCTGTAATGAGACCATAACTTGTTAAATCAACTAAAGCACTAGCAAGAATCTCCGTAACTAAACAGAAAATTAGTGAAAGCAAAAACAGAAGTAAATGAGCAAGAAAAGTGCAGAGATGAATATCCTTTTAACATGTATGCCAAGTCATCTGGGAAACAACTCAAACTCGAAAGCTTTAAACTTTATGAGAAAGGAGAGAGAGAGCTATACGGGCAAAAATAATGGCGTCCTTTCTCTCAGAACTTTTTTCCCACTTTTTAAACCATCCTTCGATTCTTGAGCTCCCATATCAACCGTGCATCGATCTAATTAGACTACTAATTTCCAGCGCCCGTCGACAACTACTCTGTCTATCTCTCTCTTCTCTATTTAGAACCATATATGGTCCATACCTATTCTGGGAGTGAAAGTTGCACAACTCTTTTTTTAATCCTACTATTCTGAGAGTAGTGGAAGTTGCTTTCTTCGATGAGAAACACAGCATGATATAAACGACACAAACTTATGGTGGCCACTGAGCAGTTTATTTGAATCAAAACCAAACCAAGATGAAAAATTGATGTCTTTGAAGCTAATATAATTACATGAGAATTTTTCTCTTAAAGAGACCATTAAAAGATGTTAAGGTACTTGCTCTGCTAGTCATTATACATATCATCTCCATGGATAGGTTTGAAGAGAGCTACGTAAATGTGATCATCTTCCAATCATATAAACCGCATTTATTGACTGGACTATTAAATGATGTTACCTGAGTTTTTTTTTTTTGAGAACGGATGTTACCTGAGCTTTGAATGGATAGAGCTGGAGAAACCACATTATTGGAAGGTGTGAGAGGCGGCAGAGGCGGCGACGCCACCAGAACCGCCTTTCCGGCATCCGGGTTTGGATTAGGATTTCCCAGCTGCTGCGAGCCTCCTAGGGTTTGGTTCTTGGCACTCTCCTCGGCCAAGGCGTCACAGAAAGCCCTGTGCGTTATGAAGCTATCCCTCCTTCAAAAACAAACCGACAAGATTAGCTCACAGCGTTTTCCGAGAAATTTCATAAAAGTAAAACGGAAGCTTTTTACGGAGTTTCTTGGGAAAACATGAAAACAAACCGATGAAACCAAAACCCATAGAAATGGTAAAGAAAATCAATGGGGGAAGCTTTACCTAGCGAACAAAGTTCCACAGTCACATTTGTACTCTCTGGTTCCACAGGTCTTCATGTGAGCCTTCCAATCAGACTGCACCGCGTACTTCTTGGAGCACCGCTCGCACTTCCACTTCTTCTCGCCGTGCTTTCTGCAGAAGTGCTTCTTGATCCCGGTTAGATCGCCGAGGGCTCGGGTTGGGTTGTGGTGCACGCACGACGTCTCGGGGCAGACGTAAACCCGCTTCCTGACCTCAGTCGTGGTTCGCTGCTTCAGCTTCCACGGCAGGTTGTGGCCTCGCCGGTGGAGCTGGAGGTTCTGGTCGCGCTGGAACCCTTTGTTGCAGATCTCGCACACAAAACGGTTGGTCGCCATCAGAGTTGTCGGCGACAGAGCGATGACCTCCGCTTCAGGATCTGAAACAAGATTAATCAATAAGAATATACGAACAGTTATAAGAGCCAACATCAAAAGTTAGATAATCTTATACCTGGCATTCCGGGAAGATTCCTCTTCTTCTTGGCCGGAGGCTCAGAAAAGGTAGCATCGCCTGAAGCGGTAGAATCAACTAGGGATGAAGAGTTGTCAAGGTCACCCATTTTGGTAGCTTTCAATCTCAAAAGAGAACAAGTACGTTTGTTCTATCTATGCTGTTTGATGATTATATTAAAGACAAATCTAGCTTCTTGCTGGCAGTGGCTTTGGGAAAACAACAACAAAGACTAATTTCTAGACTGGTTAAACCGGGAAATGAGGTTATCCCGAGAACACCGACTGAAATATTGCTGGGATTTAATTCAGAGCTCGGTGGAGTCTTCACGATAACCAAAGGAGGGCAAACCGAGTCGACTCAGTTATCGAGGAGGTAGAGGCGGCCGTTCCATATCTGGAAAATGAAAACTTAATATAGAGAGAGAGAGTGGGTGAGTTACAGTAGAGAGAGTCAGAGACATTTGAACGGAGTGAGAGAAATTAGAAATGGTTAAAGCGGCGGAAGTTAACCGTGGTTAAGGAGTGAGGTCGAAGTTGAGTAACCTGGGTCAGGTGACAAGATAGGTGAGCTCAAATGAGCCAAGTCTGAACTCATTGCTGCCAGAGTAGATCTGGCATCCACGTGTCGCGAGTACCGGGTAGATGATATGTGTCGGAGGAACTCGGACTAGGCGGTGCTTGTCTTTTTGCGTAGGACAAAGGTTCTTCTATTCTTCTATTAGTTACCTTAAGACATTGTGCATTTGCTTAATTCTCCACTAACAAGACAGTAATTCCCCATAACGAGTTCCACACCAGCTTGAATGTACACTTATGTCATGCAAGTTGTTTGAAGCACAAATTATTACATATAATAACACGTTTCGTTTATCAAATAACTATGTAGAGAAGTGAATTTTTATATGTATAGGATAATTCTATTTGTATGAGAGATTGGCGTACGTCTAACTAACTGAATCTTACGTGCCTACGACAATTGATTATCGCTATTTGTTTCAATTATATATGTTCATGTGTTGGTCGAGAAGAACTTTTGCCCTATCAGACATTTATATTTAGGTGGTAGTGTTTACTAATCCAACTTGTTGATACCTCCCTAATATAAAACGGGTTAACTTAACGAGTAATCAGTTTTCATTTCCCAAAAAGAGAGAGGATCGGACCTGATAACAATGCCATCGGAAGTTCGGAACCGATAAGGACGAGGAAGCTAATGTGGACAAATTGGACGCTCTTGTCCATATCAGTGGCTTTGTTGTGATTAGTCTTCAAACTTTTGTCTGGTTTGGTGATGCTATCCCGATAAGGGCATCATTCCTCTTTCTATTCCAAAAATTACTGCGTAGCCGAGCACGATTGTGTTTGTTTTTCACTGCCAAGGGCGAAGCCCTGTGTTTAGTAATTTTCTTATTTTCAAACCCATGGCCTGCTCTGGTCTTTTGGGCTCTATGGTCGTCTATACTCATCTGTCCATCACTATCAAACAGTGTGTACTGGTACACTACCAATGCCTGCCAAATGTCACTGCTGCCCCCTCGTGGCTGATTAGGTGCTTGCCCACCTTACGTGCACGTGCTCCAGTCTGCCACTATTGAGAGCTCTTTGTATCATGCATTGCGCCTCCATTGTGCTAAGCATCATGATCTTGATCTCCTCTATGGTTCAATATGAGTTGCAATTCTCTTCTCATGATCTTCTACTCATATTCTATCAGTATGAATTTGGGCATATGTGTTCGTTTTATGTGTTCTCCTCTATGGTTTTATGTGTTCGATGTGAGGAGACGATGCACTGTTAGGAAGAAGATTACGATATATTCATTTTATGTGTTCGTTTATTTTGTAAGACGGTCGGGTCATAAAAATTGGTCGATTTTATCGCTCTAAGACATTTTTGTGACATTTTCAAGCAATGTTTTTGGGTGTACGTCTGATATTATCTGCTTATGAATCTTAACTAATAAGAGTTTCAGCGCACGGCCATCCTACTCAAGTGAGTCAAGTCTGGTTGGACATGGGCATATGGAAAAATTGGAAATCGCATTTTGATACATAATCAGCTTTGTGTTGCCAAAAAAGACCCTTTTTGTCTTTTCGGGTAGACCCTAAGTCCCGAAATAGGCCACCATCTTTTTTCAAAAGTAGAAATGATGCTCCGGGCAGGGGCATATCGGACCTTCCACTCTCAATATTGATTTTCAGACACAGAGAGTGGACTGCCTGCGGGCCGTGGACAACACATGGGACCCATTATCATATGATGACGTGGACGGTCCAGATGCAGAGCACCCCATTTGTTTAATACTTCGACAAGTAGTCACGCCAGTGATTAATAATTTCCTTCCACCCATAATGACACAAATTATCTGAACCCTGTTGTGAGGATATTTTAAGACAAATATATTTTATTAAGCAACAAGTTGCATGATATAACTATTTTTTCAACCCAGATTTTCCCAATTAATACAGTTTTGTGACTTTGTCATAATTAATTACTATTGAATTTAAGAAGATTTTCTTTTGAGTCCTTATTGATATATAATTTCAGAACTGAAGCCCACCTAATATGGGAGCACATCACCTGTGCCTAGTTCCCCTGTACCAAACATGTGCCTTCAATCGAGATTCGACACGGGGGACTTCTACTTAACACATACTGACAAACCCAACCGAAGTTTAACTCCGTTAGCTTTTTATTATCTTTAGTTTTTGCACAAGAACGACGATTACTCTACCTTTCCTTCTTCCTTCTCCGAAGATGAAATTCGATCCGGTTTCTCAACCCATTTCAGGAAATCAGATCTGATTTTCTGGCATTGATCAAGCTTTCCTCAAATGAGCCCCGACCCTAGCTGGCCAAGAGCAAGATTTGGTTGTTTATAGACAAAGGTCATGGATTATGTATTACATTGTGAATTGTTGGAAACCAGTCGAGGGAAAGTGTGTGAATAAGTCTCGACTCTTGAGGGGAATTGTGATTGTTTCATGGATAACACATGTCGTGGATCCAAGGAGGGGTCATCTAATATTCAGAAGGCAAGAACATGAAAGATGTACAGTAGATGATGAATTGAAAAGGAAGAAGGTGAATATAAAGATCTATAAAAGATTGAATCGCCAAGCCCAAAATATAGATTTGAGGTCAGTGCTTTCATGGCTGGAGATCAAAAGAAGAAGAAAAGGCGTTGAATGCTGGGTTTAACAGAGTTAGAGTTTTGTTTGGTTTAAGTTTAGTGGAATTCCACGTGTCGAATTTCTATTGATGACACAGATTTGGCATAGAGAAATTGGGCACAGGTGATTTGCTTCCACCTAATATGTTATTAAAAGCTAGCTCCGTTTCATTTATTTATGTTAAAGCCAATTTAGGAAGAAAACAATGCAGTCAGGACTCAGAACTAGGCCAAATACCAAAGAAAGTTTGTTGCAAAGTGCAGACTGAGTCAGTCAAACATTAGCGTTGTATTATATTTGGCTTAAGTGAATAGGCCTTTTGATTCAGGCGCTAAGGCCTAAGGCGGACTAAACCACCTCTTATTATTAGTTTGATTGCGTTTGGTTCTTTTTGTTTCAGTGTAAACCCAGCTCTGACCCAAATCAAGCTCACTTGGGACTCAAATCTAACAAAATTATGTTCAATTATTTAGTGATTCCATGCAAACTTGTGTTGAAAATTGAAGTATAATGCTAACTCAAATCAAACTAAGTATAAATTTGTATATAATATAGTGGTTATAAGTTACCAAATAAAGAAGTTTTTACACAGGATCATGAGCAGAAACAGATCAGTTTTTCAACCCAACTTAACGCATGATAATTCACCAACCAATGATATCAAAATTGGAATGATTGTGTTTAGGAAATCACTTATCCATGCGTTTTTGACTTAAGAAGTAAATTATGATGCCATAAAAGGTAAGTGAGTCATTTACTTTTGTATATTAGGTATATAGTATGCAAATTTAGATAAAGCACGCCCATTGGCAGAGCACAGTCCATAGGGTTTAGCCAATAAAAAACTAGAGGCGGGAAACTTCACCGGTGTATTTTTACTGTTGTGGGAGGGGAAAAGGGTGGTTTGAGTGTTGGATGAGAGTTTTGCTTTTCTTCTAGACTAATTGAGAAGGAAACCTAGATGTGACGGGAAACAGAGTCCACAAAGATGCTGCAACGAAGACTTTGTTAAAACTTGAAATGATTATTAGCTGAACCGGAATGATAAAGCAAACAAATAATGTTGATCAATTCATATAATGTTGGGTAAATTATTCTCTGGTGTTGGTTATTGGGATAATTTAGTACATAATTTATGAAAACAAATAATTAATTACATGAAGTTCTCTTTTATATTCTCTTTTATTACTTTTAATCATAATTTTAGGGTTATATTCGTCATTTTAGTCATTAATTCCTTAATTTTATATTTTGCTTCATAATTTCATATCATCACCAAGTTGTCTCTTATTTATCTCCAAAATATATGTCATCCACATCCATTACGCATATATATAAATATAGAATACTAGTATAATTATAACAAAACTACCATCAAATAGATTAAAATGAATTTAAGTGTGGTTTTAATGAGTTTATAACTAGAATTACGAAAATAACTCTGAAAATATTATCAAAATTGACATAAGTACCAAAATGAAATACAAATGAGAACTTCATGTACCAAATTGTCTATTTTCATAGATCATGTACCAAATTGTCAAAGTAGTCATACATCAGGTACCATAGGAGGCTTTTACCCTATAATGTTGATCAATTCCACCTATTTCAAATTCAAACTAAACTATCTTTTATATATATATGTTTAAAACTGCAATCTGGGAATGTATTTATTGTAGGCGCTGTGCCGCATGGATTATTCGCCCTGGCTAATTAGAACACTAATAGGTGTGGATATGAGAGTTTTTGTCCATTTCGTTATCTATAATTTTGTTACACTGTTTATCGAAGTTGGTTACTATGGACTTTCTTACAGTTATTAGAACTAATATATACTCGTGTAAATTTTTACGTTACATAATTACTTCATAAAAAATAGTTAGTATTGATTTATCTACTTTTTACTATCAATAATCTTCACTTAATTTTAAGATATCTCATACTTTTCCTACGTTTTTTTTTTCTTAATTTTACTTTACTTTAATTTGTATATTTATCATATTATTTCTCCCACATAATAATTGTTCTCTTTATTTTTTATCTTTAACATGATCATTTTAGAGATTTTAAAATTTTAAGAAAACTGTTATACGCTTCTAATTATAGTACTAGAGATTAAAATTAAGAATGCAAAATATATACAGCTGTAAGGTAGCAAGGAGGTTTCATTATATCAAAAAGAAAAATTGAGATGCATAGTTCAACCAACAACAAGCAATCATCACTAAGTTGATTATCTTTTGGTTACTTTTCTGATTCCAATATGTGCTGCAAAAGGTCCACATTGAATCTCCATTTTCACTTGGCCCCCTTTTCATTTTCTCCTTTGCTTTGCTTTGCTTTAGCGGGTTTTTTTTTTTGGGGGTCTGTGGGGCTCGATACTGGCTCCTTTGTGAATGCACGAGTCGATAGCCTACTAATTTAATCAACGGAAAAGAACCAAAGAAGCAATGATACGAAAAAGAAGATTGCAGGGATTTGAGAACGTGTTTGAATCCATTGTATGCCCCTCTTCCTATCAATACTGAATACCCACAGTGTTATGGGCTCTATAGATCCCATATCTACACTCCCTACACCCTTTTTTCCCTTTTTTTTTTGGGTCTGTACACTCCCTACACCCTACTTGTGCTAATCCATAATATCCATTGTGGTCGGACCTATCTTCCCATATTCCGGCATATCCGACCTGTATCCTAGAGTATTCAGGCGAAACCACCCTGTAGGGGCCAAGTAGCTTTGCAGCCAACTTGAGGCAAGCTTACTCAGATTTCATGAATAGGTAGTGTCGTGTTGTTGGCAACAGTAAAGAGTTAAACTACGGAACCACTCGGGGCTAGAAACCACTATCAGAAAGATTAAAACTCCGAGACTCTGACGAAATTTACAACGTATAACGGGGTCCAGAGTAAGGATATGCCACAAACGCTGCTGAAAGTAAGGAATGCTAAATGCTAAGCCAGTTGGATATGGCAAAAAGCTACATGTCTATTACAGTAGTGACAACTACAAGTAACTCTGAGATCTAGTCGGGTAGTAAATTTCATCCACCAAGTAAATTCTAGGGTTCCCCTCAGCTGGAAAAGGAAGATCTGGATCTCTGTTCAGATGAGGAAAGTGCACAATGAGCGGAGAATGAACCGTCTATCATGATCTGCAATTGTTCTATGAGGTATGTAACAGTGTTGGTTTCTAAGTTTTAGCATTCTTAAAGATCCATTCCTGTACACTATGTCCTTTGGCCTCATGCGTATAGCCTTCTCTCAAGACCGACATGCATTAAAGATCTCACCCCGCATTAGATCAACTGGCAAATGCTCATGCGTGTACCGCTCAGGACCCAAGTACAACCCCGTCTTCTCAAGTAGAGCAAGCCCTTCGTCTCTACCATATCTTGAAGCATAGAGTCTGAGATATTCTATGTCCTGATAAAGAACCCACAGATATGACAAATCAACAATAAATTACAAATAAAAATCGCCTTTTCTTGGGAAGGGAATTCAAAGAGGAATCAAGTGATAAACGAACAAATAAAATCGCCTTTATGTTTCCCTGACCTGTAATCCACTAAGGATGCGCTCTAGTCTGACTGAAGCAACAGGTTCATTTGATGATGAGAACACCTTACCAGGGTAGAACAAAACTCCATCTCCAGGGGGGAGACCACGCCTAAATCTTATCTGCTCAGGCACATTCTACTTCAGTAAAATGTAAACGGTTTCATTAACCAATGAATATCTGGATGCCAACAAATATACCTCTGCACTAGGAACAGTTGCCTTCTCATAGCAATTGGCACCCCAGTATAAGAAACCTGTTCCACCTTCTTTCCACACACGCCACATTACAGCTCGATGTTGTGTACCTCGCATCCCAAGGTGCCAGTTGGGATGGGGGTCAGATGGTCCCATGCACACGTAAGTCCACCATTCCTACAAAATCCCCCAAGTCAATTGTGTTCAGAAGGAAAAGACTGGGAAAGTGTTGGAAACTTGAAACTAGATATCCAAACAGAACTGTTGAAAATGTATATTCATAATGCATTTGTCAAGTCAACAAGAGCTATCTCGTGGGACTGACATCTCATATTATAACTTTTGATGTTAAGATTCATCGTCATATCCAAAATTTGATAATATCCAAAATCTACCATGAAACAACAGTGGCTATAAGTGGAGGTGTTGTTTCCGTACACACATGCTATGCCTTTTTGCAACGGCATACACTCCACATGCTTGTAACTCCCAATAACATGCGTGAGGTTTTTTTTTTTTTTTTTTAATTTCTGGTCGAATGAATACAAGCAGATGAATCCGTTCAAATGATCAGTGTTCTAGGCAACACTTATTCCCATGTTAAGTGTAACATAGAACAATACATATGATTCATAAATCTGCAGAACTAAGTATAACAAACTAATATCATGAACAAAATGAAAAAATATAAATAATTGATGAGTCACAACTTGATCTTGGAGACGTGCAGATTGTAGACTAAGCATCATCATGCACTAGAAGTTTGCTATTCTCTAAATGGGGAACAATAATAACACAAAACATAACAATATTTGGGAATGTTCCCAAGAAAAATTAGATGAGTCAAAAAAGCATCACCTCGCCATTTTCAGATTGAATTTCTGCAATAATATCCCCCACCAAATCTTCTCGATTCCCAAGCACCCATTCACTGCAAATATTAGACAAATTTTTATGTATTATTAGAAAATGCCATATACAGTGCACTCAGTCTCAAACTAGCATAGAGAACTGCCGCTGTACACAAAATTCACCAGAAAACACTGACAAAGCTACACACCCAAGTGTTTAGCCACACAGATATGAGGTTCCTCATACAATACAAGTTACTGTCACCAATATATTACATGAATTCAAGAAAGTGGCAGAACCCATCATATTAAATATTAAGAGGTAAATCTATATTACATTCACCAATTTCTGATATGAATCAATGAATCATAAGTGAGAGGAAGTTCACCTTTAACTTAGCGAAGTATTATCAGAATTTTTGTTGCTTAGAGGGAAGAGCAAAAGTCATATACCACACGTATTTTGATCTTTTTAGTTTCTTTTCAGTAAAAAGATCGTGAAAAGTGCCCACTGAGCACAATAAGACAGCAAATACCTTGTACAATAAATTTGAGTATGTGGTCGCAGAAACTTGGGAACTTTAACAAATGCCTCAAACGGAGTAGGTGCAAGAGGGGCATCACTTGGCCCTGCAATAGTAAGAAAAAAGAACATCTATAAACAATACCAAATTTATCTGGTCCAAAGAGGACAAATTATTGGTTTTAGGTCCAGTAATCCTTCCAAAAAAAGTGAGTGTGACCTCTTTACACTACAAACCATGGAACTTATACAAATGATTAAAATCAAAATCCAGTTGTCAGGCAGGAGAGAGTTCATACCACAATAGTAAGTAGTTAAGACACGAGCATCCGGAGCATACGCATGGATCTCTTTGGCCAAGTTGATGAGGGACTCATATTGCTCCAAATTCAAAGGCTGCCATATATTTTTGCATGTACATCAATATACTGCTAAATCATTTTGCTTAGATATAGTCACCTGGACACCTTGTGTCCAAGAATTAATGGTCACCCACTAATGTCGAGGTATTGCATAAGTCATGTGTAATGCTCCCTTAATGAAAATTTTACCTAAACTGAAGGAGACTACAAAACATTTAAGGTAGAACTAAGGGTGTGGTATAGTACAAGAGCACTCTCACTTTCCTGGTATTTTGGTAATAGTAATCGTACCTCATCCCACAAATAAAAATATGCTTTCTTCCAATGAGACTTTGTCTTCAATATCTCAATTTGCTTCTGTGAGTACTCCTTCGCTGCGTCACCACTGTGGCAGGTCAGCAAATGGGTAGAATATCATCAGTTATCATCACACATATACCTGAGAGAAGGAACTTGGATGGCTAGCGGTATACCCAGAGACAGCTCGACTATATGGCAAGGCATAGGCTGCTAATCGTGGGTCTGAAAAGTACTCATCTGATTTCGGATGATCAGCTATCACAGAAAGACAGAGGGAACCACATCAGATACAGCCACTAATGCGATCTGGACAACCAGTACACTGCGAGGATAAAATAAAATGGACGAGTACCTGGCCAAGGGCACGTATACGTCAATACACGCATGCTATCACCCCAACGGCAAAAATATGGACTGATTCTATATTGAAGAAGCCACTTAAAATGCTGATCCAATGCCTCATACCACTCTGCAGTCCCATGTTCAACACCAAAACGGTCCTCAATTACAGTATCAGATATCTAAAATTTGGTTAACGAATGTGTATGCATTCTCAGAAGTATGGTCAGATTTCTAGCCAAACAGAGACAGGACATAACAATGACTTGGTCTTTGTCACAAGAAAAATCTGCATATATCCTCACACCAAAGTATAATCTTCTAGCTGAGAAATCATTTTCCCATTAACAATTATCTATAACTTAAGTAAAAAATTCTTTGAGTTCGCATATAGTATCACTTTTATCAACATAAAGGATACACCAAACACAGCTGGAAGTGAGGGAGTTTCAGGAAGAATGAAGTCCCAAACTGTCACATTTATCTTCACCCGTACTGAAAGGTTGGAAATAACATCTTCCTCCATCATATCAACTGACCCATTATTACTCGAGAAGAATTCAGAAAACACTGGAGATAGAAGAACACTTCTTAAAGATGTAGTTGCAGATTTCGCTCTTTCCACCTAAAAGTAAAGCAAAAGGCACATGCTCAAATGGACAGCTATTAGCAGCTCCATAAAAAGACACTGGAAAAATTAAATTTGAAACCCAACCACTTCATCCACTGGTTTCCTATCAGTTGGTTCCAGAGTTTTGAGACAGCTTTGAAGTTCCTTGTAGAGTTGAAGCTTCTCAGGTTTGCCCAAGCATTGGGCCGAAGTCCTGGACCAAATCAGAATCAATGACTGTAAAAACATCCTTGTAAATATAACAGCAGAGGGATAGGAAGTGTACTACTGAATGGCTCAAAAGCTCATGACAGCAAGAATTTACCACCAATACAAAAACAACACTCAAGAAGATTGAATATGGGAAAGACTCACTCTGCATCTGCCTTTGTCGCAGTAATGATGATCTCCCCCTCATACTGACCTGGGGGTTGCTCGCTAGGAACATCAATGGATACCCAAACTGCGGTTGTCTCTCTGGAGAGAGAGAGAGAGAGAGAGAGAGAGAGAGAGAGATGTCAGTCGCTTGCAATACTTGTCATATACTAATCATTCACACCAAATATAAAACTATCAAACCACTGTTGAAGACAATACCCTGGTAATAGGTTTATTTGACTGACAGGAAGATCAAGGGGCACAAGAGCATCTGGAACACCCAATATGGGCACTACATGACGCAACTTTAATGATTGTCCAACGACCATCCTACACACATCATATAAGAGATTATACATTGAAAGAGTAGTTCTAAGCATTCAAGAAAGAAAATCACTCCAAGGAACTAACCGATCACCAGCTGAGGAGCATAAATCATTACACTGAACCTGCACAACCCCTGCAATTCCAGAACTACCCCAGGAAGCTTTCGCACGCATTGCAACTTGAATACTTTCTCTCTCGTTTCTAGCAGCCAGAAGATTAACCTTCAAATAAGCGAAATTTAGAAGCAGAAAACTATAGACATTAAACAGCGATAATGATGATGTTGTTGGCAATTTTTGTATCTCCTATGCATTGTAGCAGCAATTACATGGACAAAAACAACAGTAACAGCTTCTGGTGGTGAGGTAATAAACCATGCCATGAAAAATAAGTTAAGCGTATATCATGTATATCAGTTTTCATGTAATTCACAGTACAGATACACGAAGATACCAAGACACGCCATTAAATAAAAATCAAGGAATCACACATACAGGGTCCATAGGTCTAGGCATTTCCTGTGGTCCAACATTCGCTGTGCTTGGCATGGACCATACATGCACTAAATCTGCGGTGGGAACCTCTGTAGGGTCAACTGATCCCTTGAGTGGATTGGAACCTTGAAAACGACCATCAGTCCATCCATATGCTGTCCCTCCTCCTGCTACACCTTCAACAGGTGGAACATCCGCATCCTGTGGGTTTCCTGATTCATCAACATTCAAAATAACTAAAAAAGTAAGTCAGAGATTTTCAGATGCAGATTGATTATGTTCAAATAAGTCGGTGTGGAAAATTAAAAACTACAGGTAGTCCCCATGTAATCCAATTCTGCTACATGATTTGGTTCCTTGAAAGTAAGAGGAAATTGAGATTCTTATATAGAACCTCAATAACTTCTACTTAGACCCTAACAACGATGTCCTAGCCGATACGATTCACAATCAAGAGACCTTATAGTTCCTTTATTCAGTCAATAACAATGTAATTGCTAAAACAAGCATACAGGTGATTTGTATGGATAAGATGTAATTCACTACAGTAAAACTCAGACAGTATAAACTCATTCCTCATGTATCCATACGTTCAAAATGTTTAGTCTAATTCAACTTAAAAACTAATCTGTAAAATCACCTGAAAATTCATAAACCGATTCATGTATCATCTACCTCCAAAGAACAAAACCATTTCATAAACCCTAACGACGTAAAATTCCAAGTTTCCAACAGCTTATCAAGTCAAAAGCCTTCGCCGATTATCCACGCGAAATCAAACACACTAACACTAACACAGATGATAACGCTCAGGCAATTACAAGCAAAATCGAGCATATTAACAAGAGAAGGGAAACAGTTAATTCTCCGAGAGATTCAAGTGAAATATATAAAAGCTCGAAGCATCATTACATGAAATGCTATTAACAAATTGAAGAATCCAGAAACCGGTGACAGTGGAATTGGAATAAGCACCTACTATGATCGTGATGTGTTGGACTTACCTGAGTCGTTCATCTCCGGCGATTAGAGAAGATCGCGATGTGTTGCTCCGAGCTAGGTTTTCAGGCGAAGCAGAGCAGAGGAGAGCGGCCTGAGGGTGGAGAATGGTTTTGATAGAGAGAAAATGCGCCGCCAATTTAACCAGAGTTCCGAGTGATGGAGAAAAGCAACAAAACAAATCCAGATTTTTCTTTTTGATTTTATACACTTCCTTGCTCTGTTCCACGTGGCGGTCTGCCGTGCTCCTTTCTACACCGTTATGCCGTGGCCGGTGGAAACAAGTTATTGATCTTCCGATGAGATTTGATCTAATGGTGTATTCTTTTCGACAATGTTACAAGTACAAATTCTTGTATAGGCATATTTTTTTTTTGACTTCTCAGGAAATACATCGCTCTTTGGGAGATGACTATACATTTGAGCCGCGTCGAACCACCGAGTTATGGCGGAGAAGCTATCCTAACACTGATTGCTCAATTCACAAGGCTTGAACTCGAGACCTTGTTTAAGGGGAACACGCTCTTTTCCACTTGAACCACCAAATATTAGTTGTATAGGCTTATATAGAGTAATAAGTTTCAAGTTCATATCTTTCATTTATATTCAAGTTTAGAGTAATAAATCTTTCTATTGTTAGCTAGTTAAGTCTTGTGTCTGTTTGTGCATTTAGCGTGCAGTATCACCTCTAAGTTAGTCGCGAGTTCATTATTTTGTCAATTAATTATTTCCGCTTAATGATAATATGAAAATAAGTGTTGATTGATTAATATTCCAACGACGATATAGTGAGAAAATTATATTATTTGTAATAATGTTTAGTAGTAGTCGAGTAATATTTCGGTTATATCACTATTATATTAAAGCATAAATGATAATTAGATGACTCTTTACTAATTTGTCTTTGTTTGAGTACCGGTTTAGTATAAATAGTTCTAATATTATTTCACGTTTTTTTGCATAAGTTTTTTTTTATAAGAATTCAGTAGTTTCATTAATTAAGGGTTGAACGGATCCGGTTTTATTTAAAATAAAAATAAATAATAATCATTCTACAATTGCGACGTGTCGCTTTTCCTTCATCTTCATAAAACGCTGCGTTTTGCTCGGTTACAAACAGCTACTACCTCTCCTCCTACAATAGAGTTAGTCTACAATCCCAGAATTACAGAACCAGACTCCACCGTTTTCAAAATCAACTCCAAAATTAGGGTTTAGGGTTTCAATCACAGCGAGAGTGAGAAGAAAACAAAAAGTCCAGAGAGCGATGGAAGGAGCCTTCGCCCAAGCCTCCGCGATCACTGATCAGAGGCAGAAGATCGAGCAGTACAAGCACATTCTCTCCACTGTGTTCTCCTCCAGCGACGTCGTTCCGGCCAAGAAGTTCATAGATCACAGTAAAATTTACCGACTCTACTCTAACCTCGATTTTACCCCCAAAATTGGTTTTTTTTTACCGTATTAACCTTTCGCGGCTCTTCAGTGTTGTCCGACGACGTCCCCTTGGTGGTTTCGCGGCAGCTGTTGCAGAGTTTTGCGCAGGACTTGGGGCGGTTGGCGCCGGAGTCGCAGAAGGAGATTGCCCATTATACCCTTGCTCAGATTCAGCCTCGCAGCGTTTCATTTGAAGAACAGGTGCCTGTTCTCGACCTTTTTTTAGTGCGTTAATCTATAATCGGCATGCTTAGGGTTTTTTTTTCCGACCTTTTCGTGTGTATTAATTATGTGTTTTTAAATTTTTTGAGAGGATAATTATGTGTTTTTTATATGTTAACAACTTAACAATGTAGTATAATCTTCTAGGGTTTCTAAGTAGTTTAGGTTAAGGGGTCAGTGGAAAAGGGTGCACAATGTGAAGCAATACTAAGGAGTTTCGTGTTAAATTGAGTTTAGAAAATTTATAGATTTATGTGCAACCTGCCGCGAGATATGATGGTTTCATTTGTGAATATAGAATGTAGAGATTTCTCGGAGACAGATTGATTCATTTAGGAAGGTTGTGACTGCGTGCCATTCAATTTGAGCTTCTATTGATTCTGAAGGTACTTTGTTTTGGTTGCAGGTTTTGGTAATAAGGGAAAAACTGGCAGAGTTGTACGAGTCTGAGCAGCAGTGGTCAAAAGCAGCTCAGATGCTCAGTGGAATTAATCTTGATTCTTCAATGAGGTATGAGAATATATTTTTTTCTATTGTAAGAGTGGGCTGTAGGAATTACTGACACACCTTTTTTTTGCTGGTCAGAGTGATTGATGACAAGTTCAAGTTAGCAAAGTGTGTTCAAGTGGCTCGCCTGTATCTTGAGGTATGTGTTATCTCTCCCCCCACAAATGTGTAGTTTTCAAGTGGTGTTTAGTGCTGCTATTTGGTTTGCCAAAACCCTCAGTTATAAGATAGCACAATAGACATTAGATTTGTCTGCATATAGAGGGTTCATGGACGGTGGTCCGCACAGGGAGTGATGCGGAGGCGGTACTTTCTGTATTTTACTGTGTTATAAAGATATCCATAATGTGAATGATGTAACATGTGGATGTAAGCATTTAGAAAGGACAAAGACTATCATCAGATATATATTATTGTGACCTCTTGGAAGTGCTGATATTGGAGCAAATAAGATTTGTATGCTCTGTGACTGGTAGACATCCCCGTCGAAGTTGTCCAATAGTGCTTTACTCATTCAGGAAAGAGATCACTTGATATCCATTGGTACTAAAGCCAAATTATGATATGAACATACTTCAAAAGGTGTGATTTTTATACACACACACACACACTTATAATAATAAAAATTCATTTTGTAGGATGATGATGCTGTCAATGCAGAAGCATTTATCAACAAAGCTTCATTCTTGGTTAGCAGCAGTCAGCATGAAGTATTGAATTTGCAGTATAAGGTTTGACATCGTTGATCATTCAGTGAAAGTAGTTGCATTCAATTCAGCTGGCTTTTAGAGTTGTGAAATTGCTACCCTGTCCCCATGTATCTCTACAGGTTTGCTATGCGAGGATTTTAGATTTGAAGAGGAAGTTTCTGGAAGCAGCATTACGTTATTATGACATTTCTCAGATTGAGAAGAGGCAAATAGGAGATGAGTATGTCAAGATTTGATCTTAATTCTGGCAAAAACTTTCTTCTGCATAGTTAATTTGTCCTTTTATTTATTGCAGAGAGATTGATGAGGAAGCCCTGCAGCAAGCTCTATCTGCTGCAGTTACATGTACAATTTTGGCCGCTGCAGGACCCCAACGGTCTCGTGTTCTTGCCACTTTATACAAAGTAAATTTCTTACTTGGTTTGCGTGTGTGCACATGATGATACATTTTTCCTTTTCACAGTATGGTGATACATTGTAATTTTGGTTCAGGATGAGCGATGTTCAAAGCTGAAAGTTTATCCGATACTTCAAAAGGTCTCTCTCTCTCTCTCTAACCCACATGGTTTGTGAAAGTATTCTTGGCTTGGTCTTTGAGGTTTTGTTACTGTGTGTTTCTCTCTGGATTGTATCCTTAATGGATATCTATGCTTATTAGGTGTACTTGGAGAGAATTTTGAGGAAACCAGAAATTGATGCCTTTGCTGAAGAGTTAAAGCCGCATCAGGTTATTAGTCTTTTCTTCTCTATATCAGTTGTTGGATCTGCATGCTCCCATTTCATTGAATCCTTACATGTCTTCTTTCAACAGAAAGCTGTTCTGCCAGACAATTTTACAGTCTTGGATCGTGCAATGATTGAACATAATCTTCTTAGCGCTAGCAAACTTTACACAAATATAAGGTTAGTTATAAGTTGCTGTTGGTGTCCATTTACTTATTGTACTTTAGCGGGTCGGTTCAGTTACTTATGGCAGACTCTGTTGCAGTTTTGAGGAGTTGGGAACCTTGCTGGGAATTGAGCCTCCAAAGGTACAGTCTTGTTAATCTGTTGCCCGGTTGCCTCTTTTGTTGTGACTTGTGCTTCATCTATCACAGATTACTGCTATGCCTTACATCGTTTTCAGTTACCATCACTATTCTTTATGTTTCCTAAGGGATTCACAATGTGTCTTGCAGGCTGAGAAGATTGCTTCAAGAATGATATATGAGGACAGAATGAGGGGATCTATTGATCAGGTATGAATCTCCTAACTCATGTCATGACCATCAGTAGGCCTCCAATATGATGTTTTTATCTCTCTTTATATCTTAGCATTATCTGAAAATTTCGATCAACAGGTTGAAGCTGTCATACATTTTGAGGATGACACCGAAGAGCTGCAACAGTGGGATCAACAGGTAAATTCATTGTTAGTGTCAAAAGTTATTTCAGAAACTGATATGCATGTGAAAAATGTGCCCTCAGACCTATTTGTTCTGTAGGCCTTTTGGCTAGTTTGCCCAACCTCATTACCTTTAGTTGTTCACACTCGGTCTATCTATATCTTTGTTTTGTTTGACTCTTCTAAGTCTTCCTCTGGCTCATGTATCTGCAGATTGTTGGCTTGTGTCAAGCGCTCAATGACATCTTGGATAGCATGGCAAAGAAAGGCATGGCAATTCCCGTCTGATTTTGTCGACTTATCCTACAGAATTGGAAGTAGACCTCCGTTTTTTCACCCATTCACCAAATTAATATCCTGTGAAAATCTTCGTAACCTGAAATTTTATGTGAATATTTTGGTTGTGATTGGCAATGGTAAATGACTTTAATGCGTCTGTTACATTAAGTCTTCATTATATGGAGTTTTGGTTTCTCTTGGCAGTTGCATCCTTGTACAAGCGACAATGTAGGTAGGAGCAAAGTTTTGACATTGATGACTCAACTCTTATTCTACCGGCTAGCCCTTTGCTAATTCTTTGCATTAGTTTCTGGTCCCTCCATTTTTCTTTTATCCAAGTGTAGATAATTTCATAGCTACTAGACCCCTTCATACTCGCTCCATTCTCGCTTCACCTAAAACCAGATAATTACTTTTGGGTGGAAATGTGGAATTGAGTTTGGCCAAAACATTCTAGAAAATGGCTTTGATTCATATCCCAAAAGGCTTGTATTATGCTACCACACTCTAATTCGGGTTGAAGTATTCTGCAATTGACTCACAGGAACTGTCGAGAGAAGCATGATGAATAATTTGGTCGTAAAGACCAAAATGGGGATGTGAATGCAGATCACTCGAAAACTCTGGTCATTGAAAGACTCAAATACTATACAGCCCAGGCATATTGGGATCTTCAGTAAATAAAGAATGAAAAATGAAGGGAGAACAATAAAAGGGGTCAAAACTCAAATTAAGGTGCCCCTCACTCATACAAAGATGTACACCTAGAACAAGTCAATTGGCAAGCGTTCATGTCATTTAACCAGCACTTCCTGTTTTAAAGACGGATCGATCGCGGAAGATGGTATCATCTCATTCTCAAAAACTTTAACATGACACAACTGTTCCCCAGCTTCATCGGCAAAGGTGATCTTCCTCTCCTTGTTTACAACAGTTGTTTTCATGTGATTGTCTGCAACGCCCTTAGGAGCATTAGAAGCATTCTGATCGGCCATTCTCTGCAATACATAATTCAAAATCAAAATGATGCCACAGCATAGGCATATGGCAATCGCATTGCTTCCCAAAAGAGAACAATGAAAATAGGCCAAGGAGCAAACCATGATTTTACAGAATCGGCTACAGTCCCTTGACATCATTGAGAGCAACTTCTTAGCAGAACCTTCAACTCGTGTTACATTCTGAATGGCCATTCTAACCTGCCACCATTTACGGGATATAAAATATAGATACTTGATACTACTGCATTATAAAGGGTAAGACAGATAAGGTGATCAACAGTATATAAAAAAGATAAAAAATGCATACCTCATCAGCATTGTATTTCAGCGATGTAGTAGAATAGGGTCGGGACACTAATCTTTCTTCAGCAATTTCCTTCATGATCTGCAACTCATTTGTGAGTTTTGTTGTGATACATTGAATGTCATGCATCTGGCGTTGTGAGAATGCAATGGCACTATCTGAACAGGTTCGAATGGATGTACACCCTGTACTAAAACGTGGTGGTGGAGTTGAAGAACCATTCAAAGCTTTAGGGATGCCTCTAGGATGAGAACTAATCTTCTCATTCTTCGAATTTATGATGGTTTGCTGTGTAATACAGAACTTAAGTCTTCTGATCTGATTAGGTTGTCCTTCAGCTCCATGGGTTTTACTGTCAGTTTGTTTTCCAAAATATAGTTTTCCCTTGCACACTGAAATACACAAACCCAAAATTAAATGCATGAAAGGAAAAGAGAAACAAAAGCGAATTCAAAGAACCTGAGATAAAATCATTTTAAAAAATGTAGGAACCATGTAACTAAATTGAATTTTGAGAACCTAAAGAATTTTTTGGAGAATTTATCTTTCAAGAATGAATTTCTATTCACTTTTATAGTATCCTAAACATGACATCTTAAAGAATTTCTTGGGAAATTTTATATTTCAATAAGATTCCAACTGTCTGAAGAATACAAACTAGAACTCTATAACTTACAGCTATGTCCGTGTTGTATATCAATTGACTCCATAGCCTTGCACAGTTTTTCTTGGGAAGCTGGTGAAATGACCTGCGTATGACACAATTATGATAAGAGGCCTGCATGATATATTCAAGGCAAATAAACATTCAATAGCCACTATGTACCTTTCTTGTTTGGAACAGCCTTTGAGGATGCTGCTGCTCGAAGTACCCACCACTAGCTGCTGATGTACGCTCGTCACCAGCCTCACATGATATGACCTCAGGGGACAAGCTTATTTTTGCATCAGCACATGCAGACAATTGGGATTGCTCCTCCTCTTCCTTCACCAAGGAAACTTGATCTACCACAGACGCTAAACTGCTACCAGAGCCCAAGTCACAACCACCAACAGAGTCAGCACTGGTTTTCTGATTAGAAGGTAAATCATCTTTGTTATAGGCATCAGATATACATGTATCAGATCCTTTAATAGGTTCCGTGCACCGAAATAGATCTTCTTCGGTCTCCCTGTTAATCTGACATAACATTGCATCCTCAGTGAAATTAATGTCATTTGAAGACATTGCTTCAATGAGGTGAGGGTGGACCGAATCTGTAAGATATCCTTGAATCTTAGATTCTAGTGCAGGCCAGTAATCTAGATACTGGTAACTGATTCTCTCT
This sequence comes from Argentina anserina, assembly GCF_933775445.1. NCBI lineage: Eukaryota > Viridiplantae > Streptophyta > Magnoliopsida > Rosales > Rosaceae > Argentina > Argentina anserina. The sequence goes on along the minus strand of NC_065873.1, from coordinate 29,585,132 downwards.
GTATCATCTGCCTCGACTATATCCCAACCTGAGTTGCTTACAATCTGAAGTGGGATAGGACCATACTCCATATCTTCACAAAATGGTTCATATACAATGCAGCTCTGATTTTCATCTGTTGGAGAAGTTGGCATTTTAGCAGCTTTCATAGGGAGTTCAGTTGGCACTGCTCCATAATCACCCACCATATTTCCATAAGCCAAAGAGGTATCATCAGTGGTCTCGACATCTGAACAACCAGGCTGAGGAACATCTATTTCAATGTCCCTCTCACATTCAGTTGTAACCTGATTGAATTGCAGTAGCTCCTGCTCACTTGAGATGGTAGATGCACCCTTTTTCATACGCTTGCGTTTAGTCTTGACCTTTGCATTCTTTGAAAGTTTAGATTTCAACTTACTAAGAGGCTCCAGGAGTTCAGAATCTTCATCAGCTTCCGACATTGGATACTCTTGCTTAACAGGAGAGCACGTTTGTGATTGTTCACTCAAATCAGTGGACTTTGAACGCTTTCTTTTCTTGGTCTTGCATGTCTGCTTGATCTGCTTCAGTGTCATATCACCAAAGCAATCCAAATCATTGTTTCCTCCATCATTACTATCAAAACCAGAAACCTCAGGTTCACTCTTGATTTTTATATTTCCAACATAACCTGTACCTATTCCTTCAGTCTTGACCCTAGAACTGTCAGTATGCAAGCCACGAAATTCATCTTTTGGTGGAACTGTTGGAAACAAATGACCATTTTTGGCATCTAGTTCTTCGCATATGTCTTTCACATTCTTGAATCTGAGTACTGGTTTTCCTCGAGTCACATTCAGTGTTCTTTTTACTACACCACCAGTCAGAGTCCTAATGAAGTGCAAATGGATGCGGCTTCTTAACTCCATCAGATATATCACTCTCTTACCCTTGCTAGAGGACAAGTTACTATGCCGCCTAAGATGTTCTCCCTGCAGCAAAGACGTACTTTAGCATAGCACCATAAAAACTGCGACAGCCCGATGCCAAAAGAGAAATGTGCATTATCATGTGCTATGTAAGCTAACAACGGAAATCATATAACTGTTACCAGCACCTATCCACAGAAGCGATAAGTTTAACAAAAACATAACCTAGTATTGATTATTGATCCAACACAACGAGAGCAACAACCCAAACACCTACAGTAAATGGTATACAAGCTATCTTTCAACTAATTTCCACCACCAACCACCATAACAAATAATCATAAAAATGAAACAGTTTGGATTTGATGTTTGCCAAGCCTTTGCAATTGCATACCAAACCGAAAACTGTAACTGATAATGCAAACTCTCTAACAAATTGCCCAGGATCGATTGCGCATGAACAACGGTCTCATTATCAGCTCCAAACATACAAACAGAAATCAACCTGACAACTACGAAAATGCAACACTCTTAAAGCACACAAACAAATGTCGCTAATTCACATGGAACAGACTCAATTCACGTCGCCCTTAACTACAATCACATTTCCCGTATCAGAACATACAATTTTTAATAATAATATATAAACCCTAACTATTACAGATCTGTAACATATCTCTACAAAACCTGAACCCAGATCTCACAGATCTAAATGTGGAAAAAAAAATTGAAGCTGGAAATAACTCACCGGAGTCCGGAGGACTAAAAACTCCCGCAGCGCCTCCGGATCTGAGTCAAAACAACTCAAATTTCAAAGTCCCCGAGAAATCGAATCTGAGCTGAAATAGACGAGAGAGAGAGAGAGATCTGGAGGAAGCTAAGCTGCTTTGTTTAGAGAGAGAGAAAGAGAGAGGGAGTAGAAAGTGAGTAATAAGATAAAACTGAGATTTGAGCCCTAAAAATGGAGCCGGCTAGGTTTTGAATTTAAGATACACGAAATTTTGGGGGAGAGAGAGATTTAGAAAAGCTACAAACCTCGCGCCAATTGTTGTTTGGCGGGAAAGGGAATAATACTTTGTAGTAGTGCACAGATATGTCCATTTGCGTATATATGACACGTGTACCCACCCAACCTTAACATCAAATTAGTAAAATAAAATTAAAAAGTGAAAAAAAAATATTTGTAGTTGAACAAAACCCTCGACATCAGCTCTTCCTCTAAGACAAAATGACGACGATGAAGGCGTCTATGAAGGGCAGCTACGGCACCGAAAAGGGCGCGGCCGCGGCAAACGTCGCCTTTTTCGCCAGTGACGTCAAGCTCCGCGCTTCTCTCACCGACGCCACCGTCTTCGGCGGCCACAGCCTCAACGGCTTGGTTCTCGCCGTCGAAAAACCCGGCGTCTTCATCGTCGACTACAACGTCCCCAAAAAGGTACACTCCAATTCCAAAACGGCGCCGTTTTTACTCCCAATCAAATTTCTTCAATTCCGATTTGACTTTTTTGGGTGCAGGACTTTAGGTTTCAGTTCATGAACACGGTTAGGGTTGTAGATAAGCCCTTGAATCTGACTTACATACACAGCAAAGGCGACAACCGGACTATTCTGGACGGGACTCTGGTGCTTAATACGGCCAACAAGGTCTCCGCGAATCACGTGCTCGGCACGGGGAACGGGAAGTTGAAGTACAGCTATGTGCACGGTGGGGTGACCACGTTCGAGCCCAGCTATGACTTGGCTAAGAACTCGTGGGACTTTGCGGTTTCGAGGAGGGTTTATGGTGATGATGTGTTCAGGGCGAGCTACCAGACTTCGAGCAAGCATTTGGGGCTTGAATGGAGCAGGAATTCCAAAATGAACGGCTCTTTCAAGGTAATTGAAAAATTTGTTATGTTTGCTCATCTCTAATTGGGCAGAAATTCGAAGTTTCGAGTTATGTGTTTTCGAATAACTTGAGTGCTAGACTGTCTTATACAGCAATTGCGTGTCATTTGATTATAGTCATTATTATTTGGTGATGGTTTATAGTGTTTGAAGTAATTGCCTGTGAATGAAGAGGATATGCACTTGAAATTTTGGCTCCCTGATATGCTTTGGCGGCCGGTTTGATTAGATTATTTCTAGTTCTAGCAACAGTTTCGATAATCAGTAGGGGATTATAGGGGCTGACATTGTGACAGTTTCGACATTCAACGACATTATAGGAGTTCTAGTGGTGGGATTTGATTGAATAGTTGGTGAGTAATAACATCATTTGCGTGATTTATTTCTACGCCATGGAGCTCAATTGCAGAAGCGGCAGTGGCTTGTGGTGTAGAAGGACTTCTTTGAGTGATAATTTCATTTCAATTCCATGGAGCTCAGTGCGTCTAACTAATATCTGTACACTTGGCCGTCAATCAAATGTTAGATGATAAAACACCTGTCTATTACTCAGCAAATTTGTATGTCGAGACATTCTGTGAACTTTGACATGTTGCTTCAAGTGCTTTCTTAGGAAGTAGTTTTATCTTTAGCTTGATAGGTATGATTCAGGTATAACTTAAAGTTGTTTTGTTTCAACTTTCAACCTCAAACGTAATTATATAACTATTATCTAATGATGAGCCTCCTACTCTTGAGTAAAGACTTAGTAATGATGGTGTTCTATTCTTTGCAGGTGTCAGCATCTTACAACTTAGCCGAGGAGGATCGCAATCAACGGATGTTGCCAAAGTTAACAGCTGAGAGTACTTGGGATTTTGAGATGTGATTGCTTATAGTAATATGATGATTTGTTCCATTTGCGGTTTAAAATTTCCTGTAGTGCGTTGGACAGCTTATATCGGCTGCTGTTGGCTTTGAAACATCTCGTTGCTGTTATAGTGTCCCCATTAGTGACTAGTGAGCATTTACAATTGGCAGCTTGGCATCATTGTTACTCGTGAAAATCTTAAATACAATTTCTTGACATATGTTCTTCATTCATCAGAATGATCATACCCGTCATTGAAAAAATTGATCTTAGATCTCTGAAAATTTATTGGAGCGACTATGGCTTCTTCCCTCTTTACCTTGAATGTTTCTGGCTGAGAATGAAGAGGATTGGATTTGCAGAGTCAGATTACAACTATTAACTATAGTAGAAGTGCAACTATTAACTGCAGTATAAGTGCATTGCAATCCATACTGCGCATAATTCAGATATTTATTGGAGCCTGTGTGCAAAGTCCTCCGAAAATTGCTCCAATTTCTAAAGTAGTTACAATCCCTCTTGCCTACACAGCAACTGCTTATGTGGCCTCATAAACTACACCCTCAATTCGTCAGAATTTGCAACAAATTGATTAAGCAGATCTAATCATCACCCGATTAGCCGCATTAAAAAATATCATACCTTTTCATTGGTCCACTCTTTCTTAATTCCATAATCCATACTGAGCTACCTGTATGGTTTCAAGTACAGTTACAATTACCACAAACATTGTTGAGCTTTCTTTGCTTGTCCTCACAATTTCATGCACAAGAGAAACCCAGACATTCTCTCGCATGCAAGAAAGACGATCATAACTGGATATCGCCAAAACCAACCTAATTCGACCAGCCTCAAATCAATTAAACTATCAAATTCGACCAGAACAGAAATCACCAAGTGAGTCCTAACGTGCAGGAAGAAGGAGACGCCACCTGCCAACCCGAACCTTTCACAAACAAACCTGGCGTCCTGGCCCAACCCACAAGGAAGCCGTTTGTTGTAGCGCATATTCTGTTTTTTAACAAAACTGACTCATAGGGGTATAATTGTATTTTCCGGACCCAATTAACGGCTAATTAGACCATTTACAAGGCGGTTCCCGACGTTTCCTTACAAATATCTTAAAATATCGTCTGATTAGTCCCGGAAAAAATCGAGTGTTTAGTGTAAAAGACAATTTTACCCCTGTGCAACACAGAGGGTGGGTACGCTATTCTATGGGGGTTCCCACTATGAATCTCACATGGTAGGCCATTTCCGTAATCAACGGTCCAGATTCTCCGGCGCATTTTCATCAACTTTTTGATTTGGCGGCACAAAATAGCGATTTTGAAATATTTGCCGCTTAAATTGAACTTAACAGTGACCTTCTTCAGATCCGCCCCAAAAGCTCCTCCGTAGTCTAATTGAAACCCTAGCCTTTTTCTCACAGAGAGAAATTGAAAGCGTAGAGATGGAGTTTGACGACGACGACTTTGACCTCCCGCCGAACTCGGAAGAGGCTTCCCCTCCTCCTCCGGTCCGTGGAAGGAAGCTGAAGCGCTTGAAGAAAGGGGTTAGGGTTTCTCCAGATCCAGTCCTCGATCCCCCAGAGAGCGGCGGAGAATTCCAAGGCCGCGATTGGGAGGAATCGAGCGTGCAATTGAAGTCTGGGATTGGATCTGAGGGTTTCGGCGATGAAGATGAGATGGATATTCCTGGTCTTGATTTTGACGGTGAAGGTGAGAAGGGATCTGGTTTGGAAATGGATTCTGGTGTTGATGGTTCGTGTGGCGGAGGAGATGCCTCCGGAGCTAAGAGGGCCTTGGATTTTGAGTCGGCGGGTGAGGAGCTCGGTGAAAAAGGCGAAGAGATGGTAGAAGAAAGTAAGGAAATGAGGGACGAGCCGGAGAAGAAGAGGCGGAGCTCCGATGGCGGTGAGGAGGAGGAGGAGAAGAAGAGCAAGAGAGCTAAGAGTGTTGGTGATGGTACGAAATCTAAAGATGCTATTCCGAAGAGCAAAAGGAGGGTTGAGAAGGTGAGTAGAGGTCTAAGAAGTGAGAATTTTACATTGTGTGCTTTTCGCTTATGTTGATTGGTTTTGAACCTTGTAGGAAAGACAGGAGCATTTGAAGGAGCTTCATGCCGAAACTCAGAGGCTTTTACGAGGTATGAACTTATTCTGGAACATAAGGAAGGATGTGCATAATTGAGTTGATGGAACTATGTAAATTCAATAATGTTTACTAATACATTGCATTTTCCTTTGGTCAGAAACAAGAGAGGCAGCGTTTAAACCTGTGCCGATTGTTCAGAAGCCCATCTCGTCTATTCTGGAGAAGATTCGGCGAAGAAAACTGGAGGTTTCGAAGAAGTGGGCATTCTTTTGTTAGATTAGGAAGTAATTTTGGTCTTTCTGTTTGTTGAATTGACTTGTAATTAAAACAATGCAATATTATTCTATGCAGGTCTATGGGTATGAATTCTTTTGTTGATGACAATGGATCTTCTGGACGGATTATGGAGGAGATCAGTTCAGAAGGTGCTCCTATGGATTGTGCAGGAGGTAGTGAAGTATTGAGAGCAGTAACTGAGAAGCCAATTTCATGCCATACTGAAAAAGGGAGTGGAACAGATGTGGAGTGCATGGATGCGTCTAATGATCACATAGATCATTTCGGCAACAAAGATGTTTCTTTCCAGATGGTAAAAAGGAAGACATGTTTTTTTTTCTCCGATAAGTTTGTTGCTTAGTCCAAAGTTGCAATAATTTGGGTGTTTTCTGATGGATATATATAAAGGTTGTTTAGAAAAGGAAGAAGTACAATGCTTGAAGAGTTTTTCATCCATAAATGAGTGCATCATGTGATGCATTGGATATTCTGTGAGCTATGGTTGATCATAACTGTGTAAAGCTAAAATAGAGTGCATTTTGAACTAAAACAACTGCTGTAGCGTGCTATGCAAAGAGAGCTTTCAGAGTTGGGAAGTTTTTCACTTGAGTGTACACTTCATAGAATGTTTTCATCATCATTGCTAATCTCTTCTAAGATAATACATGTTACATGCCTCTTTTTTCTTGAGCTTAACTAGCACCAGAAGTATCCATGGAATGCTATTAGTGCCCATTCTTTATTATCTTCATTTTGCTGGGGAAAATAGTTTCTTGCATTACATTGAGATAAACCAATTAATTTTGATTGTGTTGAATTTCAGGATGTTGATGAGGTATCAAAGCATGCATTTCGAGCTCCTATTGATGATACTCAGGTTCTTCAACATCTCAATTGTTTGAGACGTATCATTGTTGAAACAGATTGTATATTTGAAGCTAACTATTTCATCTCATGCATTGTTGTAGGATTTGTTTTCTGATTCCCAGACAATTGGCTCTAGAGATGAGAATGATATGCCCAGTAGTCCTTTGGAGGAGCTTTTTGCACCGTCCAAACTTGCAATCGACTTAAAGTTAAACCTTGATTCTGCTCCCCCTGATGATGTGTAAGTACTTTATTATGTTTGTCTTCATGCACTGTTTATCTGTAACTCCTGCTGATGAAGTTGACAAAGACACCTATATCTCTATAGATCTTCCGATGAGGAGTACAATGAGAAAGAGAATGTCAACCCTCATTTGTCTGGATTTGCTGATATATCTTCATCTCCAATTCGTGATCCTGTCAAAGCTTTTGTTGACGATGAGGCTGAGGAAGAAGATGATGGTGATCATGACCAGTTTCTGTTCCCGGATAAAGAAGAAGATGAGGCTGATGAAGATATGGAGGAACTTAATGATATGATAGCAACTGGATATGAAGAAAAGCCAATTGATGGTGAAAGGCGGAATGAACTCCATCAAAAATGGCTTGAGCAACAAGATGCTTCTGGAACAGAAAAGATTATGCAGAAATTGATGTTTGGTTCCAAACTAAGAGACACAATGTCTTTTGAAGAGAAACATGCAGAAGATGAGGAAGATCAGGAGTCTTATGATGAAGCTGCAGATATACTAGGCAACGATTCTGCCTCTGGTTCACCAAAAAAAGTCTCGGTCCAAATGAATTTAAGAATAGCGAAGCAGATGATGTCTCAAATGTTTACCGATAATGATGTATACTTGTCATCAGATGATGATGATGATGATGTTGACGATGATGAAGATGGTGATGAACCAGAAAAGATGCCAGCTAAACCGTGCTCGTTCGAGAAAGCTGTGAGTTTTTAGCACTTTATTACGTCTTCTTTTGATTGAAATTCTTTTTCCTGTTCAAACCATATGAAAACTCTTTAGGTTTTGCGTAACTGTATGTCTGAAGTTATTTGTTTCAAAGACTCTTTTAGCTTACAAGAACATCCCGACTTGTTTCAGGAAGAGCAGGCAACTTTCTTGTCACCAGCTGAGGATGAAAGTTGTAGCGAAGTTTTTGGTCGTATAAAGAAGCTGAATATTGTGCCCGACACTAAGAAGGGCAAAACACCTGGTAAGATTAAGTGGGATATTTTACCAGTGTGAAAGTGATGTCCTAAAGTTTGTAAATTTCTTTTTAGATGTTTCATTGATGTTTTTCTTTTTTATATTTATTATGCAGCTGTTTCTAGTATGCAGCTCAAGGGAGGAAATGGGATTAAACCAAAGGTAAATCATTTGCTGGCTTTTAAATTTAAATTTGTCTCCACATCTGACATTTGTGATTTGAATGTTCGCAAGCACCCTAATAACATATGACCCATAGTTTGTTTTCTTCATGTCAAAGTTGCCTTTAGGACAATTAGTTTCATTCTATTTCTAGTATAAATTCACGAAACATTGAGATGGGACATTGTTAGTGGATTTTAATATTAGTCGAGCATTATAATTTTTTGAATTTGTGAAGGTTTTGCAAGATGCTATTGGTTATAACTCTGTTTATCGTAATCTTGCAGTCATCATTCATACGGGAATCAAATCATTCCCTGCCTTCTTCTCGTAAGCGTGGATTAAGCACAGCTCGCTGCTCTTTTATCTTTGGAAGAGACGACAGCAATAGCATGAGCACAACGTCAGTGTCAGAGGATTCATCAGATATGGTAAGCTCTAATCGAGAATTGAAGCTCATAAGAAGCTTTACGCCTACATCAAACAAAGTTGTACCTAGTTACCTAGTTGGCTAGTTCTGTAGTCAGTATTATCAAATGCCAAACCATAACCTTTTACTTGTGTTGCCTATAATGATCTGCAGTATCAGGGAGATGCTACTCCAGCAAGAACTACATCAAAGTTCAGTAGTTCCCAAATGAAGAGTCGTAAAGAGAAATTTCCACCTGAAGCTGCTGCAAAGACTGATACTTCATTTTTTGAGATACTGAGGCAAAGTTCCTTGCACTCAAAGCGCTGCAGTAAGGAGACGGTCATTGATGAAACGATTCAAACCATATCCGTCGATCATACAATTGACACCGAATCTGTTGATCAAACAATTCGCAGGGAGTCTGTTCAAATGAAAAGAACAGGCACGGTTGATAGAACGATTCAGTCAGCATTAGCTTCATTCAAATTGGGAAGAGTTCAGTCGAGGCAAACGAAGAACCTTGTTTCCATGTAATAACTTGACTATTTAACCAGCAACATTCTCAATGCAGATTGCAGATGATGAAGTTGTTGGTGATGCCTAGTCTATTACTTATGCATCCACAGAGTTGATGTTTAAAAACTGATCACCGATTTCTATGAAATCCATTAAACTCCTTTATAGAATCAATTCATGACCGAGATTTCCTAAAAGTAGAAGTTCATTATCATGCATTTATTTTCAATCACTAGTTATATAATTCAACCACAATGTCTTTTTCTCTTTCTTACCAAATCATCATACAACTATGAAAAAAGATAGGCGAAATAATGTTTACATAGCAAAACGGACCGTCATTACTGAAAAATATTCAAACTATACATAACGTGTTCGTAGCAAGTAAACTGCTACTATCTTGAAAAATATGCGAACTATATCTAAACATTTCTTTTAAAAAAAATACCCAAATTACATCAACGTTTATATAGCAAATTAGAAGTCTCTTGCTCTTGACAGAGGTGAAAATGTAAACGCATGAATGCATGATATTCGACTAAAAAAATTGAATGCATGATGGAAAAATTTATGCATCAGCTCCTAAAATATAGTGACAAAGTTAATGTAATATCTAGACTCATAAAACTACTAATGTGGTACCCAAACTCAGATTTTGCTATCAATGTGACGCATACGACCGTTTTCCTTCACATTGCCGTCATGTTGGTCATGCGTCGCTCGTGTACGTTTAAAGAAAAAGTAAATACTGAAATTACTTTAACAAAAAGTTTCAGTATCAGTCTACAAACTCTTGTGCCACGGTCAAAATAATATCCAAACTTGAAAAATTACAAGTGTAGTACCTAAACTCAATTTTTTTTATCAACGTGTCATCGGAGACCATTTTTCCTCAAAGTGTTGTCTCATCCTCGAATCTTCCATTTTTTGTCAAGACTAGTATGTGTCAATTTTAAGTTCGAGCTCTTATAGGAAAGACGGTCTGACGCCGACCTCTCTCGCTCTTCAAGTAGTAAGTGATCATCACCAACGATGAGGTTGAACAAAAACGGAGTTTGGTGGCGAAGGCGGTATTGTTGGTGATAAGTGAGTCATGCGGGAAGAAGAGAATGGAGAAGATCGAGGCAAGCGAAGAAGATGAAAATGTAGAGCATTGAGGTCGGTTCCTAAACAAAGGTATTAATCACCACTATCATTGATTCTAGTTGTGATTTCTAATCAAAACTAGTTTCTAAAATCTTTCTCTCAAAGATTGGGAGCCACAATTTGGTTTCGAATCTCAAAACTAGAAAAGAAGACAAAAAATTGAGATGTGAAAAAGTCTCATTTCAGTTGCAACAGAACTTTCGCTTTCAATAACATTAATGCCATTTCAGTAATTACTTTTTCTAAGAGCACGAGAACGACACGTGACAAAAAAAAGGCTTTGTAATAGAAAATGGTCTTCGACGTCACATTAATAGGGAATTATGAGTTTGTGTACTATTTTAACATTACTACAAAGGTACGAGAACTTATGTTGAAACTTTTTATTAAGATAATTTCAATAATATTTTTTTAAAGATACGTGACCAAAATAACAGTAACGTTGCCACCATACTTTATGCATAAATTTTGTTCTTACATGATATTATCTCAAAAATGCCCTGATCAACCAATCAATGCCGCAGCCGCCGATACTGCTACGTGTCGAACTGTAATAGGACAATGAGCAGCCTATAAAATAGTACACCCCGAATCTTTCCTTCTTTTTTATTACTCTCCTACACTAAAATTGGAAATTCTCTCAATAAAATGGGAAATTCTAAAAATCTAAACCCAAGTCAAAAGCAAGCTCACAGGTCTCATCTGACTGACCGACCCGCACGACCGCTCCCTTTCAAATCTAACCCGATCCAAAAACCGTCCTCCGATTCCAGATCCAGCCACGTCGCCAGATCCCGCAGCAAATGGCTCAGAGCTGAATGAACAAATTCCAAGCTCCATCAAAACCATGGCAGCAATCACAGTAAAAGGCAAGCTCATCCTCCTCTCCTTTCTCTTCGTTTTCTCATCTCCCACCCTTTTAGTCATTTCCGAGTCCGAACCCGGACCCGAGCCCAGTGAGCAACACGAGGTGTTGCTGCATCGGCTGGAGGAGGTCGTTAGAAACCTCTCCGAAATAGTCGCGAGATTAGAACTCAAGCTGTCGGAACCGAAAGCTGTGGAGGGGTTAATTTCGCCTCTGGAGGAGAAAGTGAAACACGGCGGTGAAAAAGTGGGGCAGGATGGTGAAATCGACAAGGCTACTAGGGCGGTTTCGGTGACGAAGTACAGTCCGTTTTGGTCGGACAGGTTTCAGTTTGTTTCGGCTGTGAAATTGGACTCCCAGGCCACTTGTATCCACGTGTTGCCATTTCGGGACAGCGAGGGGGGCTCTAAGTACGTTGCGGTCGGGGATGAGAGAGGGAGGGTTTATGTGTTTTTGAAGAATGGGGATGTGGTGGTGGAGTTTGATACAATGACGGCGTCGCCGATAATGGCGATGGCTTCGTTCTTGTCGATTTCCAAGAACGAGAGCTTTGTTGTGACAGGGCATAATAATGGGGAGATTTTGATGCATAAGGTTTGGGAGGGGATGAGTGGAGAGGAGTGGAGTTCGGTTATGATGGAGAGTGTTGGGAAGTTTCATACTGGTGAGGACGCGCTGCCGGTTACTATTTTGGAGGTGCATCATGCTGGGAGGATGAGTTACATACTGGCCAGTGATGTGAGTGGGAAGATTACGGTTTATAAGGAGAATGGGACAGTTCATGGCTCCACTATGCCGTCGAGTAGGCCGCTTGCGTTCTTGAAGCAGCGGCTTCTGTTTTTGACGGAGACGGGCGCAGGGTCGCTGGACTTGAGGACCATGAAGATTAGGGAGTCGGAATGTGAGGGGCTGAATCACTCGCTGTCTAGGTACTATGTTTTCGATGCGACGGAGAGGTCTAAAGCGTATGGTTTTACATCGGAGGGTGAGCTGATTCATGTGCTGTTGTTGGGGGATGTGGTGAACTTCAAGTGCAGAGTTAGGTCCAAGAAGAAGTTTGAAATGGATGAGCCTCTTGCATTTCAGGCCATAAAGGGGTGTTTGCTTATTGTTAGCGAAGAGAAAGTTTTTGTGTATAATGTATCATCCCAGCATTATGTCAGGATTGGTGCTCCTCGGATCATCTTCTCTGCTGGTCTTGATGAGATTAGGTCGTCTTTCCTTAGTTATCAGACCATGGATGTCGATGCAGGAAAAAGAAATGTGATACCATTAATTGCTAGTGATCGTGAAAAGCTCGTTGTCCTTGGCCTTGGTGGAGGGTATGTGGGAATGTATCGCGCGAACCTTCCTGTATATAAAGGTGAATTTAGTGCAATGCTATGGACTAGCCCTGTATTCTTCTTTGTGCTTTTTCTTTTTGGAGCTTGGCAATTTTTTGCTAAGAAGAAAGAAGCACTCACTTCATGGGGACCTGACGATCCATTTAGTTCAACCTCAGCTACGCCAGGGGCTCCGTTGGGTGGAAATAGCTCTGGAGAAAGGCCTTTCGTGGACTCTTCAACAAGAAATGCTGATATGATGGATATTAGAGGTGGTGGTCTCAGAGGTCCATCAAGGAGGTATGTCTCTCCTCCCCCATACCGTGGAGGAGCAACAAGTTCATTTAGGGCAGGTACAGCTGATCATAACGCAAGGCCCTCATCTGTTGATCCTAATTTTCTAACAGCTTCAGAGCTGAAATTTAGAGGGTCTGCGTTAGAATCTTCGGGTTTCCCCAAAAGGAGGGAAAGTTTGTTTGTGAACAACCAAGCGATGGATGATAGCAACTGACCTGTATAATCATTTCCTTGTACTTTACTTAAATTTGTTTAAGGTTTAATTCTTAGATCACTCGGATGGCAGTTTAGGGCCATTTGAACCTGCACTACTTGTATTTGTGACATTCCTTAAGAAGTTTTCAATCAACAATAAAACATAGAAAAGAAATGATGATAAGTCTCTTGTATCTGCTACATGACTGTATAGAATAAACTAGGAGATTAGTCATTGATATAGTTATCCTCCCGCATTACAGTTGCAATCGATCAGCGTTCTCCAATTATGAAGTAAATTCCAGTTGTTTTGTCTCAAGAGAAATGACCAACTCACCAAAGTGGGATCACATATACATTTTGTCATAACAAGTATCATTGATAGAAGTTCTCTTTCGAATGATGAGGATCATAACCGCGATATACTTTGCATATATGCATTCATTGATTCATACTTCGTATTCGTGAGGTTTGAGGAAGACGAAAATGAGTGCTTCATATCGCAAATGGTTCTAGGCGGGGACGTTGTTGCTCAAGAATGCTCGTGTTTGCAACATTCTAGTATTGGGCCTGGTATAAAAATGGTCTTGGGCCCATTTCTAGTTGAGAGGGAACCTCGCAGGTCAAAACTCAAAATTTTCAATTTCCCGCCGCGAAAGAATATTCCCCTAAACGAAACGACGCCCCTTTATCTCAAAACCCAAAATATATACAAAAATAAAAAATAAAAAAAAGTTTGAAAACATAAATAAAAATTTTAAAAACATAAATGGGCGGTTCACTAGAATTGTAGATCGGAGCAAATTAGCGGTTTACTTTCATTTCTCCTCCACTCTCAGAAGCATCTCGCTCCTTCCTCTTCTTCTTTTCTCAGTTCTCAATCTAATCTCGGAGCTAGAGAGCCGAAAGGCCAGCGAGTTGACTCAGTGAAATTGGGGATGGAGCCGCAGGAGGACGAGTCCATGGCCGACGGCTCCAACTCGCCTCGTGGAGCCTCCTCCAGGGGCGCAAGGCTGTTCATCAGGGAAATGGTCATGAGGAACTTCAAGTCCTACGCCGGCGAGCAGCGCGTCGGTCCTTTCCACAAGGTTAGGGTTTTCCAGCTCAATTTCACTTTATTAATTTTGTAAAATTTGAAGCTACGTATCTTGTTTAAGGCCGCCTAATATGGAATTTGAGGTTAAATTTGAACAGTATGGGATTGATTGAGTTCTAATTATACTTGTTTTCGGTTACTTCATCGAATTACTGATGAATTTTTGTTGTATTCAGAGCTTTTCTGCGGTTGTTGGACCGAATGGGAGTGGGAAAAGCAATGTGATTGATGCGATGCTGTTTGTATTCGGAAAACGAGCTAAGCAGGTATATCGATGTTCCTTTCGATTTTACATATTGCAATGGATGTAGTTTGTTTCCGCTTTTGGAAAGCAACTAAAGCTGTTTTTTGTCTTTGAATTTTGTATTTACTTGTTCTTTCGGATCCTGATTATGTTCTGTAATTGTGTAGATGCGACTGAACAAAGTTTCGGAGCTCATACATAACTCCACTAATCATCAGAATCTGGATAGCGCCGGAGTTTCCGTTTATTTCCAAGAGATCATTGATTTGGTAATTGTACTCCACAAGTCTCATATGCTTGATTTCAGTGTCAATGATGTTAAAACATCATTCAATTTACTGTTCTAACTTTTTTTATGGGTTATAATCTGGTATCTATTATAAAGTAATGTCAATTTGGTGGTTGTAGTCTTGGCTTGCCTCCTCTATTCCCTTCTTTATCAGGTGGGACCTTAAGACTTCAAGATTTGATGATTTTTTCCAAACTACATTTGCAAATATTGCAGGATGGTGGAGAATTTGAAGTTGTTCCGGGAAGTGATTTTGTTATTACAAGAATAGCATATCGGGATAACACCTCCAAGTATTACATTAATGATCGTGCAAGTAATTTCACTGAAGTTACCAAGAAGCTGAAAGGGAAAGGAGTTGACCTAGACAACAACCGTTTTCTGATTCTTCAGGTTTGATATCGGACATTCTGCTCTATTAGTTTTGCCTAGGTTGCTCTTCTAAGAGTTTACTTATGATTATTGTCAGGGTGAAGTTGAGCAGATCTCACTTATGAAGCCAAAAGCTCAAGGATCCCATGATGAAGGTTTTCTTGAATACCTAGAGGACATTATCGGGACTGACAAATATGTTGAGAGAATTAATGAAGCTTATAAAGAGTGAGTACCTTTGCTCGTTTCTTAATTCCTTAATAGTATTCATGTATTAACCTTGCTTCTGAAAACAGTTTTGAATTAACTCACACATTTAGTATCTAATCGCGGGATTGGAGAGCATGCCTAATTTTTGTTAGTTTTCTAGAAAGTGAAAGACTGGGAATATTGTTATGCATGTTTCTTTAACATAACAGATGATATTACTAGTGCTTTTCAATTGAATAAGCATCATAAGCTTAGATGGAAGTGAATGTAATTCCTTGTTATTGAACTCTTATATGAACACTCGAAAATAATTATGTTTATTGTTTCACATAATATTGTGTCTTTACAAACTTAGGGTTACCGATACGAGCACTTTCTCCCACTTTTTGCCAAGATATTCAGCAGAAAGATTAATATTCTTTAGCTGCTGCAGAATTCTCATCTTTCTAACCATTCATGTTGTGTTCGTTTATATCATAGGCTAGAATCCCTTAATGATAAACGATCTGGTGTTGTGCAAATGGTCAAGCTGGCTGAGAAAGAAAGAGATTCCTTGGAGGTATGTATGTGCTGGATTGATATCCTATCTTGTGATATAATTCATTCACTTTTTGCTGACATGTCATTCAACAGGATGTGAAAAATGAGGCGGAAGCCTATATGCTGAAAGAGTTGTCACTTCTGAAATGGCAAGAGAAAGCCACAAAATTGGCTCATGAAGATACCACTTCAAAATTGGCTGGTCTGCAAGAGAATATAACTAGCTTAGAAGAAAATCTAAAGACTGAAAGGTTAGTCATCTTGATAGTATAGTTGATACTAAACTTCCTTTTATTTATGTGCTTAATTACTTTTCAGGGAGAAGATCCAGGAGGGTAATAATGCACTGAAGGAGATTGAATCTGTATACAGTAAACATATGAAACAACAAGAGGTTTGGTTTTTACAATTATACATGCCTTTTTTGTTGTCAGAAACCAAGCCTATAAAAGATATCTGGATTTCTCGCTTGGTGGAAGTTATGTCAAGTGCATCCATGCATGATATCACATCATTATCATTATATGACCAGTTATGAGTTGTTGTTTCATTGAATTAGGAACTTGATAATGCTCTCAGAAGCAGTAATGAAGAATTTAAGGAGTTTGAAAGGGAGGATCTAAAGTATAGGGAAGATCTGAAGCATAAGAAGATGAAGATCAAGAAACTCAAAGATAAACTTCAGAAGGTAGGGGAGGTGGGAGGGAGAGAGAGAGAGAGAGAGAGAGAGAGAGAGAGAGAGGGCCGCATTGTTTAGTCGAAAGATACAGATATAATTCTTACCTTTTTTTTTCAACTGCAGGACTCGTTAAAGATTGCTGACACAGAGAAGGAGTGTGAGGAGTCAAAAAATCTGATCCCAAAGCTTGAAGAGAGTATTCCACAACTGCAAAAACGATTGTTGGATGAAGAAAAAGTCTTAGAGGAAATTTTAGAGAGTTCAAAAGGTGGTTTTTATTCGTCACTTTTCGTCTTTGGTATATGCTCTTCATATCACTGATGCAACCGTGTAACTAAGTTTCTAATGCTTCATATGCTTTCCTCTTTTCCCTCTTTTTGCAAGCAGTGGAAACTGAAAAGTATCGCTCTGAGCTTACAAAAGTTCGTGCTGAATTAGAACCATGGGAAAAGCAACTGATTGAGCACAAGGGGAAACTCGAAGTTAGATGTACCGAACAAAAGCTTTTGGATGAAAAGGTGACTTTGTTATTTGACGCATTTCTTTTATTCTTTGTGCGTGAGTAAACCATGGATATATGGTGACACTACTGCTCTAAATATGGTTCATCACGGTTCTTCTTCAGATTGTATTATAGTATCAGAAATGTGACTGAAAACTTGGATTTCTTTGTATTGCTGCATAATCATTAGTTTGAGTATTGAAATATATTGCTAAAGAATTTTGTTAAACATGCAGCATGAAGCTGGTCGTGCAGCTTTTGAAGATGCTCGTAAGCAGATGGATGACATATCGGGAAGGATAGAAACAAAAACGGCAGGCATTGCAAGGATTCAAAGCGAATTAGAAACGAGGAAGCAGGAAGCAATGGAAGCTTGCAGAGAGGAACAAGTCTGTACACTAAACTTTCTCTTGATTCTATTTTATTCATTGTGTTGCATATCAAGGGATGAGGTGATAACATATAGACTTTTGCAGGAATACATCAGAGAACAGGACAGCCTGATTCCTAGTGAACAAGCTGCAAGACAAAAGGTCTCGGAACTCAAGTCTGTTTTGGATTCTGAAAAGAGTCAAGGAACAGTTTTAAAAGCAATTTTACATGCGAAGGATTCCAACCGGATACCAGGCATATATGGGCGGCTGGGTGATTTAGGTGCAATTGATGGTTAGTATTCTTTGCATCAAGGGACACGGTTAATTGTTAGAAACTTGTGTGTGCTGGAAGGACTTACTACAAGTACCTCTTTATGCTGGGAATTGAGTTTTTTTTTTTTTTTTGTGTTGTAATGACCTTCTGTTTGCAGCAAAATATGATGTTGCCATATCAACAGCTTGTGCCGGACTTGATTATATTGTGGTGGAAACAACTAGTGCAGCACAATCATGTGTAGAGCTACTCCGTAGAGAGAACCTTGGAGTCGTGACTTGCATGATTTTGGTATTCTTCCATCTCGTGTCATGCAGAACCTTAATTGTAACATTTATGTTTGATTTAACAATTAATTTCAGTTTACCCTCTTAAATTTAACACCCAAAATCAGTTCACTCCTTTATTTTAATCAGTTAACCTCACATACTTTCAAATGACATCAAAGGGATATAATTCAAATTTTCTTAGTTAAAATCTGATCAAAACCTATCAAAATATGGCTTCAAATCATATATGCAAGCTAAAAAAAATTCCTGATAATTTTACAACAACACTGAAGGTTTAAAATTAAGTCTCGTAGCATAATTATCGATATAATTCATATAAAAATTTGAATTTTGTCCTTTTTTGATGTCATTTAAAAGTATAGTTGGTGAATTGATTAAAATAAAAATCTAAGGGGTGAACTGATTTTGGGTGTAAAGTTTAGGGGGGTAAATTGAAATTAATTCTTGATTTCATCACCTAAACAATTGTTTTTCGGGAGGTGGTTAGGGCATTAATATCGAATTGAGGTCAATTTTGTTTAAATTTTATAAACTAATGTTTTATAACTTTCAAAGACACAAGTTTAGGAAAAAAAAAGTGAATACGTGTAGACTTTGAACTGTGGCAGGTTGAATTGACACTTAATGAAGATGATACCAGTGTTAGATTTCAAGATAATGGACGTTGGCTGGTTTCATTCATTTCAAAGCTACTGTTATTTTAAATTTATACATGGGTGTGACTTGTGAGTATATGCTTCTAATGAATGGGGATTATGTGTTTGTAGCGACTTTTTTACTAGTGCGGGGAATGCATTGCATGGTGTTTATTTGGTGTAATAAGACTCTGACTTTAATATCTCAGGAAAAGCAAGCCCATTTCTTACCAAAGTTGAAGGAGAAGATACGCACTCCAGAAGGAGTTCCACGCCTTTTTGATTTAGTTAGGGTGCAGGATGAGAGTGTGAAACTTGCTTTTTATGCAGTATTGCGAGACACTGTGGTAGCTAAAGATCTTGACCAGGTATATGTCAGCTTTTGTAATGATACTCACAACTAGAACTAGCAATCATGTATGTCACCTTACGTTGTTTAAAGTATATCTTAGTCCAGAAATTTATTAAATGCCCCTCTCAAATATCAGGCAACACGAATTGCATATGGAGGGAATCATGGTTTTTCACGTGTGGTAACACTTGATGGGGCACTGTTTGAAACATCTGGGACTATGAGTGGCGGGGGAGGTAAGCCACGTGGTGGTAAGATGGGAACGTCTATTCGTGCCACCAGTGTGTCAGGCGAAGCTGTTATGATTGCTGAAAAGGAGCTTGAAGCCTTGGTTTGTTCATTAAATACTTTGCGTCAGAAAATAGCTGATGCAGTAAGGAGATATCAAGCTTCTGAAAAGGCAGTTGCTCGCTTGGAGATGGACTTAGCCAAAAGTCAGAAAGAGGTAAATGCTAGAGCAGCTTGTTTAAGCATGTGCATATCTGAATTGAATTTTGTTATAATAAGTTTTCTTTTTGAACAGATTGACAGCCTTATTTCACAATATGGGTATCTTCAAAAGCAAATCGGTTCCTTGGAGGCTGCTTCACTGCCAAAAAAGGATGAGCTTGATAAGTTAGAGGAACTCAAGAATCATATTGCTGCTGAAGAGAAGGAGATTCAGAAACTTATACAAGGGTCCCAACAGCTAAAAGATAAGGTGTGGAACTCTTATCACTTCCATACCTGCAAGTACCAACTCACTTATGTCCTCGGATTGAAAAGAAAGTTTAGTCATACTTTGGAACCTTAATTTGTGTTTTTTCTGTAATCTTGTCAGTGAGTGTTATACATGTATGCATGCATTTATATACATGCATATTTACATACCAAGTACATATAACTTTGTTTTGGGTTGAATGACTAGTTCCTGGTTGTGTGGTTGTAGGCAATGAAACTTCAGAGTAACATAGAAAATGCTGGAGGTGAGAGGTTAAAAGCACAGAAGTCAAAAGTGAAAGACATTCAATCTGTAAGTATATGCATCACGAAGAAATACCTGCACCACCGAAAGGTGTATGTTTTCTAACTAGTGCTACTTAATTGTTAGGATATTGACAAAAATAACACCGAGGTTAACCGCCGCAAAGTCCAAATTGAGACTGGTCAGAAAACTATTAAGAAGTTGACCAATGTGATCGAGGAATCCAAGAATGAGATAGAACGACTTGGTATGGAGAAGGAAAATTTGTCTGGCAAATTCCAAGAAATTGAAAAGAAGGCATTTGACGTTAAAGAGAAATACGAGCAAACACAGAAGGTTTACATTTTTCATTACTTTGTTCTTATGCAACCTGGTCAGTTATTGTAAAAAGTGTCTTACAGCTCTATGAATTTCTCTATCTTTTGCAGCTGATTGATTCTCATGCAGATCTATTAGATAAAGCAAAATCTGACTATGACAACATGAAGAAGACTGTGTATGAATTGAGGGCGTCAGAGGTAATATGACACGAAATGCATACCCTTCTGGTTCTTTCTACTGTACTGAAGTGAACACCATTGTGAAAATCCACTAGTGGAATCTAGCCATAAATCTTGCTTAAATGTGATGTGCAATTCAATAAGCACGATCATAGGATTTTTAGCTGGATTTGCAATTGCCCACGTTCTGTTTACCATATCATATGATTGATCATTATTTTTATTGCATTGTCCCAAATATGGCATTTCAGATTTTTGCAATTTATTTATTTTGAGAAAATTAACTTGGTACACAGGGAAATGCTGTCTTTCAATTACAAGAAAAAAAGAAGACGTGCAAGGAGCAGGAACTGAAGGGAAAGCATTACAATAAAAAGCTTGATGACTTGCAAACTGCTCTTGTGAAACATATGGAACAGTACGTGAAATTAAGAAGTCCTTGTTTAAAGTATTACATTAGACAACATATATCCATTTTAACATTGAACCATCTTTGCAGAATTCAGAAAGATTTATTGGACACAGAAAAGCTTCAAGCAACTCTGGCCGATGAAATTCTTAATAGCCATTGTGACCTTAAAAAGGGCCTTGAAATGGTGGCACTTCTGGAAGCACAATTGAAAGAGATGACTCCAAATCTCGATTCGGTGGCAGAGTATGTCTTCCCTTCACTGTATTATATTTGCTGATTTGATCATGTATCTGAGCTTTTCTAACTGCTTGAGTCTAATAGGTATCGGAGAAAGGTGTCATTATACAATGAACGAGTTGAGGATCTTAATAGGGTCACTCAACAGCGTGATGACATAAAGAGGCAATATGATGAATTTAGAAAGAAGAGGCATGCTACCTTTCTGTTTTTATGTGTGTGCTGATCTTTAAAGTTTTAACTTCGAACGACTGAATATTTGCATTTTGTAGGTTGGATGAGTTCATGGCAGGATTTAATGCTATATCTTTAAAGTTGAAGGAAATGTATCAGGTTTGTCAGCTAGTAGCTCTCTGTCTCAAATATTCTATGGGTTTCATCTTTCTGCTTTTTAATTGACTCTGCAATATTATATAGAACATGTAGTTTCACTGGGATGAGACCCTTGTTGATTGTCACAGTTCTATCTATATTTTGTTCTCACATCTGTTTTCCAACTTTTGCCATATGCAAATAGATGATTACACTGGGAGGCGATGCAGAGCTTGAGCTAGTGGACTCTCTGGATCCTTTTTCTGAAGGTGTTGTTTTCAGCGTGAGACCACCAAAGAAGAGTTGGAAGAATATTGCAAACTTGTCTGGCGGTGAAAAGGTACTGGATATTGTTGACTCATTGTTCTCTGACTTCAGTTATTGTAAATATAAATTCTATGACATTGGTACTTTTACTTCATGCAGACACTAAGCTCATTAGCTCTTGTTTTTGCGCTGCATCATTATAAGCCTACACCTCTTTATGTAATGGATGAAATTGATGCTGCCTTAGGTACTTCTTATGATCTCTCGAGCAGTTTATATATGTTCATTGTTTTGGCCAACTTATCTATATGGTTGTGGTTCATGTGATATTGCAGACTTCAAGAATGTCTCTATCGTGGGACATTACGTAAAGGATAGAACCAAGGATGCACAGTTCATAATCATAAGGTTAGTTGATTGATCTTGGTGAAGGGCAATCACTGGGTCTGGATTTGTTGCGATGGATTCTATTTAACATGTCGTATGTCTTGTGCAGCCTTAGAAACAATATGTTTGAGCTGGCGGATCGGCTTGTTGGGATATACAAAACTGATAATTGCACAAAGAGCATTACCATTGATCCAGGGAAGTTTGTGGTCTGTGAAAATGCTACTGCTTGAAGCTAGCTTGATACAAAGGATGGTCATTCTTTTGGCCTTGTATATATTATGTGTGTTTATCTTCTCCTCTGATATTGGGCCACTATTGGTGGCTTTTGATTAGATGTAAACTCAAATGTCAGTAAAATGCTTTTGAGCTTTGTACTAGAGGTGCTAGTAGTGAGTCTTATTATCTGATCGCTTTGTTTTGTGATTGTTAGTGATCAAAATATTGAAACTCAAGTTTAACACAAGGTATAGTAAGAACAGTACTTCCCTAGATCTTCACCTGCGACATTTGGTCTATTTGGGACTTATCCGCGAAACAGTAGATTCACATGACGTTGAGGGTGTGTCTGAAAACACGAGCTTCCATATCTCAGAGAAGGCCTCAACTATAACTCCTTGATACTGGCGCGAGTTCAAGGTCAAGAAGCAATGCAGCAGCTCCTCTAGTTCTCTGGCCTCAAAAATCTGCTTCTCCATTATCATCTCCATCATCGATTTCTTGAAGTCCTCGTATGGATCCTCCGACTTCTTCACCACTGCCATGCTCTCCTTCACCATCCCCTGCCTCCTGCACGCTCTCATAGGCTGGAAAACTGACTTGATCTTCCCAATCTCGCCACTCGATTTATCTCCTTCTCTCCAGTTTTTTGAAACTCCCCGTTTCAGTCTCCTAACCTTATTATTGCTCTTCTTAGTTATGCTACTTTGTTTGTCTGAAACCTTGCTTATACTCTCCGGCACGGCAGAAAAGTCTGTCGAGAAGCTTCTCGAAGAATAGATTGGGGTCTCTTCATTCTCCTCTTCGCTGCTAAACCAGTGGTTACTGCCTTCCGAAGAAGGAAGACTGGCTTTCGCTCTCTTTCTCCTCTTCTGGTTGCTGATCATGTTCTTCTTCTTATTGTAGTACTTTTCAGTCGCCAAATGCGGCGTTGCATGAACTTCATATTCCGGTAATTCGATGCTGGAGTACGATACGTCTCGTGTCCATGACCTGGCTCTGCTGCAACCGCAGTCAACCGCCTTGGTACCGGAGGACACGTGGCGCTTGACGATAGAGTGCTCCGGTGTTGATGGTGGTGGTCCAGGCAGGAGGATGTTGGGGTAGCCGACGTCGCCGACTTTCAGGTTTAACGGGGAGATACGGTAAATTGATGGAATGACCGCCGGGGTTTTGGAGTTGTGTTTAGGACGGCAAAACTGAATCATAGGAATAACACGAGGGAATTTGAGCTTGAGTTTGAAGCGTTTATCCATCGTGAGTGGAATGAGGTGATCAAGTCTAAGGCTTGGAGTGTTTTTAATGTTGAAGGTAGGTTGCAGAGTTGGGAATGCTTGGAGGATGATTTGGTGTAGTATATTTAAAGTCGACGTAGGCCGGCCTTGAACAGAAATCTATTTGATATATGAACATGATGATGCTAAATCCAAGTGCTGAAAGCTACGTGGAATTCCGTAGTGATTGTTAGGTTCGAAGAGGGATGTAGTATATGGCTCTGGTTAAAAATAATCAAATCGGAGTACGATGCTTACATTCGTTTACTGAATTCCATTTCAGTATCTTGGTGTATACAGTAGAAGTACACTGTTACGCGTATGTTTTTGTTGACGAATTCCATGCAACACTCGTAACTGCAAGGACTAAATCAACTAGGACGAACACAGCAACTCTATTTTTATGTTTTCTTCCTTGAATATGGAAGTTACCCATTATATACTAATGAGATGTATGTATATTCTGATCTAAATGAACTTGTTTGGTATGTCGACGTCTCATCAATCGTCAGCACTGTAAGTTGCACGAGGTATTCTGATATTCTTCTTTATAAAGCTTTTTGGTTCATCTATTTCTATGAAAATACCATACCTCGTTACTTACTTCTTGAACACGTATATAGATATAGCTATTAAGCTTCAAGCCTTCAGTTACGTTCAAATAGATCGATATATATATGAAATAAATGAAAATGGTGTATAATCAGTTTCACCACGATCTTTAGATCAACCAGTCTTTAAATTGGAATGACATGTTTATCATTCTTACTCATTGATGTCGATCCATCAGATAAATTAGTGAAAGGTAGTATAATAGTATAATAAAACAAGGCTCATTAGCATATTCCGTCTGAAGTCCCAAGTAAACGAGCAGTAGACGACACATTCGTTTCAGCACCCGACAGCCAGATAGTGTACAAATTATAAGACACGTGTTAGTGCAAAACAAAACAGAAGAGTTTGAATATCTTGGCCTTTTGACTTGATCTATGGATTTGGTCAGGAGTCGGGACTCGGGACTTGATCTATGAAACCCCGGAAGCAATAACAAGCTATAGATAAAGAATTCAGAGTTCGCTTTCGTTGCCCCCTCAGCTCGCAGAGCCAACTGTTGTGCCAGCAACGAGGGAGACTTGTAGATCGAGATGATGGAGTCATTTTATGTATGTTATACACACACTTTTGTGTGGTGAATGAGTAGTTTGATAAAATGCACAGTGAATGTGGGTGTGGGATTTGTGGTGGAAAGTGATGCTGCATGGTCGTATATCAGAATTTCTCCTCATTTGTAACATCATATCTATTATGCAGCTTAAATGGTTTACCATGTTTATTACTTGTATGCACTCGAATCGTGAATCGCCTATTGAGTATATAGACATTTAGAGTTTGTTTTGGAACTCCAGGCATGATGGTCCTAGATAATTAAGCAATTTACAGTTGCCATGCACTGATGCACGACACGAAGAACAAGGTGATGATCATGACCAAACCATACAAGACCAACAATCCAACCGCACAAACTACCTTCACAACATAAATGTGTAATTGTTTATAAGTAAGCAGATATATATTTATAAGCTTTCAATTAGGTGTGCTGATCAATTTAAAGGCCACGACAAAGTTACTATATATATGTAGCCAGGCGATACCTACATTCAAGGTGCACCTTAGCCAACAAAAGTATGCTCTCCCTCTCTCTCGTTTCTGATCAATTGCCCGATGGTCAAATACCCAGTATAATCGATCAATTAGTCTTTTCAACGAGAAATTAAAACCAGCCCCTACTTCCTCCAATCAATGTTTTTTTTCAAACACCCTAAAGGCTCTTTAGGGTGGTGTGAGAAAGGGGATTGGAAACCCCAACCAGTTTCCTCTTTCAATCTCTCTATCATTCCCGGCCCTTTTCTTATATATGAGGAAGTTGTGCCCTAACCTTGACAATGAAGATGGCCTTGATACCGTTCTGGAGGTGCCGATACCCGAAGACATGTTCACCCTTATGGGCAGCAGTGCCGCATTGCGATGGCATAATTTGCGTGCATTCATGAAAAACCAGTCCCATGAGAAGTATGCCACTTCTCATCTTCCGTCAGGATCAAATAGTGAGTTTATGGCATTGCTTAAGCTTGTAGGTTCTCCTTTGATCCCTCTTCAGGTTCATTGCGACAATGGCCTCACCCGACCCATCAAAGATTGTTCCATTGTACGTTATTTGTGTTATAGCAACAACAAGTCGAAAATCTAGCTAGTTCTTCATGTTATGTACGCTGATCAGAAGATTTGAATGCATGCAGGAGGCTTCTACCGCGAAATACATTGTACAACAATATGTAGCAGCCATCGGAGGTTTAGGGGCATTGAATGCCGTGAATAGTATGTGTGCAGTTGGGCAGGTGAGGATGGTGGGATCTGAAATGCACAAAGGCGATGATAGCAGTGTTTATACCACGACGAACGTGAACAGTGAAGTCGGTGGATTTGTTCTTTGGCAAAAGAATCCCGACTTGTGGTGCTTAGAACTGGTTGTTTCCGGCTACAAGGTAAGCGCCGGAAGTGATGGCGCTGTTGCATGGAATCAGTCTGGTTCTCAACCTTCTCATGCCAATAAAGGCCCCCCAAGACCCCTTCGTCGCTTCTTTCAGGTGAATAGTAATTCATGTTAACGTACAGATCGAGCCGTGCTCATAGGTGAATTAGCCAGTCATATATGCATGTTAGTACTTTATCTGTGTGATCGATATTTAGTATGCTATATTATGTAAATGCATATTTCAAATGTGATATATAATTTTATGCTACTGAATACTAATCAGGGATTGGATCCGAGGAGCACAGCCAACTTGTTTTTGGACGCAGTATGCACGGGAGAGAAGAACATCAACAAAGAAGAATGCTTCATACTCAAGCTTGAAACGCCGGCAGATATTCTTCAGTCACAAAGCACATCCCAAACTGAAATAGTCCACCATACAATATGGGGCTACTTCAGCCAAAGAACAGGGCTTCTTGTCCAGTTTGAGGACACAAAGCTGGTGAAAATGAAAGCCGCTAGAGGAGGCGATCGCGTTTTTTGGGAGACAACTATGGAGACTTCTGTAGGGGACTATAGATACGTCGATGGCATTAACATAGCACACGGTGGCAAGACGTCTGCTTTGTTATATAGGTATGGACATGCTTATAATCAAAAGAGAAGGATTGAGGAGACGTGGGAGATTGATGAGGTTGATTTCAATGTTAATGGGTTGTCCATGGAGTGCTTTCTACCTCCTTCCGACCTCAAGAGAGACGATGGAGAACAATAGCATGGACTAGTGCAAGTGATCAAGCCCAGAGATACCGGCTTAATATTGATGCATGTACATAGAGCTAGGTGACAGAAATTGGTTTTTCGATCTTCCAATTAAGCAAAATCTTTTTTTTCAATGTTTTAGAACTTGAACACTACTCTTCAACACAAAATAGTCGAAACAAACTTACGTAGGAGCATGTCTCTTCAATGAAAGAGATATGAGAAGAAAGCTTGAGAGAAATGCGAGACCCATAGAACTGAAAAGAGAGGAATCATTGATTTTGGTACCCAAAATATATGTGACGCAAACATACGAGGAAAGTAGTTCATTGACCACTCATTTGAAGTTGGCTCAATAAAACAGGCCTAAATTTCAAAAAGCCCAATTACTGGGCCGATCCATATGAGTCGGTAAAACCCTAATTCTCGCAGCTTTCCCTATATAAGCTCGACTCTTTTCCTTGCCGGATCTCATTCGTCCTTTCTTCTCCATCCCAATCTCTATCTACTTGCTGTGTTCTTCATCTCTATCTTGTTGTTAATTAGCTCTATTATTACTCTGAATCGAATTGTTTGGTGTACTAGATCTGCCATTGCTGCTTCCGCTTTTGATTTAGGTCTAATTGTTTGTGATCTGTTTTCTAATTTGCGTATGGCATCTGTTTTACCCTCTCCTTTGTGAAGCAAAATTTCAATGCTAAAGGAGGTATAACTGATGCCCATATTGATTTAGGTTGGCTTACCAGCTCACTGCAGATTATGTTGTTTGGCTTTGGGTCAAATGGACCTGCCTATATTTATTTACGTGTTTATGTGTTTTGTTGATTCTGGATGAAACAAATGGCAAATGATGATTGAATTTTATGCTTATTGATATACTGATTCATTGTGTTGACTCAACTTCGCTTATTACCTGATGCCATTTTATTTTTCCAGTTTTAACATCAATTTTTATAGAAGAAGGGGCAAGCTTATGATGCAAAATCTATCACTTATACTACAAACCGAATTAAATGTGGACAATATCTCCGCTTATTATCTGAAGCTAGCTCTTCTTTTAAACACTTTGTAGTCTTTGTAGTCTTTTGTTGTTTTGGGTTTGTTTTGTTTGGTGTCAGTTTTGCTTTGAATTTAATTTAGAGGTTTATGGACTTAAGAAGTATCCGATGATGAGAAAAGCAGACGGGCGGTCAGAATCTGATGCTGTGTAGACGTGTCTGCAACTTCCACTTGTGGAATGTCTCTGAGTGTTGTTGCAATTTTCCATCGTTTAGAGCTCAGCATTTACTTGGGTTCTGTTGATGACATTTTAATGGGAATTTAGAGATTTTTCTTTGCCGCTGTGATGATGTTGCTCTATTATGTCTGGACATATGAATTAACCCATGATATCATATGCACCTTTCTGAGCGGCTGAGATCATTGTTCTAATTTTGGATTTGTGTTGATCAAATTAATTGTCGTCTTTGTTGCTTCCTGAATTGTAAGAAGAATAAGCAATAAAGATCAAATTGATATGAAAAGCTGTGAAGTATTGTTAACCCTAGGATGAGAAAAAAAAGATGGGTCGAAAAAAGTGAATTTTCTTCCGAACTCTGTTCTATAATCAGGTCGGTCTGTCGAGTTAGAAGAATTTTGTAGTAGCGACGGTCGGATGTGTAAATGAGATGAACAAGAGGTACAGAGCTTCTTGAGCTTACAAGATATTGGAATTAAGCCAAGCTTTGAAATTACCCATTGCCCTAGTACTGAAAAGTTACTCATGAAAACTCGAATACTTGACAAGCCTGATAATGCTCGATTGTTACTTGGACTATAAAAAAAATGGTGCAGATATTAACATACACAAACGGAAACCATGGGTCAAGAAAAATTATATTTACTAAGCTCGTTCAATAAGGAAATTTCAAATTGTTTAGGGTTAAAAGAAGAGATAGAGGAGCAATGTGATACCATTTCAATCATTGCAATAAAAAAATTAAGCTTTTGTATTACTCTGCAGGACTCGGTACTCTTAAGGCAATTGGCGTTTAGTCGAATCATTCATGCTTTTAAAATAAGCCAGAAAAGGGCCGCTATCAAGGAAAACCTCCATTCCTACCACGGTTTGGTTTTGTAATCTTCCTATTGGGATAATATTGAAAAATTGGTTTTAACTTGATCATTTGCGCGTTTGTAATCTTCCTATTGGGATAATACCGAAAGATTTGTTTCAACTTGATCATTTGCGCGTGGATTGTGCTTGTTGTTTTGTACATGGCGTTGTTGCATGATATGTGCAAGTCTTTGATTCCTATGTTTTTGTTTAGGATTGAGAGAGCGAGCTGACTAGTCGTCATTTCTGGTTCATTTTTTGAAGCTATGAAACAAACTCGTCTAATCTCGTTGAAACAAATCAGAGTATAGTAGTAACCCGACAGATATTGATTCATCACTCTCTTTTCCTTCGTACCACACGAAGGAATGAATCCTCCAAAGCAATGCGTCGCGTCGGTGCAGTTAGGCACCTCTCTGTAGTCAACGTCCCGTCGGCGAAGTGTGTTCTCCCGCGTCAAGGTAGACCCCATCGACCCCCAAAGTCGCTGGTCGTTACAGAACCATCTGGAATGGCACTAGGAATGGTAGCTCACCATTATCATCATCATCATCTCCCTAATTTAAAAGCTCCTCCTCCATCGTCACTGAAACATTTATGAAACACAGAGACTGAAAGAGAGTGATTCATCATTCACGGTTCATTTCACCAACTCCATTATTACAATGAGATCATCACCTTAAAACCCAAACACATAAACCCCACAAGGGACCAAACTTAATTTCTCTTCTACTCCCACACCACAAAACCCAACCTTAGCTTAGTACTGAACAGTAAAGCAGAGCTTTACACACAGAATGAAAGACCTAGATGCACCACCGACACTCATCTCTATTCCATCGCCTACCACCGCCACGACTCCGCTGATCAGAAAACCCGAGAGCTCGCCGTCGTCGTCGTCGTCGTCGTCGTCCAGAGCAGCTCGTTTGTTTGTCGCCAAGAATCGGTACAAGTTCTGGGTTTTAGCTGCGGTACTGTTGCTTGCTTTTTGGTCTATGTTCACCGGCTCCGTTACTCTTAGATCAGTTAGATGGTCCGCCGGCAGCTTAACGGGTCTCTCCGACGACCTCAGCCTCCCACCAACTTACGACGATCTTGATATTCTGGTAAGTAAGAAACCGATTTCAGTCAATATCTGCATTAGTGAAATTTGATTTGATGAACATGATTGTTGATGAAGGAAGTGGAGGACAGACAGAAGGTGGTGAGGCACTTGTGGGACTTGTACACGCAGAGGCAAAGCGGGTCGGGCAGGAGAAGCAGGACCCGACTGCCGCGGTTTTGGCAGGAGGCTTTTGAAGCTGCGTATGATCATTTGAGCAGCGATGTTCGTGTTGTGAGAGACGCTGCTGTTTCAGAGATTGCTAAGATGTCTATTCGCTCCATCAATGTTGTTGATCCCTTTCCACTTCAATCCAAGGTTGTTAGTGTTCTTGTCTTACTCATTATTCATTCTTGGGTTTTTTTAATTTGCAAGTGTTCAGTGGTTGTTTCATTGTTTATCTTTTTATATGATTTTGATCTAGCTTAGTCTTTATATTGGATTGATTGGATTTGTTGGTATGCTGTTTTGTTGCACAGGGCACTAGGGAACTGAAAGGGAAGATCAAGAAAACAAAGGAAAGCAAGGAGATAGGCAGCGACTCTTGAATATGTATTTGCTTTGTGTGATCCATCTCTATTATATTCACGTCAGTGCACCACTAATGCTCAAGCAATGGTGATATCTAACTGTGTATGTAGATGCAGCGACTCTTGAATATGTATTTGCTTTGTGTGATCCATCTCTATTATATTCACGTCAGTGCACCACTAATGCTCAAGCAATGGTGATATCTAACTGTGTATGTAGATTTCGTTTTCACCCATAAAATTGGGTTGTTTACTTGTATACTTGTTTGTAAAAGTTATAAAACTGGTATCATCAATGAAGGGATTCTGCAAATACTAGAGTTGCCGGCCCTCGAATTAAATTTTTTCACTCGTTTTCGATTTTCTTGTCGAAAGATATAATATGAAAGTGGTTCCTTCCTCTATATAAATAATTTAGTATGATTCCTATCATTTCGTGCGAGATTTAGCGATCATATAACTAGCAAACTGGCATTATGTTTTTCAAACTACCAAGAACATCTACAACGATATAGCTCGCACCGATTCGTGCAAACCATGTATAAACACATTTGGACATTTGGTTCTGCAACTCATTAGTGGACAAAGAGTTGGTCCGTACCAACATGTTTCAGAAAATAATCAACTAGTTCAGTAGTTCTTGAAAAACAGATTGATGGGGACAATAGGTCAACAATTTCGTCGGTACAAGGTAGGCCCGTAAAATAGGCATGGCGGGGCTGACCCTAAGATATGAAGACCCATATATTACTTGGCCTATGATTTTTTTAGCCATAGATGTAAAATGGGCAGGGCAAAGCCCTATCAAAATATGTGTATGCCGCATTTTGGGCGGATAAAATTTGGGCTTAAAAAACCCGCCTATAACCCGTCATACATTTAACCAGTGATTTTTAAATAATAAAATATTTTAACTTTAATTTTAAAAAAAAATTAATTGAGATAATAGTCGAACTCATAAAACAACACAATTACCAATTGGACCAAAATAATTTATTGGTTATATCAATCACTCATAAATTAATAATAAAATTTGACATCGAGAATAGACCGGACTACATGTCGGCCCTATAATATACTATATGAGCAGGGCTTTGAGTCCGTCCAAGACTTGAAAATTGTTACTCCATACCCTACTTATTTCAAAACGGACCAAGTGAAACCCGCCCATTAGCTTGAACCGAACCGGTCCGTAGCCCAATTTTTTGGGCTAAATTTGGTTATGCCCATTTACCTTGTGCTTAATTTACAGGCCTAGTACAAGGCCAAAAGTACTAATGACATGAATTTCCTGACCAGCTATCAAATTGCTGGCTACAAATGTGTTACCAGAAAATAAGCAAATGGAACATTAGAGCGGCACGATTGAAAAATTAAACTTCGGTAGGATCTGAAGTGACAAAAATAACAGTACTGTTCGTCTCTCACCATTGCAAGTGACGATTACACAAAATTGCTCGAGCAGAAAAATTAGCACTGCTGCTGTGGCATTACAGAAGAAAAGCAAAATTCTAAAACGTAAAATAGCATTTACAGTCCAAAGCCAAAAACTATTTACAACTGCCTCTTAAAATTTCCTAGTCTTCGACTACCCGGATCTCTCTAGAAAACTTCCTAGTCTTCAACTGTCTGGATCTCACCCATCATGATCCGGTTACTAACAACATTAAATCCCAAGACGGCAGGGCTAACCTTCTTCCCTTTCTTCCCCTTCTTCTTGCCACCCCCTTTGGATGACCCACCATCTTGATCAAGATCCCCAACATCTGCTCTGTAGGAATTAACACCTGGACCACTGGATCCAGTGGCCTTTTGATCATTCTGACCTTGAAATGCTATATCAAGGACATCAGCTGGTAGCAACTCCTTGTAGTTGAGGAATTTTTCAATGAACTCATGATCAGGATCGTAAGACCCAAGATTCTCTATCAGAAGCAACTCAGCTTCAGATCTAGATTGCTTCAAGCAAAATTCAAGTACACTCGTATCTAACAAGAGAAAAGACATTGCGACAAATAAGACACAAGAAACATATACAAGTATTACACAGAACTAGAAAGTAATAATTTCAATGCATTCCTAGCACTTACGACGAATAGAGGCCATGCTGAACTAAGATTAATGAAGATGGAGTGATGGACACACGCAGAAAAATTACACTATGCGGGCCAGAAAGACGAGCATACCTTTGGTCCCAATTAGCCTGACACATTCACTCTTGCACCAATCTCGGAAGTCCATTGCTTCTGCTATGGCAGAAGAAGACAGTTAGATAAGTTTCACCTGGTTTCCCTATGGGAGGTTCAACAATTACCATAAAAGCTGACCTGATTGCTTGGTCATGGCATCTTTTTTTCCTTTCAGAGAGGATTGAGAGGCCGGTGAGGATGGGATCATTTGCTCAGTTCCTTTGCCACCCAAAGATTTCTGCCGGCTTAATGAACCAGCTGAAGTTACTTTCGACGGAGTACTTTTCATTCCCTTACTGCCCTGGCCTGCCAGCTGAGGAAAATCGGCCCTGCTTACAGAAAACAGATCAACAAAACAATACCGTGTCAAAGTAGTACCTAAGAACTTAGAGAAGGAAAATTTTCATTGCATCAAAAGAATATAGTAACTGGAGGCGGATAAAAAAAAAGCTTCTCAAATCAAAGGAACAAGTACCAAACACGATGAACTGATTGAAGATTGAGGAAAGAATAATGACATACTGTTTGGTTTCTGGCTTTGATTGGTCAATTGGACCCCAGAATAGGTCATCGTCTCCTTTATACTTTGACTGAGAAGCATGAGAATTGATCTGGATTGGAGAAGCAGGCTTAGATGGGGATGATCCTGAAATTGACCATGAAGGGGTACTATTGCGGGTGGCTTGAGTTGGCTGGGATTTCTGAGGAGTTGTAATCTGGTTCACGTGCTGAGAAGAGGAAACCCTCTTCCCTTGCTCCTTTTGGATATCTCTCAACGAAGTTGGTCTATTAAGCTTCCCAGATTCAGTTGACCATGCGGGAGAAGGAGCAGCGTTCACAGTTTCTCCCTTCCAAAGAACAAAATCTCCCAAAGAAGGCCCTGATGGAATTGCAGGTAATACTTGTTTTTCCTGTTGTACAGAACGGGAGCTTTTAACTTTCTCAGTAGGGCTTGAACTAATAGGCACTTCTACTGCGGTGCTTGCTCCTGAAACCTTAGTTGCAGAACCTTTGGACTTTCCCGACTTTTTGCGACTCCTTTTAGTGTCTTTAGCCTCGATGAAGTTATCATCATCCACAGGTACTGAATGAGGCATCACTTGTGGAGACAGTTGACTTATAATTCCATTAGGAACCTCAGTGACTTTACTTGCCTTGGCCAAAACCTCCTCCGCCAAAAGATCATGTAATGGGCTCTTCTTGCTCTTCTGATTTGAAGTTCCAGGTTTCCCAACATTTAAATCATTAATCTCTGCATCTCTCTCATTTTCTCTAGATATTTTTGGGTCTGAATTGGCAACAACTCCAGCCCAAGGGGTGGATAAACTTGGCGAGTTAACAGAATTGGGTACTTCAGATACTACCACTTCAGTTTGTGCTCTCCTCTGTTCTTCCTGTTGGATTTCTAATAATGATTTTGCCTTAAAACCAGCAGCAGGTTTCCAACCTCTCTGTCCGATATGTACTTGGGTATTCTGCACAGCAAAAGGCTCCACTGGTTCAGAATCCACCTTGACTTGAACAGATTCAGTATCGCCTCCAGCTTGTTGGGATGGCAACTCCGAAGTACCGATTCTGTTATCTCTTGTATTTTGCAGAGAAATCCCAGAATTGAGGTCAGTCACAGACCGCTCTAGTTGCTGTGAAGAGGCAGATTTTGTTTCTCCTTTTGCCTGGTCACTTGTAGACTGTGCCTTAGAAGACTTTTGCTTCTTGGACTTCTTCTCAGATGTCTTTTTTTGCCCACGCACTTCAGCATTCTTTACTTCAGTCACCGAGGAAGCCTGCTCATTGCCCTTATCCTTTTCAATCACCTGCTCTGCAACCTGACAATCAAATGGAGCTTTCCCATCATTGAAATGCTCAGGCATATCTCCCTCATGCCCTCCTGGTGGCATAGAGATTAAACTTTTAGGAGACTTCACAGATGCAGACTCTGCAACAGTCTGAGAA
This sequence comes from Argentina anserina, assembly GCF_933775445.1. Taxonomy (NCBI): domain Eukaryota; kingdom Viridiplantae; phylum Streptophyta; class Magnoliopsida; order Rosales; family Rosaceae; genus Argentina; species Argentina anserina. The sequence continues at coordinate 29,550,544 of NC_065873.1, read as the reverse complement.
ACAATCTCAGTTGCCGCATCCTGAGAAGTCTTTTCTGATGCTTGCTCCACAGTTTTAGCAGCGGTGATGTCGGAATCAGGGATGGAATTCTGCAAATGGGTCCCCTCAAGCAAGTGTGATCTCTCGGCAATATTTGTCACTGTCACCGAATCTTGATGTACATCATTAAATGGTCCAACATGAGTATTATCCCACCTTCTTTGATGAAGAATATTCCCAAAGACTTGATGTGGTTGAGATAAAGACGGGGCTGCTCCATCACTTATATTATGACGAATATCTTGGTTGCCGGGAGAAGGCAGTCCCATAAAGTTAGTAGTGGGCTCATTTTGCATATTTGGAACTGGCACATTTGTACCAAGTGAAAACATTTCTTGTGATGCCTGAAGCCGAGACGGATCAATAGATGCATTCCCCTTTGTCATAGCAGCCTGTAAATGTCCAAATGGTGGCTCCGAAAAATTCTGGCGGGACTGATGCTCTGCAAGAACCTGGGAAAGGAGCTGCTGTTGTTGCCTCATTAACAGTTCCTCATCTTGCTTCTGTTGCTGCTGCTTAATCAACATCATCTTCTCCAATAACGACATCTGCTGTACTGGAACAGGTGCCTGGGAATTTAACTGCATCATGTACTGCTGTTGCAATATATTCATCAGTTGGGGATCTTGCAATAAGCCAGAAGAGAGTAATTTCTCTTGCGTTGATGAACTGTCAACAGCTTGGGATAGTAGATTCGGAAAGGGTGGTTGATTTTGAGTTTGCAATCTCTGTTGCTGGAAACCAAGGGGCACTTGGGAAGGAAAATTTTGATCATGATACATGTCTATCTTACTCTGTAGTGGATCAGCCCCACCTTGACCAGGAAAACTTGACCAACCAGCAGCATTATTATTTATGCCAGATGGCCTATCTGTTAATCCTTGAAGCACTGATTTGATGTCAACATTTTGGCTATGGGGATTTTCAAGATATGGATTAGGTATAGACCTCTGTCTTTCAAGTGCCATTCTCTTGGCCAACAGGTTCTCCAATCCAGAATGAGGCATACCATGAGAATTATTTCCAACAAATCCTTGCAAACCTACAAATGAGGCATATCATGAGAATTATATTGAGTCGTAGATATTAAACAAATGACAAAGGGAAATCCTACAACATGAATATCGTTTAGCTTGGTATAGGAACCAACCCTACACCCAACTTGAATCAATTAAATAGATTCCTTCATCTATATACTGAAAATCACAACAATTTGAATACAAATACCAACCTTCAGAAAAAGGGAACTGCTGATGAGTAGAAGAACCACTTGCATTACCAGACATCAGTGACTCCAAGAACCTATTTTCAGCTTCTGTCATTGAAGTCTGTTTACCCCTTGGTTCATTTCTTGCTATATCAGCCTCGCTTAAACCAGTATGAATCTTCCCGACATTACTAAAGTTTGCCCTACTTGAGTTATCAATAACTTCATTTTTAGGAGCACTGAACCCGGGTGGAGGCCTAGCTTTAGCTCGTAAATGAGGCATTATGTCACCAAGTGATGAAAATGGTGAATCATTTGGTGCACTTGCCACACGAACTAGCAGATCTATACCGAAATATCCAGCCTCAAACCAGCCAATAATGTCTTCCCCAGAAAAAGGGCCTTGTATTACACCATGAGGATCCTTATAATAAAGTTGGAGTTCCTCCGGTGAAGGCTGTTGAGGTTTTCTCACTTCCTGTTCCCTATCTAGAACTCCAGATAGCTGCCTTCTAATAACAGGCTCTTCACTGCTTTTCCATTTTGCATCATTTCTGGTGTAAGATTGGTTGGCCAGATTACTCTCCCAGTCATTGTTTAGATCCTTCTGTCTCTGCGACCACGACATTGCAGGAGGGGCGCCCGACTTTATATCTCTGGGACTGTCTTGCCAATCATGGAAGACTGTACTTGAGCGTTCTACCTGAGATGGAGCTCTCCATGGAGTTCCAGAATGAGCAGTCACTCCTCCCGACATGCTCAATTCCCTACTACTAGAGGCCTCGTCAGCCTTTTTAAAAGGACCCCCTTCTCTAAGAGCTGCATACAGATTGAGCAGTTCATTTAGTGACCAGCCAATCTCACGCTAGCAGGGAGTACATACAGGCTAATGTTAATTTCAAGTTTAATCATACAGCACTATAATGAAAGCGAGTAAAATATTTGCAGAAAGCTAGTTAAGCAATATAATCAACAAATCCAATTGCTCATAGGCATGAAACCACAAGTTAACACTCTCAATCACTGATCCCAATCAATCCAATCCAAACCAGTGCCAGCATGCATATAGCAATTCAAAATCACAGAAGTTGGTTCATAAATATACCTTCAGCTCTGAACCTGTTCTCTGAGTATGTCTTCTGATCCAGCGTTGTTTCAGCTTTGAGGCTCGATCCATGATGAAGTAATTGCTGTTCATGAGGGGAGCTCTCTAAATAATTCGAAAAACCACCTTTTGAACTAACAATGTGTTCATCCTTAGACTCGGTATTTGCCAGTGGTAAGTCTTCTCCACTTCCTGCTCAAAAAATCCCGTCCAAAACAAGTCAGCCCACATTTGAAATAATAAATTAATAGAGAACACACACATGTACATATATACAGATGCACAACTGTACCAAGTTTTGTTCTTCTTGTTTGTGTAAACTCTACCGGGTTCCTTCCATCTTTGGAAACTTGAGGCGCACCACTACTTACTATATCTCCTTTGTCAATTCCCTTTAAAAGAGCCTGTTCAAGATGAAAGTGTTCATTTGAACTGCTAAAAGTACCGGAATTATTCTATGAATAACTTATAATGAATGTGCATTACCGTTTCCTCAGGATTTGGTGCACAAAGAGCCAGAGGCTCCAGTGGTTCCTCCAGTGTAAGAGAAGTCACATCTATAAAGTCATCAACTAACTTTCGAGATGATCTCATATCAGCCGTCCTGTATACATCAAGCAGCTTTGTCCTACTGTACCTAAAAGGGTAAGGCTCTCCTTGTTCAATTTCCACTTTGTCTGACATTAAGACAGATTGAGAAATTGTAGGAATACTGCTCATAAAGCTTCCGCCAGGGGTAGCCCTTCCACGTCCAACAGAAAAAGTTGGAGGAGTACTTTCCCCACGGCCCCTACCAGGAACATATTTGTTGACTGGCGGAGTCTGGTTATGAGAAGGCTCCCCCCTTCCTCGCATTTGGGAAGAGTTTGATCTCCAAGGCCGGTAGTGATCCCCATCCTTCTCATCCTTCCCGTGATTTCCAGCATGAGATAAGCCTTTATCCTGCATGCTGCCATCTTTGCTTGAGTCAGTCCATTTGTCACGCAAACCTTCTCCCTCCTTGTTATCAGGACCCCAACGCGAGTTCCATTTGCTCTCTCGTCGTTGCTCGTAATTGGACTCCCTGTTACTTGAGTTGGTCCACCTTTCTGATGGTGCACGACGTGCCTCTCCAAAGTGCTTTGCTGGCACATTTTCCGCCCGATGATCCATCCTGCGAGTGTCATCAAGCTCTTTATCCCCATCCCTCCACCGATCCTTCCACACAGCAGAATTGGTGTCTCTCTCTTCATCCCGCCAGCGTTCACGACGCCCACCACTTTCCATGTCCAGCAAGGATGGCCTAAAAACATCCTTTTTCTTCTGGGTATCATGAACCTCATCACCATTTCCTGACAATTTCATGGTGTCTGAGCGATTTCCAAATGATGGATTTGGGCTGAAAGGTTTTTCCTGCATCTGTGATGGAAAAAAAAAACAAGATACTCAGAGACAATGTTCTAAACGCTTTGTTGTAATTAGATAAAAGAGCATGCTGACAGAAAATACAGTGTGAAATCATTCCTGCTATCTGACTAAGCCTGAATCCAGATGTGAAGAATATACACGTCATGAGAGTGATAAGAAAACACACCCCGCTTAACGCTCCAGGCTTATTCTCCCCTGGCTTTGGCAGAAGCCATTGCGGTGAAAGAGGGATGGGATTCTCAGAACCTTGTCCAGCTGCATACATCAAAATTGCACACTAATGTTAAACTTAACCAGAAACCAAACATCAAACATGCGCAACTACGATCACACCAATCCGGTTGCGGAGTGTAGTATCCAAAACTGATTGAAGTGAAAAGACTACATATACCAATTGAACACGAACTACCTTTTTCGCAGGCCATTAGCTCATTATTTTACAAGAACAAGAAAGATAATTCTTTTAAAACATAATTCTTTTAGCAGGCTCTCAAGTTGCAATAAAACCTTCTAAAGCTCGTATCGTAATTCTTAGCAATGGGACTGACCACCAAACAAGCACCAAAATCATTCAAAATAAAATGAGTATCTCATGAACACATTAAAGCACGAAGCTTTATTACTAGCAGATCAAAAATAACAAACTAATCCCTGAGCCTAAACTACTCACATAGCACGCAGCGAAAAATTAAGAAGAAAATGAATTTTTAAAAATAAAAAATAAATTTGGAGCCACAAAAAGACACATTGCACCGCTACACTTATGCATCACATAAACCCTCGGTTCGATTCTACCGATATAATCTTCAAAAATCAATGAAGAAAATGTGTAATTGCGTTAAACGAAACCCTATCTGAAACAATCAGATTTGCAGGGAAAGAGCAAAACCCTAGCGGAGCATAGCTATCAAAAACCCTACGCACCGCCGACAAATTGGCTCCGAGAGCGACGAATGCAGCGGCGGAGCGAAAACAGCCGGCGGCGGCGAGGTTAGGGTTTTGGTGGATAACCAGAAGAACAACAGCGGTGGGTGAGGAAATCGAGGAGGGGAGGATGGAGGAATGGGAGAGGAGAATACCTTTGGAGATCGGGGGCGGAGTGGCGACGGAGAGGTGGTGGCGGGAAGCGGAGTCGGTGAAGTCGGCCATGGATGATCGATTGAGTTGCAGAGAGCCAAAGAAAGCCTTTATGCGCTAAAAAGAGTGAGGTTGAGGTAAAGAGAGAGAGAGAGAGAGAGAGACAAAGACAAGAGTGGGAAGAATTATAGTTTTTGAGAGAAGAGACGGGGGTAGGTTAAAACTATTAACCAGTCAGCCGATTAGGGTGGTGAACCTACTTTACTGTTCAACCAGTTCGGTAATTTCCTTTTATAGCAAAATATCTCTTGTATGCACCGATGGTTACCTACGATTTTTATTTTTAATTATTGAAAATAATTTATTTTTTAATTTAATTTAAATTATTTATATTGTATGTGAAGATGCAACGTTTGACGTAGATTATACAAGACTAGGATATAATTTCAACATGACCACTTTTTTTTTGGGAAGGTAATATCAGCACATCCAAATTACGCAAGATAACATTAAATTTTGGTCAAAGCTTTACAAATATTGGAAACATTATTATTTTTAAGGAATGGTATATTACAAAGCGTGTACACGCATAACTGCCATAATATGTGAATGATTGAGATCAGAGAATAATAAAAATATATTCATAGTAGTTATGCATATAGATAGTTCTGAATGACTATGATTGTACTGTATATTTACATGGCCGTGTATATAAGAATATTGCACGAGACATATCACTCATTAAAAAAAAAGACATTTTTTGTTGACTTGGTTCATCCCTCCTCACAATGTTTTGGTTATTCAGGTCCATTGAATAAAAATGTTTCTCAAATTATGGGCTCTGTATTTCGCAATTATTGGGCCTCTAATATTCAGAGCTACGGGCCCAACCAAATCTAAAAGCCCCAAATTGAGTTTTTGGCCTTCACCTTCTTCAGAGTGCCCAGAGGAGTAAAGGTGGGACGCCATTAATAGGAAGGTCATGATCAGAAAGATGGCGGGAAGTCTTTGCGACACGGCGGGAATATTTCGCGCCAAAATCCCCGTAACATCGTCCCTCGCGCTACCCTCTCTATATAGACAACCCCAATCTCCAATCCTGACCCTGAAACCCCTTCATTCCAAACACCCAAATCATCGCCGCAATTTTCTCAAAATGGCCAAGCGGCAGCAAAACGGAAGCCACGAAATCACGGAGCCGGCTCCTAAGATCGCCAAGCTCCACCAGAACGGCGACGTTTCGGAGAGGAGCTTTTTCAGTGTCAAGAAGCTCTCTGAAAAGGCCGTTTTGCCCTCCCGAGGCTCTCCTCTCTCTGCTGGCTATGACCTCTCTAGGTAAAACCCCCCATTTCCATCATCCTTGTTGGTTTAGCATAAGAAATCATTGTAATCTAATTAGGGTTTTTCTTGGGTTTAATAGCGCGACGGAGATGAAGATCCCAGCGAGAGGAAAGGCCTTGGTTCCAACTGATCTGAGCATTGCAGTTCCTGAAGGAACCTATGCCCGTGTTGGTAAAGCCCTAACCCTAATTCCCAAGTTTGTTCATCGATTTCTCATCAATTATGTTCAGGCTTTTAAGTAGGGTTTGTTCTATTTGTAGCACCGAGATCAGGGCTGGCCTGGAAGCACTCCATTGATGTGGGAGCGGGAGTGATCGATGCCGATTACAGAGGCCCAGTTGGGGTGATTCTGTTCAACCATTCCGATGTCGAGTTTGAGGTCAAGGCTGGTGATAGGATTGCTCAGCTGATAATAGAGAAGATCATCACCCCTGATGTTATGGAGGTTGAGGATTTGGACTCCACTGTCAGAGGTGAAGGAGGGTTTGGGTCTACTGGTGTCTAGGCCTCTCTCTGTTTACGGTTTTGAAAATTGGGGACTTGGGGGATTTGGGCTAGTATTTTTGGACATTTGGGGAACAAACTAGCTGGGTCGGTTTGATTTCCAGTTCCTAGTTGTGACTGGTATGCAATGCTCCTGTAATGCAAATATTATCCATGGGAAGTGATTAACTGGTATTCTGAATTCCATAGCTTTTGTCAGTTTATGCAATTCTAGACTTCTAGGATTGGGAAATCTAATGGATGATGAACCTGTTGATTTAGGATACAGAATCTAAACTTTGCTAACTGGAGATGAACTTGTCATCTGATTCAGTGTAACCACACATTTCTTTTATGATATATTACGGTTGTTTTACTTTGGGCAGCATGTTCTGACCCAGAGCATTATCTGTTGAACAACAATTACAGCTCAAAAATATGAAGATAACATTCGCAAAAATATTCTGTTCTGCCAAAGACACTTGTGGAACAAAATTGCCAGCAGAATTGAGCGCAATTATATCTTTGGTAGAAGTGTGGGTAGCTCTGCAGGGATATCTGAACTTGCCTGCATGTATATGAGTAATTAAAGCCACAACCGTTGAGCCTTGTCAAAATTGGGAACAGTAAACAAGTTGAGAACCTTGGTGGCCAATTCTTAAGACCATTTCTGAATGAATAAGGTGAAAGAGATCATTAGCATACCTGCAGGTACTTTGTCATCAGTGTTTTGGTACTGAAATTAAAGCCGTCAACAGGTTTTCCTTCTGTGCGAGATGCATGGAGTTGCTTTCTGACTTGAGTCGCCAATGACTGGTTTCACAAACAAAAAATTCACATGGTTAATATTAGGTGCACACGAGGAATGCAAAGTTTAAATTGAAGGAGGAAACATAGAAGTCAATCAAGTCATTGTGAAAATGAAACATATGTTCATCCATGAAAGCAGTTAGTCTAGTTGGGAGATCAACTTGGTAAGATTGTTGTACCTTCCCCAATTCTACTCCCCACTGGTCAAAAGAGTTGATGCCCCATACGAAACCTTCCACTGCAATTCTGTGTTCATAGATTGCCAACAACTGGATACAGGCAAGAAATCAATACTAGAATACAGTGGTAATTCAAACATTTAGGAAGAACAAATGGTAGATAATGAAGAACAAACTCCAAACCTGCCCAATATTGTAAGCATTCAGTGATGGAAGCAGAAGGCTCAGAGAAGGCCGGTTTCCAGAAAAAGTCTGCGGCAGACGCAACTAATTAGTATGACACGCCTACATGTAAGCCAAGAAACAAACCAGGAAGAAACTCACCTTATGAGGGATAAGATGAGGTGCAACATTCTCCTTTTGCAGCTGTTCTGGGGTCTACAAATAACCACCTTTTGATTATAGACATTATCATTGTAGAAATATTGTATTCATAAACAATTAAATGTAGTGATATGTCTTCTCAATTAAAGACTGCAAATAGCTAAAATGCTTAGCATATCTTACTGTCACTACTTCCATAAATCCCATTGCAAACTCAAATTTTCCAACAGAAAGGAATCAATGGCTATAGAAAATTGCCATTACAAGAGGCATTCCTATATTCTATTGGGTGGTGTTTGGGTAGATTGTAAATCACTCCACAGCACTTTACGTAAAAGAGGATTAGGTTTAACATATACATCCTCAAGGGAGCAAGCATAAAGAGTACCTTCCCATATGCAAGGGCATCTGGCTGTGCAAAAAAGTTGGACATGAGCTCATCATGGTTACTCACCAGTTCACCTGCAGAAAACTTGTGTAAAATTATTTACTGCTAAACAAATTTTGAGCATGCAAATGTATTCTGGGATCTGTTCTGAATAGTGTTGGACAAGGTACCTTTCAGGTAAACAGGTTGCTGACTTTTCACAATACCAATAAAATCACAAGGAATAATGCGACCCTGAAGTTCAAGAAGAAATGATGTTAAAATCACACCAGAGTACAACATTATTGAGTACTACAATAGGTATCCGAAGTTTAAAACGTGTTCAGTTTCCCTTCACATATGACAAGAAAGCTAATGATTTCATGTACATAAGGATGTGGAGCAACTACTGATAGTGTAGATCAATCAGTATTCACATTACAATGAAAAATATGATGTAATGTCTAGATCACCTGGTGAATTAGTTGGTAAAAGCTGTGCTGACCATTTGTCCCTGGTTCACCGAAATCAATTTCACCAGCCTCAAATGGAAGTGGAACACCATCGATGGATACACCCTTGCCATTACTTTCCATGCTAACCTAAAAGAATAAGCAAAGATCAAAGAATAAGATAATGGGGGAGGAGCGCTTGTGCAGTGCTATTCAAAAGTGATGTAAACATTGTATGCACAAGATTAATGAATATGAAACTTTTGGGGGAAGCGCTACTGTAACTTGCCTGTTGAATATGCGGAGCGAGCTTCTCCAGAGCTTGGGAGTAAGGCAAGATAGCCTAAGGAAAAAGATCAACAAGTAGATAATAAATTCACTGCTGCTTACTGGAATGAAATCCATCAAAGAGAAATCAAGACTCACCCTTGCAGGGTATCCAAGAAATGAAACATTCCATACACTCAACAGACCTAGAAGAACCTGCATCAGAAATAAATTGTTTATATACATTAATCTCATACAGAATTAATATTTATTCCACAGAGACTAACATCCCACAGCCTTATTTCTGAGGAGAGATTGTCCCAAAAATATCTTTGTAACTGACATTGTTATAGGTACTTGCTACTACACCATGACCCTTACCATTTCCAGTAGGAAATGTAAGACAAGTACCACCAGAAAATGATTTTACATACAATTTGAGGCACTTACAGGTATATTTTTCTCCAAAGGAGTTGAGTGAAAATGTTGATCAATGCTCGAAGCTCCCTTTAAGAATCTTAAAGTATGAAGCAAAACATTAATATTCAATAATCATCCCAATTTGAAATATAATTGAGACAATCATGAAGGACATACTTCTCAACGAGTGAAAACCCATATTGAAGAGACAATGGCAACACTCCAACAGCACTGCAAACTGCAATTGGCAAATAAAAATCATGAATCTATTATCAAGTTACTCCAGATTTTAACATTAAAAGGAAAACAACTTACCACTATAACGACCACCAACCCAGTCCCAAAACGCAAAAGCATTTTTAGGGTCAATCCCAAACTTCTCTACAAGCTTGAAACAAAAACAGTTACAAAAGATTAGATGAAGATGGCTAAGACCTAAAGCAAAGTTCAGAGTAAATATCCTGCCAAATACTTGATGATTCAATAAAGACAAAATTATATACCGTAAGATTAGTGCTAACTGCTACCATATGCTTTGCAACTGCATCAGGTCTGAACAAAAAAGTATAACAATCTAGATCAGCTACCAGGACGTACCAAATCCCTAATCTTGATTACTTGCAAGTGAAGTCCATAGAAATGATAACTCGAGTCCATATGTGATTATCACTTATTAAACCAGACCTCAATGAGGTAAATCAACACTAACCCGAGAGAAGATGAAATCCATTCCCTGAGGGTGCGAGCATTCAACATAGTTTCAGCTGTTGTAAAAGTCTTTGAGACTACCACAACTGCAGTTTTCAAAATAAATATGAACAGTAAGAAATCCACATAAATTTTAACTCACTACACACCGCTACAAAAGCCAATACTTGGTGGTAAATAGCTTATGTGTACCTACCAAGGGTAGTTTCAGGGTTTAAGCCAGCAATACTTCTAGCAACATCAATAGGATCAACATTTGCAAGGCTGCATCAAGAAAAAGATAGATGATTGAATGACAAAATTGATTAATAGATTGGTATCAATTTTTCTCTGCTGAAATAATAAGTTCTACAGTGACTTAACTATTTGGCATATTATCAGCTTCTTATTCATTGAGTATTTCAAGAAAAAAGATATTTTCATAAAAGCAAAGCATGAACACTTACAAATGCAGCCGCCGTCCTCTTGCTGCTTCAACAGCCTCTGGATCTGTAGGATATCATCAGTAATCAATGAGCAATAACTAAAATTTTGTTCCAACGCAAACTTTATCAATTTCATTACGAAAGCCAAGAATGCAGAGAATCAATCAATGGCATGAATATGCTAACCTGTTTGAAGAGCTGTATGCACAAACAGAGGACCTAAGAAACTGCCGCCTATACCAACAGCAACAACATCCTTCAGTGGCTTTCCAGTGGCTCCAACCTAAAAGCAAAGCTAATTACTCCTTGAATCTAAATCAAAAATAAGTAAAAGAAAATTGTGGAACATACCCAAGATCCACTCCGAATTGTTTCAGAGAACTTCTGGATCTTGTTCAAAACTTCCCAAACATCTGGGACCACATTTTTCCCATCACTCTGGATAGCTGCATCCTTTGGAGCACGAAGAGCAACGTGAAGCACAGATCTATCTTCTGTGCTGTTTATCTGAAGGCAACACCAATAAGAATAGATAGTAAGATATCCACATAAAAAATCAGTAACTTTACATTGTGTAACCCCACAATTGTTCAAATGATAATTAACCCATATTCAAACATACATGTTCACCAGCAAACATTCGGTTGATCTTATCTTTAAGACCGGCAGCCTACAATTTAGCAAAGACAATACTGATTAGAAAACAATATCTTCACCTCTCCCTGTTTTCAGGGCAGACAAGTAATGCATTCACCAAACCCACCTCCGCCAATTTGATTAGTTTCCCCATGGTTTCAAGGGTCGCACATTGCCGTGAGTAATCCAACACCATCCCATCAAACTCACTAATGGAAATTAAACACAAGTCATATACACAATGATAAGCATACCACAAAAAAAATCATAACAGATGCTTCATGTGTAGCACATAAAACAGAAAGGAGTAGCAATGGAGCATCATACACCATCATTGCCTGGCACCGGTTGACATCATTCATCAAATCACGCAAGTGAGTCTTGTTTACCTCCTCCACATGGCCCTGCACAGAAAAATTACGCCACATGTATTTCAGATACTACATTACTCACCATCAAGAAACAAAAAGACAAATTACCGTATCGATTTACCTTCAAATCCTTCCAAGGCTCAGAATCAGATATCAAAGCAGATGAAGCCATTTGATCCAACACCGAGTAACACCTCAAAACCAAATTCCTGCATTTAAAAAACGTGTTATTCCTGCATTTAAGTACTACCTACTATCAATCTATTTTCATTAAGTCTCCAGCAACACAGAAATATTCCCAAAAAAAAAAAACTCTCTCTCACTCTCTAGCGAGCTCAAAGTGGAAAATAGTAAAGCGACGCTGTAAGTCTAGTCTAGTATAATCACAGAACAATCAGAAAAATACATTAAAAAAACAGAGCGAGTGACAGAGCTCCGGCATCGGAGCTCCGGCGAGTTCAGCTAACTGGTGGTCACGAGGAAAACTCGGATCATCTAAACTGATACATCTTCCTAATCGTCTCTCCCAATCTAGTTCAAAAAAAATCGACAACAGTTTCCGGCGGCGGCGTATCACCAGAGATGGTAACAGCAGGTCGTACTTCGCATTTGACCGAAATATTCAATGGCGTCGTAGAAAAGAAAAAAGAGAAACAGGAAAAGGAACATTGATAGAAATAAATTAAATCAATAATATATTAGTTATAAACAGAGAGAGAAGGAAAAGCAATAAAGCATACCTCTCGTCTGAGAATATCAGAGCTGTGCTTGGTGAAGAAGAAGAAGAAGATAGATGGAGAGAGGTACTGAGAAGAGAGAGAGAGGTTCGAGAGAAGCTTCGACCTCCAAGTGTCACGCAGCCCAATTTGTCGTCACGTGGGGAGTGTGGTGCTTTTCAGGCCGTTTGGACACGTGGAATATCCCCTAAAAATAAAGAGGATGAAAATCGAAAAAAAAAAGTTCCGTTGCCGGGAATCGAACCCGGGTCTCCTGGGTGAAAGCCAGATATCCTAACCGCTGGACGACAACGGATTATACTGACATCGTCACCATATATAAGTAGTAGACTTTAAGCAATCGACCCTCCTTCTGTTTTGACTGCTCGGAGTAATTATTTGCCTATAATTGCTGGGTCTTTCATGGAAAGTGGGGAATTCTCTAGCATACGACATAATGTAAAAACGCGGAAAATTAAATTACTAAGTCATTCATGGAAAGTGATGAATTTCCAAACTATACGAAATAATGTAAAAACACGGAAAATTAAATGTGTATTCCATAAATATATTATAATTGTAACGGAATGTCAACAAATTATAGTATTGTTATCCTCATAATTTTATTTCCTTATCACCGCACTTTCTTGGATTCTTCTAATGATATAGCATACAACATTTGGATTTATTCTATAAATAAGTTATGCTCAACCTTAGATGAACTCACCATCTCAAGTTTTATCAAGCGTTTCTCCTTTTCTAACTTTCTCAAGTTCTTCACGAAGGTGATTTACTCGGTTATACTTACGATGGAGGAGTTGAGTGCTATATGGACTAATAGTGAAGAGGTGAACTTTCTAGTATTGTCAAACCTCTATCATGTAATTTTAGTGCTCGGCTCTTAAAACAAATCTCCCATCCATATCTTTTTGTTATTCATAGTTCATATGTCTTTGGATTCTCTGCATTTAGATCTATATATTTTCTTGCATTATATTCATTTCTAGTCTTCCTAATGTAAATGTTTGGTTGTTCGTTGGATCCTCCAATTATAACTACACTCAATCTATCTCTGAACAATATGTTTTTTATGATGCCTATCAAAACTTTACTCATTTTCCATTACCTTGTTTGGTTCACAGAGCGCATACGACTTGAAGCAGAAGATTTTGAGCACCAACCTTGAACTAGAATCAGTGAAGAATCTAGCCACTGAGAGTCAAGAAAATGCGAACAAGCTATTCGAACTTTTACAGGTAGCATATAAAGAAAGAGATGAGGCCAGAAATGAGTTGCAGAAAATCTTAAACAAGATCAACTACACTTCTGCTCCAGTTGATGAGTTCCCTAATGTTGTCCAACCCGAGAGCCCCATTCTTATCCCCCCAAAAGAAAACTCATGCATATTTGAGTCAAACAACCTCTTTGAATCATGCCTTAATCCTCAATTACATGACTCTTTACTTATTGATTCCTTATTTGATTCACTTCCCTCACCAAACTTCTTGAATATTAACTATTCTAGCAACATCAAGACTACTACGAGTATGTCCACTGGTCTAATGGCCTCTTCAGGTTTGGATGCTACATTTGATTATATTGCTCAAGGCAAGAGTCTACCTGAAAAAGGGAAATTGGTGCAAGCAGTGATGGAAGCTGGTCCATTGCTTCAGACGCTTTTGGTCACCGGTCCTCCTCTACCACAGTGGCGTAATCCTCCTACAATGCGGCCACCAAAAATCCCATCGATATCACTCCAAGGTTGCAAAGAAAATCTTGCAAGTTCTAGTGAGAAACCGGTAGCCACGACAAGTTCTTCCAACTCTCTCAATTCAATATTATATCCTGGAGTTTCTCAAACATGTTCTACGGCCATGTTGGATATCATGACTCCTTCTGTGCCTTCATGCAAACGTTCTATGCCGCTGAATTCAAGTTCATATTTTGACCAACAAATCCCTACTGCCAAAAAATGTAGGCTTCGATGAATTTAGAGCGGCTGAGAATGTCATTGTTGGTGTAATGTAGTTTGTACTTTTGTTTTGGAATTCAATAAATTTGATTTGATTGTTCCAACATGTTCCTTCATTCTTATAGAACAATTCTATTAGAGAATGGATGTACAAGCCACAAAATAATGAATATGACAAACAAAAGGAAACCTACATAGTACCATCCAAAATCTGAAGTTAGTTGAAATTGTGACTACATGTAGGTGGGGAAGTTACATTAAACTTACAAAATGATACGATACAAGTTGTATAAGTATACATACATGCATTTACAGATCAGTGGTGAAATTGTAGAAAGATTTATCTGGTAAACAAACAACATGAAAGGTACTGCCAGTTTGTGGCGTGTGTAAGATTGGTGGGATTGAGACTTTTCTTCATGAACGATTCTCTCCTTGTTAATTTCATCTTCATTACACTACTGATGATAGAGCTGCTTTTGAGTCTCTAATCTTCTGCCTCTGCAAAACTTTGTTTGAGTTTGACAACTGCTGTTGCAATTTGAAATATTAATCAAGTGTTTTATTGCATACATGATCAAACTAAAGGAAATGAAATGCTCTCACCATTGTATGAATTTACATCCTCATTATTTTGGCGTTTCAAAGTGCGGAACTCTTTCTGGTGGAACAGTTGGTGGTTCCATTGTAGTTAACAGTTGTGGTATTGACATGCCTCCCGAGATAACAATTTCTGCAGCACATTTGAATCAAAATGCTGATGCAAAATCTAATTTATAACCAAAAACCAGTAGAGAATCCATAATACCGATTCCTTCTCGAACTGACAGATTGGGCCTCAGAACATCTTTGGGACTGATAAGAACGATGTCACCAAGATAAAGATGGTTGGTTGGTATATAAACACAACAAAGTTCTTCTCTTACGCTCCTTCGATCAAGAATAACTGTATTAGTAATAAATCCCAGTACATATTCTCCGATTCTAGGATGCCTTATGATAACTAATTCCTTGAATGCCTTAGAGGTCTGATCTGCAAAATGACGTCAAATGAGTATAGAATCCAGAAGCTCAGACAACAATGGATGACAATTTACATATTTATACCTGGAGATATTGCTGTACTAATTTGCTTTGAGGCAGTATATATATAGCTTACAAGCGGCATTTTCTTAATAAACCACTCCCATACGGTTAGAACTGAAGTTCCCAGCCATGATTGCATGAAAACACCAATTAAGAAGATGAAGATGAGAGAAGTGGCAAATCCAAGACCTGCAGATTGTATCAGTACAATGAAAGCTGATAATGAGAAGAGAATTTCATTACTGATAGATTAAGTCTCTTACTTGCTAGTGGCATACATGTTTGTTACCACTAAAATGACTGGCTCTGAGAAGTATAGACTATAGAGTTACCATTCTTGTTTTGAGATAGAATCCTAATAAAGACCCTGAATTTTGAATTCATCGGAGTTGGAACGAATAGATTACCGTTTGCTTTTCTCTCACAGGAAATTCTTTACTTTCAAGATAAGAGCCATACTATATAATGGAACAAACGAAAATATACAGCACTTACCAAAAACATTGATTCCTAGATGATTATAAATTGGAGAGAAGAAACCATCCACAAAACGGATGAAAATCCACGTTACGTAGAATGTAATGGCTATTGGAAGAAGAATGACACTGCAAAAATATTAAAGCAAAATCATCAAACTTCAAACTTGTGAGGAAAAATTTCCTGGCATGCATGCCAAGAGTTACTTTCGGTAAATTCCAGGTATTTAGCACTGGACTTGTATCTGTAAAAGAATCAAATGGCACAAAGAGAATGACATTGTTGCAGTAAGAAAATAGAAGGGATGAGAAGTTACCATCCTGTCATAAACTTCTTGGACGCCCAGCTCCGAATGACTTTTGAGAAGGCCTGACATATTAAGTAAGCAGAAAATTTACGTAAACTTTCAACACAGAATGTAATCCAACACATCATTGATATCATACGAACACAATATCTATTCGATAAAATTATGCTTTGCAATATGCTAATGTGCAGGGGGGAAACCTCGCGGCCGGAGGTATGATGGTTATGAGATGATGTTGATGTGGTGGAGGTAGCTGGAGAACGTGGTGAGGAGGTGGAGGATTTGGGAGGTGCATTTTCGGTGTTCGAAACCGGAATAAGGAGCTCTAGATCTCTCTCCCTCTCTCGAATCAGGAGTTCAAGATCTCTCTCCCTTTCTCTCGTTGCCATTGTGTTTCCCTAGCCTTCTTCTTGTTGCTTTTGGGTGTTGAGGTCTCTCTGCCTCTGCGTTCCTTACACTTTGTGAGGAATACTCGGACCAATATTAACTGAAACTCAAATTTAACCAATCATACTAAGACATAGTGCCTTCCTCTTCAAACGCGGGATTCCTAAGTATGTCAAAGTGTGAATCTTTTCAGTTACTGTCACATTAATTCTACACATAATTGCCATACCAAAATGAAACGGATCAACAAAACGTCAATATGAAATTGCTTCACATTCTTAGAAAACCATGGCTCTCTCATAGACCATATTTAATCCATTCATTTACATTTTAAGTTACACAAAACAGCTAATAGAAAACACACCCTGGAGGTTTCCTACATAATTCTCACTCGTCCCAATTTCTTCAGCTTTTTGCTTTCAGAGAATGTGACATTTATTTAGTGACACAGAGTCCATCTATTTCTACATCTTCAGGTACTCTCACTTGGGTAGTTGCAGCTATCATAGCCTATACGAAACAGAAGAGTATAAGCACACAAATGCATGCTTGAGGTGAAAATAACTTTATTCTGGTGAAAGCCTTACTGGGGTTGTTCGATGAGAGTGTGGCAGATTGGGAGAAATCACAATTCTGCGCATCATGACCGGCGGTTTGATACAGGATATTCATGTAAAATGGCCTATATAAGCTAACTAAAGTATACATTGTCGACAAATCATTCCTTGATTTCATCCGTGAATCACTCTAACACTCCCCCTCAAGTTGGCGCATATACATCGATCATGCCCAACTTGCTAAGTGAGTCATAAAAGGCCTTCTTAGACACTCATTTTATGAGTATATCGGCAAGTTGCTCTTCTGTAAGAACAAAAGGAAAACTAATGATCTTCGCGTCTAGCTTCTCCTTTATAAAGTGACAATCAACCTCCACATGTTTTGTACGATCATGTTACACATGATTATGTGAAATATCAATAGCTGCATTGTTGTCACAGTACAGCTGCATAGCACACTTAGACTTAATACCTAAATCGTGTAGCAAATTTCTAAGCCATAACAATTCGCACACTTCCTGAGTCATACCTCTATATTCTGCTTCAGCACTAGATCGAGCTACCATATTTTGTTTCTTACTCTTTCATGTAACAAGATTACCCCCAACAAAGGTAAAGTACCCTGATGTGGATCTCCGATATGTAATATTTCCAACCCAGTCTGTATCTGTGAAGCCACAAACCTCAAGGATATTATTGTGATTAGTTAACATTACTTCTCTCCCTGGAGCTGACTTCAAGTACCTCAAAATCCTTACAACAGCATCCATGTGGTCCACACTGGGATTATGCATGAACTGACTCACTACACTCACTGCATACGCAACATCTAGTCTAGTATGTGATAAATAAATCAAGCGTCCAACTAGCCTCTGATAACGAGGTTTTTTAGCAGGCACTTGATCTGGATATTCTGCTAATCGATGGTTCTGATCAATAGGAGTATTAATGGGAGTGCAATCCAACATATCGGTCTATGTTAGTAGATCAAAGATGTATTTCCTCTGACACAGATATATACCATCACTTCCCCATGCTACCTCAATCCCCAAGAAGTACTTGAGTGTACCTAGATCCTTCATCTCAAACTCTGTGGCTAGCTGTTTCTGTAATCTATCCACTTCAACAATATCATTCTCAGTAACTACCATATCATCAACATATATAATAAGGGCTATTATATTTCCTTGTTGATGTCTGAGAAATAATGTGTGGTCTGAATTACTCTGTCTGTAGCCAATTTTTCTCATGAATTGTGAGAATCTTCCAAACCAAGCACGAAGTGACTGTTTAAGACCATACAAAGACTTTCTCAATCTGCATACAAAGTTACTTGGAGAAATGGATGCATATCCAGGCGGAAGATCCATGTACACTTCTTCAGTAAGTTCTCCATGGAGGAATGCATTCTTAACATCAAATTGTCTAAGTGGCAAGTTTAAGTTAGCAGCACAAGAGAGCAATACCCGTATAGTGTTTATTTTTGCAACATGTGCAAATGTCTCATCATAGTCTATGTCATATGTCTGGGTGAACCCTTTGCTACTAGGCATGCTAGTAGGTGGATGATAGCATCGGTACCCTTTCTGATGTCCTCTATACCCAACAAACACACATTTAACGGCCCGAGCATCCAACTTATACCTCTGGTGTTTTGAAAGATGGACAAAAGCAACACAACCGAAAACACGGGCAGGAAGATTATGAAAAGAGGGTAATGAGACATGAGATGCAAGCACCTCATAACGAACTTTCCCCTGAAGGACACGAGAGGGAAGATGATTAATGAGGTGGGCCTAAGTGATGACAATATCACCCCAAAGGTATTTAGGCATATGGGCACTAAAAAGAATACACCGAGCCATATCAAAGTAAATGACGATTTTTCCTCTCAGAAACTCCATTATGCTCAGGTGTGTAAGAACACGTTGTTTGATGAACAATTCAGTGTGTGTTAAAGAACTCCTGAAATACATGATTCACATATTCTCCCACCCCCCATTATCAGAACGAAGAATTCTAATTGTGGCATTATATTGTGTTTGGACAGTGTTATAGAAGGCTTGAAAAGCTGAAAAAAAAACTCATCTTTAGTTTTGAGGAGAACAATCCATGAAAAACGGGTGCAATCATCAATAAATGACACATAATGCCGCATCCCTGACACAGTAGACTCTTTGGAAGGTCCCCAAACATCAGAATGAATTAATTCGAAAGGAAGAATACGTTTATTAGAAGTACTAAGGGAATAAGTATATCGATGACTCTTGCCCAAAACACATGTCTCACAACGTAAAAGTGACTCATCCACACTAGTAAACAAAATAGGCATATATTTTTTTATAACACTAAAAGATGGATGCCCTAAGCGACGATGCCATAACCAAACTTTACTTAGCTTGTCAGGGTGGAGATTAAAACGGTCTGAGATGGTGCCCCTGGTTTCTCCCTCGCATATGTCTGATCCAGATGAAACAACTGGCCCCTCAGATACCCCCGACCAATGAACTCTCCGGTGAGAATATCTTGAAATATCACGTACATAGGAAAAAATGTCACAGAACACTTAGCGTCAGTGTTCAATTGGGGAACAAATATCAAATGATGAGATAAAGCGGGTACATATAGCACATTGTGAAGCTCTATTGTGGGGATAATACGAACTTACCCTTTTCCCAATACGGGGAAGGCCTCACCATTAGCATTAGTAACATAAGGTACTGGTGGAAGAGACAACACGGTAAAATAAGATTTGTCATAAGTCATATAATCAGACACACTAGAATCAATAATCCATGTATGAAAACCAACAAAGGCATAAATATTTAAAGCCATACTAATTTTGCCACGACCAGCTATGGATGCAGTAGGTATTACTCCTTCTGTTGTATGATGATCATGTCCAACCACACCATAGATATCGGGATCCTGGATGAATTGAATAGCTGCTTTTGCCTTGGGACGATAATTAGGCCTCTTAGGCCGAAGGTGTGGATACAGCTTCCAACAGGTCGCACGAGCATGGTTAGTATCATGACAATAAGAGCAAAGGGGCGGGGTTGATTCCCGAAGCCTGGTGGTGATCATTGCTGATAAAGTGGAGCTGAAGTGCCCTGCTAAAGGGATGATGCAGGAGATCTAGCACGAACAGTAAGGCTGAAAACTTATACTAGTGTCTGATGAAGACTCTCTTGATGAGATTCATCCTTCCGGATATATGTGAAAGCTGTAATTAGGCTAGGGGGTTCGGTCTTTCGGAGTAATTCCCCCTTCGCACTGTTATGCTTGGCATCAAGACCTTTTAGGAAATGATGAACTCGCTCAAGCTCCTTCTCACGTTAGTATCAAACAATATCCTCCTGATTTTTTATCATGCAAGGGCGTTTCACATCAATCTCAGCCCAAATATTTTTTAGTTTGGTGAAATATTGTGCCACCGGTTGCCCATCTTGTTGCATCGCCAAAGCGGTGCACATTAACTCATGAACCTGTATGAAATCAGAGTCATTAGTATATAAGCCTTCAAGTGTTTGCCATATTGCCTGCGCAGTGTCACATGCCTCCACCAGATCAACTATCTCTTCATTCATAGCTTTCCACAAGACGGACATCACAAGGCCATCATCGTCATCCCACTTAGTGTAGGCAATAATATCATCTATACTAGGAGCCTTAGTTACTCCGGTTACATGCCCCATTTTGTGCATGCCTCGAAGATGAGCCGCTATAATGCGCTTCCATTTACGAAAATTGATCCCATTGAGTTCAGTTCCCCCAAAGGACCCGCTGTCAGAACTCTTGACAGATACTTCAAACTTTAGAACATCAGTTTCGTCTCCAGAACCTATAGAAAAATAAAGTTGAAAAAATCAGGAATTATACAGCGGAAACACCGAAAAAACTGATATAAACATGTCTTGGGTGCACTGTCGGTGAACCTACACTGATAACCAAGACTATCAATTCTGGGCCGGGTCGAATCCGGTCGGGTTGGATCTGGTCAGGTCGAATTTGGGCCGGACTGGGCGGGTCGGATCCGGAGCTACGCGACTTGAAATTTTCGACAGCGGCGAGTCGGGTGAGCCAAGTTGGACGAGTCGGGTATTCCGACGAAGTACTCAGTAGAGATAAGCGGCACGGCGAGGGCGAGCAGGTCATCGCCGGAGGACCCGAATGATTCGATGACGTCGCTGAGGAGCTGTGAGGGTGACAATGAGCTTGCAGCCGAGTTTGCAGCAAAAAACGCAACGAAAAAACGAAACCCAGAAAAAACAGAGCCTTGCTCTGATACCAATAAGATTAGTGTCTCACATTGATTATCTATACATATAAAATGACCTATATAAGCTAACTAAAGTATACATTGTCGACAAATCATTCCTTGATTTCCTCCGTGAATCACGGGCACATTGTCGACAAATCATTCCTTGATTTCCTCCGTGAATCACGCCCGTGATTCACGGAGTTAATCACCCATAAGGAGCTCTAGATCTCTCTCCCTCTCTCGAATCAGGAGTTCAAGATATCTCTCCCTTTCTCTCGTTGCCATTGTGTTTCCCTAGCCTTCTTCTTGTTGCTTTTGGGTGTTGAGGTCTCTCTGCCTCTGCGTTCCTTACACTTTGTGAGGAATACTCGGACCAATATTAACTGAAACTCAAATTTAACCAATCATACTAAGACATAGTGCCTTCCTCTTCAAACGCGGGATTCCTAAGTATGTCAAAGTGTGAATCTTTTCAGTTACTATCACATTAATTCTACACATAATTGCCATACCAAAATGAAACGGATCAACAAAACGTCAATATGAAATTGCTTCACATTCTTAGAAAACCATGGCTCTCTCATAGACCATATTTAATCCATTCATTTACATTTTAAGTTACACAAAACAGCTAATAGAAAACACACCCTGGAGGTTTCCTACATAATTCTCACTCGTCCCAATTTCTTCAGCTTTTTGCTTTCAGAGAATGTGACATTTATTTAGTGACACAGAGGCCATCTATTTCTACATCTTCAGGTACTCTCACTTGGGTAGTTGCAGCTATCATAGCCTATACGAAACAGAAGAGTATAAGCACACAAATGCATGCTTGAGGTGAAAAGAACTTTATTCTGGTGAAAGCCTTACTAGGGTTGTTCGATGAGAGTGTGGCAGATTGGGAGAAATCACAATTCTGCGCATCATGACCGGCGGTTTGATACAGGATATTCATGGCATAAGCAGCGTGGGAAGCCACATTGTTTGGTTCGAAACAAGCCCCGCCCGGTTGAATTGGACTACAATCAAAACCATGTCCGCAAACATAATCTATGTTAGCCTGCAATTGAGTCTCGGACACTCCTTTCTTAGGCAAACACCACACCCCTTTATTTGGCTTCGGCGCAGTGGATGGGTTCGCCGGCGTTTTAGGCACTACTGCAGTGGGTGCCTTAGGCGTGGTGGGCACCGTCGGCGTAGTTGGGGTCTACAATAACATACAACAATGATAATAGTGAACATAAAGAAATATTACAATGTAGACCAAAATGTACACATCAAACATTAGGTATGTTGATGAATTTTCACCTGGCTAGCACTCTTGGAGAGGCCAACATCATAAGTCATGGTGAGATCAGGCTTGAAGAGGCCGAAAGCTCTTTCGGAACCAGGGCCAGGTTTCAAGTTCTCATCATATAGTGCAAAGAGGTAAGTGTCCACTGACTTCCCTGGCATCAATGGAGTCCCAACCATTGATCGGAGATGCGCAATCAGATTGCCGTTATAAGCCCTGGCATTTTCGACACTCGGACCAACCTCATTGTCGTCTCCTTTGTAAGGCCAGCCAGTCTCGGCGACCACAATCTCCACATTACTGTGCCCCATGGAGTTCAATGCAGATCTTATTGCATCCACCTAAACAGAGGAGTTAGTTAACAATTTGGTTTCAACACTACAACGGTCTTGAACCGGGTGTAGGGCTTAGAGGTAAAATTTGCACCTGCGCATCGAACATGTTCATGTACTTGATCTTTGTGTTGGAGTCGAACCGGCCCTCGTTGGGTTGGAACAGGCAGAAAGCCAGGGTCTCGGGTCGGGTGTCGCTCCGGTAAGCGAAATACGGGTACGGGTTGATAGCAAAAGGCGAACCGGTGGCACTACAGAACCCTAGCAACGCCTTCATGACGTCACCAAAACCAGGATCAAAGCTCCCGGAAGACGGCGGCTCAGAATTCTTAAGCACTGACATGGCATGGACAGTGGAGACCTTAATCTTCCCGCCCAAAGACGCGGAGTTGAGGGCGTTTTGGACATTTTGCATAGCGGGAACTAGCTGAGTAACCAAGCCCTGGTCACCAGAGGTCAGGACCTCGTTGCCGACGGTGATGAGGATGATATTGCTTGCTGGATAGAAGGGGACAACGTTGGTGTTGATCCAGTTGATGGCGTAGTTGGGGTCGGATGCAAGGGCCGGAATGTCGCCGTTGGCTGCACCGATGACGATTCCGATGCCGGTGTTAGCTAAGGCTTTGATAATGGCGGGGTCGGAGCCGTAGAGGCGGACCTTTTGGATTGAGGTTGATTGGATTAGCTTTGCAGTGGATGACGGCGGCGGGAGGTTGTCAGCGAGTTGGCCGTAGTTTACGCCGATAAAGGATTGGCAATCTGCATTATATAAAAACCAATGATCAGATTACAGAAACAGATCATTTTTCTCGATCTTGTTATTTGCATTTAGAATCTTCATTTTCAAACGTACTTGCAACGTCGAAAGTGATAAGGAAGAAGGCTACAATGCGAAGAAGGATGATCGCCATGGTTGCTCTGTTTTCTGCAGAGTGCTTTGATTTGTTGAAGTGAAGCGCGCAAAGAAATAGATGACGGCTTGAGGGCAAAACCGTAAAGTGATCTTTCGGTGGGGGATGGGCTTCAACTTTACTAAATAGATTGCTCATCGAGTTAAGTGTACAACTGATTATCTGCTAAACTGTGGAACTATAATCTCTGCTAGTACTTTAGGCTTAATTATGTACGACGTGTAGCGTTCGCTTCTGTACTTCTGTTTGATTGAAGTTTTCTTTTACTGTTTGTTTCCGGGGGAAAAAAAAAGAAAGGAACGCTGCAAAGCTGGTAGTTCTGATTTTGTAAAGGTGAGGAGTTGGGAGACAATCAGTCAATGAGATAATTGTGAGGATGATAAAAATTGGTTAATAATATATATTAATGTATGTTATACATCTTATATCTGACGGTTGACAACATATATTATTTTTCTGAATCTACTCACAAAATAATATCAATCATCGGATATAAAATGTGTAACATACATTAATATATATTAGAATTTTTCAATAAAAATGCAGAAGTATATAGCTTTCTTCATGCATGTTCTTCAGGGCAACCTTCCATTACTACCGTCCTTCATATGATGGTCTGGTTCATTGAATCGTGACTCGTTTCATGTATGAATTCAATTATTTACAGTATTATGATTGTTCGAATGATAAAAATATAAAGTATATTAAGTACAACAACAACAAAAAACTATATTATTCAGAATTTGATTGATAAGATGGACTAAATAGTATAGGTGTGAGTAGTTTTCATGTATTGTATGTTTCTCTCCTTCAGAGTTCAGAAGTTGGGATTTCAATTCAACATTTCTTCCCCTTAAGTTAGTTAAAAAGAAAGTAAAAGAAATTAAACAAATACAGATTGATCGAGTGCATGTTTTTACTTCCTTACTAAGGAACAGTCTCTCCTTTTAAGAACATGGCCACATTTCCAGCTTGAAAGAACTTTGAGCAACATAAAAAGGAAGGCATTTTCACTATGGAAAAAAGCTTGTTACATATTAGTAGAATATTGATGTGCTTACTTCAGGAACAAACGCACAAAGGCAAACCAACTTTGGGAAGTTGAGTATAATTGGTGACGAAGTAACCTTTGAATAATAATACGGCTAAGGATTAAGAAAACTCATGTTTCCAACCCATTCAAACTATAGCTTTTGTACTAGTAGGAACTGAAGATTTGCCTCTTGCATAAGTCCAAAACAGAATGCTTGGCTTGTTAGGTTGAACTCCCTGAAACAATACTTAAATGAACTACTCTTAATGTTCTCGATCATAAGTTCATTACAATTATCAACTTTCCAATCAAGCGTTCTAACTAAATTTGTAATGTGAGTATCTGATAAGTAATGCCTCCTCTGGAAGCATAGTACAGTATATCCCAAGAGAAAAAAAAAGACATAAACATAAAATATTATGCTCTCGTTGAGAGTTGAACTCAAGACCTCCCGCTTACTAAACGGGTGCTCTAACCAACTGAGCTACGAGAGCTGTTGTTCTTTATTGCTAAAGACGATTTTTGTTACATGGAGCTAATGCACAGTCACAAAAATACAACAACTATACGTCTATACATGAAGTCATGAACCAATCCCAGCAACTGAGGACATCGAATCCCTAGTCCCTTACTGCTATTGACAATTACAAAATCAATGTATACAAATCCAAATACACAGCAATGGATTGCTGCCCAGTATATATAGTGACTCTCTCACAAATGAAACAGGTCTCTGGCAAGCTCATCAATAAGTCCACTGAACACAAGCCTCTCCAAATCCCTAACAACTTCATCTACTTCAACAAACCCAAACACATTCACATCCCAACCCAAATCCCACATACAATTCAAATCAGGCTCCCTGTTATTCACATCCAATTCCAACATCCTAGGCACATACTCTTCAACCCCACATTCCAGCTTCCCATTCTTCCCATACACTCTCACTTCATCAATGTCTCTACTCAACTCCCTAACCAGCTCATCCAAAGACTCAACCTTTACAAAGCTTATTGACACCTTCACAAAATTGGGGTGCACTGCCAGCTCCTGCCTCTTCCCTTTTCTCTTCATTATTTCGTAGCTGCAGTCCAGTGTGAGCTTAATGTTGCAGTTGTAGTCATCATGGTCGTAGTTGCTGCTACTAGCGTCGAGAATTCCGAAAGGGATTTCGAGTCTGAAGAGTGCTTCTGCTGTGTTGAGGAACACTTGGCTCTTGATCACTATCTGCTTCAGATAGGTTTCACTCTCTGTAAGTGGCTCTTGTTTTCTCCATTTGATAGGCTTCTGTTGTTGCACTTTGGGTGAAAGTCCCAATGTGTCTTCATGGGTTGATTGGGTTCCTGCAACTTTGATTATCAACGTTGACAAATCATTTATAGAGTTGTAGGAAGAAATGTTGGAACTTTTTTTGACTAACTAGATGGATTGACACTTGGGTTTTGAGATAGATATATTGAAGTCTGTATCTTTACTTAAGTGGGATTACTGTTCTTGGGAAAGTAAT
Source organism: Argentina anserina (assembly GCF_933775445.1). Lineage (NCBI taxonomy): Eukaryota > Viridiplantae > Streptophyta > Magnoliopsida > Rosales > Rosaceae > Argentina > Argentina anserina. The sequence continues at coordinate 29,524,083 of NC_065873.1, read as the reverse complement.
GAACTATATGCATTGCCACACGAAAATGTGGCAACTTTTGTCGATGAAATATATGCATTGACAGTTGTGTTTTGAGATAGGTATATTAAAGTCTGTATAATATGGAGGGATTACTGTTTTTGGGAAAGAATTGATTTTTGTTACTGTGAGATGAGGGATTGAATCAGAAGCTGAAGTTCTACTTACCATTAAGTGCATTTGGTGCTGTGATGCACTCATCAGCTTCAAAGACTGGTGCTTGAGCTTGTTGATTTTCGTTGGGTAATACTGAGACCGAGTCTTGACACTGCATAAAAATCAACAAAACATTGAGTTAGTTCACACCAAGTTTGAATTGACGAATAGAATCTTGCTTAAACTCTGAGGTTTGAACTTTTTTAATTTCATCAAAGAGTGAACTTACGCTGTCATGTGGAACTAGAGTTTGGGGCTCTTCGAGGCTTCGAAACTCTTCTACTTTGTTATCACGGAAAGTTGGAGCCTCAGCTATTTTCTGTAGGTTTTCTACCAAATGTACTGATCGAGTACTTTCTGTTGATTTGTTGGATTTGCCAATGCGTGGCTCTTTTTGTTTCAACCTGCTCACTCTACTTTCTGCTCCATTGTAGCCACCAACTTTTTCATCAGTTTTATGTGTTACTTGCTCCAAAATGGATTGTTTTGGTGGTCTTCCCAACTTGTTCAGCGTTCCATTTCTTCTGGTCAGTACATCATCCAGTCTTCGAGGAATTTCACTTTTATTCACTCTTCGAGCTTTTGCCTTCTGTAAGGGTACTACATGATGAACGGCTTTCTCCTTTGTAGCTGGTGGAATTCCTAAATTTTCTTGATCTGAGTTCTTTAGAGGCAAATGACGCATATGGTTGTTCATTTCAGCAGGAATTTTTCTTCTCACCACTTTCTCGTGGTAAGTACCATTTGGAACTCCTCTGGGTTGCACAGTATTAACAGCATCTATCATACTGTTTCTATATACCCTGGCTTGACCTGTGTGAGGCTGCTTTGCTACCTTGTTGGATGTACTCTTAGATATCAGTTCTGTACCTTGTTGTTTTCTTATCTGCAGCATTTGTTCCCCAGACCATATAGTATCCTGCGTTCTTTCTCTTTCACGGCTATCTTTACTGCTGTTCTGTTTGAGTTGGGCACTTGGCTGCTTATCTGTTCTTATATTTGTTGCCTTTCCTGATCTTGTCACAGGTTTATTCTCCATCAAGTCTTTAGAGGGCTGCTTTCCATCATGAATAACCATCTCAAGGCCAACATTGTTGGCAGGCAGGACCTTTTCTGCTTGCATAAGAAAAACAGTATTTTTCTGCTGCAGTGGATTCTTATTGCCTGCAGCCACTTTCTGTCTACTTGTGGATACCAAATGCTCACCATCTTTGGTCCTAACACCAGTTTCTTGCATTGTGTGCCCTGTTGCAGTTCCCCTTTCTCTTGTTTTGTTGGGAATGTTGTCTTTCTGTGTGGTAGTGGTAGTGGTAATCACGTTTTCATTTTTGGGAAGCTCTTCCAGGCCCATCAGCTTTGCGATAACATTTGGGATCCTATCCTTTTCTGGTTTAGACACTTTCTGGTCTGACGATTTTGATGGATTTTTGATGTCAGGAATATAGCTAATTGAATGCCTGCGAAAAACTGAGGCTGCCATCTCTCTGCCTTGCTTCTCATCCAGACTACCTCCTGTGGGGTAAGTCAGAGCTGCCATCTTAGGCTTGATGGCCGTCCTTCCTACTTCTTGGATTTTACGAGCATGTCTTGTTGATTTGTCAAAGGAAAACCTTGGCAGATCCAGTTGCTTTTGCACTTTGTCTTCATTGTCTTCATCTTCATCTTCATCTTCATCTAGCAATGTGATCTGACTTTTCCTTTGGGAACTGGTCATATATTTTGAAGCTTCCTGCAGGTTTACAAGCATTCTCAAGGACTCTTCCAAATCCATTGCCCCTTTAAACAATTCCTTTCCAATTTCTATCGACACCTTATCAACATTAACACCATTAGAGCAAGCTCTGAGGATCTGGTTTAGTTTCTGCGCCCCTCTGGATATTTCTTCTATATGGAAATTTGAAAAGTTAGGGAACTGACTACTTGAACCCCAATACATGCTCACATTTCCCTTTCTGTCCCTTTTGTTAAAGTCCCTAGAACCCCCACCAATTTGATTCAGAAACCCCATCACTGAACTTTTGCTTGATGAACTTGTTCTGGTAAGTTTTGTGGCTCCATTCTCAAGTGCAAAGGCCAAGGCCATGGAGAGATCTATTGTTTGTCTTGAGCTCCCATCTCTTCCATAAGCAACCATCTGGTTTAAAGCTTCTTGACGAACAGGTGTTCTACTACTTCCGGTTGACCTACTCTGGGGGTTCCCGGTTCCGGAACTAGTCTACAAGAGTGGAAAGAAATATTGGGTGAGTAGATGAAGTCATTCTATCTGCTTTAATGAATAATCAGATAATGGCAGTTAAGGTATGATCACTTACTGTTCCTTGGCTTCTTGTATTTCTTGATCCTCTATACGTTTGCTTGGAATATGCATATGCATCTGTATAGAGATATAGTAGAGTTAGATAGGGCTGACTGTAAGTATATAAATATTTTTAGATATAACGCACGTATATCCATTTCACCTTCTGCAGATGTCTGTTCAAGTATGCTGTAAAGCAGATTTATGTTCATTTGTTCAAAACAAAACAACACAAAGCAGATCATTTCATATCTGTTGTCCAACCACCATGTTATTTCTAAACGGGGTAGATCAAAGTTACTATCCAATGCCCATTTCCCCAATCGTCTTGAAGAAATACCAATTTTCAAGTATGAAAGTTCACCAGATAATTTGAGGGTCTTAGTTGGTGTAGTTGTTAATGTAAATTGCTGCAGGACGAGTAACAACAAATATGACATGGTTTTTCTGGAGGTGAATGTACTTTTGCAGTGCTTTCACATGCAGACTCTGAATAAAATGACAAATAATTATTTTCTTTAGCATTGTGTTTATTCTTTTAGTGATCCTTATACACTTGTTGCTGCTTTTAACTATTGCTTGCAATCAGTGCATAAGAATCATAGTTTTAATCAAAAGTTCTTGATTTAGTCTTTAACTGCAGCCCTTGACTCTTGCTCTTTAAATTGGTAATGAGGACCATCTAAATGCTCATATCTTCTTCATTTCATAATGAACAGGGACGAATTTCAAGAGATGAAATGTATACTTACCTATAGCCATTGCGTTTGAACGATTTGAGCTCTCTGTTGGTGCCGCCATCCGATCCTTCCGAACATGAAGATCATCCAGCAGCTTTTGCGCAAAATCTGATCTCCTTGCCATGTTGTGCTTGCAGCAGTTAAGACTTGCATCTGCAACTATGTTTCAGTATTTCCTCAGAAATCCTTGAGCAACCAAATTGTTATTGTGTTTGGGGTAGTGAATTGTTTTGCATATAGGGAAAGAAAGATGGGAGGTAATACTCTGTTACTTAAATTGTAGTTGTGGTGAATCTTTCAAAGTTGGTTGAGGTGGGAAGTCCTTTCCAAAACAAAAGTAGTAGATAGTGTTGGAAGATTCTTTTATCATATCATAGAAAGATTGACGTGAACGTTTAGCTCCCATTCTCTCAGTGTTATTGAACGTGTGCCTGACTTACATTCCAATCTAAGTAATGGCAGAATTTTCAAAGGACTTCTCCTTCAAGCTTGTTTCTTTTATTGGTTTGCTTGGTTTTCAATATATTCTTACCTCGATGGACATGTTGCACAACTGTGGGGTTAGAAAATGCTTGGGGTGTTTTGCACTACTATGTATGTGGGATACTGTATTTGATGTAATTTGTTTTCTCATAAACAAATGAAATGAAATGCTACACCAACTATTTTGTACTGATGCAGTGATGCCTCTAGTACCTTGGTGAGTTCGTGGTTTTTTATTTTTGTAAGCGTGATCTTGAGAATATTATTACTTTCTCTGTGATCTATTACTTTCTCTGTGATCTTACCCTAATGAAACTGAATCTCATGCAAAATAATACGTATGCACGAGTAGAGTGCTGATCACTTGGTTAGCAATTAGGCACCAGGTGACGCTCAACTGCCGTCTGATCTAGTCAAATAATGACTAAATAGTCAGATCAGACGGTAATTAAACGTCACTTGGTGCTTAATTGCTGACCAGAGAACGGGGTTGTGCACAAGTATGATCCAAAGATTTAGACATTTAAAATTTTTTTTTCTTCATTTTTTTGCGTCTAGCGAGAAAATTAGTAACCAAAAATGCGCCTAGGCGGGTATATAAGCGTCTCCCTTCCTCATAATCTATAACCGCTTCTTTTTCGTCGCCTTCTCCCAACTCCTTTTGCATCGAAATCGACCCGACCCGACCCGATCTGTAATTCTTTTCGTCTCAGGCTCGGACTCTCGCAACCGGATCTCTTGAGATCCAACCTCCGCCGTCGTCTCGCTGTTCCAGGCGCATGAAATCCCCAATGTAATTGAAATTTCTTCATCTCTTATATTCAACTCGACTCTTAAGATTCTTCATCTCCCGCGTTTAATCTTTTTCCTCTCGTTTTTTTTTTAATTTCAGACTATTAGCCTCGGCTTGATTCTGGTGTAATTTGAATTTGGCGCCGCGGAGCAACTGTGGAGGTTGATTGGATCTGATCACTCACTGGTTTGTGAAATTTTAAAGTGAAAAATCTTTAGTAGTTTAGATTATGTAATCTTGAAGATCACAGAGGTAGCGTGATCGATCTCTACTGATTTGCGTTACTATCTCTGAGAGTTTTGGTTTTTAGTGAGAGTGAAGGTGAAGGCCTGCTAGGTGTAGAGAGTTGTGATACCTTCCATGTTATTTGGGAACCTAGGATTGTAGTGTGTTTCAGATGCGTATATTTATCTGAAGCTATAGTTTTTCCAGCCAATTCAAAGCTTAATGTCTGTAAACTCAGTATAATTGGTTGGAGGAGTACTTTAGTAATGATGCTGGTTGTATGCTCCTCCTGTCAGTTGGTGTGTACTAAGTTTTGCTACATCATTGTTGTCAGTCCTGCAACTGCTGTGTTGGAGGTTTCCTGACCCTTAGCTTGGTCTCAAGCAAACATTTTTTGGTGAAGGTTCAGGCCAAGAACAGATTTTCTGTCTCTTTTGTCATCATCTCATCCCGTAATATGGTCTCTGGGTGAAATTGGTATTGAAATATGTATAGGCAATTTTTGGATTACTAAAGTTGTAGCTGTATTCATGTGGCCTGTCACTTTATTAATCAGAAAGTTTCCTCACTATGTATATGTTATATGAATAATTATCACCAAATAACCGGAGTATATTCAGGTTGAATGACCTGCTGAATTGATTTCCAGATAAGATTATGATTGTCAGCATCCATAATGTAGCCGTTGTTAGAATTTTAACATCAATTGCAACATTCACTGTCTACAACTCTACATTGTTGGGTGATTATTGCATATGCAGGCATATGTTTGTGCTTAAATTGTTGGGCTTCATGCTATGTTTGTTCAATCACTTCAATGTATGTTGTAGGTGTTTTATGAATCCTGGGATACAAAGGTTCATTGATTAGAGCATCCGAGAATAAAGGTTTGGGAGTGTTGTGGTCCAAGTTCACCTGGATCCCTTGTATTTTGCACTACTGAATTGATCCAAGAATGATTGAATTGACATTTCTCTGAAGAATTTATTGAAATGTGAGTTCCAGCTCAAACCATCTTTTGTTGTAACAGCCTCATTGCTCATTCCATTTGCATTGATACCTACATTACACATGCCCTTGGTGTTGCAAGCTACCTCTTTGAGCCGTCCTCCTTGAATGCCAGTCATGTGCATCTTTGTGTTTTTTTTATATCAGCCAGTTGCATCAGTTTTGTGCTTCCAGGAGTTATTAGAGAAGATGATGTGCCGATTCTGACTCTGCAGTCCAAATTTGAAGAGTAGATGTTTCAGGGACAAAGCAGCCTTATTGTTCTGGGTGGCTGAACTATGTAAAGAAAAATCTTTGCTCCCCTTCTTTCCTGTTTCCAGCAAGGTTGTCGTTTTTGTTGAGAATGGAACCCCTATTCTCTGGTGTGGACATGTTCCTCTCCACTGTTGCTACTTGTATCATTTTCAGCAAAAGAATTCTTATATGCTTAGAGTTCTGATATTCAGCTGTTATAAGTGATAGTTAACGACTATCATATCAGTAACATGTCCGATAACCAGTATTGTGAACATGTCTAGTACTGAGTAATTCTAATTTTTTAATGTGTTAACGGAAATACTGAAATTTTGTGGGGCGGTGTTATTAAAGTCCTTCGTTTTGTTTCTTTGCTGAAAGTACTTTCTTTAGAGTGTGGCAGAAAATGACTACGCACTTGCTACTTGGAGGAAGACCCTCCACCACTTCTACTTCTCCTTTCAAGCAAATGGGCCACTCTCATCTCCATTAACACATTCTACCTTCTAGAGAAGGCAAATGTTTTCCTTATTGTTTTATACATTTTGTCAGTTTTCGTCTGAAATATTAATTAAAATTTCCCAAAAGATCGAATAATCCTCTATTCACTGCCGGCCAGTTTGGTCTCGAAGTGATTTTTTTTAAAATATGCGTTTGCATAATTAATTAGCAGTTACTTTAAAATTTTCATTTTACCGTTTTCATAATTTAATTAAAAATTGTATTAAAATTCATAAATTTAAAAAATAATCTAATTTATCAAATAACTTAGTTAAATTATATGAAAATGAAAATTTAAGCCAATTATCAGGTTGAACTCAGCCTACGTAATTTGGCACAAAACCAAAATCGCGATCTCTCCGACTCTGACACAACGCACACACGAACTAGACGGTGAGTTCCTCTGGCAGTGACGCTTTTCACATAACACGTGGGAGTCTTCTGAGCCGCCTGTGGTGTCTTAAAAAAGACCAGACGGTGGTACTAGCATTGCCCCCAGCTAAAACAGTCAGCAATAGCCCAAAATATCTGGGGCTGCCGAATCAAACAGACAGACACCAACAACTCCAAACTCGGTCTCATTCTCTCTCTCTCTCTCTCTCTCTCTCTCTCTCTCTCTCTCTTATGTTTAGTGTCATGACATTTTCGTGAACAACAAATCACTCTTCTTTTTCAGTCTCCTTTATTTATCTCTCTCTCTCTCTCTCTCTCGATCACTCGCTCTCCATCTTCGCCATGGTTGCAGCTCAAAAAGCTTCATACTTTGTCCAGGTACTATTTTTCTTACTTAATAGATTCCTTGGCTTTGTGGTGATATATAATATATTCTTCTTCTAGATGAGTTTAAAAGAAGTCAAGAATATTGAGCTCGAGAAAAATGGAACAATACCCACTACTTTGACTAGGAATTACAATTATTAGAGACAAACTGAGACTTCCATTTTCCTCGGGGGCCCATCACCAGTCAATCTGGAAATATCTGATGCTCCAGAGTCAAGAGTCAAGCTTTGATCATATATTTCTGCTGTTCTAAGGTTCAAAGTCATTTATTTATTGGCATTTTGGGGTTAGTTGAATCACGATATATTGTTTATGAAGGCAACGCGATTTACGTGATTGGTCCTTCATTTATATATCGTGCTATTCCTGCAACTCCAGAGCTGGTGGAACCGATCTGCTCTGCTTTGTAGATTCGCACTTGATTGGTGGAACTGATCTTAGCATGTATATTTTACTGCCCCATTTGGTTTAATCTATTTTGGTCCTTAAATTAGTCTCTTTCAATGTTTCTGGTACTTGTTTAAGCAGCTGATATGTTGTTGTGTGCTGTTTAGCTTTGATTTTACAACTGAAGTTGAACTAGTCAGTTATTGATACCAAACGATTGGTGACCATGTTTGGCCTTTGGGGAAAGTCTCATCATCAGGAGAATGATTCATTGCAGCCTGAAGGGAAGGTAATTAGTTGCAAGTTTTGTGTTTAATAATTTAATGGCAAAGAACAAACAAATGGTAGCTTGTTAGGTGGTGCCACCATGTGATTTTTCACGTTTAAAACCACAATTTATAGACATCATCAATAGATATGCAAATGAGTGCAGATCAACGAGCTGAAGGCTGCAATTGGACCTCTATCGGGACGTAGTTTGCAGTTCTGTTCTGATGCATGCTTCAGGAGGTACTTGGATGCAAGGATTGGGAATGTTGAGAAGTCGAAGAAAATGTTGGAGGATACACTCAAATGGAGGTCAAGTTATAAGCCTGAGGAAATCAGTTGGGTAAGAATTAATTCCATATGTTACATGATTCTCTCTGTTAATGTTTCAAGTTTTACGACTGTTTTTTTATGGGCAGCCTGAAGTTGCAGAAGAAGGTGAGACTGGAAAAGTTTATAGAGCTAATTTTCATGACCGTCATGGGAGGACTGTTCTGATTTTGAGACCAGCAATGCAGGTAGAGTAGATTGTTTATCGTTATCAAATTACCAAAGCCTTCACCTTTCATTACTAAGGCTGGAGATTAATGCTTTTACAAATGCTGCAGAACACAATGTCGTTGGACAATAACATCAAGCACTTGGTGTATCTTATAGAGAATGCTGTCTTTAACCTTCCAGAAGGTCAGGAACAAATGGCTTGGTTGATAGACTTTACCGGGTGGACACTGAATACATCTGTGCCTGTCAAATCAGCACGCGATACCATCAATATTTTACAGAACCACTATCCTGAGAGGCTAGCAGTGGCATTTCTCTACAACCCTCCACGGATTTTTGAAGCATTTTGGAAGGTATGAGCCTCATTCGTCTTAGATGCTAAGTTCTACAGCTCCACTGCAAATGAAATGCAATAAGAATTAATGGTTGTTTAGAGCGAGCTAACCCTGGAAAGTTTCTTACATGCTCCCAAAAAACATAAGTTAAGACAAATACAGTGCCTAAATGTGTTGTTTCGAACACATTACAGTAATGATATTTACATCCATGAATTGCGACTACTTCTATATGTAATAAGTTAGCTGATTACTTGCAGCCATTCCTAGTTTTACTAGCTTGACGTTTTTGAATTGTCCTACTTTTCGGCATCGGTTTTGTATTGGCTCTACAATTGAAGATCAAACAACCATTATAATCTGAAATCATGAGAGTTGGTGATAACATATTTGAGATATATGTTTCCCTAGTTAATTACAATGTTTCATTGTCCCCTGCTGTTCTTTGATAACTTTCCTGCATTACCCTTATGTTCATGTAGATTGTCAAGTACTTCTTGGAAAATAAGACATTTCACAAAGTTAAGTTTGTTTACCCGAAGAAGAAAGACAGCGTGGAGCTTATGAAACAGTATTTTGATGAGGAAAATCTGCCTACTGAGTTTGGAGGAAAAGCCATTCTAGAGTATAACCACGAGGAGTTCTCAAAAATGATGACCCAAGATGATGTGAGATCGGCTGCTTTTTGGGGCCGTGATAACAAGTTACTTCATGCTAGCAATGGCCATTTTGGAGCCGAGGTAGCTCCTGCACCAGCTTGCGTTGCGCCAGCAGCTAGTTGAGACGATGTGCTCATAATATTGATAATTTAGAATAAATGAGGTGGTTTAACGAGAGAGCTGGTAAACTAACATGAGCTAGTTATCGAAGTCTTCAAAGTTCCGCTGAAACCTCTCTTGCAGGTGTATCTGAATGTCGTGATGAGAGAGGCTCCCTGGACTGTTAGAGGCTACATTGCCATTCAAAGACAGAAGATTGTACTTGACTACGTGTATTCTAGTAACTACTGTAAACTGTTGAATGTTCAATTATGAAATGCTTGAAGATGGTAGTTCGCTGTGTATATGTTGCTGTTATATCCGTATATGTTAAAATTTTCTGCCAATTATGGAACTGTTTCATCATATCATAATTTTAGTCGAGATGATTTATTTCTACCAATTATGGAACTGTTCCATCACATCATAATTTTAGTCGAGATGAAAAATAAAATCAGTTTAAAAGATATTATATCAAAACCATATAATCAATTCCAGTAAAAACCGGCCTCTGAAATGAGTGTGTGATACCATTGAGGCTCTCTCTGAATGTAACCTTTAGGCTCTAGGGGAAAAGAGAGCATGCTTCATCATATAGCTTTACCTTAACTAGACCTGAAAAGAGATGCTATTTACAATGGAATACAATCTTCAAACATGTATACACTCATTCAGTATAAAAGACTGTCATCCCTTTCCATTACACAACTAGATTACCTGTCAAGCCTTCTAATCAAACCTCGCAACAAGAGTTTATGGGAGCAAAAAATACAGAAAAAAGAACATGTAACCGTCAGCTACACAAACAGTACTCTGTCAAAATCATCAGTCCAGGTCGTAGTTAGACGAATAAACACGTCCAGATTACAGATATCACACCAGTCGCCTCTTGAAAGTTCGAGTGGTTGTTTGATATGTACGAACCAGCAAACCGACCCCTATACCAACTCCAAGACAAATGCCAAGTCCGATTCCAACGCCAACTCTCACGCCAGCATTGAACCATGAAAGTTCACCATCTTCACCATCCATGTATTCATTCCTCCTCCAGTACATGCCATACTCTTCCTCATTTTCTGGTTTGTAGTTTCTATAATCCGCCACCTGCAAATTAATCAAGATTAGGAAATCCGGCAAGGTGCCATTCTAACCAGATAATTAACAGAAAAAATCAATACAATTATTCAGAAACGAGTTCAATCATATTGACGCATGGATAACTAAAGAACTCCAGTCATTCAATATTGTCAGACAAAAATGGGGACTTGTACCTTTTTTATAAATCAACTGAACTGTAGTTAACATCTTAAGTGAGACTTTCTTGTTGGATAAAGGGAAAAAAAAGTGGAAAATTTATCTCAACATGGAAGGTGCTGAACGGTAGCAGTAATTGACACATTAAAGAACAGGTAAACAGTACAATCAAATCATTCAAATGGTTCTGAGAAGCTGGATAGTATTTAATGGAAGACTAAGGAGATGGATCAAGGTCAGGTGGCACCAAAGGAATAGTTTATGCAGTCAAGACATAACATATGAAGAACCCAAGATGATAAACTGGCCAATATAAACTCAGACAACTGTCCATAACAACCCTGCAGAATATGGTCCACCATGACAATAGACTATTCATCATGTGTCTTAAAATGAGAACCTGCACGTCTGACTCTAGCTACCAAGGATGTAAACATAATGCCACAGAAAACAACGTGGACACTTGAGGCTGAGGGCAAACCCATACATAACTAGAAAACTGTGCCCTGCCCATTCTCATGTGCCATAACACATAGGATAAGATTCTATAAGCAAGTTCTTGTTTAACAATAAGCAATTTATATAACAAGAGGAAGCACAGGCAGCACAACAAATTATTGAAATTTCCTCGTACCATTATTGCTTTGTATGAGATATTGTTCACAAACTCCATTGATCAATGACTAGTAGCATTGTAGAACTAAACTTTGAAGAAATCCCTCAGGGGTATTACAGATAAAACAGTGCATAATTAACAACCTATCACAAGATTTGAGTTTCAATAGATAAAGTTCAGGTATGTACCTCCATATCAAGTTCAGGGGACTCATCTTTCTGTAGTTCAGCTGCTTCATACTCTGGAATTGCATCCAAAGTGCTCTTCCTGTTGTGCTTGTTCCGGAAACTAATCTGCAGGGTCTTAGTTAAGATGATTGGTGTTCCAGAGAAAGAGCCAGCAACGTAAACCTCAATGCTCGGTGCAGGAGATTCAGTGCCATTGAGTTGTTTTCCCTTCAAAAATCCAGTGCCAGCAGTGATCTCCGATTCACAATTCATGCTCCATCGCTTGGTATTGTTCTTCGATTCCCCAACGAAACCATTGCTATTAGACATATCTAACACCCCGGAGAGAATGAGATCATCTTTATCAAACACCTCAAATTTCACACTCCCTGTGAACCTTATGCTGTCTGTATTAACAAATGTGACTTCTTCGGATTTCTTGTCTACCCGATCCCTTCTAAGATGTGAAGATACACCATCAGAGTACATGCTAGTTCTCGCACCATTTACTTCCAAAAGGGTATCCGGGCATAGAGGAATATGGTTGAGGGTCAGATACTTGGGGGTACATTCATCCACCTTAAAGTTGCTGATCCGAACATAGAAGACTCTCAGAGCAAACCATGATGATGATAATTTACTATTGTGCTGGTACTGCTGGTAAGGAGAGTATCTAATAATCTGAAGGCCATTATTGGCTACTTCACCATTGCTTGGTGTTGTTTCATACGGAATATCCATGATCGAGAAGCTATGATTCTTCTCACTGAAAACCCTTTATTAGAAAACCAACATCATTGAAGTAGGATTCACAGAAGCTGAACTCAGACTGGCATAGGAAACCTGGAAACAAATAAACAGAACATTTGCTGTTTAGATAAACACAAGAAAAAGAAGAAAGCCAGATGGTCAAACACCAATCCATTGAACCAGATACATAGCAAAGTAGAGGTTCCTTTGCCAGGTAAAAAGGTATATTTTTCAGGGGATAAAACAAAGTGAGATCCTAAATATAGGACAGAAAACCTTAGAATCAGGATAAAGAGTTCAAGACTATGCCAATCTCACAACTGAAAAGGCTCTACGATTCATCTATACATGCTTATAAATAGGATGTACATCAAAACCTGTATATATGCTCCCACAAACACAAATTACCACTTCAACAACTATTATAAAAACCCCAAAATTGCATTGCATAAACATATGGCAGCTCAATCCTATTAGAATCAAACATCAACCAGAAAGCTTCAACTTGAAGATCATAAGAGAATAGTCAGAACTAAGCCAGAACTAAAAAATTCAATCTTTACAGGTACAAAATAGGAGACTCACCAGGAATAATTAAGAATCTCCAACTCCAATACGTTCAGTTTCAGAGGAGAGCAAAAGAACTGAAACTCAATTTGACTCTCCAATCTGTAGCTAATTGGGTGAAACTAACTATAAAGAGTTGAGAAACAAAACAAAACAAAAACAAAACAAACACAAACACACGTCACACAAAATCCAAAGGGTTTTTTGCTCTCTCTAGAATCATACAGAGCCACTAACAAAAATAAAGGTCCTGAATTTCGCTAGGCAGAAACAAAACACACACTTACCGACTAAATGGTCCAATTCCATCCGCAACCTTGAGTTGATCAAATCTATAAACCCAAGAGAGAGAGACTTCCCAAATCGCTTTCCAACACCAAAGGTTGAGGCTTTTGAGACTACCTCAGCCCAGAACTGGTGGACAGCAATAATAGAAATATAGAATGACACCCCCCAAGTGTTCCAAGAAACTTTCTTTCTAAAAATAAATAATGAATATTTCCTTTTCGGGTCGTCTTGAGGTGGAGATATTCTGAAAGGTCTCCAAAGAAACGGTGCAAAATGAAGTCTTGGGTTTTATAGGGGGAGGAAGGAGGGCGGGGATCTTGAAGCAAATGGGTCTCCTCTGACTTTTACCTACGATCTTATCCGATGAGGAGGCAACAGAATTTGCACTCACGAGGCTGCCGTCTCTCAAACAAAGAAAGTGATGGGCGAACCTTGGTGACCAATTAACACCTATTTTAAGGTAGAACAATTAACACAAAAAAGAGAAAAATAATTAAATTTAGCGTCGCTTGAGGTAAAAGCAACGTGATTCAATGTATTTCGGTTAATTTATAATTGATCAAATCCATTGAAACACGTACTGAATATGCAGGCATATTATGTTCTTATTATGACGACAACATCACCGGCCATCCACTGCGAAGAAAATTTGATTTAGATTCATAGAAACCGATGAGAAAAAATGGATACACTGTTTTAGAAAAGGCAAGAACATTTGCACAAAAGTGAAAATACAAATTTTACTGCATTAGTAAAACTGTAAAACTTATGTCTCAGCGTCTTAATTGCTATCTTTCATGAATTACCCGCCATATCAATTACCCGCCATAGTTGGACCTCGTGAAGCAAGTTGACAATCTGATATTCTGATTCATATTTCCGATCCAAGGCGTTTGGTCTTTAGTTTTTCAGAGATAGGGCCCAACAGAGCCCAATTCACGTCTTAAATGATATCACGCATCTCACTAGACCTAAAACGTATATATGCTTGACCAGCTACTACTTTAACTGTACATGATAGAACGGAGAACCAAGGTCGCTTTGTCTTTTTTAAAATGTGATTGGCTCACTGATTAAAAATCATGATAAGCTGAGATTATATGCCTTGATTTCTCATGTAATTATGTGTCTTTTTAAGATTATACAGAGGATAGCTGAGATTAGGCTCACCCCCTTATTGAAATTCTCCCTATGTGATTATGATTTCTCATGTATTTTTAATCTTTGAGTTATGGAACAAATAGCGCGCTTTTAAGAAAGATATAGAGCAACATTGATGAATTACTAAAATTAATTGAATTGCATGCAGATCAGGAATTCAATTTAAATTCTTGATCCTCAGCTAGCTGCTTGTATATATTTTCATGTACGGTATCAATGAAATTATGAAACAAGAAGACAACCAATTTTCCTACAAGGCAATTCAAATTTTTCTAAAGGATACAAAATGAAGGGCACGAAGATCATAGTCATCATACAATGCTATTGTCAGTACTGTGCAACGCGAGAAATGGCTTCTTAATCGGCTGTGTCTTCAATTATGTACATGTATAGGGAGAGATGATCAGATGAACGAACCTGACAATGGGCTCACCCCATGATTCAATAGTTTAATTGGTCTCTTTGGTTTAGACCAGCAAGTATAGTAAAATCGCTGCGGAAAGAGCCATCGTCTTAACACTGCTGAAAGGTGATGATGAGAGTGAAGAAGCCTCCGACGTAAAGTACATATTCACACCTTCAACAACTCCTCTATTCTTCCATCTTGGTGCACCTGGCGACCACTCAACCTCCCTCCCTGCTGATGGTGGTGGCGGTGCTGCCGTCACTGGTGCTGGTGGTGCCTCCTCCACCCATATCAATGGTGGTGGAGACGGGATCCCCGGCGGCGGTGATGGTGGATACGGTATCACTTCCGGTGGAGGTGGCGCCACGGGTGTTGACGGATACGGATCATACGGGTTTGCCGCCGCTGGTGGAGACTCGAACGCCACCGGTTGCGGTGATGGAGGAGACGGGATCGCCACCGGTGGTGGTGACGGTACGGGTGGCGAAGGAGACGGGACCGCCACCGGTGGCGGCGAAGAGGGAATCATTGCCGGTGCCGGTGGTGGCAGGTGTTCTGGTTTTGGTACTGACGGCTTCATTTGAGGTGGTGGCGACAGCGGAGGCGAAGTAGTTACCGGTGGAGACCTTAGCCAGTCTTTTCCATCGATAAAATTATCCGTCGTCAAATATGGTGCAATATCCTCCTCACTGAATTCTCGCGCCCATTTAACCCTATCAGATGTTGATGCACCTGGTCCCTCGCATTTGAACTGCCCACAAATCGAGCTCTTCTTTAATTCATCTTCTGATACAAAAGAGCTGTTCCAACCTTGTGGCTGTATCACATTCTCCATGTAAGTGTAGGCAAAGATCACAGTAGAATAGGGAACCCCCCATGGTCTTCCTAAATACGTCTTCATTTCGCCTTCGGCGGTAATCTGGCCTTTGAAGAACACAAACCCTCCAGAGTTCGCGGCGGCTCCCCTTCGCTGCGACGCAATATATCCTCCATTTTTGGAATATGGCGAATGTATGTGACAACTTTGAAAGAAAGAAGTCGCATTCCCAAATATGAAATCAACAACTCCTTCGATGTAACAGTTTTCGTAGTAGTGTTTGCCATTGTCGTCGAACAGAGTATCTTGATAGCCTTTCATGGAGCAGTCGTGAAACGCTGCTCTATCGCCGGAGACCCTTAGCGCGACTGCTTGTGCTTGATCACCAGGGCCGAATGTGTTCTCAAATGTGATGTAGCGTGCTATGAAGTTTGAAGCAGCAACATGAAAGGTTGCAAGTGTATCAATCTCTCCTTTACGATCCCATGTTATAATTACATCACTTGCTTTTGTGGTACTACCTATTAACGTTATGTTTGGCTTGTCCGGAGGGACAGTGATAGTCTCCTTGTAGCTTCCAGGCTTGACCAAAATAGTCACAGGATCAGCATTGTTGGACCTAACAGAATCAATAGCTTCTTGTATTGTAGAGTAATCACCTTTGCCAGATTGGTCGACAGCTATCTTTGTTTCTGCTCTAGCTTGAGAAGTAGCGCCGGTAGCACATAAGATTATGAAAATCGTGCAAACTAGAGCTCCAAACGCCATCACAAAAGCAAGGGCCAAAAGCTTGAATGTTGTTGATAAAAAACAGGTCTCGAGTATTTTTCTAGTGAAGTTTATATAGACGTCAAACCAAGTAATTCCCACTAAGATTATAATACCTCAAACGAGAAGGATAGAAGGTAGTGGCATTTAACCTTAACCAATTGATTCCTCAATGAGAAGGGAAGAAGGTAGTGCTCGATATATATATTGCACTTACCTAAAATGAAGTCTTCGTCCTGGTTGAACATCACCTCGACAAGACGTGGCAGCAATTCAAGCACTCCTAATGGCATTAGGTATCCCAGGGGAGGTTCCGTTATGGAAAATTTTAGGTCTCAAAAACTCTGACCTAATGGAAATAGGAATTTCAACTTTCAGGTTTTCGATAAATTAAACTTTGAATTCGCAAACTCGCAAGTCGCAATCACGCAAACCAGGCCAGAAGTTTATATCAACATATGAATTATTCATTTAATTCGTGAAAAAAAGAGAGATGGGAATGATTATAAAAGAATGAAAGGGAATACCACTTCATGCCTTCATCATCAGTTCATCTGATTGATTGATGAAGATGAAGCTAAGTGGGTATAATGAAGCGAGACCACAGCAAAGGCAAAATTATTGGCTTCAGTTGAGGGAGGCATCAGAATGGAGGAGTAGGTGAGGGTGGTAGAGGTGAGGAGGAGGGTATCAAAGCTCATCAAAGGGCGCGAAGCCCGGGGAAGCGACACAGGGTGGTCAGTCTGAAACACTGATGATATAGGTTCGATAGTACAGTACCAATCTAATCTTTCTTTCTTAAATTTTATTTTTGTTTTTCTTCAGAAATTTCAGAATACTTGTTTTCTTACCCACAATAATAACAAATTGATAATTTTAAGAAGAATTATACAGAAAATTTCTCTTATTTTGGCATGTTGGTCATCCCACACCATTAGATTTAGACCTATTTCCATGGCTTTGTCTTTTCTACCTTGATGATAAATAGAAAAAGAGCAAAATGGAAATGTTATTTTCTAGTGGCTTTTGAGCTTTTACAATATTTGTATATTTTATGCCGTAGGACTAAAAGGAGCCTCGATTTTTATTGGGTATTTAGGTCTTGGATATGACTGAAGGGAGAGAGAGAGAGAAAGAGAGAGGATTGATTTAATGGGGTTTCCAGAATATTGAGGTTGGTCAAAGAAATCACTTCAGTTGCTGCTTATTAATATTTGATAGAGAAAAACACAGAGGAGAAGTGAGGAAAAAGAAGTGGTCTTCTGGGATCCAATAAGATTTGATTGTTTGGCGGTGTGAGTTTAGATTCTTCTTCTCTCTTTTTTCTCAGATTAAAAAGTTTGTGTCTTGAAGTGTAATCGATTTAAAGGCAAGAGCTTTGTTAGTGTTTGATTGGGGGAGATAGATATGGGTAAGAAGAAACCTCAGAAAACGAAGGAGCTTTCAGTAGCAATCGCAGAAGCTTCATCAACTGGAGAGGAAGCCCAGCAGCAACTATCACAGCCTCTGCCTCAGACCCCAAGAAAGCGAGGAAGACCTCGAAAGATCATTGAAGAGAAATCATCAGCAAAAATAGAAGAAGCTGCTGCTGCTGCTGCTGCAGCTCAAGAAGTTGAAGCAAGTCAATCCAAAAAAGCTAAAGCCAGTGAGAAAGAGGAACAAGATAAGCTAGAGCAAGAACAAGAACAAGAACAAGAAGAGCAACAGAAGGTGAAAGAAGAAGGGCCATCATCGACGAAACCTAAAGAGAGCGATGTAATTAGGAGGGAGCCTTCGAGAAGTAGAGCGAGGCGGAAAGGCAAACCCAGAAAGAGTAGTCTCTAAAATTAGCAACTTGTGTATGGTAATCTCTTTCTTGATCTTTCTTATTCTATCTTGCAATTATTTCAATGAAAGAATGAAAGGAAGATTACAAACTCACAGATGCTCGCTCTGTTCGTTCATCTCTAATAGCTAATGCTTAACATTTCATTACCCTTTTGTTTTTTTTTCTCTTAAAACATATGAAATGGGCAAAAAGGACTTGGCTTTTACATTAATCTTGAGGTATGTTTAGTTCATATCGAGATTGTAAATTTGGTTTGGAATTAGTTCTGAATTTGATATGTATCCGTGTGTGTCTTTGTCTTTGTATGGAGAATTGGAGCAGAAGAACCTTGTGTATGTTTCTGAGGTACCATGTTGAACCTGTGGAAAAAAATTGAAAGGAACTTGAGAGAGGTTGGTGTGTGAGACTGCAGATGAAAGATTGCAATCTGGAGGTGGGGAATTCCGAAGCTGATTATGAGTTGGCTGGCAGAGTCTGCCATTGGGTGTTCTGAGCAATTGAAAACGAACGCCCAGAGGGCCAAGTCGGCAAGTCGTTAAACTCGCACGTGATTACCACGTCCCTAGTCACTAAGTAGCTTATCATTTTGATTAGCAGAACTTGGGTTTTAACTTTTAACCTGTTGTTCACTTATTATTGCATCTCGCATACCAGATGCACATTTGCTCTACAATAAGTAAATTGGGTTCTGCTTAAATATCTTTTTAGGGTAGGATGTGACAAAAATTAGATGTTTGATACACAGCATTAGGTTATTTAGGTATACAGTGGATTTTGTCACGAATTCGAAACATGATATGGACGTTAAGAAATGGGTCTTAAGAAAATGGAAGTGTGAGTAGGGTTTGAGGAGAAAGGATGTACGATGACAGTAGTGGCATAATGATGAAAACGCCGTCCTTACATGGGGGTTTGGTTATACTTTTGGTTTTTGGTGGGGGCCTAATGTCCCTGCTACCACTTGTCAACTTGGTCTTGTCCACCTGACCCCTACCTGAATAACAATATAAATCTCCAAAACCTATACATCTCTATAATCATCTCTACTTCTTCTGGTTGCGGAATGGGTTGTATGACACTTTCTACAGCCTGAAAAAAACAATCCAATTCTTCTTTGTCCTGTAATTTTAGATGACAAAGAGCTTCATCATGGATGATTGGATATGGAACAAGCTTCCAAACCCCCTACTTCTATTTCTTCTTTACTTGCACTCTCATCTATAGTCTTGCAGAACCCTTCTACGGGAAGAACAGATCATTCCTATTCAACTCTGCGTTGCAGTGACTTCCATCACCTACAATTCTACGGCGTGCTTATGTTTTCAGTAGACATGAGAATGTGTGCTTTCCTAATGGAAAAGTATCCTCGCATTGACTTGGGTTTTAGAAAGGCTGCAACCACCCCATGAACCCAACCCTTACAAGTTCCAGCACAGAACTAAGTTTTAGGCAGTTTGATCTAATATCCCATACAAATTACACCAGCTCTTTTTTTTTTTCTCTTTCTTTTTTATAAGTTTTCAACAATAGGCTACCTACAAAATGACTACACCATGACCTACAAAATGACTACACCATGGCTCTGAGTTCTGATGAATAAACAAGAAAACTAGGGGCTCGTGAAAGAAACTCACTAATAAGATAGAATTAAGGGTTGAATAAGACATCTGCTATGAAGTAATAATGAGTAAAAAGATTTTTTTGAAGTTGATAGTATTAGCGAATCATTTAGTACAATAGAGTGAGACAGAATAATGCAAGAACCAAGTAGCTGATGTGTAAAGGTGCCTACGATATTACAAGGTTCCTGAAGAGACAACAATATCCATATATAGAACGACCTGGAATAGAATTATAAATTTATAATAGTACCTCAACAGTCAACACTAATAGTTACATAGCAGACCAGTGTATGATGACAGACTATACACATGTTCCTTTTACGCTACCAATGAAAAGGAATCACTCTCAGCTCTAACACAAAACTATCAAACAAGAATTGGTCCTCATTTGTCCTCTCATAGATTCACAAAGGTCGTCTGTTTATCTTGTTGTTAAAGCCTCATCACAAAGGTATAACGTCTTACTGTTAAAGCCTTGTTACTACTACATGAGGAATACGCTCAGGAAATACATAATAAGCTCTATACTAGATGGTACTCTGTTTAATCAATCAATGAATTCAATTATCAGAGTAAACTTATTCCAAAAATAAACAGGGGATAGCTAGAATACAAACTCAGAACTATATCTGTAATTATGTAGTGCAAAACTGTTTCACATAAGTAGAATTACAAACAAAACGATTCCTAGCTTCATATCTAACCTGGTCAGTCACTGGTTTGATCTGTGATGTCGTTCCTTCCTATATCGAGATTGATAGGGATCAAATCCACCTTCCACTGCCCCATAAACAGCCCATGAAGGCGTTGCAGCCATGTAATCCTTACTGTCGAATGGTTTTCCAGAAGCCACCTGCGTTTTCAATAAGAAAGATTGAATGACCAAATACTATCAGTGGAAAAGGTAATGCAGGAGTATAAAAACATTGGAGTCACATACCAGATCATGAAACTTTTCATAGTCTATCCATGTGAACCACTGCCCATTGATCTTGAACTTTTTAGTTTTTGCCAGGAGGACACAACACGAGTGCACATGCTCACACGCAACCTCATACTCACCGTTACTTCTCAAAGCCAATGCCTCTGAAAAAGCTTTAACATCAGCATGCCAGGGCACATTCTCCATCGTCAACTTTGAAGTAGCAGACCTGTAGACAGATCACTCTAATTATAGGACTGGAGCATTGAACACAATAATACTAGCTACAAGATAAGAGTAAAGGAAAACTTACGTTCCACAATATGTAACTCCTTTGATTTCAACAAAATCAGGGTTACCAATGCTAAATATGTTATAATAAGCCTCAATTTCTTCTGTATTCCACCCTTTCACCAAAGTTAATCGATAAACAGTTCGCTGCTGTTTTTCCTTGAGAGCTTTCAAGGAATCCTGGCATGAGAGATTTAAGCATGTAAGACCAAAAATACTACCAAAT
This sequence comes from Argentina anserina, assembly GCF_933775445.1. Taxonomy (NCBI): domain Eukaryota; kingdom Viridiplantae; phylum Streptophyta; class Magnoliopsida; order Rosales; family Rosaceae; genus Argentina; species Argentina anserina. Next base: position 29,502,918 of record NC_065873.1, on the reverse strand, counting down.
CAGAAGAAACTTGGTGGTGCAACATAGATGTTCACTAATTATAAATTGTTCATGAGCGGAGCTCATACAGGCTTTACACTTCATAATAGGCTTTGAAAGCTAAGATTTAAGTATTCTGGACCAGTCTTATGTACCTAAATTTCATGAGATCTAAGACCTGAACATTTGGGGCCTCATCAGTTGGAAAATAAAAATACATGGCAATATTATCTGATGAAGAAAAGTCTGCTACAGGCTTCTTCGACTGGATGGTGAAAGTTAGTTGCAGCAGAAAAAGGATTTGCAGACCAATGCACACTCAAACAAAATTAATGGCCTTTTTTTCACGTTCAAACAACCCAACTTACAATTCCCTGACAGGAGAGGGGGCCTAAGTGACAGTATCAATGGATTCTTGGACTTCTAACTAAGGAAAATGTGACGTATAGGACCTAGGTGTCACAAATTAACATCTCTCTCTCTCTCTCTCTCTCTCTCTCTATCGGTACTTTTTATACCAATGGTAGAGACAAGTAAAGGCTAATGACCTTATCGAAGAAATCAAACACTTACCATGAATCGCTCCCAAAAATCTCCAAAAAGTGGCCTGTCAATTGCCTTCAAACTCTCTTTAGTTGCGGCATCCACGCTTACATATAGCTGAATTTGTGGGGGGGGGGACCCAAAGGTAAAAAAACAGATAAACTTAGAAGGGCAAGAATATTGTGATGAAAAGGAAAGAGCAGCAAAACAGTTGCAAACAAACCTGTGTAATAGGTTTCAGCATTCTAATCTTTTCAGGAAATTGTGCATTTGTGACTAGAAATGTAGAAATTCGCCTACGATGCAGCTCATCTACTAGTGTATTGATCTCTGGATACATAATAGGTTCACCAACAAGTGATAAGGCACAATGCCTGGGAGAGAGACCCTCTGTTAATCGCTCCAATGTAACTCCTACAGGGGGAAAATTTCAACGACAAGAGACTAAGAGTGTTTTTTTTTCTTGGCTCAAGATTTATAAGGAACAAATAAATACAAAACTTACCAGGAACTCCTTTCATTTGCTTAATCATTTTACCGTGCAGGTCTATGGCGGTATTCACAATCTCTAATGGATCGTCCATCTTCCACTGCCAACTCTTTCCAACAGGATTTGTGTGATGTCTCCAACAGAATACGCATTTATTGGCGCATGCCAAACTAGGAGTGGCCTCCATGCACCTGTTTCAATTAATTCAATTTTTGTTATAGTATAAGAAGATCGAAATCTAAACAGCTATGGAATATGAAACTTGTCATTACCTCGGGAAGCCGTGAACAAATTTAAAGAACATGGGAATTATAGAAATTCGAGTTGATCAGCTAAACGGACTAGCAATTCATTATCCTTGCACAAATAATGATATACTACAGAAATTGTAATGCTTATCGATACTAATAGATCAAGTTTCACTTCAGTATATGATATATATAAGTAAATTCCCGACAGAACAAGAATCTAAAGAACTGCAACAATTTCAAACATTATCAGATACCACCTGAAGTATCAATAACATGAGGGTGCCTATAAATAACAAGTTACCTATGACTTTCTATGCCATAAAACGAGTGTTTGTAACAACCACCTCGGCCTCTAAGCTGTGACTTTGTCCATCTACAAATTTTGACACCGCTATGTGAACCAATAATCTTATACCCCTGCATTTTAACACGAACCAAACCTGATAAATCAGACTATAAACCATAAATGGCAAACACAGCTCAAATGTTTCGCAACTAATCGGATTTTGAACAAGCTCTTACCTGCTTCTGTAAGCTGGCACGAATCACCGGAGTGACCATATCTCTCTTACCATTCACTGTCCCATTAGTCTTGCTCTCAGCCACCGCCACCGTCCCCCTCGACGGTGCTTTACCTGCAATGTCCTCAAGATCAACAACTCCAGACTCAACCACATCCTCCTCCTCCTCCTCATCATCAGACACATCAGACCACTCAGCTTCACCTGCATTACTCAAAGCGACACCGTTTTCGGCCGCGCCGCCTCTGAGAAACCTCATCAGCTTACCACTCCAAGCCTCAAACACTTCATCAATATCTCCATCATCCACGTCACCTTCCCAAAGCGGCAGTATCTCGGCGGCGCCCAAGGACCTCATCCTCTTCGCCACCTCCCTCCCCACCGCATTGAACGACGCGCCGTATGCTCGGCTCCCGACGCCGAACACGGAGAATCTGCACTGCGAGAGCAGCATGGACCCCACTCGGAAGTCCTCGGAGCTCTCCGCGAGCCAGTCGGTGAAGAATCTGGCGGCGGCCGGAGGCCGGCCATCGTCCCAGGTGGAGGCGACGATGAGGACTAGAGTCTCCCTGGGGAGGTCTTCCGGCTCGTAGGTGGCGGCGTCCACGAGCTCGAAGTCGAGGCCGCTGGAGGCGAGGAGATCGAGGAGACGGCGAGCTAGGGCTTTGGAGGTTCCGGTTTGGGAAATGAAGAGGAGCTTGGATTTGCGAGGCGGAGGACTAGGTTTAGGGTTTGGGGTGAGCTTTTTGAGCTGCTTGAGGCGGCGCGATTTGTAGAAGCAGTAGAACGTGGTGGCGGAGAGGAGGGCTATGAGTGCTAGCCGTGCTCGGGATGAGGTTGTGGACATGGCCGGAAGTCTAATTTACGGTTTTGCCCTCTCGGAACGGAGTTGAAGAAGAAGAAGAGCAACGTTCAGGCCAATGATCTCAGAGAAGAGCTGGAGACGGCGGTAGTGGGGTTTTGGGTTTTTGACATTGGGCTACGGTGAACCTCTTATTTATCTTGGGCTATTTTCAATTCTGGGCCCAGTAATGTTGGATCAGGGAAGCCCAATTGTAATGGTACCTCAGATCTCAGGAAGCAAGAAAACTACGAAAGCTAGAAATGGAAAACTAAAAGTTGATTTTCATTTATGCGGCCAACATACATCTATTTAGCTTAAATAGCTTGATACAAAAGAAACCCTACAGGGAAGTACCAATGTTGACATAGCACGTGTTTGCCATGAAGAGGACAAACTACAGCTGATCTGCATATTAAGACGACGACAAGGAAAACGGTAAAAGAGCTAGTAATGTGAAGAAGGTAACACATGACTTATTACATTGCTGCCCTCTCCACCAGAAACTTGGCCTCAAGTTTCAAGCATTTGTGTTGAAGTCGGGAAACTGCTGCTCGATATAATTGGCCTCCTCCCAAGTTGCCTCTTCCAGGGTAGCCCCGCGCCACAGAATCAACCACTCCACAACAGCCTTGCCCCTGCGTTTGATCAAACGGCGCTCAATAATCCTGGATGGAACCCACGAAGCTTTAACATAAGCCATAGGAGGTAAGTTTGGTTCTACACTTGTAGATTGGCCCAGTTTTTTCTTCAACAAAGATACATGAAAGACGTCATGAATAGTGGCGGATGCAGGGAGTTCAAGCTTGTAAGCCACAGAACCAATTCTCGCAAGGACTTTGAACGGGCCATAATACTTGGCTGAGAGCTTGTGGAAGGTATGTGAAGGCATGGAGTGTTGCTTGTGCCTCTGAAGCTTCAGAAAAACCATGTCACCAACTTGAAAAGATCTTTCAGTATGCTTCAAGTCATAGTAATGCTTTTGCCTGTGTTGAGCTCGTTTCAAATTTTGTTTCAAGAGAGCCAAAAGTTGGTCTCTGTTTTGGAGCTGCTGGTCAACCTGAGCCACTGATGTAGAGCCGGGTAAATATGGAACAATGGGTGGTGGGAGGTAACCATACAAGGCCTCAAATGGTGTCATACCCAGAGAAGAATGGTATGAGGTATTATACCAATACTCAGCCCACGGCAGAGCTTGGACCCACAACTGAGGCTTGTCACCAACTGTGCAACGCAGAAATTGCTCCACTGTCTTGTTTAGATTTTCAGTCTGTCCATCACTTTGAGGGTGGTAGGCCGTAGAGCGGCTGAGTTTGGTACCCTGCAGCTTGAAAAAAGCTTCCCAAAATAGGCTCATGAAGGTGGGATCTCGATCTGAAGTGATGTTCACTGGTTGACCATGTAACCTGAAAATCTCTTGCACAAATACTTGGGCTAATGAACCAGCGGTGTAGGGGTGTGCGAGAGGGATGAAGTGTCCATATTTTGTCAATCGATCAATCACCACCCATATCACAGTCTTGCCCTCCACTTTAGGCAAAGCCTCAATGAAGTCCATGGATATTTCCTTCCATGCTTGGTCAGGAATGGGGAGTGGCTGTAATAACCCTGGCGGTTTGATGTTCTCTGCGTGATTCCTCTGGCACTCTTCACACTCTGTCACATACTTTTTCACCTCTTTGTTCAAGTGTGGCCAAGCAAAGCTTCTTAATATTCTTTTGCAAGTTCTAGCCCTACCGGCATGGCCCCCTACAAGACCTCCATGTAATTCTGCGATGACCTTTTGCCTCAAATCACCCACTAAAGGAACATACTGCCTACCGCGGTAGAGAAGTTGTGAATTAACAATGGAATAATGCTTCTTACCCGTGGGGTCTTTAGTTATCTCCTGCATGAGTTGTTGTGTGCTTGGGTCACTAGTACAAGCATCTGTTATCTCTTGAATAATAGTTGGTACCATAGAGGAAGCGCCCAATAATTGAGACAAGTACAATGTGCGAGAAAGAGAATCCGGCACCACATTGCTTTTCCCTGTTTTATACTTGATAGAATAATCATACCCCAATAATTTCAATAACCATTTTTGCTGGGCTGGTGTAGTAACTCGCTGCTCCAAGAAGTGTTCAATAGTGCGGTGATCTGTGAAGATGGTGAAATGGTGTCCCAAGAGATAAGGTCGCCAATGTTGTACCGCCGTGACAACGGCTAGCATTTCCTTGTCATAGACCGACAAAGCAAGGTGTCGTTGAGCCAAGGCCTTGCTCATGAAAGCTATAGGGTGACCTTCTTGAGATAACACCGCCCCAATTCCTCTATCGGAAGCATCACATTCCACTACGAACTCTTTGGTAAAATCGGGAAACGCAAGCACGGGAGTAGATATCAAAGCATGTTTTAATGCCTCAAAGGCTGCCATGGCCTCCTCACTCCATTTGAACGAGTCCTTCTTGAGCATGTCGGTGAGAGGCTTAGCTATCATGCCAAATCCTTGCACATACTTACGGTAGTAACCGGCAAGACCCAAAAACCCTCGTAATTGCTTCAAGGTTTTAGGTTGCGGCCATATCTTGATACACTCGATTTTGGAAGGATCCACCGCTACACCTTGAGCACTAATAACGTGGCCAAGATACTCCACTTGCTTAACCCCAAAACTACACTTACTTGCCTTTACTTTGAGGGAGTGTTGCCGCAAGCGCTCAAATATCAACTTCAAGTGTTGTAGATGTTCTTCCAAACTTGCACTATAAATCAAGATATCATCAAAGAAGACAAGAGCGCATTTTCGGAGGAAGTCCCCCAAGACATCATTCATCACCGCTTGGAATGTAGATGGAGCATTTGTTAATCCAAAAGGCATGACAAGGAATTCATAATGCCCGGAGTGAGTACGGAATGCCGTTTTTGGAATGTCGGCTTCACACATCCGTATTTGATGGTAACCGGAGCGGAGGTCCAATTTTGTAAAGATAGTGGCTCCGTGAATTTCATCTAGTAACTCATCAACAACCGGTATAGGGAACTTGTCCTTGATTGTAGCAGCGTTTAACGCCCGATAATCCACACATAGTCGCCATGTACCATCTTTCTTTTTCACCAACAACACCGGTGAAGAGTAAGGACTCACGCTTGGGCGTATCACCCCATTGTCAAGCAACTCCGATATTATCTTCTCAATCTCTCTTTTTTGTGAGTGTGGGTAACGATATGGCCTCACATTGATCGCTGATGTGTTCGGTCCCAAAGTAATCTTGTGGTCTTGAGGCCGTGCTGGTGGAAGTTGTGTTGGGGCTTCAAATAACCCTACATAGTTATCCAACAAGTGTTGCACTTTGGGATGCACCTCAGTGGTATGTGCATTCACAGAGGATGAGTGCAAGTGAACAAAGACAGCTTCCCTCTCTCTCTTGAGTATTCTAGTCATTGATTTACAACTAACTAGAGTAGCCTTGGTCTCTGTCTCCCCTTGTAACACATGTAGATCACCCCCTTTCACAAACTTCATCCTCATAATTTCGAAGTTCCAAATGATATCACCCAAAGTTTTTAGCCATGCAGCCCCAAGTATAACTTCACTGCCAGAAATTGGTAGAACATAGTAATCAACATAAAATGTATAGCCCTGCAAAGTTAGAGCAATTTGTACCTGCCGAGAAGTTTGCATGATATCTCCACTAGCCAAGCGGACTCTCACAGGCCGTGCAAGGTATTTATCTTCAACCTTGCTCCCCTTAAGTACTGCAGGATGTAGGAAATTGTGAGAGGCTCCAGAATCAATAAGAACATGGACTCCTCTAGCATTACACTGCCCTTTGAGTTGCATGGTAGATGCACTGCCATCTCCCACTGATTGAAGAACGGCATCATACCCTTGATCTTCCTCTACTATGACATTCAACTCCTCAACTGGTTCTGGACCAGGGGCGTCTACTTCGTCCGGAATAACCTCGATTGCCATCAAAGGTAAACCACGACGACAATTATGACCTGGTCGAAATATCTCGTCACAGAAAAAGCATTGATTGCGCGCCCGCCTCTCTTGGTACTCTGCTTGTGTTAGTCTACGGGTACCACCTACTGGACCTCCCACTGCTGCTGGGGGAGGAGCTGCAGCGCGCAGTTGGATCGCTGCCGGTGCGTTACGTGGAGGTTGTCCTTGGTTGCCCCGGTAAGCCATTGTAGCTCGCATGGAGGTACGGAGGCTAGTCTCACGTTCTTCGAAGATTCTGGCAAGCTCACAAGCATCAAACAATGAGCGAGGACGCTGTGCACGAACATGAGCCCGGATGTTATCTCGAAGACCCCCAATAAAACACGATACCAACACTGCCGGAGAGAAACCTGTGACACGGCGAGATAACCTTGTGAATTGGTCGATGAAGCTATCCACACTCCTTGTTTGAGATAACCTAGCCAATGAGGCTTGGTAATCAGAAACAATATGACCCCCAAATTCACGCATCAAAAGCTCGGCGAGACCCGACCAAGAACTAGAGAACTCGTGGCGGAACATAAACCAACGGTCTGACGCTCTATCCACCCGATGCATCTCAGCAATGGCAAGGCGCCGGTCCTCAGGAATTTGGTAGAAAGAGAAGTATTGGTCCGCGCGGTTAAGCCATTCGACGGGGTCTCCGCCACCAAAAGTGGGTAACTCGAGCTTTATCTGTCGCATGGTTGGAAGACTTGGATCTGGGTTATGAGGTTGTGAAGGTGGGTTTTGTGTTGGAGTTGGAGGAGGGTACTGGTAGAAAAGAGGGCCATATGGTGGCGGATAGAAAGGGCCGTGCATGGAGGGGTAGTAAGCGGAAGGAGGTGGGTTGGTGTATGGAGGAATACTATAAAACTGAGATGGCAGAGGGTTTTGAAAACTAGGGTTAGGACCCTGAGAATTGCTGGTTGACCCAGTTCTCTGCTCATAGTGGTTCAACCGTGCTAGATCTGAGCCATTAAGAGTGACTGTAGGCTGGGAAGGGTGTGGTGCACCTACGAAAGGACCCAAGGTGTAGTTGAAAGGTGAAAAGCCAAAGTTGGAGTGTTGAAAAAACTGTTGGGGCTGTGAGGGTTCTGTGGGTTGTGGTGGTGTGGTCACTTTCGTTGGTTCCTCCGATGAGCCCTTATCCTTCTCGACGTGAGCTTTCATAGTAGATGTGGAGACGAGTGCTCCATTTGCATCCGTGACCAACGTGGTGTTTTGAGGTACCAAAGCCTGGTCCTCTACTGAAATGTCACCATCCGCACCGCCCCGGTGGGAGCCAGAGCCGAAAACGACGGGACGAGCGCGCGTGCTAGCTGTGGAACCCATTGAAGCTTGAATCTGAGCCATCTGTGACGAGCTTAGCTCCATTCGAGGACGTAGGGATGGTGACATCGGAGGGTAGGTGCCAAACTGCAACTGTGATGGGTCAGTGGTGGGGGTCGCATCTCTGATGGCTCGCAGCTCGGTCATCATCTCCTGGCGAAACGAGTTGAATGACTCTTGATAGACATTCAAGGTCGTCTGCAGCTCACTGATCTGAGAAGCGGTGAGATCCCGATGAACTTGCAGCTCAAACTCCACGTTGGAAATCTCACCAGACCCGGGTGGAGTCCCTTTCTGCTTAACCATGGCCCAAGAATAGGCTCTGGATACCAAATGTAATGGTACCTCAGATCTCAGGAAGCAAGAAAACTACGAAAGCTAGAAATGGAAAACTAAAAGTTGATTTTCATTTATGCGGCCAACATACATCTATTTAGCTTAAATAGCTTGATACAAAAGAAACCCTACAGGGAAGGACCAATGTTGACATAGCACATGTTTGCCATGAAGAGGACAAACTACAGCTGATCTGCATATTAAGACGACGACAAGGAAAACGGTAAAAGAGCTAGTAATGTGAAGAAGGTAACACATGACTTATTACACCAATATAGAATTCTACACAAAAAATAGTGGAACAATTACTGAAGCTTAATGTGGGTACAAAAATGTATATAGTGCCTATACTGGTAATGAGCTCACTCACACCCTCAGCCTCATCTTTTTACATCAACTGTTTGTTAAGATTTGAATAAATGAGATCAGATATCATGTATTTCGCTAGAAAAATGGAGTGTGGCTTCGGCTCCAAGCTTCAGGATATAATCGAACAAGAAGTTTAAGTCCGGCTGATATACAATCTGAATCCTGGCTCTGATCCAGGGAAGCCATACTGCATTACAGTCTCAAGGGCGCCATGTGGTTTTCTGTGCACAGAGGATACCTTCTTTTTCCTGAGCATAAGTCATCCTTATATCCCACTGCAAACTCTTGAGTATGCTCTCCAATGGATCCAGAATCTCGACTTTGTCACGTACGATGGCCCAACCTCCTGGCCGTAAAATTCTGTCCATCTCAACAACAATTGATGCAGGCTGCTTGCACCTATAAAACCAGCTAGTATTCAGGACGATGTAATGGACAGGATAGCTGGACTAGACTACTACTCTTCAAAAATTAAGAGCAAACAATCAAGTCATAAGAAGAACCTGTTTTTGAGCCGTGAAAAGAGATGATCAGCATGCAAAAGATCATATGATCTTGGATAAGTACCGAAAGACTCACACCAGTCATGGTAGGTTCCAACAAGCCCACGCTCAAAAATGATAGGAAGCGTATCAGGTGCATGGACGGGGACCACATTCATCACCCAAACTTTCTGTTGCAACAGGGCTGCAGCAAATCTGCAAAAAAGCAGTACGAATCCGTTCTAACACTCTAGGAAGAAAGAAAACAGATTCCGGAAGAAAAAAATGGGGAAGCCATGGTATTAGATCGAAAGCACTCGTCAACTATTCTAAGGGTAAAGACATACTTAGTTATTTTCTCTACCTACCCTCCATAGATGGCTTTCATGTCCATCACATTTCGAATGCTTGACCAGTCAATACCAAGTCCAATAAGATAGGACTTGTCCACAATATCTTTCCAGTGCTTGGTGTCTGCAATCAACTTATCTTTATCCTTCAGCCAGTCTGGATACTTTTCGAGCCTGTTGGGCCATTCCTCCGGCCACTCTGATCCACGCTCTTCAATACTAGATGGAATGGAGTGCAAGCAAATCTTCACGGGGACATACCTGTTCAAGGACAAAGTTGAATCATCGTATAGAAAGGCTGGAATATGAACCCTTTGTAAACAGAGTAATATATTGTAATGCAGAAACATAATATTAAACATTTCTATGAACTGTAATGCAGAAACGTAATGCCAAACATCTATATGTTCATTCAGCCATTAGTGGCTCCGATGTGAGATCATAATGTTTGTGTCTTAAATTTCATTCATGATCAGCATCTGCCACTAGTAGACAGTCAGAGATAAAACAGATATCTTTTGGTAAGGTTGTAATGGGGAAGTCATTAATTGGATCATTGGGCACTATGTACCTATGTTATTAATAATCTTGGAAACAAAAGATGAAATCGATGAGAAGGATTCAGAATCATCCATAAATTAGCAGTTGATATTGCCCAAATCAGAGCAATGTTTACATTAGTGATACAAGTTCCTTCAGTATACATTACTAATTGCTTTCCAAATAACATAAATAAAAGTTAGTACTCCTCACACTTAATCAGTATAACAGATCAGAAATAGAATACCAGTAGATACACTATGCTAAATATCATGAAGATGAATATTGTAAAGCAAGTTCCAAAGTTTTACCAGGCAGCATCTGGATTCTCGTTTTCCTTGCATAAAGGTATCCAATGTTTCTTCCTCCTCATTGTATATAAATCATTTGACTCCGGCTTCTTATATATTCTGACACCCACATCACTGATTTCATCAGTTTTATGAGCCAAAATATTCCAACAGATAGATACCATCAATGTATTCATGGCTGAAAGACAAGAACAAGAGAAGTTACTTGATTTGTCAATAAAGAGCCTAAATATTGGACAGCTTGTTGCAACTGAATATACTCAATTCACTTATGGGACAAACCTTCTTCGGCTTCAAAACTATCATGTTTAGTTGACAAGATAAAGTATCCCCCAGGCCTCAAAATCCTATTCAACTCTAGGAGATGCTTACCACCTGCAAGTAAAAGAATATCATCAAATGTGACTTGAAAGTAGGACTTGATAATTCAATAAAAAAAGGTATTGGAAAACAGGAAGGATGAAGGTAATCAAACCATTGGAATGCCAAGGCACAGTGCACCCGCCACAGTGAATAACATCAAAAACACCACTAGGGAAAGCAAGCCTTCTGTTTCCAAATGGGCTAACTACAGTAGGAAATCCGCGCTCAAGGGACACTTGAGCTAAGTCAACTAGGTCGTCTTTCAACCCCAATGATAATGTTAATACGTCTTTATCAAGGAGAGAAGCCCCAAAAGCAGAATCTGTACATCCGATATCCAGCACTACACGAATATTCTTTCCCCATTCGAGATCTGGTACCATCTACCAATTGAGGAAAAAAAATAACAATGAAAATCTAGTGATGGTAGCCTGGTAGGATCCACAGTAATATAGCTGATATTAGTGATAATTAGCATATGCATATAACTGTTGTTTACACAGTTCAGATTTCAGCCAGAATACTCCTGCAATTGCCACTGTAAATATCCATAAGGTGATTTCACATCTTCCCCCATCTCACAAGAATACAAATGTAGTGAAATGGCAGACATCCAATCAGACCTGTTATCCCAATACTCAGAGACTATAAAGGTTGGCCATTAGTTTCATATATAAGATCAAGAACACATGCTTGAAAGGGAAATTAAACAATTGTGTCGAATGTGGTCATTCAATTCGATGTCCTATTAAAGAGGCATCATTATTTCAAAAGGAGGCATAACAAAAGATTCAGCACTAGTCAAGTATCAACTGACAAGCTGAGAAACTCACCTCTTCAATGGACTCAAGATAATGAAGAACCCCACCCTTAATCTCAGACTGGTTTTGAGGAAAAGTAAGATATTCTCCGGACTCCATCACCCAAGAATGTTCCTTGATGAATGCAGCAAGCTTAGGGTGCTCAACATTCTTGTACAATATCTGCAAAACATGAAAAATCACAGAAAGAGGGTATCAGAAAACATTGCCACTTCAATGTACTACAATCGGGTACAAGAAAACATATTACAAACCCAATCACATCTACCTTCTCTTTACTCTCGGGCCAATGCACCGGAGGGTCATATCCATCAGGGGGAAGAGGCACAAGACACATTGGCTGCGATCGGGGACAACTCCTCTCTGTGTGTCTATACTGCTGCACCCTTCCAGAGCCAGCTTCCATATCAATACAAGGAATGTAATTGTGCTTGCTCCTTGTACTGCATGATTTCCAGTGATAACTCGCTTTCGGATCAAACACCGGACCCTTGACCTTCACGCTCTTCTTTCCCTTAATCTCTGACTCACCATCATCATCCTCCAACTTCTCCTCAGCTTCCTGATCCAACCCCTCAACCAAATCACCCTCTCCTTCTACATTCTCATTTCCTTGATCACCTTCACCATTTAAACCTTCTTCCTTTCCATCCACCACTTCTGCCTCTTCCTCCTCATCTCCTTCCTTCTCTTCCTTCTCCTTACTCAATTCTTTCTCTGGTAACTTCTTCTTCTTCACTCTCTCATTCTTCGCATTCGCTACGTCTTTCTTCTTCTCCCTCTCCTCAGATTTATGCTCATGACGACCCAAAGCAACAGACCCATTTACCTTCTTCACCCCAGAACTGCTGACCCTTTTGCTGCTTGATCCAGGAGGCTGCTCTATATTGTCAAAGCTCTCTATTCGAGTAGTAGCTGAATTCGAAGGAGAGGAAAACATAGTCCACACAAATATAAAGCAGAGCCCCAGAATAGCCACGGCTGCCATTTTTATACAGAAACCCCAATACGGGCGCTTCCCTTGGCGCCCAGACCGAGCTGGAGCAACCGCCATTTTTCTCTCTCTATCTCTCTAATAAATGCTCTTGAACAAACCAAACTGAACTCAAACTAAACTGAACTAAACCAGACAAGCAAATCTGAATCTTAAACCTCAATCAAAACGAAAACCCCGCCTGACAAAGATTGAGTATGGATGTAAATTATGAGCTTTGAACAAATCTAAAACTATGAGATGGCCAGATGGGAGAGATCTACGTAAGGACGTGTGAGGAAAAGTGGGGGTGGCAGAAATGGGAAAGAAGTCACTATCTGAAAGCTGGATCAAACCAAAAGAATAAGCAAGTTATCATCTAGCTGATGAAGAATCTAAGTGAGCTTCATATGCTGAGAAGGTGAAGGGGGTAGGAGAAACTTGTTTGTCATAATAAAAAAGGAAGAAAGGTGAAGGAGAAGCGATAACATATAACTGGGGAAATGAGAATGGCTTTGTCATCAATGTATAAAAAGCAAAGAGCTTTGAAGATTTTAAACTCGTGTAGGATTAAGTAGTATTTTTGTCGACACATTGTTTGTTCAAACAACGCTGATGAGATGACAGTATAAGACTGAGAATCTGAGATGCAGATGGATTGTTTGCTTTGGCTGCGGGCGCCATCACCGGAAAAGGACCGCCGGCTATAGTTTCGGGTTTTGGTCACTATTTGGTTGCACCACCTAAGGTTTTTTTCTTTCATTTTATTAAATTGGGTGAGATCGTACGGTTTTATTAAAACTCTTAAGTTTAGAGGGCTAATCTGTGGTACGAGATCATACCACCGTGAGCATTACGAGTTTCACACACTCTTATCTACTCGACCATTTGTGTTGGATGAAAGAGTGAATCAAATTATACATTTTATCGATTATTTAAGAATATAAATATGATTATACCACTAAAATTTTAGCTGAACTTTAAGTGTAAATCTCTAATTTGTTTATACGCATATGCATGGATCTCCGTCGGCCAAATACGATGTCTACATTCATTGATAACTAACATTCGGTTAACCCATAAATTTAGAATTATGTCACGACTCATACGTTAGTCTACATTCGCATACTTATCAGATTCTTATACAATAGGAGAATTACGAGACGGGAAGTGATGGCATTCGATGCTATGTATTAGTAAAACATGTTATAAAGTTGCTTCTGAGTAGTTTACTCGTCTCAATTTTACAATTGGAAAACCAAGAATGGAAAAAAGGTCGTGTTCAGAAATATCACTTTCTTCACCAAAAAATGGTTGGTGATTCATATCACCTTGATTCTATCACCTCTTTCACTAGTGTTCGCCAGACTAGTCCGATATCTATCACTCATGAAATCCGAATCAAGAATACATCCAACGCCTTCCTATTTTCATTTTTGTGGTAATCACTTAGTGACTGGTAGACTCTACATTCAAAACATACGACAGGCTAGAGAGAGCTGTCTTAGCAGCAAACTACATCGCAGTAGTATCCAGTTCTATATACTTGGAAGTACTATCATCGTCGGAACTCTCAAGTTAATCTTAAGTGAGCTTTCAACTAGGATCTTCCTTTTGTGCATCAAAATCTGACTCATATGAAGAACAAAAGAATTACCGATCTTAACGATCCCTTGATGTGTCAGCTTCAGAAGTTTGAGACACACTGGTGTTTGAGCCTGTTGGTATCAGATCTGCAGCAGCCTTATCAGAGTCTTGATATTGAGTGGAACCTAAATCCGCAGTCGATGATGATATTGGTGCTGAGGTGTCAGTGACAGAAGACCCTTCTAAGGAAGGCTGTGAAGAAGCATTTTCCTGAGATGCATGCATATTGACCTTAATCCTGCAAGTTCAAGAAAATGTTCCTACTTTTTCAGTCAAAAATCTTTCGTACAGTTCACTTTCCAAAGTCGCAGGCATATGTGCAGGTGAAAGTTAGTTAAATTTTACCTGTTATGGATATTAACATACTCATCTGTTTCATCCAGAATCTCTTCCTGGCATAAACAAAAGTTGAAAATTTTGATCAATATAGGCAATATAATAAGATCACAGGCAAACATTACTCATGACTTCAGATGATTGTTCCGAAGCAGAGTCAGTAACTAATTACGGTGACAGTTAAAAACTTTATTCTAACAACAGACCAAGCATTACCTGAAGAAGTTCTTCAATGACATCCTCCATAGTAATTACTCCGACAACCTTTTGGCTGGGTGGGAATACTGGGATGGGACCATTCTCAATGTCCAGAATGCAAAATGAACACCCTCTGTGCCGCTTTTTAAAAGCAGGAGTAGCTGGCGGGCTCTTCTTAGATTTTTGTCCCACATCACGATGGTCAAAATATATTTGAGCATTGTCTGATTCCAATTTTGGCCCCAAACTCTTAGTCTCAGCTGTGTGGCCGCCCAATTTCTCATCTGTTCATTTACACGTACCACAAATTAAGAAAATGTGTGCAAAACAACGAAAACTTGGCACTTGAAATTAGAACAAGTGCAAACTATACTCTTTTGTTGCTGCTATGAGTATAAATATTCACACCTTCCTTTACTGATGTATCTAGTGTTTCACCCTCTTCGCCATTCTTTAGTGTTTCAATTATGTCCTTATAGACAACAGCAATATGACTGTGACCCTTCTGAAATTCATTGAGAATATCATATAGCGGCATGTCTTCTGAAACCCTGTGGAACAAATGAATGCAAGTCGGGACCTAATATCACAGGCACTCATGTATTTTTCAGAGAATAGAAGACTAATATACTGAGGCACTATCATACCGAGGAATTTTTCTTATCATCATTTTCCTCAAAGTAACTTCTTCGTCTTTATCAATCATCAAGAGATTTTTAACCTGCACATGCATGGTATTACTTCACCTTTTTCAGTGGATGGTTTTGGTTTGTCCTTCTTGGGTGGGGAGAGAGCTATCCAATATCAATAGTTCATAAACCATAGTTACTTATCAGAAAAGATGCAATTACCAGAACAAGTCCAATTATATTTCGGGGATCCCCAGCATAAACTGGAACTCTACTATGACCCATTGCCATTATCGCATTCAGTGTTTCCCTGTATATAAAAGAGGAGTGGGGTGTTAATAGGATGGAAGAATGCATAATATGTGATGGAGGGAAAAAAACCAGAGTCCAGAAACCCACAAAGTAAGAGGCGCATCCAGATCAAGGGAAAATGCATTTGATATGGGAGTCATGGCATCTTTTGCAGTCTTTTCAGTCAATTGAAGTGCCCCAGCAATGATAGTAGTCTCATCATGTGTGAGATCCCCACCTTTTCCCGCCTAAATAACAAACCAAAAGATATGTATAATCAGATAACAGGCATAAAGGATGATCATGGTTGAACTTTAGCAGCAAAAACTTATGTTAGGGTCCCTAAGATATGCCAGAAGAAAGTTTCTGGCAAAACATATTGAAAATAACGTGAACATAACCAGGTACTATAACCGGAGTTTAGTCAATTTATATACCTCGTTTCCATGAAAATCCACAAAAGTCTTCAGCTCAGCTCTTCTTAGGAGGGCAGTATGTCCCTTGCCTAACATGTAATCCAGAACCTGCTGACAGAGAGCATGTTTAAAAGGAAAACAATTATATAATAGCCAAACATCTCTACTTACGTATAATCACACGTTAACATCACAGCACCTTACTGATTGGATACGAAATAGGAAGGAAGATAATTAGAAGAACATGAACGAATGGTGCCATCGTTGCCCCAACCGTCAAACCATAGCGAGTACACACAGCTTGCGGCATTATCTGGAGTAATTGCACAAGACGAACTAAAACTGAATATCCATCAATAATTCATAAACTAATAAATAATTCGCCAGCCAAAACAATATACCTCTCCAAACATGAGAATGAGAGTAACCGATACAAGAACGGCCGCCCAAGGAGGCACAAGACTGTCCAAGAAGACCGGAAGAGCCTAGAATCAAAGAAACAAACATCAATTAACAACTCAACACTTGAAAAAGCACTACTAACAACCTGAATAGAGCTAGAAAATCAGATATTCACCTCCATCGCTAACGCGTTGCCGATTAAGAGTGTACAAAGTAGCAGATGCTGATTCTTCACCACCGGATAGATTTTAGCTGCCGAAATCAAAACACACAACAAATCTCATTCCTCATCCCTAATATCAAATCTGAAATTCATCCACATTTGAATTCTTCTCCTACTCAGCTCGAATCAACTCGGTAACAACAAAATTAACCTCAACTCAGTAACTCCTCAACACACTAAAATTGAGCTAAATTTACAGTAGCTAGTAAAACACGCAATTCGTTTTTGAATCTAAAAAACCTAAGAGCGAGCAAGCAAAGCGAATCAAAACAGTAAGCAATGGAATCCTAGAGAGCTAGATGGAACAGTAGAGAGGAGCAGTACCGGCGTGTAAGCGATCCTGAGGGCGGCCGGACTTCATGAGGACCTCGAGGTCGACGAGTCCCAAGGACATGAGGCCCAGAGTGAGCCCGGCCATCATTCCGGCGAAGCAAACCAGGCCGACGATCACCACCAGATACAACCAGAACTTCGTCCCGCAACACGTCACGTCCGACGCCATCTCTCTCTCGGTGTTCGTTTCAGTCACTCGGATTCTTCGTCTTGTTCTTCTTTCCGTCACAACACGTGTGTGTGGGATGAAGACTCAAATTTGAGTCATTTTGACCACCTGTGAGAATTGGCTGGCAGAAAAAGCGTGAACCGGTTTTTCTTGGCCGAATAACCACGGACGACTGTGGGTCCCAGCTTGATACGCTGGTTGGAGATAAGCCGTTTGGGAATATTGATGGGTATGAGTTGTGTGGAGGGTCAGGATCTGTGCCACGAGTGTGCCTGTATTTATAGGGGACACTGTCGTGTTTTGTGTGTTGTGCTCTGCTGGTTGTGGACCCTGGGGCTTATCGTGCACTGCAACAAGACAAGGAAAACCAACCCCAATATCATAATTTTGGATTCTTTTATTTAAAAAATTGATGATTATATAATAATACTGATATGGTTTTCCACTGTCACATGATTCACATCCAAAATCTCAGTTGGTTTTAGTTAAATATTTGAAGTGCAGGGAAGCTATGGCTTTTAGAATTGGCTTTAGGGGAGCCTTCTAAAGAGGACACTTAAGGACTAATAAAAAAAATTCGGCTTATCTCAATTTTTAATCTTATATTTTTATTTTAACCGTTTAATTTACATATATTTATGAGTAAATCATTTATACAAATTTTCAATTAAATTAAGAATCGTGAATGCATTCATAAGTGTGATTTACTAATTATAAACTTGAATGTTTCATATTTGAGAGATTTGGTTCGTCTATTAATTTGATTTAATTTGAAATCTTAACAATTATCAATTTAGCTGGAATTTTATAGCAATTATCTACTCATATATACCTATAAATTAAACGAAAGAGATGTTAAAATATGATTGAAAAATGAATATTTTTAACTATAAACTAAAAAGTCATTAACTAGTTCTCATTAGAATGGCTCATTTGGCTTCAGAGGCATTTTATGCAGAAGAAATAGGAAAATGTATTATAGACATATGGTCTTAAGTTAACTTATTAAGCTTCAAAACTACATCGTTGTAGTCTTGCTAGAACAAAACAAAACGTCAGGCCTTTTGTGAATTATTCAATCAATTCATTACAGTTTTTCCCTTTAGTTTTGTGTAACAATTAAAGTCTTTTTTATTTGGTATCAAAATAAGGGACTTTTGTGGATTCGTGCAGTAATTTGTAATACAGATCTGCGCGCATCTGCTTGATTGATCAAGTTCATTGTGAGGGGCTGTGAATGGTGATGTGGGTTATTAGTGAGGTCGAAATCTAACAATTATGTTGATGTTGATGGACTATAACTATAAGCTAGAAAAAAAAAACAGAAGAAGCAGAGCAGGAAGATAAAGAGGAAGATCAGAATAAGATGCATGGTTATGCTAAAGTCCCTTCATCCAATCAAGTTGCAAACCAGGGGGTGGCTACTTCCAAGGCTCGCCGGAACTCATATGAGTCAGATCTCTTATTTAAATTGTTGGCCGGCATGGCATGCTTGGTATGCAAGGAAGGGTGTCGGAACCCCTCAAATGAAGCCGTCTGCACCACCTCCGCCATTGTCCGGGCTGACCATGTGGTTGAACCACCGGCACCCACACTAACACCGACACGGGCCCTAAATGAATAATTCTTGATCAAACTTGCTTCTGCCGTACTTGGAAAACCATAATTCCTTGTGATTTGTACAACTGGGGGATTCGATGAGCCCTTCTGCCCTTGTGTGGAAGGATACGAGTCATACAACTTCAAAATTGCGTAATGTCAGTATGTCACTAATGTGGAGCAGGGAAGAGTGACTATTTCCCTTGGATAATGACAAGGAGGGAGTTCATGTCCTACCTTGACAATCTGCATAGGTCCTTGTATTATGTAGTTTTGATCGATATTATGTTTGACAACCTCATATTGGTTGCGCATCACGTCTGGCTTTTTGAGTAACACAACAAATTATTGTTCCGCAAATCAAATATAAGCAACTTTATCTCTATTTATCTTCTTTTTTTTTTCTACTTGAACGGTCTGATTTAATTTTTGCTTAGTTTCACCTAGAATAAGATCTCGTCCATAATATATCCGCAACTGTGAAACCATATCACAATTCAGAATCCGATGAAATAACCATGCGACAGCTCGAATTCGATGAAATAGGATGAACTGATACGATGAGATTGGTTGAAGTGCGTTAACCAACCAGAAACCAGGAAAGTGAGGAAACACGAGCCAATGAATACCCAGCCTCCTTGGAACCTCAAACAGCCTCACGTCCATGCCTTGATGCAACGCAAGAGACTTGTAGCACCATGAGGCAGACATTTGCTTTTGTCGTAATCAATCAATCAAACAAACAAGTACACTGTTATTAAACCAAGTGGTACTACTAGGATTAATGGAATTGAGGATTTCCTTTATTAGCCGGGAAGTAATATCTGATATTAGTTCCTGGGAGCCACTCGCATTAGATAATGTCTTTTCCTGTGGAGCTAATTAGGCTCCTACTACTACTCCCGTCAGTCATTCACTTATCAATAACATCATAAACGTTTTCCCATCCAGCTAAGGGAGAGCAAAAACGAAAGGCACATGAATTTGTGGTAGTCGTGGACTGCAATGCTACCCTCCTTTTTCATCAAACCAAAAAGAGCCATTTTCCCAAGCCTCGGATTTGTGTGTGGCTCTCTTTTCTTATCCCTATATATCTCCTGCAACCTTTGATTCTTCCAAACCCTTTGCTGCTGCACATAGTATGCCATATCTTCCTCATTCGTTTCAGGTCATTTCGAAGTTCCCCTGTAAACTAAAGGCATTTCCTTGCAATCTAAAGACTATGTCAAGCCAAGAAAGTGGCTCACCTGAATTCCCAACGTGGCCAGAGTACAAACTTCCGGAGTTGTTATCTGCAGAAAGCATTCGACAAGTCCATGCAACGATAGAAAGCGAATGGGATCCTCTTCAACGGTCTGCTTGCCAAACTGCAGCTGGAAGAGCCTTGTGGAAGCATGTAGTCAATGACCCGCTGGCAGACATACTAGCAGGAGAGACGTACCTAAACTCTCTCCATGAGAAGATAAAGAAAGACTGCATCAACAAGGCACGAGAGATCTCTGGGGTAATTCTTGCAGTTCGAACACTCTGGTTTGATTCAAAACTTGAAGCAGCACTCCATTCCTTTGACAACAGAGAAGCACAAGTAGTTCTCCTTGGTGCAGGTAAGTACCTACTCTTTCTCTCTTTCTGCAATACTTTAGTTAAAAGGCACTTCTTGATCCAATGCAGCAGCCCTGAACTGTCATGGAGTTTGCTAGTTGCATTGATGCCCCAATTGCTATATGAATGTTGGGATATTTTTGGGTGTGTACTAAATTTCCAGTCATGGTAATTCTATCCAAGTGTACTAGCCGCTACATAGTCCCATCACAGGATCAGTTGTTTACCAGAAGCTAATGTTCAAGATTCTTCATATAATGCCAGAAAGTTTCTGCGACAGCGAGCACTTTCAATCATACTTAAGCCCAATATGATGCTATGCAATGCACAATAATAAATAGAGAGTACATATTAGAAATTATTGGTCATGTACATACATGTAATAGCTTTAGAAAAAAGCAGGACCATTTTTGGACCATGTCCAAATACAAACACCATGTCATTATATATCCATAGCAGGTAGAATGCAACTAGATGTCTCAACTCGTCATTAGTATGCATAGCTTGTAGCATCTTCTTTTTTATTCTATTTATTGTATCAACTGAAACATGCAGTGGAAAACAGGGGAGAAGTATGTAGCTTATACTATATACTTGTGGATTTTTGACTTGAAAATAAAATAAAAGTAAAAGGCTAATGATAATGCAATCTCTTCGTAGGAATGGATGCAAGGGCTTACCGATTGAGTTGCTTGAAGGAAAGTAATGTGTTTGAAGTAGATTTTCCTGACGTCTTGCAAATCAAAGCCACCCTTCTGCAAGCAGCAATGGATTCTACAAATGATCCCCGGTATCTAATGATGACAGCAAAATCCATAATCAGAGTGGAGGCTGACATCAGAAGCAATGACTGGCTCGAAAAACTTCAAATATCAGGATTTATGCCAGAGAAGAACACAGTGTGGGTTCTGGAAGGTATCCTCTACTACCTAACCCACTCTGAAGCCACGGAAGTATTAAAAATCATAGCAGATAAGTGCTCTATCACTCAAACAGTGCTGTTGGCAGATTTCATGAACAAGCCATCAACAAGTCTTTCCAACTCCATCTTTCAGTTCTACAGTGATTGGCCCGATCATCTCCTCCCATCTCTTGGATTTTCTCATGTTAAACTATCACAAATTGGTGATCCAGATGCTCATTTTGGGCTCCTGCATCATCCCTTAAATCTGTTCAACAGACTCCGCAGCTTGCCTAGATCAGTACAAACACACCCAGATGATGGAACACCATGTTGTCGCTTGTATTTGGTTGAGGCTTCTGGTTCACCAAAGCATACTATTTCATAAATGGCCAGAAATGTTTACTAAATATCTCCAGCTAGCTGCATATTTTGTCTAATCAGTAACTAGACAGCCCAATGATGGTACACTGCTATCACTTGGTGTAGGCATCTGATTAAACCTAGCTATTAGATCACTTTACAGGGTCCAACAGGCGTTAATAATTTGATACCACAACCGTAAACTCAAGATCAAAGGGGCAGAGGTAGCATCAATTTGTACTACTGTCGATGACAATATATTCCATTTGGATGAGAAACTGAACATAACTATTTAAGCAGTCATACAAATGCAAAAGCAAGCCATGCATATATTCAGGAATAACTTTAGTTTGCTTATTTACAGAAAATTATCAACAATGATCATAAAGCATAAATATTCTTAGGCAAAAGAAATGTTAAGTTTCTTAGAACTGAAATTTTTGAATCTTGTAAAGCCAGCCATCTAGCCAAATATATCAATCCATGATTTACTTCAACTAAGTCAGAATGATTTTGATCATTAAATCTAATTGAGTGAATGCAACAAATGAGCAATTGAAAGTGCAAAAGGAAAACATATCAGGGATTCAAGTCATATAAAAAGCAAGAGCAGAACTACCTGGATAAAATATGATTCTAGGATGGAATGCATAATTTGGTTACTTGACCAATATATGTTGTGGGAAAATAGAAAAAGAAAAAGAAAATAATTTTTCTAGAACATATTGTTTCAAGAATAACTTAAGTTAACACAATCATGGTTCAGATATCTTATGGTGACTGCAGGATACAGCATAAACTCATTGACAACTGGCAATTTCTGTTGTTATACACTAGATGACTACAACTCTATCTATTTATATTTTCTTCAATAGGAGTCCTTTTACAGGAAATATAGATGGACTTTCGCCTACACATACACAAGATCAACCATGATGCACCAGGAAATGAATTCCAGAATCACAAATCTCAGTTTAAAGTTGAACAATGACAAACCATATAATTCATAAGTGAGTGTAAGATTTCATCATGAACATCATAATGAAAAATTCTAAAATTAGCTTTTTCAGTTACTTTTTTTTCTCCGATTACAAACGTACAACATCCTATCTGTCGACAACCATCCTATATAGTAAACATTTAGATAAAAGATGCTAAAACTGTAGTCAAAGGATATGCAAAGAGGAACAAAAACACTGAATAGCAAAGGATAGAGATTTGTCGATCCAGAATATACATGCATCTGTAAAATTCTGAGCAAGATATCGTCTAGGTAATTGATCCTGGAGAAAGCAAAATATTAGATCATGCTTCAAGGCAGTCCTTGATTCCCTGCTCAAATTTGTCAAGGGATGATATGGTATCCATGAGTGAATCTGCTACCTTCTTTCTGCAGCAAAAAAAAAAAAAGGAGAGGGGGGACTCAGATGTGAAATGTATGACTGATACCAGTTGGAGCAATAGAAGTGCAGTAATTGCTTATACATACCTTTCAGAGGCAAGTCGAACATCACTCTCATTTACCAATACATTAAGAGAACTGAATGACCTGCAATACAATATGCCAGAATATAAATGTTGACTATAAAACAATGATAAGTGAGAAAAACTGACATAATCAATGCAGTTGGAATCTAGACCAGTAAGACCACCATTAAGACCAGAGAGATATAAAGATGAGAAAATGTATAAAGAAAAGAATTCGACTATGTTGCACGGATACGGCAGGCAGAGGCGTGTCGCTGTGTCCGACACGTTCCAACACGCCGATACGACACGATACGCATTTTCGCCGTATCGGACACGCCACGTGGCGTATCGGAAAAAGTTGAATGTTGGACACGTTGACCGACGTTTGAAACCTAAAAATCTCTCTCAGCCGTTCTGCTTCTCTTCTGGCTTTCTCCTTCTCCTTCTCCTTCTCCTTCCTTGCTGGCTTTCTCCTTGCAACTCCTTTCTCCCTCAGCCTCTGCCTCTGCCCTCTGCCTCAACCTCCAGCCCTTGCCTCCAGCCCCAGCTCCTGCCTCCTGCCTCATGCCCCTGCCTCCTGCCCCAGCCCCAGCCCCTGCTCCCGCCCCCTGCCCCCTGCCCCCTGCTCCCTGCTCCCTGCCTCTACTAGCCTCAAGCCTCCAGCTCCCAGCCTCTGCCTCTGCCTCTGCCTGCGTAAGGTAATTCAATTTTTTTAAAAAGTTTAGATTATTGAATGGGTGTTGATTGTTGAACTGTTGATATGATTTTAATGGGTAGTGTTTGATAGCTCAATTGGGTAGTGTACTAGTGTTTGATAGCTCAAGTCGAAGTAATTAGATGTGATGATTGAATTGTTGAATACTTTAATAGGATGAGTTCAAGTGCAGCATCAACCGAACCATCGTCCGAACGTAGTGTTAGTAGTACAACTGAGGTGGGAAATTTAAGTGCTCCTCTTTGAAAATATGTTATTAAGCATACAATGCTTGATGATGATGGAACCGTTGTCAAAGCTGCAGGAGGAAATGTTAGGTGGGAATGTAAGTTCTGCCATGTGAGCTTCAATGGGTCACATTCTAGAGTTAGGTCTCATTTGCTTAAAGAGAAGGGCACAAGGGTCAGGATTTGTAGCAAAATCAATTATGAACAGAGTCAAGAAGTACATCAGCTTATAACCTTTTGTGAGCAAAAGTTGCGGGAGAAAGCTCCTAAGAAAGTTTATTTGCCTCCTTCAAATTTGTCTATGTCAGGAAGTGGAACTTACTTTCCCTTGGAGGAGAGGGATGATGCAAGCAAAAAGATAAGGGTGGTGAGTCCGCATCTTACCAAAGCTTTCAAGATTGAAGAGAGGCAACAATGTGATGCCGAAGTTGCAAGATTGTTTTACACTAGTGGATTACCGTTCAATGTTGCGAGAAATCCTTATTACCGAGGCTCCTACCTTCGTGCTTCACACATTCCGGGTTATACTCCCCCGGGGTACAATGCATTGAGGACCACTCTTCTTGATGATGAGAGGCGCCACATTGAACGGGTGCTTCAACCTGTTAAGAAGACACGGAAGGAGAACGGTGTGAGCTTGTGTTCCGATGGGTGGACCGATGATCAACGGATGCCATTGATCAATATGATGGCTGCTTCCACCAATGGGGCTATTATGTTAAAGGCAATAAATTGTGAAGGCCAATATAAAGACAAGCATGAAATTAGTAGATTGCTTTTGGAATCCATCAATGAGATAGGTGCCGAACATGTGGTTCAAGTGGTGACTGATAATGCCCATGTGTGCGCTGTTGCCGGTGCAATAGTTGAGACTACACATCCACATATCTTTTGGACACCGTGTGTGGTTCATACTCTCAATCTTGTTTTGAAGGATATATTGAAGGCAACGTCAAATGACCCGGGTGAGAGTGTAGAGAAAGAGTTGGGGTGGCTTACTGAAAGTGTTGTCAATGATGTGTGGTTTGTCAAGAACTTTATCATGAACCATGGCATGCGTTTGTCTATGTATAATGATCATTGTGACTTGAAGTTGCTCACTATTGCGGAGACAAGATTTGCCTCTCATTTTGTGATGCTTAAAAGGTTTAAAGAGGTGAAGAGTGGCTTGCAAGCTATGGTTATTAGTCTAAGATGGGACATGTATAAGGAAGACGATGTCAATAAGGCAAAAGCGGTGAAGAAGATGCTTATTGAAGAAAGGCTATGGGACCAAATTGATTTCATAGTTGCATTCATGGGTCCTATATATGAGATGATAAGGATGACGGATTTGGATAGACCTTGTCTTCACTTGGTTTATGAGTGGTGGGATGTGATGATTGAGAAAGTGAGGAATACAATTTATAAGCCGGAATTTGCAAGTGTCTTAGCGGAGAAGGATGTAGAGGTAGATCGATTCTATGATGTGGTGTACTCCATCTTAATACATAGGTGGACTAGAAGTTCTACCTCTCTTCATTGCTTAGCACACTCCTTGAATCCAAGATATTATAGTTCTCAATGGCTTGAGGAGGTTTCTAATCGAGTTGCTCCACATAGAGATCCCGAGCTCAACAATGAAAGGAGGAAATGTCTTCAAAAGCTCTTTCCGGATTCCCAAGTTCGCAACAAAGTGATGGAGGAATTTGCCTATTTTTCATTGAACATGAGAGATTATTCAACACCCGAAGTTTTGGAGAATAAGTTTCATTTTGAGCCTATAATTTGGTGGGCAAGTTATGGAGCTTCTACACCACTTCTTCAAACTTTGGCTCTCAAGTTGCTCAATCAACCTTGTTCATCTTCTTGTTGTGAACGCAATTGGAGCACATATAGTTTCATATATGGTTCGAAGAGGAACAAGTTGGAACCAAAAAGAGCTCAAGATTTGGTTTATATTCATACCAATCTTAGACTTTTGGCTAGGAGGGATCCTAACTACTACAAAAGCAAGGAAACAATGTGGGACCTTGCGGGGGATGACCATGAGTCATTGGTGGAGGAGAATGTGGATATGCTAGAGCTTGCAACTTTATCCCTTGATGAACCGGCATTAGAGAGGGTGATTTTCAATGATGAGATGGAGTCTTGAGACCTAGCTATATGGAGGTAAATTATATTTGAATATTTGATCAATATGAGAAAATTTACTAGGTTCATATATAATTGGCTAGCTTTATCACTTGCATTTTGACTATTTGATGTTATTTCTTAAACATTGTTATGCAATTGATAGATTTTACAATTTTATAATAGTATTGTTAATTTATTTTATATATCAAATTATATATAAATATTTTTTTATTTGTCGTGTCAGAACCGTATCGAAAGATGAGTTTTTGAGATTTGCCGTGTCGCCGTGTCGCGCCGTGTCGTGTCGCCGTGTCCGTGTCCGTGTCCGTGTCCGTGTCCGTGTCCGTGCAACATAGGAATTCGATAATGCTACAAAATGCATGATTGAGTCACGTTTGTTCCCCTTCCTCTATTATCTTAAGATGCAATGAGAAATGCCACAACTGAACATCTCATCTGAAAACAAAGCAAGGCACTGATGCTTAATTACACTCCAAAGTCCTAGCGCCTAACTGGCTTAAGAAGATTTATATTTAAAAAAAAACAACATAAAAATAACATATAATATTTCTAACAATCCCTGACTGAAAACATGCCAGACCTAAAATGTACATCAGCATGGGGCAACAAGGAATAGCGGGTACCTTATTAGATCGTTGAGCACAGATTCTGCTTCCAATTTTACAGGATCCTTATCACGGAGCAATGATGCTGCATTTTTTACAACTAGACGGAATGTGCAAACCTGCGATAATCATAGGCCAATCAACACCATATTCTCTTCTCTTCCCATTTTACTAGTTATCATCATATCACAATTCAAAATGTAGGCAAGCAAATTTCACGGTACAATTCAAAGCCAGCTCTAACTATATGCATATGAAACCGGAGCACCAAAATGTACCTCAACACCGGTATTGGCTTGAAACGCCACGAATGAACTCCGGTCTTCCACGACGCAGTCCCTGGCGGCAGATCTGAACAGTCTCTGAACCTCCTCAATCTCCTGATTCGTATCGTCTACTGTCACAAAAAACCAAATCAATTACAAACATGAAATACACGGTCAAAGCCTATGTACATTTCTAGAGACAGAGAAAAAGAGACTGAGTAAGCGATGAGCGGCGAGGAGGCTCTCTCTAGAAGCATCGATCGGGGCCAAGAGGAACCTGGAGGCCTTCTTCTTCTGCTCCCGGAGCCAATCCTTAGGTCCTGCTGCGTGGTTATGAAGAAATTAGGGTTTCGATATGAACATTTTAGATGAGGAAATTAGGGTTTAAGAGATGAGAGTGCGAATACTAACAAATGCCGAATCCGAAGGCTGGGTCGGGTCGAGAGAGGGGAGGGACGAGAGCGATGAAGGAGAGGAGAGAGAGGTCTCTGCGAGTGAGGTTAGGGAGTCGGTGGTAATTTGAAATTGGGGGATTTGGTTTTGGAGGGAAGGAGGAGGAATTGGCGGTTACAGTGGCTGAGAAGGTTGTTGAGATAAGGCGGCAACAAGCTGAAGCCATGGTCTCTTCGGTATTTCTCTTTTGTGGCGGAGCGTGTGTGGGCGAATCGCGTCTTTATAGTTTTGCCTATTTATATTTTTGTTTCTTTAATATTATAATTTTCATTTAGATTAGAAAAATGGAGGTTTGCACCTCTAAGTTTATTATTTGTACGTCCACTTATTTTTCTACATCAAACTTCTTATATTGTCCTATGCCCTTTTTGCAGTTACTTATCTGATCTCTCATTTTTTGATTTTTTTTTATCCAAATTACTCATAACAACCTCCATCGTCCTCTTTTGAACATTTTGCTCCCTCAAAAGCATTTCAAATTACTTATATTTCACTTGAGTTCGACTTTAGATTGCAAGATCCTTGTGGTAATAATACTTAAATTCCCTATTTCTCAATCATAAGAAGGCAAGACTTTCAAAGTAAGATTTACATACTACATATGTGGTTTCTTCAAAATCAAGCTCAAATGAGTGCAAATTCTCAGCAATATGAACCAAAAGTTTTCCCTAATGAACCAAAGTACCAAACCATATGTGCTACTTGAACTCATCTTTATTAAAAATCTCCACCACAAGCACAAGGGCTAGGCAACACAATCAAACAGCCACTACCACCTTACTCTGATCGACAAAGCCACAACCACTACCAACCAGTTCAATTCAACCAATTTCTTAAACCATCTGGCACCCAATTGAAATCCCCCCATCTTGACCTTTTGGATTTGGTTTGGTCAGTACAGTTGATTAATCCCACTTGGTTTGGTTTGCACTCAACTGTTTTTTTTTCTTTTTTTTTATGTTTTTATGTCAAAAGGGCAAGAATTGGATTAAAATTTTTAAAAAATTGATGAGAGATTTAAATAGAAAATTTAGAGGTGCAACTAGAATCTCTCTTAGGAAAATGAGAGTATATAGAACGATAACTCACATTCAATGTCACTTAGACTTAGTTTGGTATTGAGTTTTAAAAAAATTAAGGACTCGGATCCTCTCCTCACATAAACATACATTATATTGCCTCATGGTTTGATCTTGACCGTCAACATCAATTTAACGGTCAATATTCTTTTCTCTTCTTTTAGTTTGTCATTTGAGAAAATATGTGATTCTTTTTTTTTTTCTCTCTCTCTTTCTTTTCTTTTACCCTTCATTCGCTTCGTCTCTTGTTGCAATATGTAGTACTGATTAATCAAACTTGATGATAATAAATATTATAAATTAATGAAATTTTTTATTCAAAATCCAAATCGTAATCAATCCCCTTAATAGAGTATCAAATCAACAATCAATTACATATACATTTATTTATAACTATATATATATATATATGTACTGATTTAATCCCAACTTCAAGCTCTCCAAAGCTCAAGATCTTGAAAATTCAAGCAAACCGGATGTTTTTTGTTTTCTATCTATAACAACTACAGATGTTCCATTAATTGATGATGATACAGTTCCACTCAAAGAGGAGACCTTGATCATCAACACGTTCTAAAACAACAAAGAGATTTTCCAAAGAAAAACAATGTCCTTTGTTTGCAGATGAAATTATAGTACAACATGAGTTGGGTACTTTAGACGATGTCCCAAAAAGAAATAATTTGGTGATGGTGTATGGGAAATCAACAATTGAGGGAGGCGACATAGAGATAGAGCGAATCACATGTTTTCTCGAGTGACAAACTAATAGAAGAGAAAACAACCTTGACCGTGAGATTAATGTTGACGGTCAAGATTAAACCATGAGGCAATATGAGGTATTTTCTCATGAGAAGAGGTTTCGAGTCTGAAAATTAAACACTTATATTTAATTGATGATGGTGTTTTTGTGTTTGGTACGTTTTTTCTGATTATTTATAAAATGTTGTCTAAATAAGTATGCTTTCTCTGTTTTTGTTTTTAACTATGCTTTCTCAATCACAATATATATATCATGTTGGATTGAACAAATTTCATGTGTGACATAACGCATTTTCTGAATGACAAAACAGATATCCGTCAAATTGAGATATGAATGCACTAGCTAGTTCAATTAGTAATCTTTGAACTAATTCGGTCTTTTAATATCTATGTGAATGAGATCTTTTAATTTTCTAGATATATATACAAATTTATATGGAGTTGAATGAGATCTTTTATTTTTTTGAAAAGAGTTTGGAACCCAGCCTAACTAGGAAAATGAGATCTTTTATTGTTCTACATATATATACAAATGTATGTGGAGGTTTTTTTTTATCCAAGGCTACAAGCATTATGCGATTATGATATTCCTAATCTCAATCACATACGTAGGGGTGATGGTGAATTAGGGATAAACGAGCATTAACATGTGAGCGTCTGGGAAGATTTAAGGCATTTTGGGAAAACTATTTAGTTAATTAGAGATAAATTGAAAACATTAAACATAAATATTTTGTTGGATATATAAAATTTTACTGGGTTCATTCAACGACACCAAACTGAAAAATTATAATGGATAAATGACACACACAAAAAAGAGGAGCACCAGTCAGTCATGCGTGTCACACAGCATCTCAATATCCCCACACTACCAATTTCCCACCACTCTCCCCACCGAAAACAAACACACACCAAAAATGCTCCCCCCATAGTTCCTGAAAACGGAAACAACCACCTCTCCCTGGAATCCAATTCAATTCCCCCTTCCGTATTCCCAATGCGGAACAAGAAGCAGAATCAATCAACCCCATTTCCCAATTGGATTATTTAATGTTCTTCCTTCCTACCCCATCACCAATCCCACTCTCCCCGATTATTATTATTCCCAATCCCACCACCACCGCCGAATCACATTCCCTCCTCCTCCTCCTCCGCTCCCCCACCCTATCATCATCTTCCTCATCCTCCTCGTTTCTCTCAACTTCATCCCTATCATGCTGCTGCTGCCGCCTATTTAAGCCCTCTACCATGCGCATTCCCAGGAAGCCCGTCTCGTTCTGCCTCTCTTTCTTCTCTGCTCCTGAATTCTTGTCTCCCTCCTCCTCCTTGTGCTTCTCCCCGGCTCGCTTCGCCTCGTCGGCTACTCTCGGCCGGCCGGATCGCTCTCACTCTCCCCCCGGAAAGCAGAAGAGAATTCACACAGTAGGTTATGCTCCTCTCCTTCATCTTCCTCGCTCGACCGTCTTCAACTCTCTGATTTTCGCGTGTTGTGTGTTCAATGTGCATTTCTAGATTATCTCTTAATTAAGCAGCTGGATTAATTATAACATTTTTTTTAACGATGAATGTGTTAAGTATGGCTGAAGATTGGGTTTGGTATTAGAACAGAGTTTTTTTTTTTTTTTTTTGATCGAGAAAATGGGGCCTAGCTTGGAGAATTGTTGGAACTTAGCGTGGTCCGGTGTGAGCGGCACCATTGCAGGTAACCTGTCCGGGTTTTCAGGAATCAGGTGTTAGATTGGATGTAGTATAGAATAGGGTGAGATGAACAAGGAGGGAGTATGACTAACTGTCTAACTGTCTAACTGAATGAGGATAGTAACTTGTAGGTTTAAGACAACACCAAGTTGCCCCGAAACTATAACTGTCGGTTTTTGTTGGTATTGCTGGATGTGTTTTATGTGTGCTCTGTATGCAGTCAGCCTCTAAGCAAGTAGTTTGTTGAAAGCAATTTGAGGTTGGGTTTTGCTGAGCTGTTAAATATTTGATATCCCTGATCACTTGTACCAGGAGGTAATCTATTGGGAGCCAGCTATTTCATGGAGAAGAGCCGCAAGACTGTTGTAGGTGACAACAACAACTCATCGCGTCTTGTGCATATGGGTTGTAGCGATGGTGGTCAAGAACCTTGCGTGTGGTCCTCTCCTGGAGGAGGGTGTAAACTTGATCTAGGAAAGCACATCTTCTGCAACAGATCATTGAATATGAAGAATATTGTTGCAGTGGGGTTTGATATGGATTACACATTGGCACAATACAAGCCAGAAACCTTTGAATCTCTTGCGTATGAAGGCACTGTCAGGAAACTGGTATTCGATTTAGGATACCCCCGTGAGGTATGTTAGCCATTCTGTTCTCTTTTGTTTGTTCCCTCTTTAAAAACGAAATTGATGATGCTAGTGTGTTGTGTAATTTTTTGTGGCATTAGTTTTAAGTGACCCAACAATTACTTCTGACCTAGTATGTTTATGTTATGTTCATTTCCAACATTGTTTACAACTATTCTTAAATTTCGAGCAATATGTATTACGTTCATTCAGAGAAAAAGTATATCTCATGTAGTTGCTGGACTGGACATTTGATTGGAAGTACATGGTGAGAGGCTTGGTTCTTGATAAGAAGAGAGGCAACATCTTGAAGGTCAGCCCTGTTTAATTTGTGTTCATTTACGTTTGGTATTACTTTTCATTGTTGTTGATCCAAGTTAGTAGGGCTGCTGTTATTTTGCTTTATGAATCTATAAGAGACACTGGAATTGATGTTTTTTACAGATGGATCGGCATAAGTATGTGAAGGTAGCCTACCATGGATTTAAGGAGTTGTCGAAGGAAGATAAAGTTAGTATTTATGGAAATACATTACTAAGGGATTCCTTCGATGAGCCTGATTATGCTCTCATTGACACCCTATTTTCTCTGGCTGAAGCCTACTTGTTTGCTCAATTGGTTGATTTTAAAGACAACAATCCTGGAAAAGTTCCAAAGGGTGTCGAGTAAGATTATGACTCTCTGTGAGGTTGTTAAACTTCTGTGCCAGTTCGTTATCTCTCATGTTTTCATTTCAGTTACTCTGTCATCTACAAAGATGTTCGAGCTGCTGTTGATTTGTGCCACCGTGACGGAACGTTAAAGCAAATGGTTGCGAAAGACCCTAGCAGGTAAGGATGAGCAACATATGTTAGTTTCAAATACCCAAAGTAACAACTTGAAAGTACATATCTCTTACTGTTTATTGCTACAAGGTATGTTATTGAAGATACCTCCATTGTTCCCATGCTGAAAATGCTTAGAGATTCTGGCCGATCTACATTCTTGGTAACAAACAGGTATGTGTGCTTCTTCCATCTATTTTAATACTTTGAAGTTGAAATGTTATGGACATTGTTGCTAATAATAGGTGATTTTTTTTGGGTCTTTGACTCTTTACATCTTACAGTTTATGGGACTATACAAACATAGTGATGAATTTCCTCTGTGAGTCACGTACATTGGATGGTAATAGAAAATGCACCTTCGACTGGCTTCAATACTTTGATGTTGTCATCACTGGCAGGTCATCCTCGTCTTTTTTCACTATCCCTCGAGATGTACTTCATGGTTCTTCGGCTCTATGCTACTATTTATCCAAAAAAGAAAAAGAAAAAAAAGAACTGCTACTATTAGTTCAAAATATTTATATCATTGTTTCTGTCTCTAAATTAACTATTTGAAATACTATCTGTGCAGTGCAAAGCCAGGCTTCTTCCATGATGGTAATCGTGCAAATCTGTTTGAAGTTGAACACGAGTCTGGGATGCTAATTAATACAGATAATGGCTCTCCTATGGCCCAGGTTGGTATACTAATGTTGTCCACCCATCTCTAGCATACCCTGCTGCTATTTGTTCTCTTATAAATCAATTGAAATTTTAATTTATATTAAAGGTGGGAAGTTCTTCACCAGCATTCTCATCAAAGGGAACAGATAAGGCTTGCCGAGTTTTCCAGGGAGGCAGTGTTGGCCATCTTCATAGATTGCTTTCAATTGAGTCGAGTGCACAAGTGAGCTATTTTTTTCTGGATGTTTTGTGGAAAGTTGATATTAAATTAATGTGATGCTCGACAGTTGAGCTATTCCTGGGAGATGGATGTTTTTTTCACGACTTGAGGCCAAATGTATCTCCCATTTGAACTTTTGATGCTTGCTCACAATAATTCGTATACATTTTGGTTAGGTTCTGTATGTTGGGGATCATATATATGGTGATATTTTGCGGAGCAAAAAGGTTCTTGGTACTAAATCTTCTTATCTCCTCTATTTGTTTTTGCTTTACTATATTGTATTTCTATTTTATTTTATTGTGTCTATTTTCTGCATGAGATATCTTAATGTACACCTTTTTTTTTTCTACCCGATTCCTGCCTTTGCATATGATTGTATTTCTCATCTCTATGAACAGGGTGGAGAACAATGCTTGTAGTTCCAGAACTGGAGAGGGAGGTTGAACTCCTGTGGGAATTAAGAGATACCCGAAAGGTCTTTCTAATACGACATTTGAAAATGCTAGTTTAGGTGTAAAGTTACCAAAGTTTAGAATGTAACTTATATCGCTAGTTTCATGCAGCAACTTCGATTGTTGAGGAATAAACGTGATCTCATTGAGGACAAAATGCATCATTTGAAGTGGTCACTGAAGTCAGTATCTAGCTCCAGTTGTTCTTTCTTGTTTATTCAAAGACACTTTTACATTGAATGAGATTGATTTTTTCAGGTTTGAAGATATCAGTGCTGAGGAGAAGCAAAAGTTAGCTTCTGAATACAACACTTTGGAGGTTAGCTGAAAATTCATGTTCCAGCCACATAAATGTGATATACAAGAAGTTGTGTAATATATATTAACTATCTTCCATTGGTCCTATTTATAGTCTGAAAGGGATCAAGTTAGGTTCAGTCATCAAGATGCACAACGCAAATGCCACCAAAAGGTATCGGTATCTCTTCTACCTCTCTTGTAATAAACATCGAGTTTGGTTCGCAAATATTGATCATCTGGTTGGCCATTAATTGTAGTTTCATGAGACTTGGGGACAACTTATGAAGACCGGTTATCAGAACTCTCGCTTTGCACATCAGGTCAGTAATTTTGTCAAATATACTGGCCTTACCTAGCTCAGTGGACAACTCGGCTCTGATGGTGAAATACATAATGCTGGAGAATCATGTTAATAAACTTGTCATTGCTTTTCTATTTTTAATTGTCATCAATTTGGATTCTCTCTTGGTACTTTTATCTCGTTATTTCTTTTCTGAAATTTCATATCATGATGCAGGTAGAGAGATTTGCCTGCCTTTATACCAGCCAAGTTTCAAACTTGAGCCTGTACTCCCCTGACAAATACTACAGACCCAGTGAAGATTTCATGCCCCATGAATTTGATATTATTCCCATGTGAAGAAATGAGGCATCCTAAAGAAAAGGGCATGGCGTGTTGGGAAAGCATAAAATAGAGCTTGCACCGAAGCTTCTATCCTCTCAATATTATTTGCTCCTATAGAGTATCTGTAAAAATGAATTGCTTAAGTGCATGCTCTACTTTCTTTTTCACTATGTGGTTCAAACTTTCTATGAGAATTAATAGAGCAGTTCCTTGTGTTTGTTGTCCAAATATCAATAATTACTATATTCGAATGAAAGTAAACAACACTGCAAGGACTGAGTTTGGGAGAGTGCAGATGATCAATTTGAATGAGAAGTAACCTGAATTTAGGGCCACAAATACCAAGGCATGCGAATGTCAGATTGAGAAACAAAAATCATCTTTGAAAAAATGAAAACTGAGGAAGAAAAAAAATACCAGGCAGGCTAGTAGATTCTCCATATTTATAAAGGACATACGCTGTACTTGATGGGATATTTCATAAAGCCAGTTTAACAATTACAGACACTACGCATCTCCTGTTTGACAGTGAGAAACCTTCATAACCACTAAGAATAGGGGGATCAACTTTGGAGATCCACTCATCCACATAATTATACAGATTCTTTGTTACAACTAGATACATCAGACCCAATCTCATATCTCCTGAAGCCTTCATTCAGGTCCCAGATGGTTCAATGCAGCAAAACTGGCGGCAGTGACACTGTTTAGCAGATAATCACATGAACTCTAACACCACCCTTCAAGATATAATATCGTAAGAAGTCTCTCAGCTAATGTTCTTCCTGCCTCTCAACATCTTGCATTTCAATTGGCTCAGGAAATATTTCATTGGACAATCGTTTACGTGAAGAGGAGAACTCAATTCCACCACTGCCATGAGAACCTGCTCGCCCCGACTGTTTTAAGGCACTGATACTTTCTCTGTTTGTATGACCAGGAACGGTGGCATTCTCTGATGAGCTGTGCTGCCAGCTACCAAAGAAAACAGTGCTCCATGATCTTCTAGATGAAGTTGTCTGCAGCCTTGCAGAGCTTGAACTCTCTTCCCTCACCACCTTCAGAGGGTTTTCTAATGCTTTGAGAATGTATTTCATAGGCGGTCGCTTGGAAGACTTGGGGTTGAGGCAGGACCTGGCCACAATTGCCATGGCCCATACCTCGTCCAATAGATCCTCATCTACTATCAGAGATGGGTCTACAATCTTACTCACCAGTTCCTTTTCAAATATGCTAATGTAACGCACTGTGTGATCCAGCCACTCTCTTGTAGAGGCATCATCTGATTTGCTGATACCGAGCTTGCCTGTCACAAGCTCAAGCAAAACCTTACCGAAACAATACACATCATAAGCACAAGTTGGTGATGACATCAAAGCTGTTCATTGAAACAAAATAAGTAAGTTTCAGACTACAAATGCAAGAGAAAATAATCTAGGGAAACAGTTCCTAAGAACTATTAAAAAAAAACACGTACCAGAAGGGCTTTGTTCAGAGCTTCTGAGCAAAACACAAAGTAAAACCGTCAATATATGACTGACATAGATTTTAGAGTAGCAAAACAGATAAAAGTTCCCCAGAAGTATAATTTAATGAAGAATGCCAAAGTTGCAAGTACACAGGATTTAAAATTTAGAAGTCAAACACTTACGGTTGTTTCCTCAACAATCTTGTGATTACATTTTGATTAGCATCCCCTTCTTGTGCACGGACCTCACTCAAGCTGCCAAGTCGGACCTCAAATTTGTCATCCAGAAGTATACTGCTTGCTTGAACATCTCTTCAACCACCAAAATAAACTTTTAATAACTTGCTCATCTTAATAAGCAAAGTTGAAATCGCAAATACAGCTAAATTGAACATGAAGTAAGAACCCAAGCATGAAATAAGAAA
Organism: Argentina anserina; assembly: GCF_933775445.1. Lineage (NCBI taxonomy): Eukaryota > Viridiplantae > Streptophyta > Magnoliopsida > Rosales > Rosaceae > Argentina > Argentina anserina. Next base: position 29,466,314 of record NC_065873.1, on the reverse strand, counting down.
TAGAGTGAGTCTGCAAATTGAAGTCCGAGATGATGGATACCAAGGTACAATTATCTAACATCAGTCACGAGACATCTATATTAAACATGAAGAACTGCAGCGAGTCTGCCTAAGAAGTCTCACATGAAGGGTAACAAGGGGTATAACCCAGCCTAACATCAACAACAAGACATTGCATATACAACTAGTTTTGGCACTAGCACAATCTTTATTCAGCCTAGAAGGAAACCTCAGCTCCATGAAGTGACTGGACGGCTTTCTAAGAACACCATATTAGACCATTAACTTAATCTAAAAAAATTTCAACAACTAAAAGTTTACAAGGAGTCCAACTCACAATGAAATATAAATAATGGCTAAAAATGTTCCCTTCAGATTAAATCAGCAACAGCAACTTAATTGAAATAAACAATAATAGCTGAAAGCAAGTTCAGGAATACCTGTGAACAAGAGGCGGGCTACAGTCATGATGCAAATAAGCTAGGACTTCAGCAGCTCCAATTGCAATTTTTAGTCTTGTAATCCAATCCAAAGACTGTAATTTGCCATCGGCTGAATTTGTAACTCTATGCAAGGAACTAGCCAAGTCTCCATTTGGCATATATTTGTAAACCAGAAGCTTCTCATTCTCATGCTCCAAGCAATGCCCCAAAAGTGGGATCAATCTTGTGTGTGAAACTTTGCTAAATAAATCCATTTCTATCGTATATGATTCTTTCGAGAAGGAATGCAGATCTACCCTTTTGATAACTACAGGGGTTCCACTTTTTAAGGAACCGTGAAATAGGTCCCCAGAGTGTCCATGTTTGATAAGAGTTTCTTCACCAAAACTTCCGGCAATCTGGCAAATCTGCCCATAGGTAAATGGCTCTCCGAGGCCTGATGCATACATGAGATCTTTAGGGAGTGAAAGGCCGTCTCCATCTGTAACAGGCCCAACATTTGCACTTCCCTGTTGATTTGTGGCTTTATTACCCCTTTTCAAGAGCACTACCAGAACCACTACCAAAATCACAATGAAGCCTAGTCCACCAAATATCCCCGCCAGTATATATATTAAACGATTTTTTCTCTTTGAGTCGGGCTCTGGTTCAGGTACCCCAAAATCATCAAAAGCCATACCTCTTTCTTCATAGAACTGTCTACATGCCTGTGAACTCCTCTGATTTGGCACCAACTGGAGGCAATTTCCAGTAAGAGTAACAGTGCTTTGACTATTTTCCAATACCTTGCCTTGAAAAAAATTATCAGAGAGGTTGAACACAGCTCCACTGACACTACCATTTGTACTGATCCTCGGCAGAGCTCCTGCAAAATTGTTCCTGGATAGGTCAAGAAGCTGCAATTTGGAAAGTGACCACAATGCACTAGGAAGAGCACCCTCTAGTCTATTCCTACTCAGAACCAGAACTTCCAGCCGAGTCAAACTCGAAAACAAACCGTCTGGCAGTGGACCTTCCAGATCATTATCTCCAATCACCATCTTCCTCACTCCACTCAACCCTCCCAATTCCACGGGCAATGCCCCACCAGACAAAGCGTTCTTACTAAGGTCGAGTTCAAGCAACTCAGAGAGCTCCCCAAGCTGAACCGGTATGGTATCAGTGAGACTATTATCAGACAGGTTCAGGAAATTAAGCCTCGAAAGAGTGCCTAAACCCGGTGGTATCGTACCGGATAGGAAATTAGAAGAAAGGTCAAGCACTGTTAGATTATTAAGAGAGGCAAACTCAGAAGGTATTGATCCAGTAAACGAATTCCTCGATACATCAAGAACCTCCAACTCAACTAAGCTCCCCAATGCAGAAGGCAGAACACCAGTAATGTCATTACCAGATAAACACAAAGACTTAAGCTTTGTCAAGTTACTAAGAGACTCAGGAACAGCACCAATGACAGAAGCAGAACTCAGATCAAGAAACTCTAGTGAACTAAGACTCAGGCCAAACCAGTCAGGTATAGACCCCGGAAGTGAAAACCCAGAAGCATTAAAAGAAACCAAAGATGTAAAATTGGCCAATGAATCCACTTCGAACTTGGGGTTGCGCCGCCCACGGTTGGTTCGTCTCAAACCGGAGACTGTAATTCCGACGACTCTACCGGTCCGGCATTGAACTCCGGTCCAGGTGCAAGGCTCTGCCTTTATAGGCCAGTCTTTGCTCCTGAGTCCTAAAGACGACCGGAGGTCCAGTAACGCCGAGCGTTCCACGGCGGAGGTTAAAGAATCTTGCTGGGCTAAAACGCAGCTAATCAAGAAGAACAAAGCTAGAGATATTGTAAAGACTCCAACTTGGGTTTTAATCTGTGATAACATACTGTACATCTTCATCATACTCGATGAAGCTTCAGCTCAGGATTGTTTTTCTCTACCTAAAAACAAGTTTAGGAAAGAAACAATAAACACCCAGATTATAAAAAACACAAAGTTCAAGTCTTTTTGAACAAGAAACACTCTAAAGTAAGATGAGTACTTACCTAAGAACCTTGCTGCTTCTTCTGCATTAGAGTTTAAAAAGCTGTGATGTTTTGCAGGCTTTGAATACAGAAGTGTGGGTAGGGTGGCAGGGGCAGGATGGTAAAAGTGGGGGAGAGGAGGGCTTAATGTAGCAGAGAGAATTGAAGGTGAAAAACAGCTTTAAATGAGAGAGAGGCAGGCAAGCAGTGAAGACTGTGCCCAACCGCTAAAAGCCGAACTGGGTCACTTTCAGACACTCACCGGAGAAGCCATTAATAAAGGCATGACTCTGGTAGCTCCGTTTTGCAGTGGCATTACTGGCATAGTTATTATTATATGGCTTTGAAGAATTGCACCTTCAAATGGTGGTGGTGGTGGAGGTGGTGGTGGTGGTGATTACCAATTGGTCTTCTTATTCTTCTTCTTGGTTTATGAGGTTGACTTGAGAAGTACTGTTTTGGGTCTTTTGTGTGTGCTGTGACTCTGTGAGCCTGTGACAATGGGATTGTTCATCTGTTTGTGTTTGGAAGTGGGATCGATAATTATTCTAACAAATCAGAAAATTCAAAGGCTGCTTCCCTTTGGGTGAGGTTTGATTTTTCTGTTTTTGTTGCAACTTGGTAATGGAGTTGAATCAGACCTGTCATCAATCCCTACATGATTACAGTCCTTTGATAACAATTGAACCTTCAATTTGATAATTCCATGTGAATACTATTTGAGTGATGTCGGCGTGTTTCAATTTTTTTTTTTTTGCTAAAAAGATATAAAATCATTTGTTCAAGTAAATATGTAACAGAAATGCGAACCACACCGTCTGAGCCGAACTTTACGAAAAGAAAATAAAAGTAGAAATTAAATCATATTTTGGGGTTTAGGACATGGTCACTCTTTGTTAAGTAGAGGATTGTAAGTCCGACTCATGAAACACTTACTGTTAGTCAGTGAGTCATTATCTAGTTGGTTAAGTAGTTTAACTAAAAAGAGTTGTCATGAGTTTAAAGTTCTAAGTTCTTTGATATTAAGAGTGTCAGTAAATAATATGGTCTTGTTTTATAGCTTGTTGTTATAGCATTTTAGTTGTTTATGAAATAAAATAAGAAAAAAAAGTTTGTTAATGCATGTATGGCATGATAGTATTATTACTTTATAGTATAAGATAAACGTAAGATCAAATTAATAAACACGTAATCAGTATTGGAACAATCTCACACCATGATAACTTACTGTTAATCTATAATCAAATGACATTGAACGTGATAGAGTAAGACTCTCAACCATAAAAGGAGCATAACTTCCTTGTAATCCAGGATAGGCCTGATACGTCATTTTCATTCCCTTAAACAACACTAAAAACAAGTGTTGTTTGCTACCATGATAATGACATAATGTCGACCATGCTTTAATTTTCTTCTTCTATTAGGTATTTAGGTTGGAGATTGTAGTGGTTTTGTTCTTTCTTTGTGTACTACACTTTTGGTCTCTGCATGAAAACCATGTACGTAAATCAAATTTTCTTCTTTCAATGAGTTGAATGAGTTCATTTACATTCATCAGATTGACCTTTTAATGGATCTTAAAACTAGGGGAAAATTGTATTGGTTTTTAAGTAAACTTATGGTAGGCCTAGAAGTAGCAGAAAAAATAAGGAGAAGTGGAGAACCCACCCAATTGAAATTGATGGACACCCAATTGGAATTGATGGGCACCCAACCTTTGTTATGTAGTCAACATAATTCCAAAACACAAAATTGCAAAGGATCCCAATAATGAAAACTATGAGATAGCTATAAAGCAAGAGGAGTCATTTCGGCCATGACCTTACAGGAAAAATACTGTAACCGACGTGTCCTCAACAAGTCACATAATCTAGTCTAGCTTGGCAACTTTGAAGTCTCCCTAATCCATGCAATAATATGATCCAATTACAAATTTGAACGAAAATGAATCTTATATTTTATTTCTTCAATCAATCAAGCTGTGAATGCGACTCAACGATAAAATAAATATATTTCGGAGCCAAGCGTCGAGCACATACTGAACATATAAAAAGTTTCAAGTTTCGTTTTCATCAATCAATGTAGAAAACAGAAATATAAAGTTAGTGTGTCCAACTTTCCATTTAAGAGATGTTGAAATTGTCAAATTTTTCAGAAACAAGTGTAAGATGTTAGAATACTGATAAGGAAAAATGATCGACAGGCACAGAGTGACAGAGGAATTTTTTTTTTTTGATAGATGACAGAGGAATTTGTGGTGAGGAAATTGATGCTTGATGATCAGACCAAAACGAAAGAAAATGGGGGGTACTGCTATTCTGCTAATTACCCCACAGACCAAATGGGCTGGTTTTATCTGGGCCACTAAGATACCAAAATATCCAAATGCAGTTCAGACCCAAAATGAAAGATATGTGAAATAGATATCGGGGCATTGTCACTGGGCCCAATTTGGCAGCTAAAAATGGAAAGAAGGTGAAATAGAGAAGAGGTATGAGAGGACCTGTATGAACCTGAAAAAATTCTTCTGAAATTCCCAATGTTATATTTGGAAGTTGGAAGAATCCAATTTTGTGTGTAATATTTGTGGAAAGTTGCTAACACAACACTTCAAATTTGGCAAAAAGTTGTATGTTTTGTATCAGTTCATACCCCATGGCAATATGCAGTGGATCATATCAGTATTACTCCATATATCAACTGTATATGTTTATGATCATTTCAGTAGCTAATTAGCTAGATTAAACAAGTGGGTGCTCTTTTTAGAAACTTATAAGTATATATTACAACTTTATATCAAAATGTTTCCGAATTTTTTGATGCAAGCTAACAAAAGCTAGGTGAATCTACTCTTGTTGATCAGATATCCCCATAATGGATATCCTCTTCTGATAAGTAAAGATATGAGGATTCATGGTTTCCTGGACCATTAACAAAAAAATGAGTTCTGCAACTTGAATCCTAAAGAATCCACTCGGACACTTTTGCCTCATCAAACATTGGGTAGGAGTCTATTACTCCATTTTCCAACTTGTGAGGATATGTCAAAAGCCATCAAACTTTATATATCCCGGAATAATTAATAGCACCAACTGATGTAACAGATATCTCATATACCAAAATAGTAGGAGCTGATATTCAACAATGCAGAACACAAATGAATACTTATGTTCCTTTTGAATTGAAGACAGTAAAGTAAAATACGACCATGTACTGCATAGGTTGAATAGGTCTGGAATGTATACGAAATTGTTTTGCAGAATGACGCAAAGTATTATCCTGAACTGTTCAAGTGTTCAACTCTATGTCTTGTTACTATGTGCCTAGAACATGTAATGATATTGTTCGTTTTTGACTCGAACCAAATAATGATCTGATACAACTGATACCAGGTTAGACACCAGAAAATAGTATTGATAATTAAGAAGATGTAGTAACAATGTATGTTGAGGGGTGTTTTGATCAGTGACATTTTCCCACCCAATTACAAATCAGAAAGGGATGGATTCCCCATTGCCATCAGCTATGGCCTAACATATCAAGAGGGAACCTATTGAAGTATCCAGTCTTCTCAGTCTTCAAATCAGAGGATGCTCAAAAGCATTAAAAGCATTCTATATACCTTATGATGATCAGGAAAACCAACTTGCAACTGCTTTAAGGCCACAGATCAAGAAAGAAAAATGTATCTCTCAGAGCTTTCCAGAATGATCTGGAAAGGCATTTTCTATAGAGATAAATTCTGCTTGAAATTGCATATAATCGGATGTGGATCGATGATGATAAGGATTCCAAGAAGTTATCAGACAGAATTATGTCTCTCTCTCAAGGGATCAGTACTCCAAAAAGTTGCTTAAGTTGTAATTCAAATAGGTCAAAAAACCTAGCTCTTGCATATCCAAAGCCAATAACTACGACAAAATTTGATGTTGCATACAGATCAGCAAACCTTTCTAGTTTTTAGATTCCTCCCTAGTATATTGCTACAAGGAAATGTAAAGATTCTAAACTACTAATGGTATCATTTGTGTCGATCAACATTTACAAAATGCATGATTCTGGATTGTAGAAAGGATTGTTTGCTTTCAAAATGCAGCATGCGCTACTACTACTACTACTACTACTACTACTACTACTACTACTACTACTACATAGTGACTAGAGCTAGTTAGCTCACTTAGCTGGTATCTCATACATACAGCTAGCTACATCTTTCTCTCTCAAAATAGTTACACAGAACAAATTCTGAAGAATAAAAGATAGGAAATTTCATGCTAGGCTTATCTTCTCGGTTACAATCAGAATGGGAATTCAGTTTGATCGTATTAGCAACACAAGCTAGCTGGCTATAGCAATGCATTAAGCATCTGAATGAGATGCTTGGCCTTGTTAGGACTTGTAATGTTCTACCTTGCTGTCAGATTCATATGATATATGGCCAATTGATGCTTAGGTGTAGAGGCGCAGTCCTACTCTGGCAAGATTTTTATAGCAATTCGACCGCATTGGGAGATAATGCTTAGTAGAAGCCAAACTTGTACTTACTCACGAAATGTGATGGAAAAAAGCAGAAAGAGTGAATTGATCGTCCATCCATTCAAATCCAACTACTGCAGTACTCCAATTTTTCCTGCAAGACCTCGAGGTTCTATACCAGCCTTGTTATTATTCTGCTGTTTGCTTACCAATTACAGTAGTCTACAGCTACCTAAGTACGTACTCTGGTTTTTGTAGTTAAAATATAATACTAGTTTATAAGCATGCAAGCCAGTTGATAATTTTGATTAAAGTTGCTACGGCTAATTACCATGTGCAAATGCTAATACAAAGTACATAATGCAAGACTTCAGCTTCAATGCAAGAAATTAATTTATATTCTCTGAAAGCTATTTAATTAAGTTTGATTTTGGAAACTGAAGTGTTCTACTAGCTGCAGCCAGCTGCACACTAACTATCTCTATCTCTGATTCTCTGATTATGAAGTTCTACCTATCACCAAAAATCTGAAATGACAATGAAAGCAGCTAGCTAAAATATAAATTGCAAAAAATCGTGGTGATAAGAAACTTTTCATAAGCTTAGTTTTCGTACAGCACACTTATTATCTTCAATTAGAGTTAGGTGCCCTCCAACAACCACCATGGATCAGTGCAGATGTGATCATAACTCTGCATTAGGTAGCCATTATCGATAGGGGTGCATGCCCTCATAAAATTAGCCAGCTGAGATTTAACTGCTCGAACACATAAATGAACAATGCGCGGCTAACGGCTAACGTAAAGCTGGTTTTGGTACTATCAAGAATTCCCAGAACTAGAATGAGTGCAGTAACGGACGGTGATTGAATCAGGTTTACGATGCAGTAGTACGTGCAAGGAACAACATGATGAGCTGAGCGTAGAAATGAAGGAAAAAATGACTTTATCTTGGACAAAGGAACAAAGTCGGCATGAGTTTCATCTTTCTTGCCGCTTAAGCCTAATATATTCAGCAAATCCATGAGTTTAATTAGTTACCTGGAAAAGTAAAAAAGAAGAAACAGAACAACGTAGGTTATAGGAATTGAAACTGAACGCCCCATTGTTTTCCAAGCTAGGAAAGTATACAGCTAGCTACGACCCCACCTCCTTCTCCCTCATTCTCTTCCCCTCCACAACCTCTATATAAACAGCACCATTGCCATTCTCTTTGCTCAAAGCAACCTGAGCTCATCATCAATCAGTTCATATCATTAGCATATCTTCACTCTCAATATTTCAATGGCCTCATCAGGATCTTGGACGTCAAGGCAGAACAAAATGTTCGAGAATGCTCTAGCAGTGTATGATAAGGACACCCCGGATAGGTGGAACAATTTGGCCAGAGCTGTGGGTGGTAAGACAGCGGAGGAAGTCAAGAGACACTATGAAAGGCTTGTCGAAGATGTTAACCGGATTGAGTCCGGCGATGTGCCATTGCCAAACTACAGCAGATCATCAAAATCTGGATCTGCTGGGAGCAACAAGTCAGGCTACACTAATTCCATGGACATTGACGAGCAGAGGTACGTACTACTACGTACTTACTTACGTAGTATAATACTATAATATATATATATATGTACATGTACGTAAGCATCTATAATCGATAGTTTTGCTTCTTTTAGTCCTTTAGTTTTTGAAAAGAAAGCTGATCGATCATATTGGTTTTACTTCCTGCAGGTTCAAGAGTCTGAAAATCTAGTGAAAATCGAAGAGCTTTCCTGCAGGTTCAAGAGTCTGAAAATTCCAGTGAAACTCGAAGAGTTGATAAAGAGAAACATGAACCAAATCATCCGTGACGAGTGGGATAGTTAATAAAGAATGTGACATTTCAACATTTAAGACAGCTGCAAGAGTTGAATCAAATGTGATTGCTACATTTCCATCTTATGAATTTGTTATATACTGTACTTACATATATGTTCCAAATATATATTTTCCTTCTCATCAGATCCTTCAAAATGTACTGAGAAAAAAGAACCCATGTCGTTGTTTTTCACCTAATATATCAAATCCTTATTAGTATGTTCACGTTAACTTTTGTTTCTTAGCTAAATTAGGGGGAAGGAGAAATTGATACTGTTTAAGCTAGCTAGCTATATATAGTTACCTACTCATTGATAAACAACACCGAAACCATATATAAACGTGCTATGGTGATCTTAATATATATTTACTGAGAATATTAATTGATGCTTTCATTCAGAACCACCCATGGTGCTCACTTTTCAAATTGTCGGAAAGAAACGACATATTCAACTACTTCAAGTTTGAAATATTTCCGTTCAGCTTTGAAATTAATCATTATAGGTAATGATCTTCGTACCAAAATAAGAAAATATTTTATTGATCTTTTTTGGTACAAATGAATCCAAGGGGAATAATACTTCTCTAAAGTTTGAATGTGGAGGTAAATGAATCATCCGTATTTTCATCGAACATTACTAGAACTAACATGAAAATTGAGAGGCTAATAATTTATTATTTTTTTGCCTTGAATCCGTTCTTAAACTTGGTTGTGTTCGATTCTTCCATGAGTTGTGATGTATAGACATAGAGGTCGTGAGTGAACACGTTGATTAGTTGTTTTACTAACTAGTAAACTCTTATGAAAGTTTGAAACATAATTTCACACATAAAAAGGTGAAGAGAGTAATTTCAGGACGGTGGACATCCTAAATTCAAAAGATATAAAGTTCATTTCTAATTCAAAGACAATGCAAGAAATGAATTTGAATGTATTTATCATTATTTCATTGGAGATTAATGTTTCAACTCTACTATGGTCATTGTCTAGTTTCATCTTTCATGTGTTCTCTAAACTATGTTCGAACCTCGAGCTGTTGAAATTACCGGGCAATATACGTGGCTCAATGGATAGTTGGAGCATTTTACATTCCCAAAGTGATAAACTTTATGATTAAGTGATATGGAGTTCACATCTAAAACCAATTAACAATGGATGAAGTGACCAAAACCCTGATTTATATTCTCAACACGGCCCCGCACATGTGGCGAATTTTCAAGTCATACACGTGGATAACATTTTGGGTGACGTGGAGTCCGTGTTACCATTTAGACTTCACACGTGGACGTGGGTAACCCGCTCTGATACCATAATAAAGTGATATGAGGTTCACATTCAAAACAAATTGGTAATAGATGAAGTAGCCTAAACCCTTATAAACCCACAGACTATGTCTCATTTCCTCATGTGAGATGTGTATTCTCAACACGCTCCCGCAAGTGTAGCGAATTTTTAAGTCATACACGTAGACAACAATTTGGGTGACGTAGAGTCCGTGCGGCTATTTGAGTTTCACACGTGAATGTGGGTAACCCTCTCTAATACCATGATAAAGTGATCTGAGTTCACATTCAAAATCAATTATCAACCGATGAAGTGACCAAAAACTCTGATTTATATTCTTAACACTTTCTCTGTCTACTCTGATTTTACGATGGTAAAAGAAATTGACTTGGGTAAACGGCTTTAAACGAAAGCATTAAAAAAACGACTATAAAAGAGGCCAGAAATCCTGCTCGCTCATTTTCCAAGTGTTTTTGGTGTCTGATAGACTGAGACTCTGAGAGCAAAACATGGAGACCGATTCTTCTCCTTCGTTCAAGGTACATCCCTCACTCTTTCTCCTTTCAGTTCCGTCCTTCTCATTCCTCAATTCCAATCTCGGAGCACAGCTTAGGGTTTTGAAGCTCGATATTAGGGCGCTGTTTGGTTGCAGCTCCGAATTTGTAGGGCGATAATAACGTGTATATGTTTTGTTGTGTTGCAGATAATCTTGGGGTCATCGTCGACAGCTCGCCGGAAAATTTTGGCTGAAATGGGATATGAGTTCACACTCATGGTACCGCTACTTCATTTTCTTATTCTATGAACTGTTTAGTACGGTGTCGTTTTGATTGATTTAGAAATTGAAGTCTATAGTATTGCATAGACTGCAGACATTGACGAAAAAAGCATCAGGAAGGAGAAGCCAGAGGAGTTGGTTATGGTTCTTGCCCAGGCAAAGGTGTGGTGTTCGTTATAATATCGCAAATTTTGTCAGTTAGTGTTGGATATTGCTGCCTTACTTTATATATATATATATATATACTGTTATAATTCCTTGCTACTTTGTATATAATTTCAATTGGTACATGCGCTACGAAATATATTAGTAGCTAAATGAGGTTGAAAGCTAGCCTATAGTGTCAGTGCTTAGTTAGTTAGTGTGGGAAATGTTGTGATAAGATTGAGCTACTGATTTTGTTGCTTTCTGTTTTGGCTGATGTTTGATTAGAGGGGCCTATTACTTTTAAGCTCTTATACTGGTTGAATGTGACTTGCATCTCAGGCTGATGCAATCATATCGAAAATACAAACTGCACATAGTAAAGAGAAGGATGCTGAACCGACAATTGTAATTGCGGCAGACACAGTATGTTTTCTTTTGTAATGTCTTGTATATTGATTCACCAGAAAAAATAGATATGCCAATGATCTTTCTGTCTGATGACAGGAAGCATCAAAGGTTTAGTATCACCTAGGGCCATTTATGGAGGATACATTAGGGGTTTTTTATCGCTGAAGTATCATGTTTTATAGTCTTGGGTTCAGCACATAGATCCCTAACTCCTTTTGTTCTGACCTCCATGTAGCTGTAGCTGTAGCTGTTTTGTTTATGCTTTTTTTGTGTGTGTTACTGCTCTCTGTCGTTGCAGTTATGTTCTCATGTTGTTATCTTGTTATTGTCATTTCTCAATAAAACTGCTGGTTTCTGGTAAAATGAGAACTTACCTGTCTTAGCTGATGGAATCTTCTCAGGCAGAAGCCATCCAGCCTAAGCTCCCAGTTGGTGATTATGTAAAGGATGCTGAACCAACGCTATTAATTACCTCTGATCAAGTATAAACCGCATCTTTTAACATATAGTTTCTATATCTTTGTCATATGAGTTTTGCATGGTATAATCTTTTAAAGAACAAACCAAAATGCATATATCAAAAAATTTCCACATTCTTTTTTATGAGCTGAAATGGGATGGAGTAAGAAGTTTTAGTTTCAAGATCTTATGCTAGATTACTTGCTGGGGAAGATCTATTTATGCCATCATAAATACATCATAACCATTTTTGGCCCCTCTCTTTTCATGCCACTTGATCCAGTTTCTCAAAAATGAACTGCGCACTTTAGCCTTAAGTAGATGGTTTGTTTCTTCTCATGTTATTTGGTTATGGAGTATCTGCACTCCAGATTATATTTTGGATTCTAGGAAACATTAAAAGAGTATTGACAATACCCATTTTCTTTTCTGTCTAAGGACCTTCTGCTCATGTGTCCTTGAACATAAATGGCTTCCTGGTGTTCCAGCTTGTTAGTGAAAGTAGAACTATAGAATTATCCCCTATGCATTGAATCTTATATTTGTTGTTACTTACTCTTATTTTAAAATTATGTGGAGGTGGTAGTCTATGAAGGTGTTGTCAGGGAAAAACCATCAAGCAAGGAAGAAGCCCGACAATTCTTGAAAGGTTGTTTAATGGTTGATTCCAGTACATGTCCCTGATTTTTACTTTTTGACTCTGATGAATTCACTTACAATGATTTTCAGACTATTCTGGAGGACACGCAGCAACAGTGGGATCTGTGCTTGTTACAAACCTTAAAACAGGATTCAGTAAAGGAGAATGGGATCGAGTGGAGGTACCTTTCCTTCTTATTTCATTCCTTAGTTCTTTATTTTTTTTGAAGTGTAGCTTCTAAATTATGAAATTGAGTAGCTTTTGTGCAACATTATGGCAATGGCCAGACATGTGTTTAATTTGAGGGTAATACCTGTTTGATATATTTTTTGCAGATCTACTTCCATGAAATACCAGATGAAGCCATTGAGAAGCTGGTATGAGTTGTTTTATGCGTTGTGGTTGTTTCACTTCTCTCTTTGGTGACTACAATTGAACTTCATGTATCCATGTCAGCTTGAAGAAGGGACAGTGCTCAAAGTTGCCGGGGGACTAATAATAGAGCATCCTCTGATTCTGCCCTTTGTCAAAGAAGTGGTTGGTTTTCTAATCTAAACTATGTTCAAAGCCGTAAATAATAGTCGTAGCGGCACCATATTTGAAACTTGGTATATGTGAAGCAGTAGAAACAGAATGACCTATATTGTGTGACATACTCTAATCCATTTCAAGATATTATTTGGCTGTATATTCATTCATCCATAAGTCTCTACCCTTACTAATTAACATGCTAATATGTGTCACTTAGGATCCATTGTCTTGATAACTAAATTTGAATTACGATACCTCTTGCAGGTTGGGACTACCGATAGTGTGATGGGACTTCCGAAACAAATCACGGAGAAACTTATTAAAGAAGCCCTGTAGCTGCAGTAGCTGATTTGAGAGTACTCTTGTTACCTGGTTTCCATCTAATCGGCATGTCCTTGTATTCAATCTAGTCTGGTTTCCAATCTAGCATTTCAGAAACTCGCTAAACTATCCACTCTTCATTAGTATGTGCAATTTTTTTTTTTGAACTAGTTCTGCTTATTTAAACAAATTGTTTCCTCTCTACTTCTTATCGTATAGTAAGACACATCCATGATCCACCCAACTTAATCGCACCTCTCTCAACATAGTTGAAGTTCTAGCCGACCTGAGATACAAGGTAACAGTAAGGTCCTTTTCTTTGGTCTCAACTCTGAACAAGGAAATAGTATAGTAGTTAATTGGTAAGATTCTTTGTTTTCCTCATCTTGTTTCTATTTAAATTCAGGCGGCGGTGATTTTTACTTGGTCAGCCACTGACTAGTCAAGCCTGGGCGGTGGGCACCAGCTATATTCGTATTATCCAGGTTTCCCACGCAACTGTTATTTAACTGTCAAACTCAACCACCCCCATCCTTCTCAACCCTCCGGCATCGGAAAAGTCCAACCCCTCCGGCCTCTCGGACTCGTTGCCGTACGGCATTTTTATTTCTATATACAAAAATAATAATAAGACACGGTTAGTAAAATCTATGGACGCGCGTGATTGAAGGCTAGTATATCTCGTCTATTATCTTATACTCGTAGCTGTCATTTCCCTCCGACTCTGTCGCCTACAGTGCGAGTGCGACCAAATCTAAAAGCAGAGCACTTGTTTTTTGAGTAGTTTCTTTCCAGACTCGCAAGTGGGCCATGGACCAAGGCGGCCCAGCCCACGTCGCCGGCGGCGGCGGAGCAGGAGCAGGAGGTCAGGTCGGAGTCCGGATCCACCAGAGCCGGCGGCTGCCGGATTTTCTCCAGAGTGTGAATCTAAAGTACGTGAAACTAGGGTACCATTATCTCATCACCAATCTCTTGACCTTGTGCTTCATCCCCTTAATCATCGTCACCTTAATCGAGGCCTCACGGATGGACCTCCACGGCCTCCGCCACCTCTGGCTCCACCTCCAGTACATCCTCGTCGGCTTCATCATCTTCTCCGCGGTCCTCGTCTTCGGGTTGACCGTCTACATCATGACCCGGCCCAGGCCCGTTTACCTCGTCGACTACTCCTGCTACCGCCCGCCCGATCACCTCAAGGCTCCCTACCAGCGCTTCATGGACCACTCCCGCCTCACCAAGGACTTCGACGAGTCGTCGCTCGAGTTCCAGCGGAAGATTCTCGAGCGCTCTGGCCTCGGGGAAGAGACCTATGTCCCCGAGGCCATGCACCACATCCCTCCGCGGCCGTCTATGGCGGCCGCGAGGGAAGAAGCCGAGGAGGTCATGTATGATGCTCTTGATAATTTATTTGCTAATGCAAATGTGAAGCCCAAGGAGATAGGGATTCTAGTGGTGAATTGTAGCTTGTTTAATCCGACGCCGTCGCTGTCGGCGATGATTGTGAATAAGTATAAGCTCAGGGGGAATATTAGGAGTTATAATTTGGGAGGGATGGGATGCAGTGCTGGAGTTATAGCTGTTGATCTTGCCAAGGACTTGTTGCAGATTCATAGGAATACTTACGCTGTTGTGGTTAGTACTGAGAACATTACTCAGAATTGGTATTTTGGGAATAAGAAGTCTATGTTGATACCGAATTGCTTGTTTCGAGTTGGAGGGTCTGCAGTTTTGCTGTCAAATAAGGCTGTGGATAGGAGGCGGGCTAAGTACAGGCTTGTTCATGTTGTGAGGACTCATAAGGGTGCGGATGACAAGGCGTTTCGGTGTGTTTACCAGGAGCAGGATGATCAGGGGAAGACTGGTGTTTCTTTGTCGAAAGATTTGATGGCCATTGCCGGTGGGGCGCTTAAGACTAATATAACTACTTTGGGGCCTATTGTGCTTCCGATAAGCGAGCAGCTGCTGTTCTTTTCTTCTCTGGCGGTTAAGAAGCTGCTGAATGGGAATGTCAAGCCTTATATCCCGGATTTTAAGCTGGCATTTGATCATTTCTGTATACATGCTGGGGGAAGGGCTGTGATAGATGAGCTGGAGAAGAACTTGCAGTTGTTGCCAATACATGTGGAGGCTTCTCGGATGACTCTGCACCGGTTTGGGAATACTTCATCGAGCTCCATTTGGTATGAGTTGGCCTATACAGAGGCAAAGGGGAGGATGCGCAAGGGCAACCGTGTCTGGCAGATTGCCTTTGGGAGTGGTTTCAAATGTAACAGTGCAGTCTGGGAAGCTCTGCGGAATGTGAAGCCATCTCATAATGGTCCTTGGGAGGACAGCATTGACAAGTATCCTGTGAAAGTAGATTCATAGCAATAGCATTTTGGGAAGACTCTCCATTCAGGGTACTCTCTTGCATTTTTTCCCCTGCAGTTTTTAATGTTGTACTCTATTCTGTTCCTGCTGTATGTGTAGTTTGATGTCAATTGTGGCTTTTCTCTGCTCGAGTTCAGCATTCGTTGCATGGGTTTGTAGCGAAATAAGTCCAGAAATGACCATTTTGAATGGTCCTGTATCTCTATTTTTAATGTCCAGGCATAGAGTTTAAGCTTTAATAGTAAATGAGATCTATTCATTCAGATAAACATTGTGTGAATAATGTCAAATTTGCTTTGACAAGTAACCGTTGCACCTTAGTCCTGAGTTTGGTAACAGTACATGTATTTGATCACTATGGAGTGTTGGTCTTTATTCTAGAAAATGGGCAAATGCAGCACATGATCGACATACTTGAAAGACATGAAAGATAGCTTGTTTTTCCTTTTCAAGATTGAGACACAGGAAGGAGACATGGAGCTATCTCGAATCGGAGTGTATGCGTGTGCTGCACGTTGCCTGTCTATAAATTTTATGTTAAATAGAGTTTGGACTATAGCCTAGCTACGAGGCTCAACCGCACACCGGTCTGTAAATTGATTTCAACTAACAGATTGGGGGTTTATCTATATATCTTCAATTCTGTCATGTAAAAATAGAGCGATTGGAAATTCTGAAATACTGTCGTGCTAGAGCTTCCATCAGTACCATACTACCGAGGTTCGAAAAAGCGTTAGACATTATGCAGGCGGATGGTTACCTCCTAGCGCCTAGACGGCTAGACGGTCTCCTAGGCAAATTATTAAATATTTATCTATTTTTATTCATGTATTTAAACTATTTATATGATTAAAAATATATAATAATGCTCACTATTAATTTTCAAAATAGTCTAAACTCAAAATTACTATTACTTAAGTTCAAAGTCCATATAAAAATATTAAAATAAAAAATAAATTGTAAAATAAACGCAAGACTAAATCTCAAGTTCTTCTCTAAATCTTTTACTAACTTCTTCCTATCGTCCATATCTATTTTTCTTTCCTTATTTTCCGTGTCATCATTTGAAATAAAATCTTCATTATGAAGTTCTTTTACTTCCACTGCGTTTTAATTTTTTTTATTTCTAAAAGTCCACCGATTTTAACCGTCACGGATCACCAAAAAACGCCGTGGACTGCTTAAGACTGTTTAGGCGGCTGCCATATCCCTAGAACGCCACGGATGACCGAATAGACAAAAAAACGTGGCAGTGACCCACCTCCCAGCGATCTAGAAGCCGTTGTTTAGAACAGTGCATACTACTGACACAACTCCTGCCCGTTTAAGGTGTATGAGGATATGCTGAAGCTAAACAGGAACTTTGATAAGCTTAGGGCATGGGGTTAATGTTGTTAGCAGCACAAAGGGATAAAACCCTAAACCCCTGGCAGATTGACATGTCATGAACTTACGATCCCCATGATCTTCTCTGCCCCTTTTTTAATATATAAAAGGCAAATCTAATCTTCTGCAAGACATGTTATATGATGTGTATAGGGAGACTAGTAATTCACGTCTACCAGTCATTTAAATCAGCTTGATTTCCTTGTCACTTTCAGGTGGATTCACAGTAGACTGATTGGTAAGGATGATGGCTCCCACCTTCTGATCACCTAAATTTTAAGAACAAGTTGCTCTGCCAAATCGTAACCGGTGCGTTTCAAATGAAACTGATCGAGCTCGTAATGGAAAGCTCGAAAAATCGATTTAATGAATTTAATAAATTATTCGACAATGTTGTGTTACAGCCGACTGCAGAGAAGAACAATGAATGTAGCAATAAAAAACGAAGTCCCGTGCATTGCTGGCGGAAGGTGGTGCCTGCTTTTATGCCACAAAAAATATGCACGCTCGATGCCACAGTTTCTGTAGGAATATCTCAAAATGGTTTTGCAGAATGCAGAATTGGTTTCTTGTAAAGCGATATGAGAGAAGGGGAAAGGAAACCTCATCTGAAGGAAAACTGAATTTCTTCCAGAGTTCTGCCCTTTGTCTCGGGGACGAAAATGTTAACAAATACAACAGTGAAAGCGCTCACAACCATATAAATGGTGAAGGTCCCTGTTCAAAAATGGAAGACAAGTCCCATTAGCCTGAATCACTGAAAGCTAAGAAATCTAAAATCATAACACTGGGAAGGAAGCACTCCAATGAATAACAAATGAAAACACAGAAAACACTAATAGCATAGGCAACATAGCGTGGAAGGGGGGAGAGAATGAGATATACAAACCTCCACTATTCCATTCTAGTAGCAAGTTCGCAGTCATGGTGACCACCCAGGATACAGACCAATTGGCAAGTGTTGCTACACTTCCAGCAAGGCCTTTAATATTAATCGGAAGAATCTGCATTGCAAAAAAACACTGTAATAAGTACTAGCCAAAGAAGGAAAAACTCTGTAATAACTCTGTAAGAAGGTTTGGCATAGAAAGGAGACTAATCAGCTACCGCATGACCTTGAAGACATCTCGAGTGTGCCAATGCAAACATCTATTACCAGAATGTATAGGAAGAGGTATGTGGCTAAAATTGTAAAAGAATGAATAGGCAGATATTCGTTCATGTTTACATAGATATCTCTTGCAATCGTACAAAGAGAGCATATTTATTTATCAAAAAGCTACATCATGTACATACCTCAGACATTATGATCCATGGAATAGCTCCCATACCCAGAGAGAAGGCAATTACCATGGCCTGCAAGAATAGTGCAAGAATTTACGGGCAGAAAAGGAATGGCAATCTTCTCATTGTTATTATAATTAAAGAATATACATACCACAACTCCGACCACTGAAATGATGCTCAACACACTATAAAAACCGGAATCAACCACTGCATATTCCTGGAATCAGTGGAAACTACTTAGGAGATATACAAGAGAAGCATAAACCCCACAAGATTTCTCTACAAACATGAGAGCTTAAGTACCTTCACATAGAATGCTATAGAAACAACTAGGAGGCTAATTGTCATTCCAGCGGAGGAGATCTACGACAGAATGTGTAAAATATCAACACTTCTATGAATGATTAACTTCATCATTACCCAAAAGTGACGAAAATAAACTCACAATAAGCAGAAGTCGACGGCCTGCTCTATCCACCAACCAGGTAGTCACACCGGTTGCTAATACCTAAATTCATACAGATCCTTGTTAGAATAAGAGTTTGAAGATATTGGAGGAAAGGAGAAGTCGAGTTTCAATTTATTTTCATGCTGTACCTGAACAGCACCAAGGCAACATGTGGCTGCATTACTTGATGTAATCCCTATGAAGAAAATAAAAACTCATGAGACTTTTCATGTGAAACAGATAGCTGATTCAGAGTCACCTTTCTTTAGAATATACAGTACACGCAATTTGTACAATATTTAATAGTAATCCAAACTTGAATTTTCAGATAAATGAGGAGACACTCATTCGTGTCAACTTAGTGCTTACCAGCAGTTTCAAATATGGTACTGGAATAGAATAGAACACCATTAATTCCACTAAGCTGTTGAAGAACGAGTAATCCAATTCCAATCTGCAGGATAACATTTAGTAAGAACAGTTGTGGTTCAATTTAGACATCAAGTTTGAACATCAACATACTAGACAGTAAATCAATGTTTTGAACTAAAAGAAAAAAAGAATTAATGTTTTGAACTGTAGTTAGTACCATCAAAGGAAGCCAGTATCTTCTTTGTTTGAGTTCTGCAAACCTTATTGTTGTTCTTCTGGTTGTTGATGCCAAAGATCTCTACACAATATATAGAATAAAAATTACTTAAAGAAATAGTTTTCCTACCGTTCAGTACTTTTGAGGATGAAGAGTGGCTTTTACCTTTATCTCATTCACTTCAATAGAAATATCAGTGTCAAATCCACGCAGAACTTGCAAAGATGCCTCAAAATCCTCTGTCATTCCCATTTTTGCCTGTTGGGTGTTAAGACCAAGAGAAACAGAAATATTATAGATTTATCCCCAACAATATAAAAAGCAAAGAAGGAATATCCACTTTACAACTTACCAGCCATCGAGGCGATTCTGGAATGAAAAAGAGCCCAGGTATCAATATCGTACAGGGCAATATTCCTGGAAATTAACAGGGTAGGAAAGGTTAATCAATAGAAGACTGCTTATTCAGAAAAAAGGTCCTTGGTTGAATAGGATAAACATTCAATCATATTATGATCACATAATGAAAATCTGCTCTAGCATTTCTCATTAGTATTGGCAAGCAACGTAGTTCATCATCCTTTCAAGACAATCGAAGTTAGAAAAATCGAACACCCATCAACTAAGTAAAAACAGATTGGAAATAATAACGCCATAATACTCATGACAAGTAATGTGAACAGCAGAACAAAATAGAAAATTACCCAAAACTGCAAGATATCTCCATTGAACAAAAAGTCCAAGCAGATAAGCCAGCAATATCCCAATGGTTACGGAGAGCTGCAGAGCAAAGATTATATTGTGATTAGTAATGTAATAGAGTAACTAGCCGAATACTCATTTGAGAATAGCCAGTACGCAAAGGCAACCTGATTGACTGAACCCAAAGCGCCTCTCAAGTTTTGAGGTGCTATCTCTGCAATATATACAGGCACCTAACAATATGGTCACCAAGTTAGTTTTCCTCACAATAATTCTCTGAATAGTTCCAATAAAAAATCACCGCATTGAAGGATCATTACCACGTACGAGATTATCCCCACGCCAAAACCTTCCAACAACCTTCCCATATATAGAAATGAAGAATCCTACAGAAACAAAGCAACTATTAGACAGACTGTCCTGGATTGCATTTGGTACTAGTCTACATTTTAATGAACATGGAAACTTTGGAAAGTCAGGTAAGTAAACTCACTTTGGCAAAGGATATGGTGAGCCATCCGATAACATTAGGAATCGCAGCAATCATTAAAGACTGCAATAAACACAAAATTAAGATAAAGATTAGTGCACAAAGACAGGAAGATGCGGAATGAGAAATACCAGGACTAAGTGATAAAGAGATTCTCACCCCTTTCCGCCCAATATACTCAGAAATCTGACCACTGGCTATAGCCCCCACCATGGCACCCACATTTGATAAAGAACCAAACAGCGAAAACTGAACCACATAACCAGCTATCAGAAAAAGCTAAAACACAAACTAGGAATCATGAAAACCAAAACTCCAAACTAACAAGTTGCGAGATTCAAACCTCCGACACTGAGAGTCCAAGATCAGCGGTGATTGCTGATTGGGTCGGAGAAGAATACCCAGACTGCAACAAACAAAAATATCAAACCGAAAATTATTCTCATTTCTTAGTAAATAAATAAACCCTGACATGATATATGCTTACAGTGAAGCCGAATTGGATAGGACCAAGAGCCACAATAAGAACACAAGCCACAACAGAAACGGAGCTATCCCTCATGACCTGAGAAGAGCCCATCATACTGGACTGCCGGGAACCCATACGGTACCAGCTCCCAGTATGAAGAAAGGGCTTCCTGAGATTCCCACTCCCTTCTTCACTGTCACCATCCCTGAAACTCATTCTCTAGCCTTCTCTGCTCCGGTCAGAGAAGCCAAGACCAAACGCACCAGAAAGGTGTTTGATGAAATGCCTCACAGAAAACACGAGGCACCAGATGAAGAAGAAGAAGGAGGAGAAGGTTTGTATATCACTTGGTTATTGAATCGTCGCGTCATCTGTTTATCGCGGTGTGGTGAACCTCTGGGCTGTAAGTCCCCGTCTACACGCCTCGTCGTTACCTCCAGTGTCACGATTTTACTGTGTTGCCGGCTTTCTCCTGCCGCCACGTGGCTTATGATGACTGAACCAAGCGAGTGTACACGCCTTTGGTGGCGCTAATTGGCTTGACTGTCAGTAAGCCTATCTGTAATCTTGACCGTTTGTGCTGTTTTTTTTTACTCTAAATTTGTCCTGAAAAATAAAAATTTGCTAGTCGAATCCAATTTATATTCATATTCGTATCGAGTTTGTGGATATAGTTCTATTAGTTTAGTGAATCCTCGTGGCTCTCATTATTGAATCCAAAATCCAATAATAATATCAATGTCTTGGCTCGATTTTTACCAACTTGTAGATTAAAATTAGGCTACTTTCATTTCACTGAATAAATAAGAAAATATGATCTGTTATACCTAACGGTCCTTACTTGTTCAAGCATCCTTTTCTGGGTTCATCATTGGTTCAGATATTATTGTTGATGGAAATTGTATATTCGCGTGTTAAATAAGGCATTATAAGTCGGAATGTTTTTACTTTTTACTGCATCGAGCTTAAGAGAGAAACAGGAATTTGCATTATGCACGTGGATACCAAACTAGCACCAACAACATTTGGTCGACTTGTCTTTGTCCAGTGAACTGGACTTTGAATAGTGAATGTTGAAAGCTGGTACTCCATTATTATGTAGCTCAACACCAACTCAAGTTTTTCAAGCTTACCATCCCTTCAAGGTGGCCGGAGATTGGTTGGGTGTTGGATGGCATGTCTGATATCTTGTAATGCAACTAGGGTGTAAGTATGAAAAAATATTGGCCTTATTCCTATTTGACAAAACATGGATTTGGGCTTGAAGATGGGTTGTGTCAACATTGGTTTCGTTGGGTTTGTCAAATAAAACCCAAGATGATGATCTCTTGGCTTATGTTGGATGCATTCATCTCTACTTCATATTAGGTTCATGTTGGATTCATCTGAAATCATCCATGCATTCATGATTTTTGCAAGTAAAAAACATTCTTGCGTTGTTATATTTGTTTAATCATAATTTTTGAACATCAGGATAACACATACCCTTGATATCCATGTGTACTTAAAGGGCGAAGAATTTATCATAGTCTTATTCACCCCCCTCTAGGACTTACATAGAGATGACAGAAGCGTGAACATATCGAGTCCGTCCCTCCCTTGTGACGAGGACATCTTTTTGTCCGTGATAAACTTTGTATAACCAATTTAGTGTTTTATTGCGTTCATCAATCAACTGAGTAATTTCGCTAGTGGTGTTAATACATGAAAAATAGTAATAATAACTATGTACATGTCCGACCAACGACGAGTCTATTTGTCCACACAATAGTGTTCACTTAGTCAGTAATTAAGCAAGAAATTCATGTTCAACTACCCTTAGATTTATATCCAAAAAGGTTAAGAACAAAACATCTCAACTTAAAAATAATTCTCCTTGTCATTGGATGTAAATACAATGTAGTTGAACACGAAATTATTAGTCAATTAGCTATGAAGCACGGACAATAGTGTTCACTTAGTCAGTAATTAAGCAAGAAATTCATGTTCAACTACCCTTAGATTTATATCCAAAAAGGTTAAGAACAAAACATCTCAACTTGGAGAATTATTCTCCTTGTCATTGGATGTAAATACAATGTAGTTGAACACGAAATTCTTAGTCAATTAGTGACCAAGTGAACATGGCTGATTCTCCACAAGCTTGTGATGATACCTCTTCCAAGTCAAAGGTGTGGACATAATATGTGTTGAGGCCCATTAATTAGGCTCTGCAAGGCTGAATCCTGTAAGCTTGTCCAGTCTAAATGGATTAAACTGCCTTTCTTTCTTCTCCAATGGGCCTAATGGAATCCCCTCTCATGATATACTCACGTGCCGCACGCGCTATAACGGAGCGTAAAACGGATAAACTAGAATTCAAGAATCGTAGTCGCAGTGAGGAAATAGAAGACACGAAATTGTCAAAAAAAAAAAAAGACACGAAGGAGTTACAAGGCTATTGTCCCCTCTTTTAAACTTGTTTAACTAATCGCAGTCAATTCCATACTTCGCTTCTTCCAAACTCTATCTCTCTCTCTCTCTCTCTCTCTCAATTTCCCAGATGATTGGTTTCTTCCCACCCTCCTCTTAAAAACCACCACCACTCCTCCTCCGCCGTCTCCGCCACCCAAACCCGCATTCTATATTCAATCCCTCTCATACCCCATGGGAGAGCAAACTCAGGTCCAAGCCCAATCCCAGCCTCACACCCCTTCTCAATCCCAGACCGAACCTCACTCCGACTCTCCTCCGCCGCCGCCGAACCATGGCTCCATCTCCACCACCACAATCGCCGAACCAACTCCCACCGACCTCACCAATGCTCCTCCTCCTCCCCTAACCTCCTCACCCCCTTCCAAAATCCCCTTCCGCCCCCGTAAAATCCGCAAGCTCTCCCCCGACACCTCCGACCCGACTCCACCTCACCAACAACAAGAACAACAACTCCAACTCGCCACCGTCAGCACCTCCCCCGAGAATCCCAAGCCCAAGCCCAGGCCCCGAAAGCCCAAGATCATCCATTCCCGCCCCGTCCAGCCACGCGCTCTCTCCCTCCCCCGACCCCTCGGCCGGCCTCTCCGCGCCGAGGGCGAAGTCGAATCGGCGATCCGACATCTTCGCAACGCCGATCCGCTTCTAATTCCGTTAATCGAGGCCCACCAGCCACCTCAGTTCGACAACTTCCACACTCCTTTCCTCGCCCTAACCCGAAGCATTCTCTACCAGCAACTCGCTTACAAAGCCGGCACGTCGATCTACACGCGCTTCATCCAGCTCTGCGGCGGCGAGTCCGCCGTCAATCCCGACACTGTCCTCTCCCAGACCGCCGCCCAGCTCCGCCAAATCGGTATCTCCGGCCGGAAGGCCAGCTACCTCCACGACCTGGCCAAGAAGTACAAGAATGGGATTCTTTCGGATGCTGCCATTGTGAGTATGGACGACAAGTCGTTGTTCACAATGCTGACCATGGTCAGCGGCATTGGCTCTTGGTCTGTGCACATGTTTATGATATTCTCGCTGCACCGCCCGGACGTGCTTCCGGTGAACGACTTGGGGATCAGGAAAGGTGTGCAGCTGCTGTATGACCTGGAGGAGCTGCCGAGGCCGTCGCAGATGGACCAGCTGTGTGACAAGTGGCGGCCGTATAGGTCTGTGGCTGCTTGGTATCTGTGGAGGTACGTCGAGTCGAAAGGAGCTTCTTCTACTGCGGCGGCGGTTGCGGCAGGTGCTATAGCGTCAGTGCCGCAGCAGGAGGAGGAACAACAACAGCAGCAGCAGCAGCAGCAGCATCCTCAGCAACAGCAGCTTATGGATTCGCTCAGCAGCCTGATTAATATTGGGTATAACAACTATCACTTGTGCGATAATGTTGATTAATTTGTGTTTGCCTTGGTGTATCTATGATTGCGTTTTGTTGAATTGAAAATGCCGTTTGATCAATTTACTTTAAACATGTGAATTTTGCTGCTGGTTGGTTTTTAAAGATTGTTTCTTTGTTGTTGAATATAGGTTGAATGTTTATGGCAGTCAATCTTGCTATTACTTAATTTACTCGAATATTTGCAGGAACTCAGTAACGATGTTTTTTAAAGTTGGTTTTAAGGAAGGACTGTATTAGTTCTCAGTGGAGAGCTTTCTTTTGTTGTGTGAATTTCTGTTTTTACTGAAAAATGATTTTACCCAAAGCGTGGAATATGCACATTATGGCCTTTGATATATTCTAGTTGTTTGTTGCATGTGCAAGGCTAGTGGAAAATCTTAGTATCTTTATATTCTTTGATGCTCAGCCTCAGTGATCCCTGCATGTCTTTGTTTTAGACCTGGATACATGAGATTTAATAACCTGCATCTGTTTGTTGGTATTATGAATTGGCAACAAGGAATGAAAATATAGCCACTTTTTAATGTAGGTTGAAAAAGAACAGCATCTTAATGTGATGCATTAAGATGTGCCTTTGTGGCCGTTTTATACCAGTAGAGACAGAAGAAACACCTTTTCCCCTTTCCATGTGCAAAATAATAACATAAGAGGCAAAAGTCTTCTTTTGAAATAGGAAATGCACAATATTCAGTTTATGATAATTAAGTTTCTGAAGAAACTAAGCACTCTTGTACATGTTCCTGAACATCGGCATAAATTATTAGAGCATAAATTTGTTCATAACTGACAATGTTAGACACTGTTGTTGTAGCTTACTTGAATTTTATTCGCATATGCACAACTCACCTGTTTTTACCACATAGATTTCATCGGAAACATATTATAACCGGTCAATACAAGATAACTGTAACTGTGCATCATGTTATATGGAAAGGAATTGATATTCTTTGGATTTCAGTTATGTAAGAAAGAAGTCAACACTTAATACCTAGCTCTCCTTTTCCTAATGCTTCATGTCCTTATCATAGGTAAGTTTTCAATCCGTTCTTTCCTCCGAGCAATGCAGCAAGGGAAATATCTAGTCATTTTTCTCATAGGAGCATTTGCTAGACTAAACCATAAAACTGGCAAATTAAGTGTACGAATTGTTTCTCAAGGCAAAGACAATCTATAATCTTTTCCATTTTTACTTCTTTAAGCAATATCATGTGTTTTTAATTTGGTCCAGTTTAATCTTGTGTTTATCTTCATTTTCCACTCAACCAACTACAAACACGCCTCACGACACCTGATTGATTTATGTGTTTTACCCGTTTAGCTAATTTCCTAGAATTCTCGTGTCTTTGTGGGATATCCCAATTGGCGCTTCTCTTTAGTTTCTACTTTCTAGCAGATCGGGACAGTTGAAGAATAAACACAGTAAATGATTGGTCTGTTTATAGAATGGCTAGGCATTACCGATTTGGAAAATTTGTTTTGTGTCGATCTTGGTCAACTTTGTAATCCGATTGGTCCCTTTGTTTTATCCATTTATTCAATTTCTCATGTCAGACAATGTGAGTGATGATATCTGTTTACTTTCTATTTAAGGGCTGAGAAAAACAGTCAATGAAAAAGCATATCAAATTGATTATTCTTGTTCAAGAATGGCTAGGTGTTTCCATATGGCTATGTTGGATCCTGTGTTGATCACGGTTAACTTGAAAGTGATTGGAATTGACATTGTAGCTCCTAATGTAATCTAGATGTCATTTTGTTTTCTTTTCACCTACCTTTCAAGATTGATTTTCGAGTCTTTCTTTGTTATATTTGACTTCTTATAGTAACTTGTTTGGTTCAATGGGTGGTGACGGTATGTTTTTCTTTTGATGCATACTGATGGTTGATTATAGTTAGCTGTGACATTGTTGGAGATAAGGGCAGTTTTACTTTTGCAATGAAGTGTTTTTCTTTTCCTAAAGATGGTGGTGCCATCATTGGAACCCATTTACTGGATTAAGGCCTTTGAATGGTTGATCTGCTCAGCTATTGACCAAAACACTAATTAGGAGCTTTCTGTCTTCTTTGTTTCTACTGCGTATAATGCAGGCATTTTCTATGATTTATTCCTTATATATGTCATGTGGTTCAGGGCCTGTACCTGGGGACCGTGACTGTGAGTGAAATTGTGAAGTTTGTCTGTTACTTATCTTCATCCATTTGGAGCGACAGAAGTACTTAACAGCAGTGCAAGACTGATTATCAGTGTGGAAATATGGTTTTCTGCTAGAAGTGCTGGCATTCAAGGCTTGTGAGGATGAGAGTACATTGATATGTTCAGTAATTATGAGTTTGGATTAATAAATGTCATCTAGGTTTGTTATTTCTTAGTTTGAAAGACATTGGTTTTAAGTTCTCGTACAGGACTTACTATAGACTGCAATGCTTTTGTGCTTTGCCTCTAGGTTTGGCATAAAAAGCACAAAATCATCCTCCTTCTAGATGTATGTGGTATGGCACTCTTGGTGATTGTGGCTCAAGTAGTTAAGTCTACACCACATTACCGATTTTGATTGCCTGAAGCACCCGACATGGCATTTGTGCATTTATGTTTATGTGAACTTTTAGACATTATTTTGATAACCTTTAGATTTTTTTGCACTTTTCTGGATATATGTACAATATTTGGCCTTTTGTAAATAGCATAATTGCAGTGGTTTTGGGTTTCTAGTCTGTTATGCTGTTTGGGTTATGTGATTACGAACAAGAGGATAGTGAGGTGCAAGTCCCTCATGGACAAAACCTTCAATTCATGGAGTCTCAAAAGGTTATGTATTCAGGCTTTGACTGAGTGTTGAGAGAAACTATATGTTTGCTGTTTGAGTTACTTCTACTAGAAGTTTCTGTTTGCAAACTTCATTGTCCTGGGAATCTGTATAGGACAGTTGCTCATCAAAACCTGCTCTTCAATTCTTCGAATAGTGCCAGAGGAAATTGTGTCGGACTGCAATTACCAAACCAACGACCAGATGCCCCTTAATATAATCTTGATTATATAACCCCCTTCTTAATTTGCAGCAAGTGAATTACTTTAAGTACTTGGATATGGAACCATATCTTGTTGAAGGGCTTGAGGCCCAAGCTTGCGTCTTTGATATATTCAAAGAAGCACTTTATTTAGTCTGCAAGAGTCGCAGGTTCATATAGTCTCCCTTTTTCTGTTTCTCAACTTACTATGAAGTATGAACCGCACCTGCAAAGAACCCTCGTTCAAATCTTACAGATTTCCAAAACAAAAAATTCTGATTTTTTCGACTACAATTGGCACAGCGGATACTATAAGTTGGCCCAGATGTTTAACGACTTGACACAGCTGGGAATTCTTTATCTGATTCCTGTTCAAATCCTAGAGCTTTGCAGTGCACTTGTGATCGTCAATTTGGCATCCAAATTAGAAGGAAAAGGGAAGTACGGAGTTTTCCGACGGTTGCAGTGTTACTAGAGCTAAGCGCTTTAGAGGAACTGTTGTCACATCCATCTGGGTACTTTTCTTATCAACTTGTATTGTACTTGGATCATTATGGTTGGTATTAGTATACAATGTTCTATTGAGAAACTTAAGGTACAATGATATGCAGAGTAGAGTGCTATATAAGGCAGCCCGTATGGCACTGCTAGCAAATTACATGGAATGGTATGCAATATAAAACATGTGTTGTGATCTCATCACTGGAAACCACACATGGGGCTAATGCATTGATGCTCTCAGCCTATCTAAGCAGAGGTACGTAGCAAACAGCAGCAAGAACTTGTATTGACACTTCAAGGCTGGCATACCTCTTCTTTGAAAGCTAAAGAGGAATTGTTGCTCAAATAGGCCTTTTAAGTACTGGCATAATGTTGAAGTAGGATGCATCCATGATTTATACCCAATATTGCAAAACACTGATTTAGAGTATTTGAATTGCTGAATGTCTGAATTGGACTAGTTGACAACAGGACCAAAGAAGAGGAATAATAAGAGTATCACAGTTACCATATAAATGATGAATGTGGACTATTTATATGGCTGTTACCATATCAGCGTATTTGAATCACTGATTATGTTGACTACTCTATTACGGACTAAGGAGAAGGTAATGCTTCCAAATAGTTAGGAAAGCCGGGGGGAAACTCAAACATTGAACTATCATCTACACTACCAATGAAAGCGCGGCCTAACGCGTATCCAAGGGGACGTGCCACAAGAACTGCTACCGCATTTCCAACTTGCATGTATCTAAACAGTTAAAAATAAGATGCAAGTATTACAACACGAGCATTTAACCACTTTGAAAATATTTAAACTGAAGAACTCTGCCTGCTAGAGAACTAAGGGGGATGCATCACACCTTTCTTTTAGTGGCCAGCAGAGCTTATAATAATCAGGAAAGCCTTGCAATCTTGCATTTTCACGTACTGTCAGCACCCAATCTTGCTTGCCTGTACAAAAATCCAAATTTTACTATGTATCTCACTCATATACATAATTTACATTTTTAGGTCAAAATATAATGCCACAAATATAGACCATACATGATTATGCGACTTGGCACGAGTCACAACAGTAGATACAATTTGAACCCACCACAGACGTCCAAACGGTCTGCAAAAGTATATACAAAATAGAAGATGATGTTGAGCATATTTTAACACTTTAATTCTGAATCTCAAAAAGCATACACTTACTTGGATGATTTCCCTTCTTTGAATGACATAGCATAATCAGGAACCTATAATTACAATTTCAAGACATTTACGGCAAGGTGGAAAAATTGTTATACCAAAAAGTACAGTAGTGAAGTAAATCACAAAAGAATAACTTCATAACATACTATATTTACCAAAGGATTGCCTGACTTCAATAATACTCTCTTTACATCAGGATCAAAATAAACTGTATTATCAGCAGGATTCACTCGAACCCCTTTCAGGTTTCTGAAACTCGCACCCTAATTAACACATAATTAAGTTCAGATAACATATTTATATCAATTACAGAAACCAAATTTATGTGATCATGTACTAAAGATGAAGAAAGGAATAACCTTCTTCCGGGGGATGCGACATATACGATCATAATCATCATCATTCACTTTAAACGGTCGGTGATCATATAGCGTCGCATTATAAGGCTCACTCCTAGAAGATCCCAACAAATCTGCATCAAGAGAAATATATTATTGTTAGGTTGCTCAACCACCAAAAACCACATACTGTTTCATTTTCAAGATTTGATCTATTAGCACATGTTTCATAACAGTACATAGCTCGTTTCCTATAATTTCTGTATGTCTACATTTAGTTCTGAATTCTGAACATGACCAATTCACAAGGAAAGTAGAGTAATGGACATAGTTTCTGTTGCTACTTAGTTATTTCTAATAATAAGTGGGATGAGGTTCACATCTAAAACCAATTGGTAATAGATAGAGTAGCTCAAACCCTTATAAATCTACAATTTAGGTCCAAATTCCCAATGTGGGTTGTGTATTCTTAACATGTCCCTGCACGTGTGGCGAATTTTCAAGTCATATGCGTGGACAACATTTTGGGTGACGTGGAGTGCGTGTAGTCATTTGGGCTTTTACAGTAAACGTGGATAACCCGTTCTGATACCATGATAAAGTGATATGAGGTTCATATTCAAAACTAATTGGCAATAGATAGAGTGACTCAAACCCTTATATACCCACAAACTAGGTTCAAATTCCCAATATGCGATGTATATTCTCAATAACTAGTTTTAAGAATCTATATCTTCTATGTGTGTACCTAGCTAATTGTAACTCAGCAGTTTCTGTAACCCTAGCTACAAATATTTATGAATGAACTAATGAACCAGAACTTTAAACAAAAATGGATAATTTGTATAGTAATTACTGTTTTTTAATAAAGAGTTGGCCTCGAAGTTATTTTTCCTTCTAAATGTGGCCCTATGTGGGCGCAACAAGCCATTTTTCACAGCTGAGGAGAATGCTGCTGACTGAATTGGTTAATAATGGTGGTAGGGGCTTAGAATTGGGAAAATATCATTATGATTGGCAGGAGGTGGAAGATGCAAAGTATTATACATACATCTAAATCATGTTTACATACGTGCTCTGAGGTTTACTAACCTTAACACCTAATTAATTATTACATCGATCCATACTTTTCACTCGATTGATTTTGTTAAGTCTAATACACATCCTACTCCATAATTAATGTAATATATGATATATCACTGTTATTTCAAAGGTACTTTTTCTTTAAATACCTGCAACAGTAGTATCACAATGTGCATACATTCTTCAACATATACAACAATGTTAAGTGTCAAATCACTAGTTTAGACCAATTGTATCTGTCCATATTTACCACAACTGTCATGCTATTTAACAATAAAATTGGAAACTCAAAGAAGACAGAATAATAAGAACAAAATTCGATCAGTGCAGTCATACAATAAACATAAACAACAAAGCAGCAGCTTACAGTTTTTAACAATGCATAAATCCTCCTAATTAAAGAACAATAATACATACCAGTACATGAGCATCATCTAGATGATATATTAAACCATTGACCTCAGCCTCAGTGAAGTGACGGCGAGCCCGAAGCGGATACAAGTACAATATATCACAATATGAGTTCAATCACAAAGCTACTAAGGCATGACTGTAATAAAGAAGGTAGTACTCAGTAAGCCAAACACTCACCCCTTTCCGTACGATTCCGGCCATCTCCTCCGCCCCTCCTCATCGGAAAGCAGCTCGCCGACGAACGTAGGTTCCGGCCCCTCCACAACGATGTAAGAAGAAGAATCTGCCTCGGCTTTGCATCTAAGACCTCTTAGATGCAGGAGCTGCCTTCTTGCGCGTCTTAGATACCAGAGCTGAAGGCAGAGGCATCTTCTTCTTTTTCTTCTTCTTCCTCGTCTCTGTTAAACAGCGACAAGCCTGGTCCATTGACCAACTGTACCGATATTGTCCCAACTTAGCCACCTCACAAGTATTGAGTTTTAATCACAAAAGACATCGGTACAATTTGGTATTATTCACCCACTTATAATCTCTATTTTATTTGTCACTTCTTAAATATGAGATCTCTTATCTCCAACACGCCCTCTCACGTGCAACCTAATTTTTAGGTCTGCATGTGACAGATTAACATCTCACACACTGGGACGAAACAAACTAAGGTCTATTAACCAATGACACTTGGTGACAATCCAATCGTAAAACTCTCTGATGACATGATAATGGCACCCATCATGGGCCCATGAAAAAGCGACACTCAACTCGAGCCCACGATAGATTGGAAGCGCGACTGGATATGGACCCGCTTTGATACCATGTTAAACAGCGACAAGCGTGGCCCATGAGTCAACTGTACCGATATTGTCTCAATTTAACCACCTCACAGGTGTTGAGTTTTAATCACAAAAGGTCTCGGTACAATTGGATAATCCACTCACTTATAATCTCTATTTTATTTGTTACTTCTTAAATGTGAGATCTCTTCTCTCCAACAGCCTCTCCGCGGTCGATGATCACCGAAGTACCAGCTGGCTTCAGCTCGAGCTCCGGTGCCTCGATTGTCCTCTTCAAATTCCGACGAGGCTTAACCTGCCATGTACGAAATTTTTGGAATTGTTGTGTAGAGAGCGGGATTGCCGACTCGTACGGAAAGTCAATTTAAAATTTAACGACCGTTTCCCTCTCATTTTATAGAACGTTGCGGCAGTTGGGTTGGGCCCTTGTGTGTTGGCCTATGCAGATCGGGTTTCATTAATCTTTTTGGGATGTTGATTTCTCATTTTCCCCTAAAAAAAGAAAAAAGAAAAACTCCAAACTAGGACTATGTCTATATATATTGTGTCATCTCATGATGTAACTGATGCAAGCTTATGATTTGAATCATTTGATGGTGCACGTACGAACCTTTGTAATGAACACTATAAACAATATTGATGACTTAACTATCATGGCCTAATTGGCGTCTCCTTTGAGTTGTAACAATATTAATTAGCTGATATATGTCTTCCTCACATTCATGCACGTACATATGGCTCAACAATTTGGTAGTATTTGATGGAGCTAAAACATCTTCATTATGCCCGTATTCACTATGGTATTCGGGTTTTCTGTTTAAGTCAAGAAGAGGCAACGATATCCCACTTAACTTGAGGCAAAAGTACTTAACAAAGAAAAACCACAGTGAACCGATATGCATCCTTAAAATTTGAATACCACCCTCTGACCCTCATCATCACCAATAAACAATATTTAGATTCATACATAGAAGATCGCTCCATTGTTTTTTTTTTCTGATACAACGATCCATGGCCTTTTAATGTGTTTGGATGTAGTTAAAATGCTAGATAAGTACCTACTCGTGATTGGAATATTCCAGTTCCCGGTCGAGTTTGTTCGTATAACGTTGTTCTACTCTGCAATTATCGCCAACTAACGCAATGGCACTGTCTTCTAGCTGCAGCATATATATCGATCAAGCCAAACCTCAATAATTATACTAGACATAAAAATATATGCTTCAGTATATAAAACTATCTATATGATGCATGCTAGCTCCTGGATGGCTGGATATACAATAAATGTTTTTTCCATCATGTACTTCATTTCAAATATAAATTCCAGGAAGCCTTGACGTTAATCCTAATGTGTATTCCAATTATACTACGGCAGGATAGTTCCCAGGCTTCCAATATCCATCGATATCAACATCAACAATATTGTCCATGCCATCTGCGACAATTTCTCATTCGCAGATTAAAATTAAACTGGGATATACTGATCGAATATTACTTATACTCCTTTCTAGTTTTTGTAGCTAAACTACTGGCTGTAGCTTTTTGCGATTATCCAAATGTCTTCTATAAAATGTCCAAATCTATGGAAGCATGCATATTCAAACCCAGCTAGATAAACCATGAACTACGAAAATTACGACCCTTCCTTCCCGGACCAACCAGTAGTCGACCTCTACCTACCCTTATGGGCAAACCTTCCCACCTTCCGGCACAAACCGGCCTTCATCTGGGTCGAAGATGATTCACCCGATCCAAAATGTAATCAGAACTCAACATCCCTCACATATTCTCAGCTCAATGAGTCAGTACAACACATTTCTCATCACTTGCTAAACACTCAACCACTTGAAAGACGTGACACCATCGTCATCCTATGTTCGCCGGGGCTCGAACTCGTTGAGATCATCTTCGCTAGCCAAAGAGCTGGCCTTTTGGCCTTGCCCATTTCCCCACCTGACCTTTTTTCCCCTAAACAAAACTACCACCATCTTGTAAGAGTACTCTCCCAAACAAATCCCAAGGCCGCCATAGCTCACCCTTCTTACATCAGAGCTGTCCGTAAGTTCATATCATATTCCTCCAATATAAAACTCGTTATCATGTTGGAGAATCTCCACTGGATATCCACTGATGATATCAGAGTAGGAGCGAGAAACTTGAACTTAAAGTTCAGTTCTTCGTCGATCTACGAGGGCTGCAAACCTGACGAGCTGTATCTGATTCAGTACACGTCAGGCACCACTGGGATTCCAAAGCCGGTGCTTGTCACCGCCGGCTCGGCAGCTCACAATGTCAGGACTGCAAGGAAATCCTACGACCTTCACCTGAACAGTGTGATCGTGTCGTGGCTGCCTCAGTACCATGATTGTGGTCTCATGTTCTTGCTGTTGACCATTGTCTCCGGCGCTACATGTGTTTTGACTTCGCCGGCGGCCTTTGTCAAGAGGCCGAGGATTTGGCTCGAGCTTATAACGAACTTCAGCTCCACATGCACTCCTGTTCCCTCGTTCACGCTGCCGCTAGTTATGAAACGCGGCGGGGTGGAAAAGGGAACCCCCATAAACTTGTGGAGCATGAAAAACCTGATACTTATAAATGAGCCCATTTATAAAGACGTGGTGGATGAGTTTGTTGATATGTTTGGGCCTTATGGGCTAAGCCCATCTTCTATTTCTCCATCCTACGGATTAGCAGAGAACTGCACTTTTGTTTCAACTGCATGGAGATACAACTCTTCGAACGTTCCATCTCACCACAAGCTCTTGCCTAGTGCAAGGCTGGGGAATACCGGAGAAGACGACGTTGTTCAGGAGGACATGGATATTGTTGTGGTGAACGAAGATACGTGCGAGGCCGTTGCGGATGGGACTGAAGGAGAGATTTGGGTGTCCTCTCCTAGCAATGCTTCTGGTTACTTAGGACATCCGTCCTTAACTCGCGAGGTGTATTACGCAAGACTTAGAAACAAGGTGAGCAAGTGTTATGTACGGACGGGCGATAGAGGAGTTGTCAAAGGAGAAGAGAGGTTTCTTTTCGTGACGGGGCGGTGTCTTGACGTGATCAAACTTCAAAACGAGAGGGAAATCCATCCTCATTACATTGAAGCTGCAGCTCAGAATAGTAGTCCGGGGCTTATCAGAGCGGGATGTTTGGCTGCGTTGAAGATCGAGAACACGGTTGTGGTGGTTGCTGAGATGCAGAGGAGTGATCAAAATGATGCTAGGGTTTTGAGAAAGATATGTCAAGGGATGAGGGAGGGTGTGATAAAGGAGGAGGGAGTTGAAGTTGGAGTGGTGGTTCTTGTTAAAAGTGGCAGCGTGCCCAAAACAACGTCAGGCAAAATACAAAGATGGGCAGCTAAGGATAGGCTTGTTGGAGGCAAAATGAGCGTTTTGATGGAGATGGGGTTCGGGGTTCATTATACTTTCTCAACTTTTGGGAGAAGATCGCTTGATGAGGGAAGTAGCGAGGGCTTAAAAAGTGAAGAGAGGAAAAGAGGAGGACAGAAAGTAGAAGAGAGAGATCACGAAATCTTTCTCTCATTCTCTAGTGCTACAACTCGTCCCCCCTTGCCTTCTCTTTTGTGAAGATCGATGTAGCTATACTTTTGGTGGGAAGATGAACAAAATTTGTGATCAAATTAAAGATCGATGAATGGGATTAAAGATCGATGAATTGTCTCATTCATCGATCGAGTATTAAACAGTTCTAGTTACTATTTTGAATGAGCAAGTTCCATCAAAAGTGTATACCATAAGTAAACAGTACGTATGATGTATTGCCGTATTGGTAAGTTTTATCTATGCAACGGTTTTCATACGCGTCTTTGTCAAGTTGTATACTGGGGTTTAGAAAAAACCTACTTTATGCAATTAGTATGATCATAACATATGTTATTTATTTAGACGAGAATGACATTGCAATAGTACTTTACGTTTGACGCCTCAACCTCGTCAGTGAGTTGTGTTTGTCTCGTCGAATAATCGATCAATGTACTCATGATTTTCACGCTAATTGTTAGATGTTTGAGATACCCTTAGGTACATGTAGTGATCCTAACCTTTGAGTCAGCTACATGATACCACTGCAACCTACGTTAACCTTTGTTTGATTAGAGACCAAGACATGCAAGAGCTTGCAAGTAAGCAAGAGGCCTCAATTTCCTTTTCTTTGTTTTCATTTTTGGGACTAATTTTTCAAAGAACTTGGGTAATACTTCATAAAACTACTGAATCTAATCATGGAGTTGGATTCGATAGTAGCACGGGTGTAGATATGTATATTTCGCATTTGATGGTTGAAGCTGGCTGGGCTGTACTGCACAACTGGTGAACTGTAAACTGTAGACACCAACAAGTACCAAGCCGTGGAAAGAAAAGCACAAAACAGATTAGCCATCGATTGCATCACAGAAAGGCCTTCTCTTCCTTTCCTACCATGCTTAGGGGCAAGCGTGGTTTCTCTGTTTATGTCTCAGACTCAGACTCCGCACCAATAACTCAAACAAAAAAAAAATTGCAGAGGCCGCACGTTAGAGAGAGAGAGAGAGAGAGAGAGAGAGAGAGAGAGAGAGAGAGAGACTGATGGACGCAGCAGTATATGACTGTGCGAGGAAGAAGACAAGTCCATCACTGTGGACCATCAACAACACACTACAGTACCTTTTTCACTCTTACCCATCCATCTCATCATCTCTTTCTCAACTTGCGCGCTGGGTTCGGAATTACTGGGTTAAGCGTAAGCTTAATACCCGCCATGATTACGCCCTGATTGCTATTAACGGCAATGCTAGGGTTAACAGTTTTGAGTCTTTTGAGTTTTGACCTTAAAAAAGGGCAATTTAGTTTTTTTTAACCAAATAAAGAACTGAAATACCTATAATAAATCTATAAACAACTAATTACTATGAGATTGTTGTGAATCGAACTTATGATATCTCATGTAGCCATCTTATTTACAATGTATATAGCTACAGTATGAATACATACAATAAGTGGGTTTAGTGGTTGGCACGAAGTAATTAGGTATTTGAAGCCGACACAATCTATCACTTATTATTGACCGATCAACTCGTTTGGTTTAGTTCAAGCTAAAATTCTACTAATATATACTACTATTATGTACTCTTAATGTGTAATAAGTCATGTGTAAGTGTAAGAGAAAAAAGAAAAGAAAGAAGTAAATCTAACTAAAAGACATGTGTTAATAACTTAATCAAACTAAAGTGTCTAATGCAGAGTGAGCGAACTCAACACTAATCTCTAGTGTGGATAATTCCGACTGTATATATGTTATTGAGAACAAGTTAAGTTATCTATGAACTTCAGTTAAATTTTGGATATTAGTTAAATTTTAGACATTGATTCTTGCTAAGTTTTTTATATGAGTTTAGTTTGACGATTTTGTGAGATTTTTAGCTGAAAAGAAATGTGAGGAACGCCCTAATTTGGATTAGGAGTGCGTTTTTAATGAAGGAAACAAGAGTGATTACAAGGAAGCCAAAAAAGAACGGGAAAGGGGGGAAATGCTACGTCGCATCAAAGGGCATGAGGTGGTGGTAGAGTAGTACTGGAAATATGCATCTTTGGGTGATGCTGAGGGTGAACTGTGTTGAGATATTTAATGGAAAATAGGGCAATAATGACGGGTGGGGATGGGTCCCACGTGTGGCAGGGCGTGGGAGAGGTCTGAACATGACGTTGTCGGTTTGTTTTGTAATCTGCATACTTAGCCAACAGAGAAAGCAATAGTACACCCTCCCTTCCCCTCCTCTCCCTTCTCTTGGCTTTGCTCTTTGGCCCCTTAACCTCTCTCTCTCTCTCTCTCTCTCTTATTTTTGCCATTGCAGCACTTTGAGGGGACTCGTCTTTCTTAATAACTCATTCTCTCTCTCTCTTATCCTTCTCGCTAGCTCTGGCCTCACCACAAGCAACCAACCTGTCTCTTGTTGGAGCCCCAGAAGCACACACACAACAGTTCAATCCCCCAACCCCAGAAGCTCTCTCTCTCTCTCTCTCTCTCTCTCTCTCTCTCTCTCTCTGCTTAAGCTCCTGATTGTTCTGATGAAGGCCATTAGATGATGTTAAAGCCACTGCATGAGGTTGTCTCTCTCTTTTTCTCCTAAAGCTGTGGGTTGAGTATCCGTTTTGCTATTCATACATCTCATACTGCGTTTCCATTAATCCTGAACTGTGGAAAATAACGGCTATGGGTTCTAATGGGTTTAGCTAGCTTTATAAGTTTCGTTTTGTCCTCCTCTATCTGAAAAACAACCGAGTTCAGCTAGCTAGCTTCATTCTTTTTATGTAAAGCACAAGATCCCAGCTATTTAGCTAGATTTGCGATGCTTTAATTTCCACCAGCTTTCCGTATTAATTAACACAGATTTTACAATCCCTAAAAAAATCATATGGATTTTAGAACGCAAGACAATGAGATGAGGACGTCAGGCTCTGCTGCTTTGAGCTATGGTGGCACTCATTTAACCAAGGAATCATCGGGAGGTGGAGACAAGAGAAGGCTTGGTAATATTCATAATGGCACTCCCACTGCCATCTCTGCTTTCACTGCTACACACCAAACCCTAGACCACCATCACCACCACCCTCTGCAACCTCTCCATGTTCAACCAGTCCAACTACCAGCCGGAGATCTAGATCCAGATCGAGTAGTCGGCTCCACCGCAGTTGCACCCACTAGTGGTGGGCACAAGTCCAAGACACCAACGTCTGCACCAACAACTG
Source organism: Argentina anserina (assembly GCF_933775445.1). Lineage (NCBI taxonomy): Eukaryota > Viridiplantae > Streptophyta > Magnoliopsida > Rosales > Rosaceae > Argentina > Argentina anserina. The sequence continues at coordinate 29,427,286 of NC_065873.1, read as the reverse complement.
GCAATGTTCGCTACCGTGAATGTCTCAAGAACCACGCGGCCAACATCGGCGGCAATGTCTTCGACGGCTGCGGAGAGTTCATGCCTTGCGGCGAGGAAGGAACCCTCGAAGCACTGAAATGCGCGGCATGTGATTGCCACAGGAACTTCCACCGTAAGGAGGTGGACGGCGAGACAACGCCGTTCGGGCCCGGGTCCAGATCACGTAGCATAATGCTGAGCCCTCTCCAGCTCCCTCCGCCGCTGCCGTCCCCTTCCTCGGCTCTCCACCATCACCGGCACCAGAAGTTCTCGATGGTTCAACCCATGAGCATGGCTTTCGGAGGAGGTACGGAGTCCTCAAGTGAAGATCTGAACATTTACGACAATGTGGATGGAATAGGAGGAGGGTCAGCGCCGCCATTTAGCTTGTCGAAGAAGAGGTTCAGGACTAAGTTCACGGCGGAGCAGAAGGTAAGGATGGTGGAGTTTGCGGAGCGAGTGGGGTGGAGGATTCAGAAGCAGGATGAGGATGAAGTGGAGAGGTTCTGTGATGAGGTGGGAGTGAAGAGGCAGGTGCTGAGGGTTTGGATGCACAATAACAAGAACACAGTGAAGAAGATGCAGCATGACCACCATGATATCACCACCACAACAAGTCAGCTGGCATTGGAGAATGTTGAAGCTCATGAAGAAGCAGGTCAGGGAGAAGGGAGAACAGACACATAATCAAGAGAGCGTGAACTTGATGAGTAAGATTGGTTTGTATAAAATGGATTGATGGAGAGGTCTTATTGCTAGCTAGCTAGATTGATCAGATGCAGGATGATTATTCATATCTTCTTCTTCTTGATCGGAACTGGACTTAGCTCCTTTGTTAAATTGGTAACTCTTATTAGTAGTACTGTTATTCAGCTGGTTTAATAGTTCGTAGCTACTTATGTTTTAACAGAATGCTGTAAGATTAGTTTAAATCTTTCATGTCAATGAATGATGCTGTTCCAGCTATGTGGAACCTGCAATTTCCCTTTCTGTGATACTCCGGTCTCTACTTTTTCTGGTGGTCTCCATGCAATTCAATTTTGGGAAAGAAGTCAAATGTGTTGAATCACTGGACATGTCGCACACTATGGACCATTTATACTATAATTATTCTTTTTTTTTTCATCACAACCTTCCATTGAATTTTTACTCTAAGGGGGTGACTGATTGACGTTAATTTGAAGGAGGTAAATTTACAAGCCATTTTTATTAAAAAGGGATATTTTAAGATGAAAATGTTAATTAAATATCTTAGTTTCTCCTGTTGATAAAAGGGCCATACTTAAAAGGTTAAAGGTATGTGATAAAAAATTATATCTTCATTTATAAAAGATAAAAGATGTCTGTTTTCTTTTTTCATTTTGATTTTTTTTAACTAATTTCACCTTAATAAACATGACTCTCTCTCTCTCTCTCTATGTGTGAGACGATGAAGAAGACTTATACCAATAGGGGAATCTGGCCATATCTACGCATTAAATCCGAAAAAACGACCTCGTAACTTCTTATTTTTCATCTGCAATTCCGCCATTGAAGCTCCTATTCTGGTTTCTTACGTGATAACTGCCTCACATCGATCAATTTCCCCTCACCTTGTTTATCGTTTTCTCGTATGATTTCGTAATTTGATTGTTTGATTTCAAATTGGCTTCAAAATATCATTCAAAGCATCATAGTTTATTGGGCTTTGGTTGTTTGATGTTCAAATAGGTTTCTGGTGTTGTTAGATTACAATTTACCCTATGATTTCATACATTGCTTGAAATCCTATAGGTTTTGTATCTTTGATTCGTAGTTACATTAATTTCTAGCTCGTACAGTTACTTGTATAATTATTGACGTTTGTGACAGTTACGTGCATAGTTATTAATGTTATACAAATGATAGCTTCTTTCTTGGACATTGATTTACAATTCTTTTTATTTATGCTATTTTTATCACCAATAAGTACAAATGGCAACTTCTTTTTACATCAACAAATGACGCAAATGAAGGTGTTTGCCCCTTAATTTTTCCTCTTTGATTTCTTTCATTTTGGACTCTGAAACACTTACTTACATAGTTACTCATGTTGTTTTTTTATTGTTGTGCAGGTTTGTTTCTAGTAGCTTATGTTATTGTTGACTATGAAACTGAGAGTAATTGGACATTCTTTTTGGGATATGATCTGAATATATGTTTGCATATTCTACAAGGCATATCACAATCATGGGCTTCGTAAAACAATGTTTCCTAAAGGTGTTTGAGTGCAAATTAGTTTTCTGTGGATGGTCATTAAGTCTTTTTGGGTTGATGAGGAGACATGCATGGATAGTTACTAAGACAGTTAGCAAACAATTATTAACACAATTACCTAACGAGTTACCCAATATAGTTCTCACGACAGTTACTTGATGTTGATACATTCATCCAAACCTATGAAGCACGGACACGTGCTACGGACACGCGAACTGACTTTGGACACACCTCGGACACGCGAACTGACTTTGGACACACCTCGGACACGCACCAACTCATAATAAAAGTGAAAGTGCTTATGGTGAGATTCGAACCTTGGTCATCTAAGGCACTCAACAACTCCTCACCAATTCCAACAGATTCCGTTTTTATTATATTTATGCACACTTTAATATATACATAAGGAGAGAAACTCGTGATAAAAATAAGAATGCTTGTGGTGGGATTCGAACTTTGGTTATCTAAGGTACTTATCAAGTCCTTAGTCATTCTAACAAGTTATGTTTTCATCATTTTAATGCACACTTTGACATATATATACATATAAAATTCTAAATACTTTCAAATTTATAAATTATTTTTTTAATAAATATATATATATATATATATTAAAAATAATATTTAATTAACGTGTTCACCACGTGTCCGTGTCCATGCTACTTATATCCAAACATGTTAAAGTTATACCACTTAATCTTGTGCTTTAGTTATCATTTTGCTCGTCCTGATTGGTATGGTTAGTTATATATCTAGTTACTTGGTTAGTTACAAGCTTACCGGAATGGTTGAGACACACTATTATTGCGGAACTTGAGTTATTACAAGACAGATTAAACCTGTCAAATAATCAATTACATGATCAATAATTTTACAGTTACAAGACCAATTACAGACTTAGTGTGGCCTAGATACTGTTGTTGCGGTTCTTAAGTAATTAGAAGATTGGTTATATATATCCTGTAAACAATCAGTTACATGAACAATAAGTTTGCCGTTACAAAACCAGTTACATAAGTAGTGCTCAATTACTTGAATAGTTACATAGAAAATAACTTAAGTAATCTAGTTACATTTCTAGTTACTTGACTAGTTAGGTAGTTACATAGTCAGTTACATGACTAATTACCATGTAACTTTCATGTAACTCGCAAACTAGTCACTTGAAGTAACATAATTAGAACTTAACAACATGTATATGTAATGTTGGGAAACAATTAAAATCTCAGTATTCTAAGTATAGACTTTTTAAAGGAAATCATGAGGAATAGTTGCCTTTCCTCTACTTTGTTGTATCTCCCAACATCGGATCTATGGACAAATACAATATTCACAGTTACCAAACATTTATTTGATGGAAACACTTTACCAACATAGTTACTAATAAGAAAAGAAAGGGCAAATCATTTCTTTTAACGTATTTTGACAATATTGGTTGATATATCACACATGCTAGTAATCAAATGTTACTTACTTAGTTACATGTATTCACATAAATAACATGTAGCATAAACAAAATCAATTATATCCATCAACTTTAAGACAAAAATCCTAAATAACTGGCCATGTAACTAGATAATTTCATGGTCAGCCGTATGATCATATGTTCAACACACATACACAAACATGCTTGTTATATATTCACTTCATTACCAAGATAGTTACTCATTTCCAACATACTTGCTAATATAGTTACCAAGAGAGTTACACAATTCCAACATAGTTACCAAGATAGTTATTCAATTCCAATATAATCACTAATAGTTAATCAATTTCAATAGTTACTAATATAGTTACCCAGAGAGTTACTAATATAGTTACCCATAGAGTTACTAATATAGTTACCCAGAGAGTTACTAATATAGTTACCAAGACAGTTACACAATTTCAACAGAGTCATTAACAGTTACTCAATTTAAATAGAGTTACTAATATAGTTACCCAAATAGTTACCAATAATAGTTACTCAATTTCAATACAGTTACTAATATAGTTACCAATATAGTTACAAAAATAGTTACTCATTTCTAATAGTTACTAATATAGTTACCTAGAAAGTTACGCATTTCCAACCGAGTCACTAATAGTTACTCAATTTCAATAGAGTTACTAATATAGTTACCAAGACAGTTACGCTATTCAAACAGAGTCACTAATAGTTACTCATTTTCAATATAGTTACTAATATAGTTACCCAAATAGTTACAAATATAGTTACCAAAACATTTACTCATTTCCAACAGAGATACTAATATAGTTACCAAGAAAGTTACGCATTTTCAACAGAATCACTAATATAGTTACCAAGACAGTTACTCATTTCAAACAAAGTCACTAATAGTTACTCAATTTCAATAGAGTTATTAATATAGTTACCTAGAGAGTTACCAATATAGTTACCTAGACAGTTACCAATGCCAATATAGTTACTTAATATTATTAGCATCTGCTCATGTAACTATTTTAAGTAACTGATCATGTAACTAATTATTTTGATAGACAATCAAACAACATTAACACATTGTTTTACATACATTCACTTGCAATGTCAATATAGTTGATATGACATTTACTCAATACCAACAAAGTTACCAACACAGTTATCAAATAGTTACTAATACAATCACATATAGAGTTATAATACAGTTATGTGGTTAGTTACATGATTAGTTACTTAAATAATGACTTAACAGTTACTTAATAACACAGTGAACAATATGGTTACATACACAGTTACCAATGCAGTTACTAAGACAAATACTCAATACCAACAAAGTTATTAACACAACTACAAAAAGTCCAGTTACATGACCAGTTACTTGCATAGTTGCTCGTTGTTATAGACTGCACGACTAATTAGATAAACAATTACTTGATTGCATGATTAGTTACAAGTATAGTTACTTGACCAGAAGTAGACAATTACATGCCCGGTCACATAAACAAAATACAAACCAAGCTCACAAAAAATAACTAACTGGGTAAACATTAGGATCAACTAGGTAATAAGAGAAAAGTCTCTCATGGTCATATTACAACACCACTGACTCTAATAACATACCAAAACAATATGGCCACAAACTCATTGAGGACGTTTATCAAACACCTTATATGCATTACTTCTTTACATTAAAATTGAGCAATGACAATTGAATAAGGTTAGTAGTAAATGAGATATGGTTGAATCGCAACAATCATAGCATCATATCTATTCAAATTCATAACTAAACAATCAAATTTAAGGTAAACAAACTCTGCATGGACCCGAAGAAGCTTCATATCTTGCAAAACCCGACCCAAATCAAAGATGACTACAAGTTTAACTAAGTGATGAGAGCGAGGGAGAGAGAAAGGTCAAAAAACCTTATAGAGGTGATCAAATATGAAGGAGAGGAGCTTGGAGACCCGATCGGTTGAGCACATCGACAAACCATGATTCAACCTTGTGGAGATCATTGTCTCTGTCGTGGTTTGTTGTAGGTGATGATAGAGATGCGGCGGATGTGTGTGTGTGTGTGTGTGTGTGTGTGTGTGAGAGAGAGAGAGAGAGAGGTTTGCAATCGGAGATGAGCAGTGTTGAATTAGAAGTTTAGTAGAGAGAAAGTAGTCAATTAGGGTAAATAAAAAATATATATAATATATATAGTCGAATGGTTATTGGTATGACTATTACTGTAATAACCAGTGATTACAAACATGTAAGTTGAACTTTAAATGATGGTTTTACACTTGCCCTTATTTATCAAAAACCCAAACTAGGAACCATAATAAACATTTGGAGTCTTTAAATGCCCTTAATTATCAAAACCCCAATTTACAATGATTGATGTTAATTTCTTTTGTGACAATAGTAGTGTTTATAAAAATGTGGTAATAACGTGGCTAGGAGGACATTTAGGTTGTTATAGTGTTTGATTGTAGGAAAAATTATCAATTCCTACAAATTTGGACTCTTTATTGACCACTTGAATGATAAAATATAAAATGTTACAATTTACTCTAAAAGTATCTACAATTATTTGACCAAATAGTATAAAAACTATGATCTTATATATATATATATATGTATATATATTTAGACTATTTTACCCTCATTTATCTAAACACTTATAGAAAGAGAAAAATGATGAGTGAGATCATGTTGCCGGAACCTTGCCAGATGCCGAGCTCCGATCACCGTCGCCGGAATAAATTATTGACCCTCAGTAACCCACAATTATGAATTACTGACACTCAGTAATCATGGTACTGACATCCAGTAACTCACAGTAATAAATTACTAACTCTCAGTATTCATGTTACTAACTCTCAATATTCATGTTACTAACCCCCAATAACCCATAATAACAAATTATTGACACTCATTAATCATATTACTGACCCGAGTAACACCCAATAATAAACTGTGCTAACCCCAAGTGTTCTCATGCCTAATTCTTCTACCACATAAACCAAAAAAATTCATCAAATTGACTTGGCAAAAGTTACAACTAGAAAGCTTCCAACATATATAATCCAATTTCAGCCATTGTTATACCAAGATTACCAACCATTTCAATTTGACCGAAATAATGACCAAAGAGCTTCCTACGTACAATTCACTTCCAAACATGAAGGCACCAAGCAACTATTACAGTGAAATCAACTCTATAGAATTATCTAGCTTAGGAATTCCATTTCAGAAACAATATTACAACGGTACTACAATTCAATCCAACTTTGAATTTCTAAAGCTACAATTTACCTTCAAATTACAAGAGTTTGTAGCCTAGTTTCAATTCCCCTAATAACATAAGCTTTCTCACGAACTCAAGGCAACATAATCCATTAAGTTGAAGTTGGGTGTTCAACTCAACCCAAATAGCTCCTAGTTGACTCAAATTCCACCACATAATGCCAAGAAATCAAATCTCACCTATAACAATCTTTCCTCTAATGGTTGAGATTCTGATCCAGATTTCCAATTGGAGATCCCGCCGTTCATGTGCTTCTTGGAGATTTTGATGTAGACAATCGTTTGTAGTCACATGGTAGATCGTTAGCGAGGGTGCTACATTGACGAGCTGGAGATAAGCAAGATCGAGCCGTCATGCCTTTCACAGCCTCCTAGAGTCGGTGTCAACCTCGGCTTGACGACGACGACGTTGCCTCGAGGCTGAGAGATGCTGGTGCACTATGCGGCGTCGAGGAGACAGCTCATCGGCATTGAGGTTTAGATCTCACTGATGTCGGGGCTCGGACCTCGTCAGTGTCAACGTTAGGAATCTCGTCGGTTTGTTGAGAGAGAGATCAATGAGAGACGATGGTTAAGAGTAACAATGTAAATTTTCATGTAAAAATTGAAATGAACATATGAAATTGGACTTGTCAAGTTTTTTAGAGTCGACAAAAAAAAAAAGGTTTTTTTTTTAGAGTAACTGTTCATTTGCTTATTTTACATTTATATTATTATTTTTCGTGTGAGATATCCAAAATCGATAGGCTTACCATTTCAAGTTGTCACATTTATTACTATAGTTTATGCTCAGTACAATCTGAACCACCTGTAAATTACCCAGCAGTAACACAACTTTAGACGCCACTCGAAACCGTAACATCTTTTGACTGCTTGGTTTCTTAAAACCCTACTTCAACCCCTTCCAGTTCCACCACTCTCCGCCCACCCAACATCAGCTTTTATCTATCTCACTTCCATGGCCGCCTCTGTCAACAACATTGCAGCTACATTCGCCACTCTCCCAGTTACCTCATCTTCATCATCCTCATCTTCTTCCTCAAATCCCCACCAAACCAAATTCTCAATCTCAACCTCTCACAAATCCATCTCCGCCTCTCGTAACCTTCGCATACCCACCAATCTCAGGGCCCAATCCTCCTCCCTTCTCAGCCTCTACGGCCCACCCGGACCACCACCGGACCGGTCCATCTCCGCCAGAACCATCGCCAAACCAACCAAACTCTCTTTCTCAATCGGCGATAAGCTCCCGAACGCATCTCTCTCATACCTCAACCAAAATGACGTCGTTAAATCCGTCGCACTCTCCAGCCTGTGCAAAGGAAAGAGGGTCGTTTTGGTTGGCGTCACGGCGCCATTCTCGCCGAGCTGTACTCGGTTCGTCAAACGAGTTAAATCGGCGAGGGAGAAAACTGCGGAGGTGATCGCGTGTGTCGCGGTGAGCGATGTGTTCGTGATGCGCGCCTGGGGAGAGATCATGGCCGTTGGTGAGAGGGTGATGATGCTGTGCGACGGTCTAGGAGAGCTGACAAGGGCACTTGGGGCCTCCGTTCAGGCATGTTTGGGTTTAGGTGAACGATCCAGGAGGTTTTGCTTGGCCGCTTTTAACGGCGTGATTACAAACGTTGAGTTTGACGAAGAAGAAGAAGAAGAAGGCTCCCTCATCTCTACCAGATGAAGTCCAGTGGGCCTTAGCCCAGACCAGAAATTGGTATTATTGCCCCAAGTGTTCATCTTTATCTGAATAATTCTGTGTTGTTGTATTGAGATATTATGCAGCAATCATACTACATATTGGAGAGTGATGTCTTTGTATGGATATCGGTAAAACATTCTAGTTTGAATTTCTATCCTCTAAAATTGAAAAATGTATTGTAATAAGGAATTGAGAGCTTCTTAGAATAATGTAGTGCATCAAATTGCACTAGCAGATCATTTTGTATAATATATGTTGATGATTACAACGAAAATATCTTCAATCTTGTGTCACTTCGCTACAAGAGTCGAGACTCTGAGCAGTGTTTTTCAATCTTATTACTACTCCTAAGACCAACAGGAATTATGGTATTCCTCTTCGTGATACAACACGAGATTTTACTTGGTCTATAATATAGACAATATTTATCAATTTATGTATCTAAGTTGTCATGGCAGCAACCAGATTAATGTCCTCCAGGTGCCTTTTCATCGTCGTCGTCTCTGAAAAAAAAGGGTGAAACACACAGGGCAGACATGAGTTAGCATTGAGCCTACTGAGTAAAATGAAATGAGTAGAGATCGAGCGAGGTAACTTACGAGAATTTGCCTTTAAACCAATCAGCCCATGATGAACCGGTGTCCTTGGCGTCCTGGGCGGCATTGGAAGCCTTGTGTCCCAAGTCCTTCGCTGCATCCTTCGCCTTCGAAGCAGCGTCGCCTGCTTTGTCCATCATGTCTTTGTCTTCACCAAACACACTATGAATGTGAACTGATATAATCAACACTAATGCGAAAATGCACACGACTGAGGTCTTTGCCATTTTTTCTGATATTCAAATAGTGTTTATTCCCAAACACAATATACAAGGTAATTAAGTTTATCTGTACTACTTGCTACGATGGAAATGGTTCTTGATTTATAGTGTTCCGATTGCTAATCCTGGAGTTATAATTGGTCAATGGTTGTTGTGGAGATGATTACAAATAGGGAGCTGAGAGGCCATTCTCACTTGCCCGTTTTCTCTCGCGTAAGTGTCAACAGAAATGTTCCCTTTTTAGAAGTTTAAATGTAAGAAAATCGAGATAGTAGGGTGGGTTAATTTGATAGGAACTACCAGTTCTATTTCTCCAAGCTTAATTGAATATATTTCATAATCGGTCACCGTTCAACAACAGGGGATGTAGCTCAGATGGTAGAGCGCTCGCTTAGCATGCGAGAGGTACGGGGATCGATACCCCGCATCTCCATCATTTTTAGTCCTTGTAGTAATATTGTCTTTTCGTTCACGCCAAAAAGTAGCTGGATGTTCAGCTGTTCAGTTTAGACGCTTTTGATTTTGAATCTGATGCGTTTTGATACCCTAATTGATTATATTCTCCATCAAATTTAAAGAAGTGTGGCTCTCGTTTCTTGATGAAATTGCCTACAAGGATTTTGTGCAACCATGCAATAAGAAAATGAAATTCACACTACAAATGCAGAGAGACAGAAACACAACATTTTGCTTAATTTCTTGTAGGAAATCGGTAACACATTCACACTTCGTACTTGGAAGTAGCAACTAACAGGCACCATCATAGAGCACATTGCATGTGGTTTTTACATTGCTTCAGATCTTCAAATTTTTCATAAGCCTGTATAGATTAGAAGGAATTAGCAATGTTTGGAACATAATTAGAAACATAAGTATGCGTAACAGATACTGATGAGTAAGATAATCTCCTAGTTGTCTTAGCTGACTAATACAATCAGCATCTTTGAGCTTAACTAAGATTATCTTCAGGCCAACCCATTAATTAGTTGAGGCCTTGATGGAGACACAATTAATTAGCTAGTTTCTTCTGGGAGCTTCCTATTGAAGAAAGCTGTCATATTTAAAAATCATATATATGCCCGATTCCATGTTATTGAATAGTGTGTGATTGATTCTTTGAATCTCTTAAACTAGAAAAGCTGCAGGGTGTGCATTAGCTAAGATCTAACAATCAGTGTCGCTAGCTAGCAAGCCTCTGGGGATCGATGAAAGAATGTGATAAGTAATTGAGATAATTAGTCACAGACCCATCCATTTTCATATAAACCCACTCCATTTTTTTTTTGAGTCTTATAAGGTTATGTATGGCGTCACACGACGAACCTCATCATCTGTTAGAAGAAACCGACTGCGAGTATATAAAACCAGTTGAACTATAGGAAACCATGTGCATTGAGATCTAAAACAAGTAAGGATTAGATTCCATGTGTCGTTTTTCTTAGAAGCCCTAGTTAAATATAGTATGGAACACATATAGAAAACAATTAGGGAAATCATATAAAAATTAGAGATATTGAATCTTCGTGTCTCTCGTTAGAACTGTCGCTGCCAGAATGAAGATTACAGTATCACGAGGCATTACGTGTGAAGGTTATGAACCGCTAGAGCTTTCTTCACCTAGAAATTTACATAAACCCTGTTCGTTTTGTTATTTGTGAACAAGTTAAACTGCACGAGACACGTGTAGAGAAGGAATGGTGTCCTATACCTAATGACTATTCTTGATTTAGAAGCTAGATCCTGTTGAAAGTTCACCAACTTAGAAATTCTCGATCAAATTACTGTGAATTTTAAATCTTATGAACTTGGTTTGAAGTTGTTCATGCATTTCCATACTCCTGATGGAATTCTTCAGCAAAAATAGAATATCCTATAACAAGTTCGTATATATACTTGGAGAAAACTATTGTGAATCGAACAACCTAGCTCTTTATGATCAAATCGTTTTCGAATCCATATATGACTTGGTAGATCGATGATATTAAGGCAGTAAAGGAAGATTCTGATACATGCACTAGCTCCTATGCTCTTAATTAGACGCAAAGGGTAATTTATGATTACCAAGCTTGCTTAAGAAATGGAGTACATACCAGAAAATGAAGGTAGTTTTAAAATAGAACATGATACCTCTGTTCATAATCAGCGATTCCTCTAGAGCTGCTTCCAGTGTTCCTGTAGTTGGGTATAGCGACTTGGCCAGATTCTATATGCATGAGATCCTGCACCAGAATCTCATAGTGCCTCTTGACTTCCTCAGCTGATTTTCCACCCACAGCCTTGGCAACATTGTGCCACCGGTCCTGCGTGTCCTTGTCGTACACAGCCAGGGCCTTCTCGAACAGCTTGTTCTGCTTCGGCGTCCAGGAGGAGTTGGAATTCCTCGACGAACTCAGGGATGCCATTACTCGATTAGGTAAAGAAATGAACCGCAAAAACTAAAGGAGATGGTGATGATGCTTGTGGAGTTTGAGAGTGGGGAAGAGAAGGAATGCAGAGAAAGGGTTTGGGGTCGCTGGAGTCAATGAGCTAGAAGACTGAAGTCAAGGGTGGATGATGGTATGGGGAAGAGGCTGCCATGCTCTTCCTTATAAGCAGGAGAAAAGGGCTGTGGGATTTTGCAAGTTGGCGAATATTTTAGGAGGGACACAAATAAGATGTGATTCGCTTACCTTGTAGATCAACGCTATGAAGGACAATAAGCAAAATAGGAGATAGATAGCAATAGTTTGTAATCTTGTTCATTGTCTAACCTCATTTGTCTTCTCCCTTACAGCAAGTGGGAATTCGATAATTTACAGCCAGCTAATTGGTATTAGATCCCAAATTAGTGTGGACTTGTATGAGTTAGCTCCTAAATTCCTCATTTGATCATCTTGTTATCTTAATTGCGTATATGAGCTATTGAGCTTTATAGATAGGACGTGATATGTTCGCTAGACTAAATTCCTCATTTGATCATCTTGTTATCTTAATTGCATATATGAGCTATTGAGCTTTATAGATAGGACGTGATATGTTCGCTAGACTAAATTCCTCATTTGATCATCTTGTTATCTTAATTGCATATATGAGTTATTGAGCTTTATAGATAGGACGTGATATGTTCGCTAGACTAATATCACATTTCATAGTATACCCTCAGAATAGTTCTGTACGTTTAACCTGTGTTGGATAATTAGTTCGACCAGCCTTGTGTGAGCATGACATATAGATAAAGTGATAGGACTTAGGAGTTCGAAAGCAAGATAAGATTTACAATTTAGATGATGATGATCTGAATGGAAACCAAGAAGAAGAAGAAGAAAATGTTGTCTTGCATTCATCATCATCATACAGAATTTCAGACCGTAGCTGCGTGCATGAAGGAAATCTATGACGTTTTGTTCTGTCAATTGCTTGTTCCATTTACTCTTCCATATCTCTTAGCATGTCAGAATCAACCAGCAAGTTTCAAGAAAGCAGTAGATCAGTGGGGCCTCATGGTTAGAGAAACTGAGCAATTGAAGGAAGGGATAGAATTAGACGCAACTGATGTAATAGTGGAAATTGGAGATATATTGTGTAATGGTTAATTACTTGCCGGATGGTCGTCCGAATCACCAAGTGTTTGCCCTTTAGATTGTGTCAGTTTAGGGTTTAAGCCGGTGCGTGACAATAAATATTTCTTGGTTTCTTATCGTGCATGTTGGTTCGGCTCAACTCGATTGTCTGTATAGCATTCGTGCATGTTGGTGAACATTATATTATTTGTATTGCCAACAGAAAAGTCGACTGGGTAATTACTATGGGCAAGGCAAACAGTGTTCTCTAACGTACAGATCGAGAAGATTGCATAAGCTTCATTAACTATTGCAGAAGAAGAACCTAAAGCTTTTGATAAATCGGGTCCAATTTCTTTGAGGGGGGAAGCTTTGATCTTTGAGGAGGACCATTCTTTTGAGGGGAATTTTTGAATAAAAGGATCATATCTAGTGATTGTGGACAATTGTTTTGATTGCTGAATCTACTTGGACAAATGTTCTTTGGTGATAGAATGTTCGAAAAGATAAGGAGAATGAGCTCATCATCTTTGAACCAATGGGAATTGCGAAACTTTTTTGATTAAAAGAGGGTGATATAGGTTAGTTGAATATCATCTTCACATAACTAATAGTGAAAATTTTAAAAAAAGTACCTCATAAATGCTCCATTTTAATTTAAAAGTAATTTAGTTTTGTCAACTTTAAATGGGTACATCACGCCTATAATTCTACTCAAGACTTGCATCAGCGTTAACTAGTAGGTTTGTTTCAGAGTTTTCTGTCTAATTTGTAGGGGTAATTGTGTCCATCACTCCTTTTACTACCCTTAGCTTGCACATATTAAATCCCCAACCGCCGCATTACCATCGACCTCCCAAACAATATCGCCCCTTCACCGACACCTTTGCCTTCCAACAATCCCTAAAACACTTCCTCTCCCAACACCCACTCGGCTGCATCATCATCAATGTCTTCCATAACTGGGCTTCTGACGTCACCGACTCCCTCTAAATCCCAAGAATCATCTTCAACGAATGTGGGTTCTTCTCCCACTGTGTTATGCACAACGTCAGCCGATTTGGGCCACATGAGCAAGTGGCTTACGATTTTGAGCTATTCATGGTCTTGGGTTATTCCTGATCGGGTCGATTTGACGAAGTATATGGAAAGTAAGAGCTTCGGGGTTGTGATGGACAACTCCTATGAGTTGGAGATGAAGTATTTATGGTGATTCTTTCAAGATAATTTGGGGAGAGTCTTGGGGAATTGGCCTGTGCAATTGAGATGAAGTTGTTAAGTCCTCATCAAATAGCTTGGAGAAACTAAAGTGGTGATCGAATTGGTTGGATTCTATTATTCAAATAACACAATTACCCTTGTAAAATAGACAATTTTTTTGAATGAAACGAAGGGGTTGATGATAGATACAAGTCTTGAGTGAGATTATAGACGTTATGTACCCATTTGAAGTTAATAAAATTAAATTACCTTTAAATTAGAGTTGAGCATTTGTAAGGTACCGTTCTTAAATTTTTTACCAACTATTATGGTATTGAAGAATTGAAATTGAGAAACAAAGAGTATCACGAATAGCGTTTTGTTTGATACCTCACTATTTATTGAAGACGATTGATGTTAAATCGATGAATAATATCGATTTAGTATGTCACACTGTAGCACAAGGCTACAAATAATTAACCATTTGGGTTGGAGAATGTCTTAGGAATCATTTATGTAATTTGCAGATACTCGATCGCGCTTCGCTTTGAGATGTAACAACAGGTGATTGTTGGAAACAATTTTTCCTATTATGCAGTTCACTATATATGTATGATTGCACTCTGCTGGATAGGTTGAACTAGAAAACCTTATGTAGGAAGTAGCTACAGGTTTGTGCTTATGTTTCTTACAATGGTATTGGTGAACATAAATTGAAACTTGAATGATTCTATAAGATTTAATAGTATTCTCCTCTAATGTACTGATTTAGTTGCTTCAGTTCCCCGCTTTGCTGCTCAACCACTGCTCGAACAACATCTTTGATCGAAATCATACCAACTAGCTTGCCATCTACGACCGGTACATGCCGTATTTGATTCTCTGTTAGAGATAACAGACTATCACTAAATTTGCTTCAAAATGTGCTAATATTCAACCAACTGCTTGGTCACTTTAATTTATGTGTTAATTTTAGAATATAACTACCTGTCATAAGTTGCATTGCCTGAAGAATGTTTGTGTCAGATGTCACTGTTATTAATTTGTTCTGGCATAGGTAAGAGGCTTTGTTGCAGTTAGAATGCAAATAATCGGTCAAGAACAAATTCATAATAGAATATTGTATAGAAGATAATCTTCAACTTTACCTCATTAGTCATAATCTCTCCAACCCTAGTATAGATGGGAGATCTATCCTGTGCAACTATTTTCCTCAGATAATCTACTCAGTTTATGCCAACATCAGTAAAAGAACTCAATATCAGGTTGGATTCGAAAAATTGGTAAAATTTTATGAAGTTAGTTCTGTAAGTGACTGTAAGTCTGTAACTAATTACTTTACCTCTTTCTGTGATGATTCCTGCAATATATTGTTGCTCTCCAGGCTCAAGTACTACTAATGATCCAATATTGTTCTTAGCCATCTGCAATTTCATTCTCGTCGATATATAGATTAGAAACAGCTGGTTCAGATTTTCCTACTACAGAATACATACATGGACTGGAGACTCACAACATACATTTTTTACTGCATCAATTACAGTGTCATCTGTGTGGCACCAGAGCCAAGGTCCAGTTCCGTCGTTCTTGTTCGTTAGTACATCTTCCACAGTTACATTCTCCAATCCTTTGAGAGCTGGAGAGCTAACCCATTTACAAGTTGAACCTAACTTTTCTATCCTAGCAATTCCTCTCCCGTGCGGATGGTCCAGAGCTGCAGCTTTGAGGATTTCCTGGCATGATCTCACAGCCCTAGAAATTCCTTGCATTTTAATTCCTGTATAAGAGAAGTATTATCGGACTATATCGTGCTCGTTATGATAAGCAGACATGCCTGGTATGCAAACGTACAGGTTTGTGAATTGAACTCGAAGAAAAATATTGAGAACAATAAAAAAGTTACTGGAAACAATTAGTAAGATAGACCTGTTTGGATAGAAGAGAGCTGCTGAAAACTGGTTGAAGCTTCCCTGGTGAGTGGTGAATGATAATGGGGCAAGATTATAAAGCAGAAGATGTAGCAGCAAACCATGTAATCATACGGTTTTCTCTTACATGACAAAATCTACTTTAATCGTACTCAATTCTTAATTAATTGCAGAAAGGAGATTTCATTTCTTTCAAGCTTAGGCTATCTTTGTATCAGATTACTTGTTGAGGTGGTCATGGACTTGATGTGCCTAAGTTTACTTCATGCCTGATGAAGAAGGAAAGTATTCTGAGTTTCTGGCTTCAAATTTCAATTTCATAACAGGTACAATATTTTGTTGAAACAGTGGCAGCCTATCTCCTCATGTGCACAACACCGACGCTTTTGGTGGCAGCATTCCGGCAAGTATATATACTTTGCATGCCTTGAGGAAATCTGCCAAATCAAGGTGGAGAATAAAATCGAAACATAGTAGAAGCTAAGAGATGCTAGACCTATAAGATAAGGATACTCTGCCTTTAACAATTGCTTAATCTTCCATTAATATCATAAACGATGCCTTGGGAAATACTTAATTGTTGTTATAGGGTAATGAAACGGAAAGGCCATGGAGAAGGTAAGGTATCAGATTCAACTTTAATATATACCAGGGCACAAGGCTTTTCATTCCATGGTAAGCATCCATCAACTTCTTAAACAAAGCCAACCTTTTCACCTCTGATTCCAAACCATTCATGGCAGACAAAAGGCAATCATTTCGCTTCCGGTTCCCCTGGAGTAATAGTACTCGTTCTAAGAAAGAATCAGAACCAAGTCCAACACCTAAAACCCAAAGCCCTGCCCAATCCTCCACCACATTAGGCCCTGGTGAGCGGCCCCCATTTCGGCCAGCAGGAAAAGCTCCGGTGAAGGACTCTCCTTCGCAAGCTCAAGGGCAACAGAAGACCGGTCATCCACCCTCTCCTGCAGCCAGTGAGTCCCCAAAGAGTACTGAATCCCCGTCTCGTTTATCTCCATCAAAGAAATCACATCCCTCCACTCAACAAAGCTCTCCCCCATCACCTGCCACCTTTCAATCTCAACCAGTACAGGAGGAAGCAATATCTCAGCCACAGAACCATCGACGAAAAATAGATATCATTTATGAAACTGATTCCAGTTCCAAGGACAGTACTCCTAGAGCAACCACCTCTCAAACTCGTGAAACTTCTCCTAGGAGTATCAAAATATTTGCTTCATCTGATAAATCAGACTCTGACACCCTCAATGGAGATCACAAGCAGCTTTCGGAATCAGAGACAGAGTCGAAAAGGCACGAAAAAGCCGAAAGAGTAGTGCATATACCAGCTGTAGAAGAAAAGACCAATGGTTACACAGAACCATTGCAAGAAAGGATCACTCAACTTCATGCTGCAGCAAAGGACTCGGGAAATCAAGCCAAAGACCCACTTACTGTTGCATTGCATGCAGATCAGCAACATGAGAAGCAAGAAAAGGCCACTGAACTTCATGCTACACCCACAGAATCGGAAAATCACACCAATGACCCACTTGGAGTTGCATTGCAAGCAAATCAACAACCTGAGAAGCAAGTTTTTGTCACAGCACTTCATGCTGTACCAAGAGAATCAGGAAATCACCCCAAAGAACCACACGGAGTTGCATTGCAAGCAGAACAGCAACACGAGAAGCAAGCATCAATAGACTTGGGAAATCACACCAAAGACTCACTTGGAGTTGCACTGCAAGCAGATCAGCGACAGGAGAAGAACGAAAGTTTTGACAGAAAGGTGATACAATCCACCACCAGCTCTGGTGAGAAATCTATGAAGACCGAGAAGAGCTCCTCAAGGGTGTCTATTCAAAAGATGGTCGCATCAAGTGGGGAACGAGCTCCCCCAAAGAAAGAAATTAAGGAAGATGTCTCCAAGGTTGATAAGCTGGCAATCCCGCACCAAATGCTTGATAAGCCAGTTGGTGTGGTGACCTTAACGGGTGAAAACAGAGGAGCAGAAATGCTCTTAAGCTCAGAACCAGAAAAACGAGAAGAACCAGTCCACATACACCGCAGTTACAAGCTCAATCCAGATGATAATGAAGCTACTACTACTGATGGAGAGGTAAGCACCACAGAAGAAATGTTTGAAGATCAGATGAATGAGGGAGATCAACAAAGGGGAACATACATCAACAGCAATGTCCAGAGTGTCAATAACTCTATTGTGTTCAATAGTTCTGTCACGGGAAGGAATCCAGGTGTTGCTATTTTTCCTTCAAACCTACCAGAATCCATCATTTCACATAAAGACAAATCTGACTTACCCCAAACGCACAAGTCTCAAGTCATCCAAACTCCCGCTAATAGGCTCGCTCATGAATCCACTGTAAGACGGCGATGTCTCAGAGGGCTGTTACTGGAATCAAGTGACTCAGAACCAGAAAATCCAGCCAAGCCTCGACGTCATGGCTGCCGCTATGTTTGTGGGAAGGAAAGCAAAGAGACAGATGTAGGAATTGTCTAACAATGTGCCATCTGAACTATAAGATCTACCAGAGAGCTGTGGAAAGAAATGGCATACATAATAGCAACCATGTCTGTACAAAATTGAAAATAATAATTTTATGATGCCTAAGTTTATTCTATTTCTATCCATTTAGGCATACTATAATGAATCCATGCTACCGCTTATAAAAAAGAACATGCATTTCAATATAAAAGATTCAATCAAACGATGTTTCAAATATAAAGCTTAAAAGACAATCTTTAAGCAAACAGGGTTATGATATATAGGCTCTGGAAAGTGAAACACTGGAAGTGATCGAACAACTAACTGCTTTCATTTAATAAAGAAATTGCAAACTTACATTATTATGCTTTACTGCCATTACACAACCTCGTGCGACTTCAGGTAATGCACTAGCTAATCACCAAAAAGGCATAGCCTACAGCGCTTCACTCCAAAAGAGTATTTACATTTAACGTTAAGGGAAGATGAACATGATAGTCACACGATGAGAACAGACAGTAATCATTCACAGGCTGGTTTTGTGTCAAAGCTGCTCAAGCAGATTCCAAAGGCTTGGAAAGCGGAGAGAGGGTATCGATAATCCATTGTGAAAATGTCTTTACCAATTTTCCCGAATTGCAGTATTGCTTTCTCTTGTTCAGCCGCTGAGACATTTTGGGAAGGCTCAGCAGCAGCCACCAGCTGGAAATTCTTTACTGAGGCCACTGTAACACGGCCCCTAAAATTTAGACACCAACACTGCAGCTGCTCATGCCATCTAGGAGCTTTATTTTTCAAAATGAGCGGGTCACCCATGTCATCATGCTCCAAATCTAGTCTGGGACTACCACAGCTCAAGTTGTCAAACAGCTTTTTTCCCTGTGAAACTGGCGATGGGGAGGTTTGCCGATTTCGACAGTCTTCGAAATCAGTGGGGGTAGGTGCAACGCTCCCTTCGGTTGGAGTAGGCGCAACACCCCCTTCCTGAACTGCTGAGATGGGAATAGACTGCATCATGCACTGCATTCTTCTTGGTCCCCTTGTTCGGAGGATGTTGAGCTCATAAGATACTGTCCCAACATTATAACTACCGGCAGATACCTTTGGAACATGCTTTGAATTCATTTTTTTATGCGACCTCTGACTTGTTTGAATTGCAGAACCATGTGGATGCTGACTATCATAGATGGTAAACTTGGATCCCAAAAAATTGGACCTGTTCATCATTTCCCAATCAATCACATTGAAAAAACAAAAACACAAGTCCTTGCAATGAAAAAAAAAAAATCGATCATGGCAATATGAAAGAGATCCATTGAGCTTGCCTTAGTTTTCCGACATAAGTATTGCTTGCTCGAGAGAACTCATCTGCAGCCAAGGATATCACAAATTCTGTACTTGTTGCCCGTCTGAGTTTCCTTGCTGTCAACAATAGCTTACTCATGTCCCCGGAGAGAGCTGTAGGTTCATACAGAGAATTAGTCCACATAGATTTAACTGCTAGAGCCTCGATAACCTTCTGCATATTGTCAATGATACTAAATTATCACAATTCATAAAAAAGAATCATTTAAGCAATTACCAGGGCTTAAACCAAGAAACAGGCGATATGTCGAAGTTTCTCTTTCCCTCTGAATAAAACACTGGATCAGAGAATCTCTTGGCCCCGGCTACAAAAAACCATATGCAATGCAAGTAATGAGGGAAGTAATCAATCTCCACTAGGAAATTTAAAACAGGAAACTAAAATCATAGGAAATATACCTGTTTCAGTGAGATAGGGAAGGTAAGCAAGCCACATTGCTCCGGAGTCTTAACAATCTCCTTGGTGATCTCCCTCCACGATCTGCAAACCGAAGCACACGCAACGACGTCCCTCCGAGCAGGCCAGGAAGTCTCGGCTTCTTCCACGCGTTGGATAACGTCATAAAGCAACTCAGGAGGCATGTTGGCCCACTGGCTCTGCTGCTGCTCCGGGGGTGAATACGGCTGTTCAGGTGCAATGTATGACTTCGTCTGGCGACGGCGCAGCTTCTTCCTCTCCGGCCCTCCAGCCGTGGTCGGCTTCTTCCTCATCTCATCTCTCATGATCCAGAGATCACGGAGAATGGTTTTCAATTGCATTAATGACCAGTTAACACTTCCACGTCAAATGCAAGTGAATGTCGGACACGGAGAGGAGGAGGGAGTACAAGATTGTAGGTTTAATTGCCGGAAATGTATGAAATGGGCAATGGGATCACCACTCCTTTTTCGCTCGTTTTGGTAATGGTGTTATGGTACGAAACAGTTGGGCCGCATCGGCGGTCAGGCAAAAGGCAATGCCCCCGCAGCACCACCTGAGCCACCACCGCCCGCTGTGTCGTCCCTCACCACTGCAAAAAGCGAAAGCCTTTTTTCTCTCGCTCTCTCTCTCTCTCTCTCTCTCTATTTCCCAAGGAGGAAGAAGATCCCCGATCCCCGAGTTTCGGGTTTCTATTAACGACCTCTATTTTCGCCGGTTAAATTTCGAGGCACCGGTTCCGTGATTGCGCTTCCACTTTCCTAATTTGCGTCCCCGTTCCGTCAGTGAGAGCCTCCATTTATAGCCTTCTGAGTTGTGACTATACGATTTTTTATGTTGATGAATGCTAATCTTATGTTAATTGTCCTGTCATTGAAAAATTATTATATATACTATTGGCGAAAAATACAGTAATTTTTTATAAATTAATAAACTCAAAATTAAAAAATTATTATTTTAATGAAATATTAATATATCGATAAATTAATAATATCTTAATTTATCAATTAATTAATAAATTATTAATTTATAATAAATATTTTCTTTTACTTAAAAAAATAGTTTTATTTTTTTGTTCATGCATCAAATTGTTGGATTTATCACAGATACAGTTGTTTAAAATATTATGTTGTTCGACTTATTATATTATTTTATTTGATGATAATTGAATTAACAAAATTCTTCAATGACATCTTCATAAATGTATATAAATTATGTCATTATTAATTTATATATTTGATGTGGTCTATATGAATTTTTTAATTTTTATTATTTTATAAATTTAATGAAATATTAATTTAGTACGTTAATCCCGAGTCAGAACCGGCAAAAAATATTATTTTAACGAGATTATTAATTAATCAAGTATTAATTTAACGAGGTTCAACTGTATTAGTAAATATAATAATCTTATTGTTTCAGGATGAAATAATTGTGTATTATTGAATGATATGGGGGCCTATATATAGGCATTACAAAACCACAATCCCGTAGGATTCGGAGTCCTAATCTATTATGGAGATGCTAATCTATCTCCTAACATGAAACCTATTAGGCTAAGACACACATAAGGGTAGAATAGTAATTCTCCCGGAACACTCCCCCTTGTGTCGCATGCCTAGGTTGCATGGTGCACACATCGTTGCCTCGGTAAAAACTTTGTCAAGCAAAACAAAAACCTCTTGGGTAAAACAAAAGCTTGATCGAAGGGAAAAAGAGCACAACGCACCGTCTACATTTGATAGCATCATGTGAGCTAGACTCCCCCTGAAGTCTACGAAACAACTCCCCCTGATTAGTGCCATAATCATGGAGTACAAAGAACAACGTATACAACGTTCATTACATGCTTCTCAAACGTAGTCTTGGGCTAATGATTAATCATTAATCTAGCCACACATCCTTAGATCATCCATGCTATACTTGGCCAAATTTAGATCTTAGGAAACAAGATTGCATAACAACTCAAAACAAGAGTTTGCAAAGAAAATCAGATTCTCGGGTAGAATGACCTTTACTCACTTAAATGGCCATAACTTCTTCGTCAAAATAGGTATCAGCGAACCGTAAAATGTTCTGAAAAGTAGACACCCGTGTCTTTCCAGTGACATAAGGTTCACAACCTCATCCAATCGGAGCAGTTCACAATGCTCTGTCGAAGTTGACTGACTTGCAAATTTCCGGACATGACTGTCCTACTTTGCTAAAACGGCCATAACTCACTCAATATGATAGCTATGAATGAATGGTTGATGTCCATGGAAAGTATACACATATGCCTTTCCAACGGTACCAATTTCACCATATTTCATCGAGCGAGCTGTCTTGTAGGTCTCGTTGAAGTTGACCTACGAAACTGGACAGATTCTGATTTGTCACATTTAATGTGTCTTTCGCGAAAAGAATGGGGGAATGGACCAATGAAGGACTGATTTTGGTCCAAGACGGAACCGTACGCATCCTATACGCTACCAGTGTCGACTGCTACACCAAGGCGTACGTTGATGTTGCTGGAGCTGCTGGCGGCGTTGGTGTGGATAGGATTTGTGTTGGTTCACTGAGTGTAGAACTAAACCCATGTCAAAGAAGCAATGCAAGTCCAATGACAATGCATAGGCGCATAGCTAATCACGTCATAATGAAAGCAATAGTGTCCCAACAACACTAACATGTATGAATGTATAGCTCATTGAATCTCTTCATCATCTATACTTAGACGGAATAGAGAATCAAGAATTAGCTTCATATGAACACATATGGGTATGAGTTCTTGCAACCGATTGTACTACGTTCTCTCGAACGTCGCAATCTGATTACATAAGCTCTCCGTGGTCTGGAGGCATTTAAAGTCCCTCGGGCACTCTCATATCTGCGTCAAGATCCCTTTACAGATATTCTATGACCACTATCATATGCTGCAAATCAGTTTTCATGGACACTACTACTGATCAAGTAGCGGAAAGCAATTATGTCCATAACGAGAGAATATAACTCATCGTAGTCAATACTAGGATAATGAGACAATCTTTGCGCCATAAGTCCTGCATATATCGCATGACTTCATCTTTCTCATTACACTTACGAACAACGACCAACATAACAAGTCTAGTTCAGTCTGTATTGATTCTTTCCACTACGGTCAAGTTGCTCATCGTTGATGCTTTACAACGGAATAAGAGCATAAGCGAATACATCATCAATCATGGGAGATCAATACATTAAACACACGTGCGCGCTGTATACGATCAATTCGTGAGATTTCTATTCTTCTCTAACATCAACAAAAGGAGTCTGTAGCGTCCCACAGAAACTTAGTTGATACACATGTTTAGAGAATATCTCTTGATGATGGGCGAAATACTTGTGCCTACGCACTTCGCTTCTTTCTAGTTTTGATTCTAGAGAATAATGGTCTCCCCCTCATCTAGGCAGGAGCCAAGACCGAAGCTATGACCCTTACTAGTCCATCTTTGTGTTTGCCGCCCTTGTTTTGTGGTGCAATGCCACGGGCGCCGACAACACCACAGCGTACGATGGTGCCATCGCCGGCTTCCTTCCCACTGTCAGGGATGGTGCCAACGGTGCTAGGACCAGGTCATATGAAATTCTCTCATATTCTGAGAGTTCCAACCTTACCGGCACATCACAACATTTATGTGCGATCTCGTCACTTTCGCAATATCGGTAAAGTCATTAAGCATCGAATCTTTGACTTTCTGGAGGTCGATAATGCGTTGCACATTTCCTCACTTTGAGTAGTGCGGGATCTTAATGAGACATAGTGCCACACCACGTCAATTCCTGGCGTTAAAACCAGAATGGGAGCATTCCATATCTCCCCCTAACGACGGGAAATATGTCTCATCAAAGTGACCGTCTGCTAATATCGCAGGATAGAGATCAACAGTTGTAGATTGGAAATAGCGGACAAGTGTTGGTGATTCATAAATCATAACCAACCCGAATACTTAATCGTTTCAAGTAGACCCATTGAGATAACTACAATAGAGGCACATAAATAACTTTAACCAAATAGGCGTTAGTGACAAGAACGTTGGGATCGTATCCAGTGACCATCTGGTACGCACTAAACACTTGGCAAGTTGTGGGTCTGAAACGAATAAGTGTCGCTGCATGCAACATCATTACATATCCCCATGCAAAAATCGGTAGGTTAGTACCCATAACCAAGTCCGAGCTCTGCTAGATCGTGCGGTGAATGAACATGAGGAATAATATGTTCAACGACGATCCTAGTAGATATGCAAAACGAAATCATCAAAGTCGTGGAGGTGAACTCTCCAATGGTATCCATTCAAATAGATTTGAGAGGATAGGAAGGGTGGTGAGCCCTTAGTATGATGATCATAGCTAAAAACTTTAGCGAATGCAGCGTTTCTTGTGGAAAGCAAAGCGACGTGTGACCAACGCGTCGATGCTCTTAACCTATGCCATAAAAATACCGAAAAATGTCCGTATTCGGTTGGATAGGGTCCACTAATGTCACCTTAAATACTTTGTAAGAATGGAATGTTCTCGGTTGGAGCCTTAGCAAATAAGGACTTCCTTGAAATCTAGCAAAAGAACAAGCTTTGCAAAATGAGCGATTGGCATCAGAGATTGTCATGGAGGCATTAGAAGACACGGGAGGCATCACAAGCTCCTGTGAAGGATGGGATGCCGCCACCGACGGCCTTAATGCCATGGAGCCGCCGAAATAGGCAGGCTCGGCCTCACCGTGCATGGCACGGATAGGCTCGGCCTCACCGTGTGGAGCATGGGTGAGGTGGTCCTCCAATCGCTTCGTGAACATGAAAAATAGATGATAATGTGAATTTCAAAGAACTCGAATCATCATATCTTGTTCAAAATGACCAAAAAACGATCATGTCAAAACCGAGAAGACAGTAAAACCGAACCCATGATTCAAAGAATCTTGAGTTACATAAAGCTACTGCTGCAGGCAAGCAAAACGATGTCTACAGGCTAACAAAGCTACTGTCGAAGCTTGAAAAAGATACTGTCAATGAAATCTGACAGATTTATTCCTCTCCATTCTTAACACAAATATCAAGATGAAAATCCATCATTGGCATGTATGGCCTTTAAAACTTAGCAAGGCACGAAGATATACAACACAATCTCCGCACGAGATCCGTAAAACAACTACCTGCGCCGTAGGACAGTGTGGGTGGTTACGCAATTAGCAAGACACTCGATTTCACGGCGGGACATTCCCAAAATGAAGATTAAGAGAGTCAACAACGCGGTGAACTTCTCTACACAATACGCCGTAGGATATTGTAAGAGAGGGGATTGAAACAAATGGCAATCCCATCGAATGTATCACATGGCAATAGAACTACATTCTTCAACTCAAGAGTTGGAAAAACATGGTATTAGAGCAGTTGAATACCAAACAATTACGGTGGAAAACCTTCCATTTGGTGCGGGTGGTCACCAATAATAATAAAATCATTTGAGCTATGAAACGACTTGGAGAAAACCGGAAAATTAACCGGAAAACCATGTCAAATTAACTCAAAACCGGGTGAAATTTGGACTGGGAATACGTGACAGCAAGAACTGCTGAAATATGCGGAAAACATGACGAGAAACGACGGAAAAAAAACGTCGGAAGCCGGCGGCACCGATTGCTGGAAATCCGGCCGGCGGTGGCCGGACCTGGCCGTTATGGAGGCCGTAACTTCAGGTCCGACATGGAACGCCGTCCGGAACCGGATGGCGGTGCCGGAAACGCCGGAAAATTGCCGGAAGGCGGCAAATACGCCGGTAAAACGCCGGAAAACGTTCCGGAAACTCCGGAACAGTAACCGGAAAAAAACGACGTCAATTTTGACGTTCCGAGGTCCGTTTTCCAAATTTCAAAGTCCAAAATCACAATGTAGTGCTATTGGGGTCCCATGTAACCCAAAAGCGGCCAATTTAAAAACCACGTGAGTTGTAAACGTTGACCATGCATGCTAAGTCAAGGCAAATAAAATTCTCACAAGTCCAAGAAAAACGAGAAATTTTATAGAATATGCCAATATTTAATACAACACAAACAAGCTTCCAATTCCAATAGACGACTTAGGATAAAGTCGAGCAATAATCATGGCAATGCCAACGTCATACTTGAAAAATAGTAAGCAGAAGACATAGTCAAAATAGAGTGACTAATCAAAAGTCCGTAGCAACAAAATCTTGCATATCGGATTGGGCGGAGCCTTAGCCTGAGGCTCAAAAATGTTTGCTTACTTGAGAATGGAAGAATGTTACTTTTCCATCTCCAAAATTCCCTCAAGAAATAGATACAGGTGCCAAAAAGGGCATGCGTTTCTTGGATGTGGAGTATGCATCAAGGTCAACTCTGATAATACAACGTCATAGACGTTCATTAAATCACTTTAAATGTGTCCCATATAATTCTTTATTTTTGGGATCTTTTGTCAGCAAATAGTGCTGCATCAGAGTAATGAATCAACTCAAATAAATGAGTACGTAGACCTTGGGATTATCGTTTATAGACATGAGTTTAAGAAAACTCAAACATTCAAATAACAGTCGCGATCGCGACGCATCCATAAGAAACGAGGGTTGTATAGGGTTCGAATAATCGAAATATTCAAGTATGTAACCGGAATTAGAAGGGTTGTGATGTATATGGTCACAAAATAATCGATGCATATCGGCGATTCTCATGATCGCACCCAAAACAGCGGTGCACTCAGGCGACCACACGAAATCGATATCTTCCTTTTTAAATAATAACGTGACTCCCCCAGGACCGTCACACGAAAAACGTCGACCAAGAGGGGAATCATATCCCTCTTTGGTCTCATCGGCGTTATAAGAAAGGCCGGAAAAGAAGACATGAAAAAGGCTAATAGCGCCCGATAATTTATATATATATCTTCAAAAGCAGCAACTTTAAGAAAAACATACTTGTTGGTCTGCCAAATAGACCGCATATAAGTAAATTGCTCTGCAAATCGATCGTCATGCATGAAGTTGCTTGTTGAATTCCTTTTCGATCTTCGTCCGATGACATAAAAATCTTGAGAGGATACGATCGAAATCGTATGTAGATGGCAAAAGTATCGTCCATCTCGGCATGAATGTCATCACCATAGTACGACGAGTAATCACTTTTCCTATGCAAGCACGCGAAACAGAGTTAGAAAACGAAAACGTGCAAATAAATGATTTAATAAGCAATAGGAAAAGAAAAAGGAAAAAAGAGAAATAGTTTAAAGGCCCAAATGGGTAGAGAAGACGGGAGTAGCTTCTCTTGAGCGAAGAGTTTGCTTGTGCAGTTCGCGTTCATTGCGTATATATGCGGGAGGAGCAATTTTGAATCCTCTGATGCGGGGTTTGTCGGGGCAAAAAGATGTTTTTGCGGAGCGAATGCGGAGGATACCCTGCGGGGCTGCGTGCAGGGGCAGCAGGGGGGGTCGCAGGGGCTGCAGGGCAGGGCAGCGTGCGGGGCTGCGGGGGCAGCGTGCAGGGGCAGCGCGCGGGGGCATCGTGCGGGGGCTGCGCGCGGGGCTGCGGGGGCATCGTGCGGGGGCTGCGCGCGGGGCTGCGGGGGCAGCGTGCAGGGGCTGCGCGCGGGGCTGCGGGGGCAGCGTGCAGGGGCTGCGCGCGGGGCTGCGGGGGCAGCGTGCAGGGGCTGCGGGGGCAGCGTGCAGGGGCTGCGTGCGTGCATGCAGGGGCTGCGTGCGTGCATGCAGGGGCTGCGCGCGGGGCTGCGTTGCGGCGGCTGCAGGAGGTGCGTCGGCGAGGAGATGCCGGAGCTTGGAATCGACGGCGGCCGGCGGAGGAGAGAGAGAGAGAAAAAAAAATAGGGCTCTAAAAGTTCAGGGTTTTAGAGCAACGTGCTGATAACGTGTTTCAGGATGAAATAATTGTGTATTATTGAATGATATGGGGGCCTATATATAGGCATTACAAAACCACAATCCCGTAGGATTCGGAGTCCTAATCTATTACGGAGATGCTAATCTATCTCCTAACAGGAAACCTATTAGGCTAAGACACACATAAGGGTAGAATAGTAATTCTCCCGGAACACTTATAGATAAATATGAGATTATTGGTGTTTACCATCTACTTTTTTTTTTACATTATTAAACTAGTGGGTTGGAGAGTACATATAATTATAAAAATAAATCACTTGACCATATACTGGTTTTTGTTTATTTCTCGATTATGACACATACTTAAAATGAAACTGAAACTAAGAAAATAATTTCAGGATAAGTTTACTTAATATTAATGAAATAAAAACAGGTGTAGGTCTGTTATGGGTTCCCTTATCAGTTATCAGTATCGGGTTCCTAAGTTTGGTTGAAGATGAGTTGGCTGGTTCTTACGGCTGAGAGGAGAGGGTTTAGTATCTCTTCTTCAACGACACACTGGTCAGACAGCACCACCACCAAAGTTGTCAAATCTAGGGTTGTTATGACGAGGACGAGGACGAGGACGAGGACGAGTGGAGTATTCCGTGTGATTTGTCTGGCTCCTCTCGGCACAGGCTGGCACCTAGTATGACAGCACAAGGTACTGGATAGTCTGATCTGGGTGCGAAAAGCATTTGGACTAATCTTCGGACTTTAGCTGTTGCAGACCTGAATATGGTGATTTGGGTCTTGTTCTTTAGACTCATTCACTCGTGGGCTCGAGCGTGGGATCCGAGCCATTGGTGATTGCATATGTGGTCATGTATGATGGTTCAGGAGGATATTTCAACAATATGTAACATTGTTATCTATTATATTAAGTTCTGATTCAATTTTATATTAAGATTTTCCTCTTAGGAAATTATCTATAAGAGAGCTTGTATTGAACTTCTTCGGAGTTTTACATGGTTCACTTATAGTCTTATACCATAGCCTATGAAGTTGTATTCCAATATATTTTCAATAGAGAGTAACGTCATGCCATTAAACTAAAAGAAACAAAAAAGAAAACAGGTCAAGCGAGCTCCAAACAGATAAAACTAAACTAAGTGGATCAACGTCTTCCGGTCCACGAAGAGGTTGACAGGGAGCCGAAAGCACACACCATTCCTCTCCAGTACAACACGTGCGAGCCTCGGATCTTTGGCTCGTAAGAGGGTCGTTTTGGTCAAATCTCCAATATTAAAAATTCACAGGTAGGAATAAAATATAAAATAAAAAAGATGAATTTGATTGTGTTGGGAACCCAGCCGAGGAATATTTCTAGGCAGACGAGCTCGTGTGAGCCAGATCGCCGGCAACAGTCACGCTCGCACGTGTGGACGTCCATTTTTCCGAGCTTCCCTCGGATCAAAGTGTTTCGTTAACTGTGGAAGTTAAAATGCATGCATGGCTAGCTGAAGCTAATTATGGAGGTTTTCTAATTAAGAAAGCAATCATCGCACTGGATTAGGCCACTATCAAAACACAGATGACCTATCCATCTGTTCAAAAAAAAAACATATGACCTATCCAGTATCCATCGATCATCTCGATCTCACTCTCAATTTTTTAGTACCACCCATATCGATCGTAGTATCTATACGCACTAAATTGCAAGTGAATTGACTAATTTATTAAACGGGGTTGATGTTTAAATTGCATGGAGAAGATGGGGAGATAATTAATCATCTTATTATTTCTTCATTTACTTTGCAAATGATGGAGGTCTACAATCATGCCATTAGGTATACATGTTAGCCCATTTGTTGCTTAATCATGTGGCAGTGGTTCCAATCTATTCATTTGGTTTTAATTCCTTGATTTGACAGGAATGAATCGATTTTATGGGGATTGCTTGGAAGGTTACTCAAGTCTCAAACACAAGGGTCCACTCACCAGCTGAATTATGAGCCATATATCATCAGTTAGCTGCAACATGGAATACTCATAAATAGGTAGAGGGAAGTATCTGTTTGTATGTTTAGGTTACTGGAGTGCATCTCTTTATATCAAACCAAATCGATATGCATGTCATTGCAATCACGGGAATGGAAACAAGTACAAGTAACCAAATCGCTATGAGTCCTACTTTGGTCTGAAGACGAAGAATGTACGTGGATGCCTTGAAACCATGTAGCCAAGTTGTTCTTAAGTCGAGTTCTAAGTCGATCGAATCATTTCCATATATTTTCTTAGTTGAATTTAAAATCAATTATAAGAAGAAGTTTTAATCGATCATTTGAACAAACCATGATGATATGATCGAAGGATATTTTGTCGAAAACTAAAGAAAGTGAAATGTCTCTCTGCTCTAAGTCTCTGTTATTACTTATTAGCTAACAATCAAAGAAAATAAAAAATTGAATTGTCTTGCCGACGTCGAGGTTAATTACGTCAAAGCTGTATCACACATTCACATGTGCATATTGAGTTGATTTTTGATTCGAGACACAGATAAGGTTGGTCAGCCATGAGTGGCGGAGGGAGAATTATTCACCAGTGGGGCTAAGAAAAAAAAAATACAAACCAAAATAACTATTTTTCTGATTAATGAACACAATATTTAATTTCTAATTTACAACACTGGTATAATTATTAATTACATTCTTTACACCAACTCAGAACAATATATTTCAACAATTTTGTCCCCATATATACATATGAGACCAAATTGTTGAAATAATGGTGGTTTCTGACGTGGAAGATATTTATCAGGTGAATAATATAAATATGAGGGATAGTGACTTACTTACTATAGATGAATATGAGGATTTGAGGAGCTGGTCTCCAACCATTACAACAGTAAATAAGAAGATGAGAGAGATGTCATTTTCTTAGTTTAGCAGAAGAGAAAAATTAATAGTTTTAGTCAAAAATGTGGCTATTGCTATGCTAGAAATGATAACTTGAGCTTAATTTTTGGACAAACGATAACCTAAGGTTAAGACTTAAGAAGTTAGAATCGTAGGATGAATGTTTTAAGTACATAATTTATCACTACTTTTTCTACTAATGAATGATATCATATAGTATTTAGTGAGCGCACAATTAAATAATCATGCGTAATCTAGACACTTCACTATAGAGATGGGCCAGCATTCGTCCATAGCTGGCTCCACCCATAGCCCATGACCCGGTTAGAGTTTCCTCTTATATAGACAGACCTCGATCTTTCCCAACATATTAGTCGATCTATTTCGTGGCAACCGTTAATTTATTTGAAATCACAAACAATGCCAGCTACATCAGATAAAATATAGGTCCTAGTACTAATAACAATACGCATGGATTATGTATTATGTTCAGGATCCAACTTCATGTCGCCTAGTACTCTAGTCAGTCTAGTCGATCGATCTTGCCAATTCTTTCTTGAAGATAAACGGAAACCGCCGGAGGCACCTAGCCCTGTACATGCAACATATATCGAGCAAGTATTTTGTTCAAGTTTTCGTTCCCGGTACGCACTGCTTAATCGATCGTTTACTAGCTTTAGATTTAAGAATATTCATATTCTTTGATTGTCTCGATCGTTGAAATTAGATAGATTAGATCCAATCATCAACGACACAATAGAGGAAAAGTGTTTTACACAACTTGAATTACACTTCTTCATCAATCGATCTATACATGATATCCTATATATAATCAAAAAAGTAATTAAATTCCTCCATTATCTTTCCTAAACTCCTCCGTGATTCACGCCAACACTCCCCCTCAAGTTGGTGCATACATATCAACCATGCCCAACTTGCTAAGTGAATCATAAAATGCCTTTTTAGACACTCATTTTATGAGCATATCTGCAAGTTGCTCTTCTGTAGGAACAAAAGGAAAACTGATGATTTTTGCGTCTAGTTTCTCTTTTATAAAGTGATAATCAACTTCCACGTGTTTTGTACGATCATGTTGCACAGGATTCTGGGAAATATCAATAGATGTCTTGTTGTCACAGTACAACTGCATAGTACACGTAGGCTTAATACCCAAATCTTGTAGCAAATGTCTAAGCCATAATAATTCACACACTCCCTGAGCCATACCTCTGTATTCTGCTTCAGCACTAGATCGAGCTACCACTTTTTATTTCTTACTCTTCCATGTAACAAGATTACCCCCAACAAATGTAAAGTATCCTGATGTGGACCTTCGATCTGTAATATTTCCAGCCCAGTCTGCATCTGTGAAGCCACACACCTCAAGGATATTGTTGTGATTTGAAAACATTACTCCTCTCCCTGGAGCTGACTTCAAGTACCTCAAAATCCTCACAACAGCATCCATGTGATCCATACTTGGATTATGCATGAACTGACTTACTACACTTACTGCATAGGCAACATCTGGTCTGGTATGTGACAAATAAATCAAGCGTCCAACTAGTCTCTGATAACGAGTTTTGTCGGTGGGCACTTGATCTGGGTACTCTGCTAACCGATGGTTCTGCTCGATAGGAGTATCAATGGGAGTGTAATCCAGCATACCGGTCTCTGTTAGTAGGTCAAGGATATACTTCCTCTGACACAGATAAATACCATCACTTCCCCGGGCTACCTCAATACCCAAGAAGTACTTGAGTGTACCTAGGTCTTTCATCTCAAACTCTGTGGCTAGCTGTTTTTGTAATTTATCCACCTCAACAGTATCGTTCCGAGTAACTACCATATCATCAACATATATAATTAGAGCTGTTACTTTTCCTTGTTGATGTCTGAGAAATAACGTATGGTCTGAATTACTCTGTTTGTAGCCAATTCTCCTCATGAATTGTGAGAATCTTCCAAACCAAGCACGAGGTGACTGTTTAAGACCATACAAAGATTTTCTCAATCTGCATACAAAGTTACTTGGAGAAGCGGTCGCATACCCCGGCGGAAGATCCATGTACACTTCTTCTACAAGGTCTCCATGAAGGAATGCATTTTTAACATCAAACTGTCTAAATGGCCAGTTTAAGTTAGCAGCAAGAGAAAGTAATACCCGAATAGTGTTTATTTTTGCAACAGGCGCAAATGTCTCATCATAGTCTATGCCATATGTCTGGGTGAACCATTTTGCTACTAGGCGTGCTTTATACCGGCTCACTGACCCATCTGGATTATGCTTCACTGTGAACACCCAACGACATCCCACAGTCTTCTTGCTATGTGGTGGAAATACAAGCTCCCAAGTATTGTTCTTTTGTAATGCTTCCATCTCTTCTTCCATCTCTTCTTCCATTGCTTTCATCCATTTTGGGTCTCTCAATGCATCCTGCACTTTATTAGGTACTGATACAGTAGATATTTGATTCACAAATGATTCATATGACTTAGACAATCTTTTGGTAGACATAAAATTTACCACAGGGTACTTAGTTTTAGCCTGAAGGGTAGGTTCATATTTCTTTATTGGCTGACCCCGAGTAGACCTATCTGGCAGGACATATTGTCTCATATTAGCCTCACTAGTATTAGTCCCAATAGAATGACTAACCTCAGAGGAGTGATCTTCCGTACCAGGAGTTAATTGGTCAGGTGTAGAAACAGTAGTACGAGAGACATGAGGGGCAGTTGTGTGGTCATCTTCTGGCACTTGAATCTCTGGAGTGACTATACCGGAATCACCCGGTGGTGCTTGTATAGCAGACACATTGGTGAT
This sequence comes from Argentina anserina, assembly GCF_933775445.1. Classification (NCBI taxonomy): domain Eukaryota; kingdom Viridiplantae; phylum Streptophyta; class Magnoliopsida; order Rosales; family Rosaceae; genus Argentina; species Argentina anserina. Next base: position 29,393,241 of record NC_065873.1, on the reverse strand, counting down.
CTCAATTGATCCTGTCACCATATCTTTTGGCTTTCTTGTCTCCCCCTCTCCAAGATACATCTCTTCAAAATATGAATTCTCCCCCTGAAGAGTAGTATCAGAAGAGGGAAAATAACTCATGTCTTCAAAGAAAGTAACATCCATAGTGACATAGTACTTTCCGGTAGGCGGATGATAGCACCGGTATCCTTTCTGATGTCCACCATACCCAACAAACACACATTTAACGGCCCGGGCATCCAACTTAGATCTCTGGTGTTTTGGAAGATGGACAAAAGCAACACAACCGAAAACACGGGCAGGAAGATTATGAAAATGAATAAGCTTTTAAATAAGTGTGGGGTGGAAGACATGAAAAAAAAATGAAAATGAATAAGCTTTTAAGCATGCCGAAAAAAAAAGAGATGAACAAAAAGAAAAAAATGATAAATTCGGCAATACAAGAAAAAGAGAAGAAAAGATGTTGTCTTCCATTTGTGATATGGAGTTGAGTTGAAATTGAAGGTCTACAAATGTGTATTTGACCTTTGTCCATGTTCACTTTGTGGTAGAAATGATGATTGGGCCCAACTTGTTATATTTGGTCATTGATGGTGTGTGGTGTCATAAGGATGGTGTTTACTCTGCTAAGTCTATAGGATTACCTTTGTAATTCCTTGATATTCCATGCCTTTACCTAAGCCTAAACATTCACCTTGTATAATGATCCTAATGATTCTTAAAACGAGCAAATCTTGGTTTGTGGAGATGATCACAAGAGTTGAGCATATGGTTTTGGTCCATTTGTGCACTTAGTTGTTAAATGAGGTTTTCCTTTTGTTATTCACAAAGAGCTTTCATTTGATGAAATATGCAAGCTATTTCATGCTTTATTATCCTTTCTCTTGCATATACTTGTGTATGAATCATAACCATGAATCTGAGTGAAAAGAAGAGAGTATGCCTTGTGAGGAGGATTGGATTAACTAAACATGTTATATGCTTATTGTCTCATTTCTTACTTATTCATACCATGAAACATGTTTATGAAACTTTGAATTTATGTGCTTACATGCAGATGCTTAAACTTGAAAGCTATGTGTTTTGAGATTCTGAGACAATCATTTAGGGGCAATAGAGTTTTGTGTTGTTTTGTTTTGTTTTGCTAAGGGACTAGCAAAAGCCAAGTGTGGGGTAGTTGATAGGAGCACTTTGTGCGACGTTCTTAACATGCTTTTACCTCCATCCGTACTTTACTTAGCCCTTATTATTGTAGTATAGAGTCATTGAGTCGAGTTAGGAGTCTTTAGTGACGTTCATTACCTTTTAGTGCTAAAACGGGTGTAAAATGCAGAAATTGTCGAGAGTGCTATAGAGTAGTATTCCTTGTCGAACTAGGAAACCTAGTTTGGTTAGGATTTTTATTATTCGATATTTCTGTAACATATGTGATTTATATTTATTATTTCCTTTCCTTATTTTCAGAATTAAATGTGAGATAATGACTTGGAAATTATGGAAAGAAAGAGGAGAAGAAGGAAACAAAAGGAGAAAAAGGAAAGAAGTAATTTAGTTTCTGAATAAGATGAAAATGAATAAGTATGCAGCCTCAAAGGAGGGAAGGTTCATCCGGCTATTAAATGGAAAAAATAAGAAAAGAAGGAAACAAAAGAAGAAAAAGGAAGGAGAGAACAAAGAGATAATTCTGAAGAATGCATGTGGTCTAGAAGAAGGGAGAATGCATGTGAACAACAAAGATGATCATCATTCAATTGAGAAGGAAAGAAAAGAAAACATAGGAAATACATGGATCAGCCAATTCAAAACCCTAGCAGCCCCTCCTCTCCTCCTTCCTCTATAAAAGGCATGGCCTCCCTCACAATTCACGATCTCCATTCTCTCATAAACAAAGCCGAAATTCTGCCCAAATATCCAGAAAATTACAAGCCAAAAACTTCATCCATCTCCACCAAGCCGTGCTCATCTTCTTGCCTCTCCAAATCCGAATTCATCCTTGCTTCATCCTAGAAGGTTTCAAATGTGTGATTCATCCATGGCTTGTAATCTTTCTTTTTATTTTATGATATTTTCGAATTTATTGTATAAATTCTTAAATGTTGTTTTCGGTTTCATATATGAAGAACATAATTTCAGACTTCTTTGGTTTTATGTTTGATTGCATGAACTCATGAAATATGTGTGTATGTCGTGTGTAGCATCTATGGGCAGTAGGTTTCCGAATTGTTTTTAGGTTTTATTTCGATTTATTTCTTGAACTTGTGCATCTAAATCAATGCTTGAGAAAGCCACGGCCATGGCTCTTCTTGGGTTGCGATTTCATTCACCAAAGTAGTATTTAATCGAGTTATGCGCTTCGTGTCTCAATTATTGCTACTTATATAGGGCTGTGATAGTTCTAGGAATTTGCATGTTTAAACATGATGAGTGACGCCATGCATGTTTATATGTCTCCAATTCGACTTAATGTGTTTATGTGCTTCTTTGTGTTTAACTAATACGCTTCGTGAAGTTGAACTCTCTTTAGCATATGTTTAGGATTGAACGCTTCGTTGATTCTAAATAATTAAGAAGTCTTAACGATTAGATGAACCGCTTCGGACTCTAATTAGAATTGGAATTGAAATGGACTTAAGAAGAATCGAAAATACTTGCTGCCTATATGTTGTTCTATGCATGTCATACATGTTTCTTGAGTAGAATTCGTGTTTTGGTTATGTGATGAATGGTTGATCAATTGTATATAAGTAATTTAGGATTTATTTTCAGTTGTAGTTTTAGAATCCAAATCAAATCCCCCAATAACATGATAAGTGTTGAGGCCCTTTTGATTCCCCGGACTGAACGATCCCTGCTTATTCTATACTAACGATGATGTTTTTCAGGGTATTTTATAGACGTTCTAAACGAACGCTCTATCATTTTGGCGCCGTTGCCGGGGAATTGATTAATTCTCAATGCTTTGAAGTGTTAATTTTGTGCTATATTGTGAATTGTATAATTGTATTTTGGTTAATATGTATATGTGAACAGTAATCGTAAATAGTATGTCTGTGAACAGTAACCCGAAAATATTTAAAAAATTTGAATTCTTAAATCTTGTATTTGTGATAGAGTTTGTGTTTGTTAAGAAGTTGTTATTTGTTTCCTTGTTGTAGTAGTATACATATAGGATACTTGTTACACTTAGTTATATTTTTAAGGAAGCTAAATGTTTATTTATGCTTAGTTTATTGTAAGTTATAAGGTGAACGGAATAGGTAAAGTCCATTTTGTTAATATTAGCCTTAACCCTCCATTTGTACCTTGCAAAGGTCACTTGGGGTTGTGGGCGGCTTTTATTAACACTTTGCGAGCAGTCTAACACACAAAGTTATTCCGAGCTGAGTAAGGGGCTTGCTATTTTCATTACCCTGGTTCAAGGTTTACAAAATTGGATCTCAGAGGCCCATAGACTGACATACATCTCGGTGATGGAGTCGATTGGGAAAGCATCCTTTCGAGGTTGTGGCCCCCGTGGTGTCCAACAAATGAGTCCTGCCTTGTGACTATCTCTGATTCTAGCTATCCAGCCTTCTGAAACAAAGGAATGAGCTTGTGTCTAGACGACGTACTTAGGCCGCACGTCCACCTCGCTTTATAACTTAGAAAATAACTTTGTATAAATAGATGTATATAGTTTCAAAAGAAAATAATATTCTAATTTTTAAGGCATATCGGATAAAGCAAGACCCTTACCTTGGGCTATTTCAGTCCATTGCACAGTTAGCTCCTCTGCTCCACGTACCTTAAAAGTTAGGATTGTGTGTGAATAAAATCAATTAGACTTAGTATTACTCTTACATTTGTAGATTTCGAACAAAAAGAAAAAAAAATTGTCTTTAAGTTTAACTATATTTCTATTCAATTGCTAACATTTCTTTTATTTCATTTTATACTTAATCTCTAACATTTTGTGTGTCTTTGTATACCTTAGTTGCCAGATAGTGATTTTAAGAAAGAGTTGGAGAATTCTATTCTTAACAGTTGATTGAAGCTCTCAATGACTTGGGAAGGACGACAAGTGTTGTAAGACGCAGAGTTGCACCACACTCTAACTTTTGATTCATGATTTGCAATTAATTTCACTTATACTAACTTTTACTTAATCATTAACATTATACTAACTTATTCTTTGAGTTCCCATGTTCACTCTTCTAATGTTCTTTTTCTTGATACGATGTAGTTTAAGAGTGGGTGAACATGATTGAGTTTTGATAGTCAAAGAGGCACAAATTTGGAGGTGTAGAACTCTAAGTGGCGTGGCCTACAACTTAAAAAGAAGTGAAGAGTCTAGGCTAAAGGACTATAAACATTAAGCGATGCATGGGAGGCAACCCATTTCAACCGTACCTGTGGAGGAGTCGTCTACGGGAGTTTGAATTTTCTTATCCCTTCACTCTTATGGTTGAATTGTATATGTGTTGATGTGTAATCTTAGTCTATACTTATGAATTACATTCTGATTATTGAGCTTACATTGAGGACAATGTAATTTTCTAAGTGTGGGGTAGGGTTGCATGATCATTGTTTGCTGATTTTTGCTTTATTTTCATGTTAAAAACAAAAAAAAGAAAGAAAAAAATTCGAAAAAATGTTTTAAAAATCGAAAAAAAATTGTGTTGTTTTGAGTCTTAGGATGCCCCTAAAGTCTAGGATGATTTTGTCTCTAAATGCATAGATGATGGTTTCGCATTCTAAAAGAATTGAATTGTAAGTTTCATTGATAATGTCGATTTGGTATGAACATGTGAGATTTTGATTGAATGTAATATGACATAAATGTTTGGTTAGTTTAAGTCCATAACAACCTGTGAGTTTTCGAGCCTATATATGCTTTCTTCTTGAGTGATAATATGAAATTTCGTGGTTGTTTTGTGAACCTCATTATTCTTTGCATATTCAATGACTATGTGCCATAGCTTTTAATGGACTCTAGAATTTACTAGAACTCATCTTTTGTGATTGTTGAAACTTTTAAGTCATTAAATGCTCTGATTTTGAAAGGGATTTATGGATCATTTCTAGGATTACCATCACTTTAGCCAAACAGCCATGTATCCCTATATGTGCCCTGTTTGGGACCCCTTAGTTGAACCTCATTTGAGCCTACATTGAGCCTTTCGTCATCACCTATGTTATCTCCATGCTTAGTATAGTTACCTCTACCTTGTCCTATAGACTTGGCAGAACTATTTTCGAAATGATGTTGAGATGATGTATGAAATAAGTGTGGGGTGGAAGACATGAAAAAAAAATGAAAATGAATAAGCTTTTAAGCATGCCGAAAAAAAAAGAGATGAACAAAAAGAAAAAAATGATAAATTCGGCAATACAAGAAAAAGAGAAGAAAAGATGTTGTCTTCCATTTGTGATATGGAGTTGAGTTGAAATTGAAGGTCTACAAATGTGTATTTGACCTTTGTCCATGTTCACTTTGTGGTAGAAATGATGATTGGGCCCAACTTGTTATATTTGGTCATTGATGGTGTGTGGTGTCATAAGGATGGTGTTTACTCTGCTAAGTCTATAGGATTACCTTTGTAATTCCTTGATATTCCATGCCTTTACCTAAGCCTAAACATTCACCTTGTATAATGATCCTAATGATTCTTAAAACGAGCAAATCTTGGTTTGTGGAGATGATCACAAGAGTTGAGCATATGGTTTTGGTCCATTTGTGCACTTAGTTGTTAAATGAGGTTTTCCTTTTGTTATTCACAAAGAGCTTTCATTTGATGAAATATGCAAGCTATTTCATGCTTTATTATCCTTTCTCTTGCATATACTTGTGTATGAATCATAACCATGAATCTGAGTGAAAAGAAGAGAGTATGCCTTGTGAGGAGGATTGGATTAACTAAACATGTTATATGCTTATTGTCTCATTTCTTACTTATTCATACCATGAAACATGTTTATGAAACTTTGAATTTATGTGCTTACATGCAGATGCTTAAACTTGAAAGCTATGTGTTTTGAGATTCTGAGACAATCATTTAGGGGCAATAGAGTTTTGTGTTGTTTTGTTTTGTTTTGCTAAGGGACTAGCAAAAGCCAAGTGTGGGGTAGTTGATAGGAGCACTTTGTGCGACGTTCTTAACATGCTTTTACCTCCATCCGTACTTTACTTAGCCCTTATTATTGTAGTATAGAGTCATTGAGTCGAGTTAGGAGTCTTTAGTGACGTTCATTACCTTTTAGTGCTAAAACGGGTGTAAAATGCAGAAATTGTCGAGAGTGCTATAGAGTAGTATTCCTTGTCGAACTAGGAAACCTAGTTTGGTTAGGATTTTTATTATTCGATATTTCTGTAACATATGTGATTTATATTTATTATTTCCTTTCCTTATTTTCAGAATTAAATGTGAGATAATGACTTGGAAATTATGGAAAGAAAGAGGAGAAGAAGGAAACAAAAGGAGAAAAAGGAAAGAAGTAATTTAGTTTCTGAATAAGATGAAAATGAATAAGTATGCAGCCTCAAAGGAGGGAAGGTTCATCCGGCTATTAAATGGAAAAAATAAGAAAAGAAGGAAACAAAAGAAGAAAAAGGAAGGAGAGAACAAAGAGATAATTCTGAAGAATGCATGTGGTCTAGAAGAAGGGAGAATGCATGTGAACAACAAAGATGATCATCATTCAATTGAGAAGGAAAGAAAAGAAAACATAGGAAATACATGGATCAGCCAATTCAAAACCCTAGCAGCCCCTCCTCTCCTCCTTCCTCTATAAAAGGCATGGCCTCCCTCACAATTCACGATCTCCATTCTCTCATAAACAAAGCCGAAATTCTGCCCAAATATCCAGAAAATTACAAGCCAAAAACTTCATCCATCTCCACCAAGCCGTGCTCATCTTCTTGCCTCTCCAAATCCGAATTCATCCTTGCTTCATCCTAGAAGGTTTCAAATGTGTGATTCATCCATGGCTTGTAATCTTTCTTTTTATTTTATGATATTTTCGAATTTATTGTATAAATTCTTAAATGTTGTTTTCGGTTTCATATATGAAGAACATAATTTCAGACTTCTTTGGTTTTATGTTTGATTGCATGAACTCATGAAATATGTGTGTATGTCGTGTGTAGCATCTATGGGCAGTAGGTTTCCGAATTGTTTTTAGGTTTTATTTCGATTTATTCCTTGAACTTGTGCATCTAAATCAATGCTTGAGAAAGCCACGGCCATGGCTCTTCTTGGGTTGCGATTTCATTCACCAAAGTAGTATTTAATCGAGTTATGCGCTTCGTGTCTCAATTATTGCTACTTATATAGGGCTGTGATAGTTCTAGGAATTTGCATGTTTAAACATGATGAGTGACGCCATGCATGTTTATATGTCTCCAATTCGACTTAATGTGTTTATGTGCTTCTTTGTGTTTAACTAATACGCTTCGTGAAGTTGAACTCTCTTTAGCATATGTTTAGGATTGAACGCTTCGTTGATTCTAAATAATTAAGAAGTCTTAACGATTAGATGAACCGCTTCGGACTCTAATTAGAATTGGAATTGAAATGGACTTAAGAAGAATCGAAAATACTTGCTGCCTATATGTTGTTCTATGCATGTCATACATGTTTCTTGAGTAGAATTCGTGTTTTGGTTATGTGATGAATGGTTGATCAATTGTATATAAGTAATTTAGGATTTATTTTCAGTTGTAGTTTTAGAATCCAAATCAAATCCCCCAATAACATGATAAGTGTTGAGGCCCTTTTGATTCCCCGGACTGAACGATCCCTGCTTATTCTATACTAACGATGATGTTTTTCAGGGTATTTTATAGACGTTCTAAACGAACGCTCTATCATCAAGTAAGTGACGATTTTTCCTTTCAGAAACGCCATTTTGCTCGGGTGTATGAGGACACGTTGTTTGATGAACAATGCAGTGCCTATTAAGAAACTCCTGAAAGACATGATTCACATATTCTCCCCCCCATTATCAGAACGAAGAATTCTAATGGTGACATTATATTGGGTTTGGACAGTGGTATAGAAGGCTTGAAAAGCGGGAAAAACTTCATCTTTAGTTTTGAGGAGAACAATCCATGAAAGACGGGTGCAATCATCAATAAATGACACATAATACCGCATCCTTGACACAGTAGACTCTTTGGAAGGTCCCCAAACATCAGAATGAATTAATTCGAAAGGAAGAGTATATTTATTAGAAGTACTAGGGGAATAAGTAGATCGATGACTCTTGCCCAAAACACATGTTTCACAATGTAAAAGTGACTCATCCACACTAATGAATAAAGATGGCATAGATTTTTTCATAACAGTAAAAGATGGATGCCCTAAGCGACGATGCCATAACCAAATTTCACTTAACTTGTCAGAAGTAGAGACTAAAGCGGTCCGAGACTGTGCCCCTGGTTTCTCTCCCGCATAAGTCTGATCCAGATGAAACAACTGACCCCTCAAATACCCCCGACCGATTAACTCTCAGGTGAGAAGATCCTGAAATATCACATACATAGGAAAAAATGTCACAGAACACTTAGCGTCAGCGTTCAATTGGGGAACAGATATCAATGATGAGATAAAGCAGGTACATAGAGCACATTGTGAAGCTCTATTGTGGGAGTAATACGAACGGACCCTTGTCCTAATACGGGAAATGCCTCACCATTAGCATTAGTAACATAAGATACTGGTGGAGGAGACAATATGGTAAAATAAGATTTGTCATAAGTCATGTGATCAGACGCACCCGAATCAATAATCCATGTATCAAAACCAACAAAGTTAGAGATATTTAAAGCCATATCAATTTTGACAGATACTTCCAATTTCGAAACTGTAGTTGCGTCTTCAGAACCCATTGAAAAGGAATTTGAAAGGATCAGGAATTAGACAGCGGAATTACCAAAAAACTGATAAAAAAAACCTGCCTTGGGTGCACGGACACTGTCGGTGAACGTACATTGACAATCAAGAATACCAATCTGGCCGGGTCGGATTCGGGTCGGGTCAGATTCAGGTCGGGTCAGATCCGGGTCGGGTCAGCTCCGGGTCGGGTCGGGCTGGTATGGGCCGGGCAGAGATGGGCCGGGGTAGAGATGGGCCGGGCAGAGATAGTGAGCCGGGTCAGGCGGGTCGATTCTGGGCCGGATCGGTCGTGTCGGATCCGTATCCGGAAAAACGCCAGTGTGGATTTCACCGGCGAATGCAGCGGCTTGATGCGGCGGCGCTGGTAGGAGTAGGGCTCGACGCGGCAGCTCTGGTGCTCTGGTGGAGGATGGAGATAGCGCAGGTGGAACGTTGGCAACGGCGGGTTTGAGAGGCGAGCTTGGGTGGAGCGAAATGTCACCGGTGCGAGGAGGAGCTTGAGGCGGCGAGATAATCGGAGCAGTCGATCTGGATCGAGTTCTGCTTGAGCCCAACAAGGTTGCGGCCGGACTTGTCACCTACGCGGTACACGTGGTTGGCGCCGAGGGTGTTGTTGCAGATGATGGTGCGGATGAGACCCGCGAGGAGGAGCACGACGGGGAAGAGGAAAACCCGCGAAGAGAAACCGCGACCTTTGGCTTTAGTACCAAGGAAAGAAACCGACTTGCTGACGTCGCCGAACCGAGCTCCAAGGAGGGTGACAGCAAGCTTAGCTTGCTCTAGTTCACCCACCGGAAAACAAACTGCAACAACAACAAAAAAACGAACTCAGGAAATAAGAGAGCAGTGCTTTGATACCAAGAGGAAAAGTGTTTTACACAACTTGAATTACACTTCTTCATCAATCTATCTATACATGATATCCTATATATAATAAAAAAACAACTAAATTCCTCCACTATCTTTCCTAAACTCCTCCGTGATTCGTGAATCACGGGCCTTGATTCACGCCAACAACAATTACGTACGATGTTAGTTAACTACGTAGTACGTACCTAAACATACTTCATTGTACTAGTTCGATCACTTCAGCTCATCCCTTACCTTTCATCATGTACCCACGGGAAATGCATGCAACTCACTTATGTTCGATCACATATTTCACTTAATTGAAAAACTAATTGAACTGTGTCCGTCAGGACTGTACTTGACTCCTCGTAGTTGTTTATAGTTCTGGTTTCTTGTATAGAAAACGAACATCGATCGTACTCGGTTGTACTTTGTCTGCAACATCAATTCCAGACTCATCGGCTAGCCGATGGATAATTATGGGAATATGGGTGAGTGATAAGTGTCCTGAAGGACTCGTGTCGCTTGCAAAACCGAGAGTAGTGGACTACATATCCTACTACTTTAGTTAAATACAAAGATGAAACAAATCCAAAAATCATGGTTTTGGCTGTGCCGTCATAATTTTAAAACCTGTGGGCTAGCGACCTGGTAAAGATTTTATTCATGTGTATCCAAACAAAAAAAAAACCATTCATTGCAAGTACATAAAAATCTGATCAGAGATAAGAACAACGTGGAAAAAGATAGAGAGATAAGACCAGGCCAAAAGGGTTCGATCGTATTTCTTATATAAGTTCGAGTGCATGTTCGACCAGTTTGTAAACATCAAAGTATCAAACGCAGTTTACAGTGAAGGTCTGTTTTTGCAAATTCTGTGTTTACCTGAATCGATATAGTCGAGGAGCAAATGGGTTCACTGATGCCAGGATGGGACTCGCCGGTCCTAAAATCAAAGTCAGGTAATAGTTAAGCTTAATCTCATTTGCTTGCTCCCCAGCTAGCTAGCCAGCTAGCTAGCATGTATGTATATACATATGCTTGATTATTATTTATCTTATTTGTTTTAGATATAAACAAGAGAAGTCATTCACTCACAAACGAGGAGATCGAAGCATTCTGGAAATCACTTAAGAAACTAGATGAGAAAGAACAACATATCATCGATGATGACACCACCTGTGAGGTACATGATATATATACACTTCAGTTACTTGTGTAGGTCTAAAATCTAAATTATTTCGTAAGAGCAACTCCAACGGTACGGTGTTTCTAAATTAAAAATAGGAGAAGACGGCTACCGTCAACAAGTCCGGCAAAAAATATGAAAAATCAAGCTCTTTGCCTATGGCTAGAACCAGTACAGATCAGGGTGGTCAGAAGAAATACTTCATGCACGGTGAGACTGAAACCATGGCCAGCACCGCTGACAAACTCTCAGCAGACAACATCGCCTGGTAAGTGCTACCGTCAAAAGTAAAAAAGAAAAAAGAAAAAAAAAAGATAAATTTGCATAGTCCATGTTCTTAATTAGTCTTTCTAGAAACTGCTCAGGTGGACTACGAGCAACTGGGCATTTCTGAACGAACTCCCTACAATTGAAGAACCTGTTCATGGTACCAGTAAACGTTATGCAACACAGTTTCACGTAGCCAACTCCTCTGGAGGTAGCGACGAAATTAGTGCTTGATCCGTCTTGACTCCATAGCCTAGCAGCTCATTCCAATTTAAAGCAATGGGCGTTCGTACGTACGATGAACTGTAAAACCAAAAAAAAAAAAAAAACTGCAAAAGCCTACTATATCACTATATGCAGTCGTAATACTGTAATATTGTATATCTATATATGTATATATGGTACTATATACCATTCCTACGTATACTTTTCTTGTATGTATAAGAAAGAGTTGGTGTATACATTGGAGGCTTTGTGTGATTAGTACTTCGTCACAAGTTTCTCTAACTAGCTATTTGTCTGGTAATTGTTTCACCGAGACATTGTAATCTCCTGTATATGTGCATATATGTACGTTTGTTTTGTGAAAAATTACAAAAGGGGAAGAATGATCGATTGCTCGTTGCCTCGTTCTATATTGCAGAAAATTATGGAGTAATTTAAAGACGGTGATGAACACCAATATAGATCACTAAAACCTTGACAATGATCAATTACTTGCTCATAATGGTAACGCTCATCATGTTCGTCCGTATATTGAACAAAAGTTCATCTCTATTAATAGCTCCAATTCAGTTAAAGTTGTGGGAACTGTATATAATGAGGCTCCTCTATTAGATTAGAAACGATTGATATGACACCGAGGATTTCATCCAGAAGAAGAGAAATAACCAAGCAAACTAGTGGAACATGCGCGGATGTGCTTCCTTGCTCTTCACCCTTTCGTCATGGGCCCTAAATTCAAAACCCGCATCATTTTAATGGGCGTAGCTCGTCCTTGTGCCCATGAAGCCTGAAGTCACCTGTTGGAATGTTTGTGACCAACTGTGGTCATATTTTTGCCCCTCACCAAACTCACCCTTGTCACTTGTGCACTTGCACGAGGGTATTCCTGACCAAATTCCACCTAAAATTGCCTTCAAAATGAAGCAAAATACGATCAATTGGTTTCCCAACCATCCTTTGCATTGTTTATGGGTGTTAGGTAGATAATGGTTAAGGGTATTCTCTTTGGGGATCTCTTTGAAAATAAGATAAAGACAAAGGTAAACAGTCCCATCACCAAACGCTGCAGCACCACCGACAATGTAATTATCATTCCCCTATAGTTTCTTCCGTAAAATGGACTCCTATATAGTGCACTTGAGAATGCACTAACTCATAAACAAAGAACAAAGAAGTTCCACATTCTCTTTGATTCAATCTTTTGTATCTCATACTTGCAATGGCTTCTCAGAAAAGTAAGATTTTGATCATCGGAGGCACCGGTTACATCGGCAAGTTCGTCGTCGAAGCGAGCGCAAAGGCTAACCATCCCACCTTTCTTCTTGTTAGGGAGACCACAGTCAATGACCCTGCCAAGGGAGCTCTCATTCAGAACTTCAAGAACTTGGGGGTCACTTTCCTCTATGTATGTATAGTTGTATACTTGTATACATCCTAAGCTATGATATGCACACTTTCTAAATCACATTTTCTTGTCTTTAATTCATCAGTTAACTCTGTACTTGTAAAATGCATAGGGCGATCTTTATGATCATGAGAGCTTGGTGAAGGCCATCAAACAGGTCGATGTGGTTATATCAACGTTGGGTTTCATGCAGATAGCAGATCAAACCAAGATCATTGCCGCCATTAAGGAAGCTGGTAATGTGAAGGTCGGTGTCTCATCACTCTCATGCATACTTAGTATTTCAGTCATTTCATCGGGCATCTTGTCATGCTTCAGTTTGTAAGACATTATTGATTTACTTCAATTATCGATCTTCAGAGATTCTTCCCCTCAGAGTTTGGAAATGATGTGGATCGAGTACATGCGGTTGAGCCAGCCAAATCAGCCTTTGCAATAAAAGCGCAAATCCGCCGCGCTATAGAGGCTGAGGGGATACCCTACACTTATGTCTCCAGCAACTGCTTTGCAGCCTATTTTCTACCCACATTGGTACAGCCAGGAGCCACTTCTCCACCCAGAGACAAAGTCATCATCCCCGGGGATGGAAATCCAAAGGGTAAGTTGCCAAAATACTAATGCAATTACGTAGAAGCGAGAGTTGATTGAGGTATTTCATCCAACATTTGGTAGTTAATGTTTTGTTTGTTGATGGTTTTGGTAGCAATCTTTAACAAGGAAAACGACATCGGCACCTATACGATCCGAGCGGTTGATGATCCAAGGACGTTGAACAAGGTCCTCTACCTCAAGCCTCCCAGAAACATATACTCATTCAACGAACTCGTTGCCTTGTGGGAGAAGAAAATCGGAAAAGTTCTTGAGAAGGTCTATGTTCCAGAGGACAAAATCCTCAACGACATTATAGGTCAGTTATGTAATAGGTTTCTAAGATTGAAATCCACCCTTCAATAATAAAAATGAAGCTATTTATATTGACGACATTGATTGGTTCACTTTCTGTTTTCCTCTTCTTTTCAGAGGCTCCAATTCCTATCAATGTGATATTGGCAATCAATCACTCTGTGTTTGTGAAAGGAGATCATACCAACTTCAAGATCGAGCCGTCTTTCGGAGTCGAAGCCTCCGAGCTGTACCCGGATGTTAAGTACACTACCGTGGAGGAGTATCTCGACCAATTCGTTTAAGCATCATTTGGTTGTTGATTGAGAATTCAAGATGTTTGCTAAATAAGGAACTAGCTTCATATGCGAGCGGGAGAGGGTTTTGCTATCTAAATATGCTGTTTATGCATGTCTTCTTCTATGAGGAAATGTACTAAACTTGATATATTGAATTCACCACTGGGATTGTTTCAAAAGCCGAAGTTATGATCAAACATCCTCTTTTCTGCAGTACTGTTTAGAATGCTTCTTCTAACTTTAATTTCCGAGTAGAATGTAGTTCATGAAGAGTGATACAGCGGAACTAACCCGTTGGAATGCACCAGCGGCAGTTTTGAATCCACAAAATTAGGGTTTCTCAACTCCGCGAGATCAGGATAATTAAAAAAACTCAAATGTTTATTGATAACAAAAGATGTCCAAATACAAGAAAAGATGATGCTTATATAAGCATCAATAACCTAAACAAAATCATAATCATAATCTACCATTGAAACCTAAGGATCCAAATTAAAAAGGAAACAATAATCTAAATGAAAGAGTTCTAAAAGGAAAATAAAACTAGCTTAAAATACTAAATCCCGAATTAGAACAGTAAGACGTTAGTATTTCGCTTAAAACTGACAGAGCTTACTAAAGTAAGTCTTGTAGATCTCGTCGTTCCTATTCTAGAAAGGTATTATGCGTCTCAAACGGACATTCTTGCCAAAATCTATTCTAATATTTTTCACGAATTAAAATCTGTAATTTTGTACGAGCAACCCAAAAAGTCCAAAATATTGTATTCTTAAATATTCTAGCAGTTATTTGTCTTAGAACGCGTGAATTACTTATCTTCAAATAATTATTCTTAATTGATTGTTCGCCGTTTCTTTGCCTAAAATATATTTAATTTGTCCTCTCCTTGTCCTGCATCAAAAATTTGAAAAGAAAATTAAAGTTTTCTCCAAACTTAGAATTTTTCAACCCTTGCAAGTATCATTAGTTTTTATATTGATAAATTAGGTGTCATAAGACGATGTAAGGGAACCAAATAAAAATGTGAGAAGATAACTATCACGGCATACGTATAAATAGATCTTTCCAAGTTTTATGCTAATTAGGACGATGACGGTGAAATTAAACATCAATATATACAGAGAGGTGATTCCGACCGTTCAATAATTTAGGTGAATCAAATGATACGCCATATATTAATATATGTACATTTCACAAATTGTGTTCCTATATAGAGCGCACTTAACCACAACTCTGGAACAGAGGAACTTCCGCACAGTCTTCTAGTTAATATTCACTCTCCAGCCTCCACTTGTTTGCTAATTGCAATGGCCGATCCTCGGAAAAGCAAGGTTTTGGTAATCGGAGGCACCGGCTACATCGGCAAGTTCATCGTTGAAGCGAGCGCAAAGGCTAACCATCCCACCTTTGCTCTTGTTAGAGAGACCACAGTCAATGACCCTGCCAAGGGAAAACTTATTCAAAGTTTCAAGAACTTGGGAGTCACTTTGCTCTATGTATATATACAACTTAGCTACCACCATCCGTTTTTGGCTTAATTACATTTAGTTAACTGGTTTATATTGATTGCATAGGGAGATATTGATGAGCACGAGGGTCTGGTGAAGGTGATCAAAAAGGTGGACGTGGTGATATCAACAGTGGGCATTCCAGCGGCACCAGATCAAACTAAGATCATTGCTGCCATTAAAGAAGCTGGTAATGTCAAGGTTAGCGTCTCCACCATTGAATATAGACTTAAGAGTAAGATCTAGTAGTGACCGTGATTATTTTGGTGTTACTATCTAAAGAAAGACTAGGATTCACTGATGTATCTGATATTACATTCACCTGATCATCAGAGATTCTTCCCATCGGAGTTTGGAAGCGATGTGGATCTTATACATGACATAGTTGAGCCGGCCAAATCTTTTTTTGCGAGCAAAGCGCAAATCCGGCGAGCTATAGAGGCCGAGGGGATACCCTACACATATGTCACCAGCAACTGCTTCGCCGGCTATTTTCTACCCTCATTGGTACAGCCAAATGCTACTTCTCCACCCAGAGACAAAGTCTTCATCCTAGGGGATGGAAATCCAAAGGGTAATTCACCTTATAACACAACAAGTCCAATTCCGATCCTTTATGCTCTTATGCAGAAGCAACATTCATTGTTTGATTTATAGAACCTCAATCTCTCATATAGTATGCGAAGTTAAAGTGAATCATCATTTCGGGTCCTTGATGGCTAATTTTGTTTACGTAATTTTGGTACAGCTATCTTTGTCAAGGAAGAGGACATTGGCACCTATACAATCCGAGCAGTTGATGACTCAAGAACACTGAACAAGGTTCTCTACCTCAAGCCGCCTCGAAACATCTACTCCATGAATGAACTGGTTGCCTTGTGGGAGAAGAAAATTGGCAAACTACTTGAGAAGGTCTATGTTCCAGAGCAAAAACTCCTCGACGACATTATAGGTCAGTTTAGTTTAGAGATTTAGAGAACGACCTTCACATAATGAAAATGAAGTTGTCGATGAAATTTGATTCACTGTTTTTTTGCAGCGACCCCATTTCCAGAAAATTTGATAATGGGAATCTACCACTCTGTGTTTGTGAAAGGAGATCTTACCAACTTCGACATTGAGCCATCGTTGGGAGTTGAAGCTTCCGAGCTGTACCCGGATGTTGATTACACCACTGTGGAGGATTACCTCCAGCAATTTGTTTAAGCATTATATAAAGTTGTTGATTAACATGTAGCTAAATAAAACCTTAGTACTTGTAATATTCTCAGCTTGTGCTTGTATCCTTTGGTTTGTCTCAGTACAATTCCCTGAAACGAAAATAACACCTAGCTACCTATGTACTGGAAAACCAGGAATACAGTTTTCCTTCCCCTTCTCTTTTACAAATTTCTTTCAAAGATGATCGGAGAGGCTTAAAGCATGCTTAAAAGAGCTTCATGCATGAACACAAAATTAGACTAAAAAAGGGTCATTTCAACCTGAGTTTAGTTTTTCTGATCACCAATCTCAACGATTCTGAGAAAACTTTCGCAAGATCGACTCTGCTAGTCTCCGAGCCTGTCTCTGGAATTGGAGTTGGTGCCGGTGACGGTGCCTCTGCAGGTGAGGGTGCAGAATAAGTGCTCATTCGATGTTTCACCGCATATCCTATCAATCTTCTAGCCTTGATTTCCTTAATTCCCTCATCTGCAAAATAAGAAGCAGATGATGAACAAGTTACGTTGAATTCAAGCAACCGAGAAATCAATACAAGAGAAAAGGTTAGACACAATTTGGTTAAGCTAGTGCTTCTTACCTTGTAATTCCGAGTAAGGTTTTGAAGTTTCCGACAAGATAATGAGTGTGGGGGTGATGATAGTAAGAGCAGCCCAGCAAAAGAATATCACAACATAAATTCTCCCACTCATTTGTGGAAAGAATGCTAACAAATTTGGTTCAGTGGGACGGAATGTGATGCTTGGCTTTGAAGGTATTTAACACTTTATGCAATCATTTAGAAGAGAGAGAAGGAGAAATAAGAAGGAAGAAGACCTCAAACAAATTAGCTGGCCCTGTCCAATTAATATTGTCCACCTATAAAATACTAAACTTCTTTTCATGTGTTATATTATCATTCAGAATGATATCATATAAAGTCAAGTAATAGCAAATTAACAACTAAACTTTGTGCTATCGTTACCAAGTTGTTGGAGGGTTGTTATACCAATTCTGTCTGATTAGACATCTATCTGGCACCTAAACCCCATGCCAGAATCTCCCTCCTATCCCACCTGGAAATGCCTCCAGAGAATTCATAGCATATGAATAATATGATCATGATCGCTATTCGGAGATTATGTAAAGCTCAACGGCAAACAAGTTGGGATTATTGTCAACGTGCTTGTTATTGACTAGTTCAATGTCTTTGTTGGAATGAATTCTAACGCAACTTGCTGCCGGGATTTAGAACCATACCATGTGAGTACACAGAAACCGACCGCAAGAGGATGCGCAAATAGGCAGCCTCAACATTCAGAAATCAGAAGTAAACACAGAATGAGAACGGTAATTACATGACAGTATCAAGAAATTCATATTAATGAGGCGAGGATCTCAAGTTATGCAAGTTACAACTGCTTGTTAAAATCCTAATAGCATGCAAAAAGTCAACATATCTATAAGTTCTATAACCTTGCAAGAGTTGACAAGAAAGGTGTTCAGAATAGCTAAAAACATTTGAACACTGCACTTCTTCCCAT